>NW_027478667.1:0-741998 GCF_051014685.1 Ptiloglossa arizonensis
GCACTTCTGCTGCTCCAAACGCTTAACCAGAATGGCCTAGGGAAAAAATACACATACCGTTGTAATCGGACGAGTTTCTACTTTCAGATGCAATAGGAATTTTTGGGTTAGGTCAATCTGTTCGCGAGATATGGGAGCTTGAAGCCAAGAAATGGTTGAGAAGAGAACAAATTTTTCGCAAATTCTGCGGCTCCAAACGCTTAACCAGAATGGCCTAGGGAAAAAATACACATACCGTTGTAATCGGACGAGTTTCTACTTTCAGTTACAATAGGAATTTTTGGGTTAGGTCAATCCGTTCGCGAGATATAGGACTTTGAAGCTAAGAAATGGTTGACGAGACAACAAATTTTTCGCAACTCCGCTGCTCCAATCGCTTAACCATAATGGCCTAGGTGAAAAATACACATACCGTTGTAATCGGGCGAGTTTCTACTTTCTGATGCAATAGTAATTTTTGGGTCAGGTCAATCCGCTCGCGAGATATGGGAGTTTGAAGCCCAGAAATGGTTGAGAAGGCAAAAAATTTTTCGCATTTCTGCTGCTCCAAACCCTTAAACAGAATGGCCTAGGGAAAAAATACACATACCGTTGTAATCGGGCGAGTTTCTCCTTTCAGATGCAATAGGAATTTTTGGGTCAGGTCAATCCGGTCGCGAGATATGGGAGTTTGAAGCCAAGATATGGTTGAGAAGACAACAAATTTTTCGCACTTCTGCGGCTACAAACGCTTAACCAGAATGGCCTAGGGAAAAAATACACATACCGTTGTAATCGGGCGAGTTTCTACTTTCAGATGCAATAGGAATTTTCGTCATAGGTCAATCCGTTGGCGAGATATGGGAGTTTGAAGCTAAGAAATGGTTGAGAAGACAACAAATTTTTCGCACTTCTGCTGCTCCAAACGCTTAACCAGAATGGCCTAGGGAAAAAATACGCATACCGTTGTAATTGGGCGAGTTTCTACTTTCAGATGCAATAGGAATTTTCGGGTTAGGTCAATCCGTTCGCGAGATATGGGAGTTTGAAGCTAAGAAATGGTTGAGAAGACAACAAATTTTTCGCACATCTGCTGCTCCAAACGCTTAACCAGAATGGCCTCGGGAAAAAATACACATACTGTTGTAATCGGGCGAGTTTCTACTTTCAGATGCAATAGGAATTTTTGGGTTAAGTCAATCCGTTCGCGAGTTATGGGACTTTGAAGCTAAGAAATGGTTGAGAGGAGAACAAATTTTTCGCAATTCTGCTGCTCCAAACGCTTAACCAGAATAGCCCAGGGAAAAAATACACATACCGTTGTAATCGGACGAGTTTCTACTTTCAGATGCAACTGGAGTTTTTGGGTTAGGTCAATCCTTGCGCGAGATGTGGGAGTTTGAAGCTAAGAAATGGTTGAGAAGAGAACAAATTTTTCGCAATTCTGCTGCTCCAAACGCTTAACCAGAATGGCCTAGGGAAAAAATACACATACCGTTGTAATCGGACGAGTTTCTACTTTCAGATGCAACAGAAGTTTTGGGTTAGGTCAATCCGTGCGCGAGATATGGGAGCTTGAAGCCAAGAAATGCTTGAGAAAGCAAACAATTTTTCGCAATTCTGCTGCTCCAAACGCTTAACCAGAATGGCCTAGGGAAAAAATACACATACCGTTGTAATCGGGCGAGTTTCTACTTTCAGATGAAGCAGGAATTTTTGGGTTAGGTCAATCCGTTGGCGAGATATGGGAGTTTGAAGCTAAGAAATGGTTGAGAAGACAACAAATTTTTCGCACTTCTGCTGCCCCAAACGCTTAACCAGAATAGCCTCGGGAAAAAATACACATACCGTTGTAATCGGGCGAGTTTCTACTTTCAGATGCAATAGGGATTTTCGGGTTAGGTCAATCCGTTCGCGAGATATGGGTGTTTGAAACTAAGAAATGGTTGAGAAGAGAACAAATTTTTCGCAATTCTGCTGCTCCAAACGCTTAACCAGAATGGCCTAGGGAAAAAATACACATACCGTTGTAATCGGGCGAGTTTCTACTTTCAGATGCAATAGGAATTTTTGGGTTAGGTCAATCCGTTGGCGAGATATGGGAGCTTGAAGCTAAGAAATGGTTGAGAAGACAACAAATTTTTCGCACTTCTGCTGCCCCAAACGCTTAACGAGAATGGCCTAGGGAGAAAATACACATACCGTTGTAATCGGGCGAGTTTCTACTTTCAGATGCAATAGGGATTTTCGGGTTAGGTCAATCCGTTCGCGAGATATGGGTGTTTGAAGCTAAGAAATGGTTGACAAGACAACAAATTTTTCACAACCTCTGCTGCTCCAATCGCTTAACCATAATGGCCTAGGGAAAAAATACACATACCGTTGTAATCGGGCGAGTTTCTACTTTCAGATGCAATAGTAATTTTTGTGTTAGGTCAATCCGCTCGCGAGATATGGGAGTTTGAAGCCCAGAAATGGTTGAGAAGGCAAAAAAATTTTTCGCATTTCTGCTGCTCCAAACCCTTAACCAGAATGGCCTAGGGAAAAAATACACATACCGTTGTAATCGGGCGAGTTTCTCCTTTCAGATGCAATAGGAATTTTTGTGTTAGGTCAATCCGGTCGCGAGATGTGGGAGTTTGAAGCTAAGAAATGGTTGAGAAGAGAACAAATTTTTCGCAATTCTGCTGCTCCAAACGCTTAACCAGAATGGCCTAGGGAAAAAAATACACATACCGTTGTAATCGGACGAGTTTCTACTTTCAGATGCAACAGAAGTTTTGGGTTAGGTCAATCCGTGCGCGAGATATGGGAGCTTGAAGCCAAGAAATGCTTGAGAAAGCAAACAATTTTTCGCAATTCTGCTGCTCCAAACGCTTAACCAGAATGGCCTAGGGAAAAAATACACATACCGTTGTAATCGGGCGAGTTTCTACTTTCAGATGCAACAGGAATTTTTGGGTTAGGTCAATCCGTTGGCGAGATATGGGAGTTTGAAGCTAAGAAATGGTTGAGAAGACAACAAATTTTTCGCACTTCTGCTGCTCCAAACGCTTAACCAGAATGGCCTAGGGAAAAAATACACATACCGTTGTAATCGGGCGAGTTTCTACTTTCAGATGCAACAGGAATTTTTGGGTTAGGTCAATCCGTTCGCGAGATGTGGGAGTTTGAAGCTAAGAAATGGTTGAGAAGAGAACAAATTTTTCGCAGTTCTGCTGCTCTAAACGCTTAACCGGAATGGCCTAGGGAAAAAATACACATACCGTTGTAATCGGGCGAGTTTCTACTTTCAGATGCAACAGGAATTTTTGGGTTAGGTCAATCCGTTGGCGAGATATGGGAGTTTGAAGCTAAGAAATGGTTGAGAAGACAACAAATTTTTCGCACTTCTGCTGCTCCAAACGCTTAACCAGAATGGCCTAGGGAAAAAATACACATACCGTTGTAATCGGGCGAGTTTCTACTTTCAGATGAAGCAGGAATTTTGGGTTAGGTCAATCCGTTGGCGAGATATGGGAGTTTGAAGCTAAGAAATGGTTGAGAAGACAACAAATTTTTCGCACATCTGCTGCTCCAAACGCTTAACCAGAATAGCCTCGGGAAAAAATACACATACCGTTGTAATCGGGCGAGTTTCTACTTTCAGATGCAATAGGAATAGGAATTTTTGGGTTAGGTCAATCCGTTCGCGAGATATGGGACTTTGAAGCTAAGAAATGGTTGACAAGACAACAAATTTTTCACACCTCTGCTGCTCCAATCGCTTAACCAGAATAGCTTCGGGGAAAAATACACATACCGTTGTAATCGGACCAGTTTCTACTTTCAGTTACAATAGGAATTTTTGGGTTAGGTCAATCCGGTCGCGAGATATGGGAGTTTGAAGCAAAGAAATGGTAGAGAAGACAACAAATTTTAGCATTTCTGCTACTCCAAACCCTTAACCAGAATGGCCTAGGGAAAAAATACACATACCGTTGTAGTCGGGCGAGTTTCTACTTTCAGATGCAGCAGGAATTTTTGGGTTAGGTCAATCCGTTGGCGAGATATGGGAGTTTGAAGCTAAGAAATGGTTGAGAAGACAACAAATTTTTCGCACTTCTGCTGCCCCAAACGCTTAACGAGAATGGCCTAGGGAGAAAATACACATACCGTTGTTATCGGGCGAGTTTCTACTTTCAGATGCAATAGGGATTTTCGGGTTAGGTCAATCCGTTCGCGAGATATGGGTGTTTGAAACTAAGAAATGGTTGAGAAGAGAACAAATTTTTCGCAATTCTGCTGCTCCAAACGCTTAACCAGAATGGCCTAGGGAAAAAATACACATACCGTTGTAATCGGGCGAGTTTCTACTTTCAGATGCAATAGGAATTTTTGGGTCAGGTCAATCCGGTCGCGAGATATGGGAGTTTGAAGCCAAGATATGGTTGAGAAGACAACAAATTTTTCGCACTTCTGCGGCTACAAACGCTTAACCAGAATGGCCTAGGGAAAAAATACACATACCGTTGTAATCGGGCGAGTTTCTCCTTTCAGATGCAATAGGAATTTTTGGGTCAGGTCAATCCGGTCGCGAGATATGGGAGTTTGAAGCCAAGATATGGTTGAGAAGACAACAAATTTTTCGCACTTCTGCGGCTACAAACGCTTAACCAGAATGGCCTAGGGAAAAAATACACATACCGTTGTAATCGGGCGAGTTTCTACTTTCAGATGCAATAGGAATTTTCGTGTTAGGTCAATCCGTTGGCGAGATATGGGAGTTTGAAGCTAAGAAATGGTTGAGAAGACAACAAATTTTTCGCACTTCTGCTGCTCCAAACGCTTAACCAGAATGGCCTAGGGAAAAAATACGCATACCGTTGTAATCGGGCGAGTTTCTACTTTCAGATGCAATAGGAATTTTCGGGTTAGGTCAATCCGTTCGCGAGATATGGGAGTTTGAAGCTAAGAAATGGTTGAGAAGACAACAAATTTTTCGCACATCTGCTGCTCCAAACGCTTAACCAGAATAGCCTCGGGAAAAAATACACATACCGTTGTAATCGGGCGAGTTTCTACTTTCAGATGCAATAGGAATTTTTGGGTTAGGTCAATCCGTTCGCGAGATATGGGAGTTTGAAGCCGAGAAATGGTTGAGAAGACAACAAATTTTTCGCACTTCTGCGGCTACAAACGCTTAACCAGAATGGCCTAGGGAAAAAATACACATACCGTTGTAATCGGACGAGTTTCTACTTTCAGTTACAATAGGAATTTTTGGGTTAGGTCAATCCGTTCGCGAGATATGGGACTTTGAAGCTAAGAAATGGTTGACAAGACAACAAATTTTTCACACCTCTGCTGCTCCAATCGCTTAACCAGAATAGCCTCGGGGAAAAATACACATACCGTTGTAATCGGACCAGTTTCTACTTTCAGTTACAATAGGAATTTTTGGGTTAGGTCAATCCGGTCGCGAGATATGGGAGTTTGAAGCAAAGAAATGGTAGAGAAGACAACAAATTTTTGCATTTCTGCTACTCCAAACCCTTAACCAGAATGGCCTAGGGAAAAAATACACATACCGTTGTAGTCGGGCGAGTTTCTACTTTCAGATGCAGCAGGAATTTTTGGGTTAGGTCAATCCGTTGGCGAGATATAGGACTTTGAAGCTAAGAAATGGTTGACGAGACAACAAATTTTTCGCAACTCTGCTGCTCCAATCGCTTAACCATAATGGCCTAGGTGAAAAATACACATACCGTTGTAATCGGGCGAGTTTCTACTTTCTGATGCAATAGTAATTTTTGGGTTAGGTCAATCCGCTCGCGAGATATGGGAGTTTGAAGCCCAGAAATGGTTGAGAAGGCAAAAAATTTTTCGCATTTCTGCTGCTCCAAACCCTTAAACAGAATGGCCTAGGGAAAAAATACACATACCGTTGTAATCGGGCGAGTTTCTCCTTTCAGATGCAATAGGAATTTTTGGGTCAGGTCAATCCGGTCGCGAGATATGGGAGTTTGAAGCCAAGATATGGTTGAGAAGACAACAAATTTTTCGCACTTCTGCGGCTACAAACGCTTAACCAGAATGGCCTAGGGAAAAAATACACATACCGTTGTAATCGGGCGAGTTTCTACTTTCAGATGCAATAGGAATTTTCGTCTTAGGTCAATCCGTTGGCGAGATATGGGAGTTTGAAGCTAAGAAATGGTTGAGAAGACAACAAATTTTTCGCACTTCTGCTGCTCCAAACGCTTAACCAGAATGGCCTAGGGAAAAAATACGCATACCGTTGTAATTGGGCGAGTTTCTACTTTCAGATGCAATAGGAATTTTCGGGTTAGGTCAATCCGTTCGCGAGATATGGGAGTTTGAAGCTAAGAAATGGTTGAGAAGACAACAAATTTTTCGCACATCTGCTGCTCCAAACGCTTAACCAGAATGGCCTCGGGAAAAAATACACATACTGTTGTAATCGGGCGAGTTTCTACTTTCAGATGCAATAGGAATTTTTGGGTTAAGTCAATCCGTTCGCGAGTTATGGGACTTTGAAGCTAAGAAATGGTTGAGAGGAGAACAAATTTTTCGCAATTCTGCTGCTCCAAACGCTTAACCAGAATGGCCTAGGGAAAAAATACACATACCGTTGTAATCGGACGAGTTTCTACTTTCAGATGCAACTGGAGTTTTTGGGTTAGGTCAATCCTTGCGCGAGATGTGGGAGTTTGAAGCTAAGAAATGGTTGAGAAGAGAACAAATTTT
Organism: Ptiloglossa arizonensis; assembly: GCF_051014685.1. Classification (NCBI taxonomy): domain Eukaryota; kingdom Metazoa; phylum Arthropoda; class Insecta; order Hymenoptera; family Colletidae; genus Ptiloglossa; species Ptiloglossa arizonensis. Next base: position 6,730 of record NW_027478667.1, read on the forward strand.
TCGCAATTCTGCTGCTCCAAACGCTTAACCAGAATGGCCTAGGGAAAAAATACACATACCGTTGTAATCGGACGAGTTTCTACTTTCAGATGCAACAGAAGTTTTGGGTTAGGTCAATCCGTGCGCGAGATATGGGAGCTTGAAGCCAAGAAATGCTTGAGAAAGCAAACAATTTTTCGCAATTCTGCTGCTCCAAACGCTTAACCAGAATGGCCTAGGGAAAAAATACACATACCGTTGTAATCGGGCGAGTTTCTACTTTCAGATGAAGCAGGAATTTTTGGGTTAGGTCAATCCGTTGGCGAGATATGGGAGTTTGAAGCTAAGAAATGGTTGAGAAGACAACAAATTTTTCGCACTTCTGCTGCCCCAAACGCTTAACCAGAATAGCCTCGGGAAAAAATACACATACCGTTGTAATCGGGCGAGTTTCTACTTTCAGATGCAATAGGGATTTTCGGGTTAGGTCAATCCGTTCGCGAGATATGGGTGTTTGAAACTAAGAAATGGTTGAGAAGAGAACAAATTTTTCGCAATTCTGCTGCTCCAAACGCTTAACCAAAATGGCCTAGAAAAATACACATACCGTTGTAATCGGGCGAGTTTCTACTTTCAGATGCAATAGGAATTTTTGGGTTAGGTCAATCCGTTGGCGAGATATGGGAGCTTGAAGCTAAGAAATGGTTGAGAAGACAACAAATTTTTCGCACTTCTGCTGCCCCAAACGCTTAACGAGAATGGCCTAGGGAGAAAATACACATACCGTTGTAATCGGGCGAGTTTCTACTTTCAGATGCAATAGGGATTTTCGGGTTAGGTCAATCCGTTCGCGAGATATGGGTGTTTGAAGCTAAGAAATGGTTGACAAGACAACAAATTTTTCACACCTCTGCTGCTCCAATCGCTTAACCATAATGGCCTAGGGAAAAAATACACATACCGTTGTAATCGGGCGAGTTTCTACTTTCAGATGCAATAGTAATTTTTGTGTTAGGGTCAATCCGCTCGCGAGATATGGGAGTTTGAAGCCCAGAAATGGTTGAGAAGGCAAAAAATTTTTCGCATTTCTGCTGCTCCAAACCCTTAACCAGAATGGCCTAGGGAAAAAAATACACATACCGTTGTAATCGGGCGAGTTTCTCCTTTCAGATGCAATAGGAATTTTTGTGTTAGGTCAATCCGGTCGCGAGATGTGGGAGTTTGAAGCTAAGAAATGGTTGAGAAGAGAACAAATTTTTCGCAATTCTGCTGCTCCAAACGCTTAACCAGAATGGCCTAGGGAAAAAAATACACATACCGTTGTAATCGGACGAGTTTCTACTTTCAGATGCAACAGAAGTTTTGGGTTAGGTCAATCCGTGCGCGAGATATGGGAGCTTGAAGCCAAGAAATGCTTGAGAAAGCAAACAATTTTTCGCAATTCTGCTGCTCCAAACGCTTAACCAGAATGGCCTAGGGAAAAAATACACATACCGTTGTAATCGGGCGAGTTTCTACTTTCAGATGCAACAGGAATTTTTGGGTTAGGTCAATCCGTTGGCGAGATATGGGAGTTTGAAGCTAAGAAATGGTTGAGAAGACAACAAATTTTTCGCACTTCTGCTGCTCCAAACGCTTAACCAGAATGGCCTAGGGAAAAAATACACATACCGTTGTAATCGGGCGAGTTTCTACTTTCAGATGAAGCAGGAATTTTTGGGTTAGGTCAATCCGTTGGCGAGATATGGGAGTTTGAAGCTAAGAAATGGTTGAGAAGACAACAAATTTTTCGCACATCTGCTGCTCCAAACGCTTAACCAGAATAGCCTCGGGAAAAAATACACATACCGTTGTAATCGGGCGAGTTTCTACTTTCAGATGCAATAGGAATTTTTGGGTTAGGTCAATCCGTTCGCGAGATATGGGACTTTGAAGCTAAGAAATGGTTGACAAGACAACAAATTTTTCACACCTCTGCTGCTCCAATCGCTTAACCAGAATAGCTTCGGGGAAAAATACACATACCGTTGTAATCGGACCAGTTTCTACTTTCAGTTACAATAGGAATTTTTGGGTTAGGTCAATCCGGTCGCGAGATATGGGAGTTTGAAGCAAAGAAATGGTAGAGAAGACAACAAATTTTAGCATTTCTGCTACTCCAAACCCTTAACCAGAATGGCCTAGGGAAAAAATACACATACCGTTGTAGTCGGGCGAGTTTCTACTTTCAGATGCAGCAGGAATTTTTGGGTTAGGTCAATCCGTTGGCGAGATATGGGAGTTTGAAGCTAAGAAATGGTTGAGAAGACAACAAATTTTTCGCACTTCTGCTGCCCCAAACGCTTAACGAGAATGGCCTAGGGAGAAAATACACATACCGTTGTAATCGGGCGAGTTTCTACTTTCAGATGCAATAGGGATTTTCGGGTTAGGTCAATCCGTTCGCGAGATATGGGTGTTTGAAACTAAGAAATGGTTGAGAAGAGAACAAATTTTTCGCAATTCTGCTGCTCCAAACGCTTAACCAGAATGGCCTAGGGAAAAAATACACATACCGTTGTAATCGGGCGAGTTTCTACTTTCAGATGCAATAGGAATTTTTGGGTTAGGTCAATCCGTTGGCGAGATATGGGAGCTTGAAGCTAAGAAATGGTTGAGAAGACAACAAATTTTTCGCACTTCTGCTGCCCCAAACGCTTAACGAGAATGGCCTAGGGAGAAAATACACATACCGTTGTAATCGGGCGAGTTTCTACTTTCAGATGCAATAGGGATTTTCGGGTTAGGTCAATCCGTTCGCGAGATATGGGTGTTTGAAGCTAAGAAATGGTTGACAAGACAACAAATTTTTCACACCTCTGCTGCTCCAATCGCTTAACCATAATGGCCTAGGGAAAAAATACACATACCGTTGTAATCGGGCGAGTTTCTACTTTCAGATGCAACAGGAATTTTTGGGTTAGGTCAATCCGTTGGCGAGATATGGGAGTTTGAAGCTAAGAAATGGTTGAGAAGACAACAAATTTTTCGCACTTCTGCTGCTCCAAACGCTTAACCAGAATGGCCTAGGGAAAAAATACACATACCGTTGTAATCGGGCGAGTTTCTACTTTCAGATGAAGCAGGAATTTTTGGGTTAGGTCAATCCGTTGGCGAGATATGGGAGTTTGAAGCTAAGAAATGGTTGAGAAGACAACAAATTTTTCGCACATCTGCTGCTCCAAACGCTTAACCAGAATAGCCTCAGGAAAAAATACACATACCGTTGTAATCGGGCGAGTTTGTACTTTCAGATGCAATAGGAATTTTTGGGTTAGGTCAATCCGTTCGCGAGATATGGGAGTTTGAAGCTAAGAAATGGTTGAGAAGAGAACAAATTTTTCGCAATTCTGCTGCTCCAAACGCTTAACCAGAATGGCCTAGGGAAAAAATACACATACCGTTGTAATCGGACGAGTTTCTACTTTCAGTTACAATAGGAATTTTTGGGTTAGGTCAATCCGTTCGCGAGATATGGGACTTTGAAGCTAAGAAATGGTTGACAAGACAACAAATTTTTCACACCTCTGCTGCTCCAATCGCTTAACCAGAATAGCCTCGGGGAAAAATACACATACCGTTGTAATCGGGCGAGTTTCTACTTTCAGATGAAGCAGGAATTTTTGGGTTAGGTCAATCCGGTCGCGAGATATGGGAGTTTGAAGCAAAGAAATGGTAGAGAAGACAACAAATTTTTGCATTTCTGCTACTCCAAACCCTTAACCAGAATGGCCTAGGGAAAAAATACACATACCGTTGAAGTCGGGCGAGTTTCTACTTTCAGATGCAGCAGGAATTTTTGGGTTAGGTCAATCCGTTGGCGAGATATGGGAGTTTGAAGCTAAGAAATGGTTGAGAAGACGACAAATTTTTCGCACTTCTGCTGCCCCAAACGCTTAACGAGAATGGCCTAGGGAGAAAATACACATACCGTTGTAATCGGGCGAGTTTCTACTTTCAGATGCAATAGGGATTTTCGGGTTAGGTCAATCCGTTCGCGAGATATGGGTGTTTGAAACTAAGAAATGGTTGAGAAGAGAACAAATTTTTCGCAATTCTGCTGCTCCAAACGCTTAACCAGAATGGCCTCGGGAAAAAATACACATACTGTTGTAATCGGGCGAGTTTCTACTTTCAGATGCAATAGGAATTTTTGGGTTAAGTCAATCCGTTCGCGAGTTATGGGACTTTGAAGCTAAGAAATGGTTGAGAGGAGAACAAATTTTTCGCAATTCTGCTGCTCCAAACGCTTAACCAGAATGGCCTAGGGAAAAAATACACATACCGTTGTAATCGGACGAGTTTCTACTTTCAGATGCAACTGGAGTTTTTGGGTTAGGTCAATCCTTGCGCGAGATATGGGAGTCTGAAGCTAAGAAATGGTTGAGAAGAGAACAAATTTTTCGCAATTCTGCTGCTCCAAACGCTTAACCAGTATGGCCTAGGGAAAAAATACGCATACCGTTGTAATCGGGCGAGTTTCTACTTTCAGTTACAATAGGAATTTTTGGGTTAGGTCAATCCGTTCGCGAGATATGGGACTTTGAAGCTAAGATATGGTTGACAAGACAATAAATTTTTCGCACTTCTGCTGCTCCAAACGCTTAACCAGAATGGCCTAGGGAAAAAATACACATACCGTTGTAATCGGGCGAGTTTCTACTTTCAGATGCAATAGGAATTTTTGGGTTAGGTCAATCCGTTGGCGAGATATGTGAGCTTGAAGCTAAGAAATGGTTGAGAAGACAACAAATTTTTCGCACTTCTGCTGCCCCAAACGCTTAACGAGAATGGCCTAGGGAGAAAATACACATACCGTTGTAATCGGGCGAGTTTCTACTTTCAGATGCAATAGGGATTTTCGGGTTAGGTCAATCCGTTCGCGAGATATGGGTGTTTGAAGCTAAGAAATGGTTGACAAGACAACAAATTTTTCACACCTCTGCTGCTCCAATCGCTTAACCATAATGGCCTAGGGAAAAAATACACATACCGTTGTAATCGGGCGAGTTTCTACTTTCAGATGCAACAGGAATTTTTGGGTTAGGTCAATCCGTTGGCGAGATATGGGAGTTTGAAGCTAAGAAATGGTTGAGAAGACAACAAATTTTTCGCACTTCTGCTGCTCCAAACGCTTAACCAGAATGGCCTAGGGAAAAAATACACATACCGTTGTAATCGGGCGAGTTTCTACTTTCAGATGAAGCAGGAATTTTTGGGTTAGGTCAATCCGTTCGCGAGATATGGGAGTTTGAAGCTAAGAAATGGTTGAGAAGAGAACAAATTTTTCGCAATTCTGCTGCTCCAAACGCTTAACCAGAATGGCCTAGGGAAAAAATACACATACCGTTGTAATCGGACGAGTTTCTACTTTCAGTTACAATAGGAATTTTTGGGTTAGGTCAATCCGTTCGCGAGATATGGGACTTTGAAGCTAAGAAATGGTTGACAAGACAACAAATTTTTCACACCTCTGCTGCTCCAATCGCTTAACCAGAATAGCCTCGGGGAAAAATACACATACCGTTGTAATCGGACCAGTTTCTACTTTCAGTTACAATAGGAATTTTTGGGTTAGGTCAATCCGGTCGCGAGATATGGGAGTTTGAAGCAAAGAAATGGTAGAGAAGACAACAAATTTTTGCATTTCTGCTACTCCAAACCCTTAACCAGAATGGCCTAGGGAAAAAATACACATACCGTTGTAGTCGGGCGAGTTTCTACTTTCAGATGCAGCAGGAATTTTTGGGTTAGGTCAATCCGTTGGCGAGATATGGGAGTTTGAAGCTAAGAAATGGTTGAGAAGACGACAAATTTTTCGCACTTCTGCTGCCCCAAACGCTTAACGAGAATGGCCTAGGGAGAAAATACACATACCGTTGTAATCGGGCGAGTTTCTACTTTCAGATGCAATAGGGATTTTCGGGTTAGGTCAATCCGTTCGCGAGATATGGGTGTTTGAAACTAAGAAATGGTTGAGAAGAGAACAAATTTTTCGCAATTCTGCTGCTCCAAGCGCTTAACCAGAATGGCCTAGGGAAAAAATACACATACCGTTGTAATCGGGCGAGTTTCTACTTTCAGATGCAATAGGAATTTTTGGGTTAGGTCAATCCGTTGGCGAGATATGGGAGCTTGAAGCTAAGAAATGGTTGAGAAGACGACAAATTTTTCGCACTTCTGCTGCCCCAAACGCTTAACGAGAATGGCCTAGGGAGAAAATACACATACCATTGTAATCGGGCGAGTTTCTACTTTCAGATGCAATAGGGATTTTCGGGTTAGGTCAATCCGTTCGCGAGATATGGGTGTTTGAAGCTAAGAAATGGTTGACAAGACAACAAATTTTTCACACCTCTGCTGCTCCAATCGCTTAACCATAATGGCCTAGGTGAAAAATACACATACCGTTGTAATCGGGCGAGTTTCTACTTTCAGATGCAATAGTAATTTTTGGGTTAGGTCAATCCGCTCGCGAGATATGGGAGTTTGAAGCCAAGAAATGGTTGAGAAGGCAAAAAATTTTTCGCAATTCTGCTGCTCCAAACGCTTAACCAGAATGGCCTAGGGAAAAAATACACATACCGTTATAATCGGGCGAGTTTCTACTTTCAGATGCAATAGGAATTTTTGGGTTAGGTCAATTCGTTCGCGAGATATGGGAGTTTGAAGCTAAGAAATGGTTGAGAAGACAACAGATTTTTCGCATTTCTGCTGCTCCAAACGCTTAACCAGAATGGCCTGGGGAAAAAACACACATACCGTTGTAATCGGGCGAGTTTCTACTTTCAGACGCAACAGGAATTTTTGGGTTAGGTCAATCCGTTCGCGAGATATGGGAGTTTGAAGCCAAGAAATGGTTGAGAGGGCAAAAAATTTTTCGCATTTCTGCTGCTCCAAACCCTTAACCAGAATGGCCTAGGGAAAAAATACACATACCGTTGTAATCGGGCGAGTTTCTACTTTCAGATGCAATAGGAATTTCTGGGTTAGGTCAATCCGGTCGCGAGATATGGGAGTTTGAAGCAAAGAAATGGTTGAGAAGACAACAAATTTTAGCATTTCTGCTGCTCCAAACCCTTAACCAGAATGGCCTAGGGAAAAAATACACATACCGTTGTAGTCGGGCGAGTTTCTACTTTCAGATGCAACAGGAATTTTTGGGTTATGTCAATCCGTTCGCGAGATGTGGGAGTTTGAAGCTAAGAAATGGTTGAGAAGAGAACAAATTTTTCGCAATTCTGCTGCTCCAAACGCTTAACCGGAATGGCCTAGGGAAAAAATACACATACCGTTGTAGTCGGGCGAGTTTCTACTTTCAGATGCAACAGGAATTTTTGGGTTAGGTCAATCCGTTCGCGAGATGTGGGAGTTTGAAGCTAAGAAATGGTTGAGAAGAGAACAAATTTTTCGCAATTCTGCTGCTCCAAACGCTTAACCAGAATGGAGTAGGGAAAAAATACACATACCTTTGTAATCGGGCGAGTATCTACTTTCAGATGCAATAGGAATTTTTGGGTTAGGTCAATCCGTACGGGAGATATGGTGGTTTGAAGCCAAGAAATGGTTGAGAAGGCAAAAAATTTTTCGCAATTCTGCTGCTTCAAACGCTTGACCAGAATGGCCTAGGGAAAAAATACACATACCGTTGTAATCGGGCGAGTTTCTTCTTTCAGTTACAATAGGAATTTTTGGGTTATGTGAATCCGTTCGCGAGATATGGGACTTTGTAGCTAAGAAATGGTTGAGAAGGCAACAAATTTTTCGCAATTCTGCTGCTCCAAACGCTTAACCAGAATGGGCTAGGGAAAAAATACACACACCTTTGTAATCGGGCGAGTTTCTACTTTCAGATGCAACAGGAATTTTTGGGTTAGGTCAATCCGTTCGCGAGATATGGGAGTTTGAAGCCAAGAAATGGGTGAGAAGGCAAAAAATTTTTCGCAATTCTGCTGCTCCAAACGCTTAACCAGAATGGCCTAGGGAAAAAATAAACATACCGTTGTAATCGGGAGAGTTTCTACTTTCAGATGCAATAGGAATTTTTGGGTTAGGTCAATCCGTTCGCGAGATATGGGAGGTTGAAGCCAAGAAATGGTTCAGAAGGCAACAAATTTTTCGCAATTCTGCTGCTCCAAACGCTTAACCAGAATGGAGTAGGGAAAAAATACACATACCTTTGTAATCGGGAGTGTTTCTACTTTCAGATGCAATAGGAATTTTTGGGTTAGGTCAAACCGTACGCGAGATATGGTGGTTTGAAGCCAAGAAATGGTTGAGAAGGCAAAAAATTTTTCGCAATTCTGCTGCTTCAAACGCTTGACCAGAATGGCCTAGGGAAAAAATACACATACCGTAGTAATCGGGCGGGTTTCTACTTTCAGATGCAATAGGAATTTTTGGGTTAGGTCAATCCGTTGGCGAGATATGGGAGCTTGAAGCTAAGAAATGGTTGAGAAGACAACAAATTTTTCGCACTTCTGCTGCCCCAAACGCTTAACGAGAATGGCCTAGGGAGAAAATACACATACCGTTGTAATCGGGCGAGTTTCTACTTTCAGATGCAATAGGGATTTTCGGGTTAGGTCAATCCGTTCGCGAGATATGGGTGTTTGAAGCTAAGAAATGGTTGACAAGACAACAAATTTTTCACACCTCTGCTGCTCCAATCGCTTAACCATAATGGCCTAGGTGAAAAATACACATACCGTTGTAATCGGGCGAGTTTCTACTTTCAGGTGCAATAGTAATTTTTGGGTTAGGTCAATCCGCTCGCGAGATATGGGAGTTTGAAGCCAAGAAATGGTTGAGAAGGCAAAAAATTTTTCGCAATTCTGCTGCTCCAAACGCTTAACCAGAATGGCCTAGGGAAAAAATACACAAACCGTTATAATCGGGCGAGTTTCTACTTTCAGATGCAATAGGAATTTTTGGGTTAGGTCAATTCGTTCGCGAGATATGGGAGTTTGAAGCTAAGAAATGGTTGAGAAGACAACAGATTTTTCGCATTTCTGCTGCTCCAAACGCTTAACCAGAATGGCCCGGGGAAAAAATACACATACCGTTGTAATCGGGCGAGTTTCTACTTTCAGACGCAATAGGAATTTCTGGGTTAGGTCAATCCGGTCGCGAGATATAGGAGTTTGAAGCAAAGAAATGGTTGAGAAGACAACAAATTTTAGCATTTCTGCTGCTCCAAACCCTTAACCAGAATGGCCTAGGGAAAAAATACACATACCGTTGTAATCGGGCGAGTTTCTACTTTCAGACGCAACAGGAATTTTTGGGTTAGGTCAATCCGTTCGCGAGATATGGGAGTTTGAAGCCAAGAAATGGTTGAGAAGAGAACAAATTTTTCGCAATTCTGCTGCTCCAAACGCTTAACCAGAGTGGCCTAGGGAAAAAATACACATACCGTTGTAATCGGGCGAGTTTCTACTTTCAGATGCAATAGGAATTTTTGGGTTAGGTCAATCCGTTCGCGAGATATGGGAGTTTGAAGCTAAGAAATGGTTGAGAAGAGAACAAATTTTTCGCAATTCTGCTGCTCCAAACGCTTAACCAGAATGGCCTAGGGAAAAAATACACATACCGTTGTAATCGGACGAGTTTCTACTTTCAGTTACAATAGGAATTTTTGGGTTAGGTCAATCCGTTCGCGATATATGGGACTTTGAAGCTAAGAAATGGTTGACAAGACAACAAATTTTTCACACCTCTGCTGCTCCAAACGCTTAACCAGAGTGGCCTAGGGAAAAAATACACATACCGTTGTAATCGGGCGAGTTTCTACTTTCAGATGCAATAGGAATTTTTGGGTTAGGTCAATCCGTTCGCGAGATATGGGAGTTTGAAGCTAAGAAATGGTTGAGAAGAGAACAAATTTTTCGCAATTCTGCTGCTCCAAACGCTTAACCAGAATGGCCTAGGGAAAAAATACACATACCGTTGTAATCGGACGAGTTTCTACTTTCAGTTACAATAGGAATTTTTGGGTTAGGTCAATCCGTTCGCGATATATGGGACTTTGAAGCTAAGAAATGGTTGACAAGACAACAAATTTTGCGCACTTCTGCTGCCCCAAACGCTTAACGAGAATGGCCTAGGGAAAAAATACACATACCGTTGTAATCGGGCGAGTTTCTACTTTCAGATGCAATAGTAATTTTTGGGTTAGGTCAATCCGCTCGCGAGATATGGGAGTTTGAAGCCAAGAAATGGTTGAGAAGGCAAAAAATTTTTCGCAATTCTGCTGCTCCAAACGCTTAACCAGAATGGCCTAGGGAAAAAATACACATACCGATGTAATCGGGCGAGTTTCTACTTTCAGATGCAACAGGAATTTTTGGGTTAGGCCAATCCGTTCGCGAGATATGGGAGTTTGAAGCTAAGAAATGGTAGAGAAGACAACAAATTTTAGCATTTCTGCTACTCCAAACCCTTAACCAGAATGGCCTAGGGAAAAAATACACATACCGTTGTAGTCGGGCGAGTTTCTACTTTCAGATGCAGCAGGAATTTTTGGGTTAAGTCAATCCGTTGGCGAGATATGGGAGTTTGAAGCTAAGAAATGGTTGAGAAGACAACAAATTTTTCGCACTTCTGCTGCCCCAAACGCTTAACGAGAATGGCCTAGGGAGAAAATACACATACCGTTGTAATCGGGCGAGTTTCTACTTTCAGATGCAATAGGGATTTTCGGGTTAGGTCAATCCGTTCGCGAGATATGGGTGTTTGAAACTAAGAAATGGTTGAGAAGAGAACAAATTTTTCGCAATTCTGCTGCTCCAAACGCTTAACCAGAATGGCCTAGGGAAAAAATACACATACCGTTGTAATCGGGCGAGTTTCTACTTTCAGATGCAATAGGAATTTTTGGGTTAGGTCAATCCGTTGGCGAGATATGGGAGCTTGAAGCTAAGAAATGGTTGAGAAGACAACAAATTTTTCGCACTTCTGCTGCCCCAAACGCTTAACGAGAATGGCCTAGGGAGAAAATACACATACCGTTGTAATCGGGCGAGTTTCTACTTTCAGATGCAATAGGGATTTTCGGGTTAGGTCAATCCGTTCGCGAGATATGGGTGTTTGAAGCTAAGAAATGGTTGACAAGACAACAAATTTTTCACACCTCTGCTGCTCCAATCGCTTAACCATAATGGCCTAGGTGAAAAATACACATACCGTTGTAATCGGGCGAGTTTCTACTTTCAGATGCAATAGTAATTTTTGGGTTAGGTCAATCCGCTCGCGAGATATGGGAGTTTGAAGCCAAGAAATGGTTGAGAAGGCAAAAAATTTTTCGCAATTCTGCTGCTCCAAACGCTTAACCAGAATGGCCTAGGGAAAAAATACACATACCGTTGTAATCGGGCGAGTTTCTACTTTCAGATGCAACAGGAATTTTTGGGTTAGGTCAATCCGTTCGCGAGATATGGGAGTTTGAAGCTAAGAAATGGTTGAGAAGAGAACAAATTTTTCGCACTTCTGCTGCTCCAAACGCTTAAGCAGAATGGCCTAGGGAAAAAATACACATACCGTTGTAATCGGGCGAGTTTCTACTTTCAGATGAAGCAGGAATTTTTGGGTTAGGTCAATCCGTTGGCGAGATATGGGAGTTTGAAGCTAAGAAATGGTTGAGAAGACAACAAATTTTTCGCACTTCTGCTGCCCCAAACGCTTAACGAGAATGGCCTAGGGAAAAAATACACATACCGTTGTAATCGGGCGAGTTTCTACTTTCAGATGCAATAGTAATTTTTGGGTTAGGTCAATCCGCTCGCGAGATATGGGAGTTTGAAGCCAAGAAATGGTTGAGAAGGCAAAAAATTTTTCGCAATTCTGCTGCTCCAAACGCTTAACCAGAATGGCCTAGGGAAAAAATACACATACCGTTGTAATCGGGCGAGTTTCTACTTTCAGATGCAACAGGAATTTTTGGGTTAGGTCAATCCGTTCGCGAGATATGGGAGTTTGAAGCTAAGAAATGGTTGAGAAGAGAACAAATTTTTCGCACTTCTGCTGCTCCAAACGCTTAACCAGAATGGCCTAGGGAAAAAATACACATACCGTTGTAATGGGGCGAGTTTCTACTTTCAGATGAAGCAGGAATTTTTGGGTTAGGTCAATCCGTTGGCGAGATATGGGAGTTTGAAGCTAAGAAATGGTTGAGAAGACAACAAATTTTTCGCACCTCTGCTGCCCCAAACGCTTAACGAGAATGGCCTAGGGAAAAAATACACATACCGTTGTAATCGGGCGAGTTTCTACTTTCAGATGCAATAGGAATTTTCGGGTTAGGTCAATCCGTTCGCGAGATATGGGAGTTTGAAGCTAAGAAATGGTTGAGAAGACAACAAATTTTTCGCACATCTGCTGCTCCAAACGCTTAACCAGAATAGCCTCGGGAAAAAATACACATACCGTTGTAATCGGGCGAGTTTCTACTTTAAGATGCAATAGGAATTTTTGGGTTAGGTCAATCCGTTCGCGAGATATGGGAGTTTGAAGCTAAGAAATGGTTGAGAAGAGAACAAATTTTTCGCAATTCTGCTGCTCCAAACGCTTAACCAGAATGGCCTAGGGAAAAAATACACATACCGTTGTAATCGGACGAGTTTCTACTTTCAGTTACAATAGGAATTTTTGGGTTAGGTCAATCCGTTCGCGAGATATGGGACTTTGAAGCTAAGAAATGGTTGACAAGACAACAAATTTTTCACACCTCTGCTGCTCCAATCGCTTAACCAGAATAGCCTCGGGAAAAAATACACATACCGTTGTAATCGGACCAGTTTCTACTTTCAGTTACAATAGGAATTTTTGGGTTAGGTCAATCCGGTCGCGAGATATGGGAGTTTGAAGCAAAGAAATGGTTGAGAAGACAACAAATTTTAGCATTTCTGCTACTCCAAACCCTTAACCAGAATGGCCTAGGGAAAAAATACACATACCGTTGTAGTCGGGCGAGTTTCTACTTTCAGATGCAATAGGAATTTTTGGGTCAGGTCAATCCGTTGGCGAGATATGGGAGTTTGAAGCTAAGAACTGGTTGAGAAGACAACAAATTTTTCGCACTTCTGCTGCCCCAAACGCTTAACGAGAATGGCCTAGGGAGAAAATACACATACCGTTGTAATCGGGCGAGTTTCTACTTTCAGATGCAATAGGGATTTTCGGGTTAGGTCAATCCGTTCGCGAGATATGGGTGTTTGAAGCTAAGAAATGGTTGACAAGACAACAAATTTTTCACACCTCTGCTGCTCCAATCGCTTAACCATAATGGCCTAGGTGAAAAATACACGTACCGTTGTAATCGGGCGAGTTTCTACTTTCAGATGCAATAGTAATTTTTGGGTTAGGTCAATCCGCTCGCGAGATATGGGAGTTTGAAGCCAAGAAATGGTTGAGAAGGCAAAAAATTTTTCGCAATTCTGCTGCTCCAAACGCTTAACCAGAATGGCCTAGGGAAAAAATACACATACCGTTATAATCGGGCGAGTTTCTACTTTCAGATGCAATAGGAATTTTTGGGTTAGGTCAATCCGTTCGCGAGATATGGGAGTTTGAAGCTAAGAAATGGTTGAGAAGAGAACAAATTTTTCGCAATTCTGCTGCTCCAAACGCTTAACCAGAATGGCCTAGGGAAAAAATACACATACCGTTGTAATCGGACGAGTTTCTACTTTCAGTTACAATAGGAATTTTTGGGTTAGGTCAATCCGTTCGCGAGATATGGGACTTTGAAGCTAAGAAATGGTTGACAAGACAACAAATTTTTCACACCTCTGCTGCTCCAATCGCTTAACCATAATGGCCTAGGTGAAAAATACACATACCGTTGTAATCGGGCGAGTTTCTACTTTCAGACGCAATAGGAATTTCTGGGTTAGGTCAATCCGGTCGCGAGATATGGGAGTTTGAAGCAAAGAAATGGTTGAGAAGACAACAAATTTTAGCATTTCTGCTGCTCCAAACCCTTAACCAGAATGGCCTAGGGAAAAAATACACATACCGTTGTAATCGGGCGAGTTTCTACTTTCAGACGCAACAGGAATTTTTGGGTTAGGTCAATCCGCTCGCGAGATATGGGAGTTTGAAGCCAAGAAATGGTTGAGAAGGCAAAAAATTTTTCGCAATTCTGCTGCTCCAAACGCTTAACCAGAATGGCCTAGGGAAAAAATACACATACCGTTGTAATCGGGCGAGTTTCTACTTTCAGATGCAACAGGAATTTTTGGGTTAGGTCAATCCGTTCGCGAGATATGGGAGTTTGAAGCTAAGAAATGGTTGAGAAGAGAACAAATTTTTCGCACTTCTGCTGCTCCAAACGCTTAACCAGAATGGCCTAGGGAAAAAATACACATACCGTTGTAATCGGGTGAGTTTCTACTTTCAGATGAAGCAGGAATTTTTGGGTTAGGTCAATCCGTTGGCGAGATATGGGAGTTTGAAGCTAAGAAATGGTTGAGAAGACAACAAATTTTTCGCACTTCTGCTGCCCCAAACGCTTAACGAGAATGGCCTAGGGAAAAAATACACATACCGTTGTAATCGGGCGAGTTTCTACTTTCAGATGCAATAGGAATTTTCGGGTTAGGTCAATCCGTTCGCGAGATATGGGAGTTTGAAGCTAAGAAATGGTTGAGAAGACAACAAATTTTTCGCACATCTGCTGCTCCAAACGCTTAACCAGAATAGCCTCGGGAAAAAATACACATACCGTTGTAATCGGGCGAGTTTCTACTTTCAGATGCAATAGGAATTTTTGGGTTAGGTCAATCCGTTCGCGAGATATGGGAGTTTGAAGCTAAGAAATGGTTGAGAAGAGAACAAATTTTTCGCAATTCTGCTGCTCCAAACGCTTAACCAGAATGGCCTAGGGAAAAAATACACATACCGTTGTAATCGGACGAGTTTCTACTTTCAGTTACAATAGGAATTTTTGGGTTAGGTCAATCCGTTCGCGAGATATGGGACTTTGAAGCTAAGAAATGGTTGACAAGACAACAAATTTTTCACACCTCTGCTGCTCCAATCGCTTAACCAGAATAGCCTCGGGAAAAAATACACATACCGTTGTAATCGGACCAGTGTCTACTTTCAGTTACAATAGGAATTTTTGGGTTAGGTCAATCCGGTCGCGAGATATGGGAGTTTGAAGCAAAGAAATGGTTGAGAAGACAACAAATTTTAGCATTTCTGCTACTCCAAACCCTTAACCAGAATGGCCTAGGGAAAAAATACACATACCGTTGTAATCGGGCGAGTTTCTACTTTCAGACGCAACAGGAATTTTTGGGTTAGGTCAATCCGTTCGCGAGATATGGGAGTTTGAAGCCAAGAAATGGTTGAGATGACAACAAATTTTTCGCACTTCTGCGGCTACAAACGCTTAACCAGAATGGCCTAGGGAAAAAATACACATACCGTTGTAATCGGGCGAGTTTCTACTTTCAGATGCTACAGGAATTTTTGGGTTAGGTCAATCCGTTCGCGAGATGTGGGAGTTTGAAGCTAAGAAATGGTTGAGAAGAGAACAAATTTTTCGCAATTCTGCTGCTCCAAACGCTTAACCGGAATGGCCTAGGGAAAAAACACACATACCGTTGTAATCGGGCGAGTTTCTACTTTCAGATGCAACAGGAACTTTTGGGTTAGGTCAATCCGTTGGCGAGATATGGGAGTTTGAAGCTAAGAAATGGTTGAGAAGACAACACATTTTTCGCACTTCTGCTGCTCCAAACGCTTAACCAGAATGGCCTAGGGAAAAAATACACATACCGTTGTAATCGGGCGAGTTTCTACTTTCAGATGCAGCAGGAATTTTTGGGTTAGGTCAATCCGTTGGCGAGATATGGGCGTTTGAAGCTAAGAAATGGTTGAGAAGACAACAAATTTTTCGCACTTCTGCTGCCCCAAACGCTTAACGAGAATGGCCTAGGGAGAAAATACACATACCGTTGTAATCGGGCGAGTTTCTACTTTCAGATGCAATAGGGATTTTCGGGTTAGGTCAATCCGTTCGCGAGATATGGGTGTTTGAAACTAAGAAATGGTTGAGAAGAGAACAAATTTTTCGCAATTCTGCTGCTCCAAACGCTTAACCAGAATTGCCTAGGGAAAAAATACACATACCGTTGTAATCGGGCGAGTTTCTACTTTCAGATGCAATAGGAATTTTTGGGTTAGGACAATCCGTTGGCGAGATATGGGAGTTTGAAGCTAAGAAATGGTTGGGAAGACAACAAATTTTTCACACCTCTGCTGCTCCAATCGCTTAACCATAATGGCCTAGGTGAAAAATACACATACCGTTGTAATCGGGCGAGTTTCTACTTTCAGATGCAATAGTAATTTTTGGGTTAGGTCAATCCGCTCGCGAGATATGGGAGTTTGAAGCCAAGAAATGTTTGAGAAGACAACAAATTTTAGCATTTCTGCTGCTCCAAACCCTTAACCAGAATGGCCTAGGGAAAAAATACACATACCGTTGTAATCGGGCGAGTTTCTACTTTCAGACGCAACAGGAATTTTTGGGTTAGGTCAATCCGTTCGCGAGATATGGGAGTTTGAAGCCAAGAAATGGTTGAGATGACAACAAATTTTTCGCACTTCTGCGGCTACAAACGCTTAACCAGAATGGCCTAGGGAAAAAATACACATACCGTTGTAATCGGGCGAGTTTCTACTTTCAGATGCAACAGGAATTTTTGGGTTAGGTCAATCCGTTCGCGAGATGTGGGAGTTTGAAGCTAAGAAATGGTTGAGAAGAGAACAAATTTTTCGCAATTCTGCTGCTCCAAACGCTTAACCGGAATGGCCTAGGGAAAAAACACACATACCGTTGTAATCGGGCGAGTTTCTACTTTCAGATGCAACAGGAACTTTTGGGTTAGGTCAATCCGTTGGCGAGATATGGGAGTTTGAAGCTAAGAAATGGTTGAGAAGACAACAAATTTTTCGCACTTCTGCTGCTCCAAACGCTTAACCAGAATGGCCTAGGGAAAAAATACACATACCGTTGTAATCGGGCGAGTTTCTACTTTCAGATGCAGCAGGAATTTTTGGGTTAGGTCAATCCGTTGGCGAGATATGGGCGTTTGAAGCTAAGAAATGGTTGAGAAGACAACAAATTTTTCGCACTTCTGCTGCCCCAAACGCTTAACGAGAATGGCCTAGGGAGAAAATACACATACCGTTGTAATCGGGCGAGTTTCTACTTTCAGATGCAATAGGGATTTTCGGGTTAGGTCAATCCGTTCGCGAGATATGGGTGTTTGAAACTAAGAAATGGTTGAGAAGAGAACAAATTTTTCGCAATTCTGCTGCTCCAAACGCTTAACCAGAATTGCCTAGGGAAAAAATACACATACCGTTGTAATCGGGCGAGTTTCTACTTTCAGATGCAATAGGAATTTTTGGGTTAGGACAATCCGTTGGCGAGATATGGGAGTTTGAAGCTAAGAAATGGTTGGGAAGACAACAAATTTTTCACACCTCTGCTGCTCCAATCGCTTAACCATAATGGCCTAGGTGAAAAATACACATACCGTTGTAATCGGGCGAGTTTCTACTTTCAGATGCAATAGCAATTTTTGGGTTAGGTCAATCCGCTCGCGAGATATGGGAGTTTGAAGCCAAGAAATGGTTGAGAAGAGAACAAATTTTTCGCAATTCTGCTGCTCCAAACGCTTAACCAGAATGGCCTAGGGAAAAAATACACATACCGTTGTAATCGGGCGAGTTTCTACTTTCAGACGCAACAGGAATTTTTGGGTTAGGTCAATCCGTTCGCGAGATATGGGAGTTTGAAGCCAAGAAATGGTTGAGAAGAGAACAAATTTTTCGCAATTCTGCTGCTCCAAACGCTTAACCAGAATGGCCTAGGGAAAAAATACACATACCGTTGTAATCGGGCGAGTTTCTACTTTCAGACGCAACAGGAATTTTTGGGTTAGGTCAATCCGTTCGCGAGATATGGGAGTTTGAAGCCAAGAAATGGTTGAGAGGGCAAAAAATTTTTCGCATTTCTGCTGCTCCAAACCCTTAACCAGAATGGCCTAGGGAAAAAATACACATACCGTTGTAATCGGGCGAGTTTCTACTTTCAGATGCAATAGGAATTTCTGGGTTAGGTCAATCCGGTCGCGAGATATGGGAGTTTGAAGCAAAGAAATGGTTGAGAAGACAACAAATTTTAGCATTTCTGCTGCTCCAAACCCTTAACCAGAATGGCCTAGGGAAAAAATACACATACCGTTGTAATCGGGCGAGTTTCTACTTTCAGACGCAACAGGAATTTTTGGGTTAGGTCAATCCGTTCGCGAGATATGGGAGTTTGAAGCCAAGAAATGGTTGAGAAGAGAACAAATTTTTCGCAATTCTGCTGCTCCAAACGCTTAACCAGAATGGCCTAGGGAAAAAATACACATACCGTTGTAATCGGGCGAGTTTCTACTTTCAGATGCAATAGGAATTTTTGGGTTAGGTCAATCCGTTTGCGAGATATGGGACTTTGAAGCTAAGAAATGGTTGACAAGACAACAAATTTTTCACACCTCTGCTGCTCCAATCGCTTAACCATAATGGCCTAGGTGAAAAATACACATACCGTTATAATCGTGCGAGTTTCTACTTTCAGACGCAACAGGAATTTTTGGGTTAGGTCAATCCGTTCGCGAGATATGGGAGTTTGAAGCTAAGAAATGGTTGAGAAGAAAACAAATTTTTCGCAATTCTGCTGCTCCAAAGACTTAACCAGAATGGCCTAGGGAAAATATACGCATACCGTTGTAATCGGGCGAGTTTCTACTTTCAGAGGCAACAGGAATTTTTGGGTTAGGTCAATCCGCTCGCGAGATATGGGAGTTTGAAGCCAAGAAATGGTTGAGAAGGCAAAAAATTTTTCGCAATTCTGCTGCTCCAAACGCTTAACCAGAATGGCCTAGGAAAGAAATACACATACCGTTGTAATCGGGCGAGTTTCTACTTTCAGACGCAACAGGAATTTTTGGGTTAGGTCAATCCGTTCGCGAGATATGGGAGTTTGAAGCTAAGAAATGGTTGAGGAGAAAACAAATTTTTCGCAATTCTGCTGCTCCAAAGACTTAACCAGAATGGCCTAGGGAAAATATACGCATACCGTTGTAATCGGGCGAGTTTCTATTTTCAGATGCAATAGGAATTTTTGGGTTAGGTCAATCCGTTCGCGAGATGTGGGAGTTTGAAGCCAAGAAATGGTTGAGAAGAGAACAAATTTTTCGCAATTCTGCTGTTCCAAAGGCTTAACCAGAATGGTCTAGGGAAAAAATACACATACCGTTGTAATCGGACGAGTTTCTACTTTCAGTTACAATAGGAATTTTTGGGTTAGGTCAATCCGTTCGCGAGATATGGGACTTTGAAGCTAAGAAATGGTTGACAAGACAACAAATTTTTCACACCTCTGCTGCTCCAATCGCTTAACCAGAATAGCCTCGGGAAAAAATACACATACCGTTGTAATCGGACCAGTTTCTACTTTCAGTTACAATAGGAATTTTTGGGTTAGGTCAATCCGGTCGCGAGATATGGGAGTTTGAAGCAAAGAAATGGTTGAGAAGACAACAAATTTTAGCATTTCTGCTACTCCAAACCCTTAACCAGAATGGCCTAGGGAAAAAATACACATACCGTTGTAATCGGGCGAGTTTCTACTTTCAGACGCAACAGGAATTTTTGGGTTAGGTCAATCCGTTCGCGAGATATGGGAGTTTGAAGCCAAGAAATGTTTGAGATGACAACAAATTTTTCGCACTTCTGCGGCTACAAACGCTTAACCAGAATGGCCTAGGGAAAAAATACACATACCGTTGTAATCGGGCGAGTTTCTACTTTCAGATGCAACAGGAATTTTTGGGTTAGGTCAATCCGTTCGCGAGATGTGGGAGTTTGAAGCTAAGAAATGGTTGAGAAGAGAACAAATTTTTCGCAATTCTGCTGCTCCAAACGCTTAACCGGAATGGCCTAGGGAAAAAATACACATACCGTTGTAATCGGGCGAGTTTCTACTTTCAGATGCAATAGTAATTTTTGGGTTAGGTCAATCCGTTGGCGAGATATGGGAGTTTGAAGCTAAGAAATGGTTGAGAAGACAACAAATTTTTCGCACTTCTGCTGCTCCAAACGCTTAACCAGAATGGCCTAGGGAAAAAATACACATACCGTTGTAATGGGGCGAGTTTCTACTTTCAGATGCAACAGGAATTTTTGGGTTAGGTCAATCCGTTCGCGAGATATGGGAGTTTGAAGCCAAGAAATGGTTGAGAAGACAACAAATTTTTCGCACTTCTGCGGCTACAAAC
Source organism: Ptiloglossa arizonensis (assembly GCF_051014685.1). Taxonomy (NCBI): domain Eukaryota; kingdom Metazoa; phylum Arthropoda; class Insecta; order Hymenoptera; family Colletidae; genus Ptiloglossa; species Ptiloglossa arizonensis. The sequence goes on from NW_027478667.1 coordinate 27,093, forward strand.
GCTTAACCAGAATGGCCTAGGGAAAAAATACACATACCGTTGTAATCGGGCGAGTTTCTACCTTCAGATGCAACAGGAATTTTTGGGTTAGGTCAATCCGTTCGCGAGATGTGGGAGTTTGTAGCTAAGAAATGGTTGAGAAGAGAACAAATTTTTCGCAATTTTGCTGCTCCAAACGCTTAACCAGAATGGCCTAGGGAAAAAATACACATACCGTTGTAATCGGACGAGTTTCTACTTTCAGATGCAACAGGAGTTTTTGGGTTAGGTCAATCCTTGCGCGAGATAAGGGAGTTTGAAGCTAAGAAATGGTTGAGAAGAGAACAAATTTTTCGCAATTCTGCTACTCCAAACGCTTAACCAGTATGGCCTAGGGAAAAACTACGCATACCGTTGTAATCGGGCGAGTTTCTGCTTTCAGATGCAATAGGAATTTTTGGGTTTGGTCAATCCGTTCGCGAGATATGGGAGTTTGAAGCCAAGAAATGGTTGAGAAGGCAAAAAATTTTTCGCAATTGCGCTGCTTCAAACGCTTAACCAGAATGGCCTAGGGAAAACATACACATACCTTTGTAATCGGTCGAGTTTCTACTTTCAGATGCAACAGGAATTTTAGGGTTAGGCCAATCCGTTCGCGAGATATGGGAGTTTGAAGCTAAGAAATGGTTGAGAAGACAACAAATTTTTCGCACTTCAGCTGCTACAAACGCTTAACCAGAATGGCCTGGGGAAAAAATACACATACCGTTGTAATCGGGCGAGTTTCTACTTTCAGATGCAACAGGAGTTTTTGGGTTAGGTCAATCCTTGCGCGAGATAAGGGAGTTTGAAGCTAAGAAATGGTTGAGAAGAGAACAAATTTTTCGCAATTCTGCTACTCCAAACGCTTAACCAGTATGGCCTAGGGAAAAACTACGCATACCGTTGTAATCGGGCGAGTTTCTGCTTTCAGATGCAATAGGAATTTTTGGGTTTGGTCAATCCGTTCGCGAGATATGGGAGTTTGAAGCCAAGAAATGGTTGAGAAGGCAAAAAATTTTTCGCACTTCTGCGGCTACAAACGCTTAACCAGAATGGCCTAGGGAAAAAATACACATACCGTTGTAATCGGGCGAGTTTCTACCTTCAGATGCAACAGGAATTTTTGGGTTAGGTCAATCCGTTCGCGAGATGTGGGAGTTTGTAGCTAAGAAATGGTTGAGAAGAGAACAAATTTTTCGCAATTTTGCTGCTCCAAACGCTTAACCAGAATGGCCTAGGGAAAAAATACACATACCGTTGTAATCGGACGAGTTTCTACTTTCAGATGCAACAGGAGTTTTTGGGTTAGGTCAATCCTTGCGCGAGATAAGGGAGTTTGAAGCTAAGAAATGGTTGAGAAGAGAACAAATTTTTCGCAATTCTGCTACTCCAAACGCTTAACCAGTATGGCCTAGGGAAAAACTACGCATACCGTTGTAATCGGGCGAGTTTCTGCTTTCAGATGCAATAGGAATTTTTGGGTTTGGTCAATCCGTTCGCGAGATATGGGAGTTTGAAGCCAAGAAATGGTTGAGAAGGCAAAAAATTTTTCGCAATTGCTCTGCTTCAAACGCTTAACCAGAATGGCCTAGGGAAAACATACACATACCTTTGTAATCGGTCGAGTTTCTACTTTCAGATGCAACAGGAATTTTAGGGTTAGGCCAATCCGTTCGCGAGATATGGGAGTTTGAAGCTAAGAAATGGTTGAGAAGACAACAAATTTTTCGCACTTCAGCTGCTACAAACGCTTAACCAGAATGGCCTGGGGAAAAAATACACATACCGTTGTAATCGGGCGAGTTTCTACTTTCAGATGCAACAGGAGTTTTTGGGTTAGGTCAATCCTTGCGCGAGATAAGGGAGTTTGAAGCTAAGAAATGGTTGAGAAGAGAACAAATTTTTCGCAATTCTGCTACTCCAAACGCTTAACCAGTATGGCCTAGGGAAAAACTACGCATACCGTTGTAATCGGGCGAGTTTCTGCTTTCAGATGCAATAGGAATTTTTGGGTTTGGTCAATCCGTTCGCGAGATATGGGAGTTTGAAGCCAAGAAATGGTTGAGAAGGCAAAAAATTTTTCGCAATTGCGCTGCTTCAAACGCTTAACCAGAATGGCCTAGGGAAAACATACACATACCTTTGTAATCGGTCGAGTTTCTACTTTCAGATGCAACAGGAATTTTAGGGTTAGGCCAATCCGTTTGCGAGATATGGGACTTTGAAGCTAAGAAATGGTTGACAAGACAACAAATTTTTCACGCCTCTGCTGCTCCAATCGCTTAACCATAATGGCCTAGGTGAAAAATACACATACCGTTGTAATCGGGCGAGTTTCTACTTTCAGATGCAATAGTAATTTTTGGGTTAGGTCAATCCGCTCGCGAGATATGGGAGTTTGAAGCCAAGAAATGGTTGAGAAGGCAAAAAATTTTTCGCAATTCTGCTGCTCCAAACGCTTAACCAGAATGGCCTAGGGAAAAAATCACATACCGTTGTAATCGGGCGAGTTTCTACTTTCAGACGCAATAGGAGTTTTTGGGTTAGGTCAATCCGTTCGCGAGATATGGGAGTTTGAAGCCAAGAAATGGTTGAGAAGGCAAAAAATTTTTCGCAATTCTGCTGCTCCAAACGCTTAACCAGAATGGCCTAGGGAAAAAATACACATACCGTTGTAATCGGGCGAGTTTCTACTTTCAGACGCAATAGGAATTTTTGGGTTAGGTCAATCCGTTCGCGAGATATGGGAGTTTGAAGCCAAGAAATGGTTGAGAAGGCAAAAAATTTTTCGCAATTCTGCTGCTCCAAACGCTTAACCAGAATGGCCTAGGGAAAAAATACACGTACCGCTGTAATCGGGCGAGTTTCTACTTTCAGATGCAATAGGAATTTTTAGGTCAGGTCAATCCGTTCGGGAGATATGGGAGTTTGAAGCCAAGAAATGGTTGAGAATGCAAAATATTTTTCGCAATTCTGCTGCTCCAAACGCTTAACCAGAATGGCCTAGGAAAGAAATACACATACCGTTGTAATCGGGCGAGTTTCTACTTTCAGACGCAACAGGAATTTTTGGGTTAGGTCAATCCGTTCGCGAGATATGGGAGTTTGAAGCTAAGAAATGGTTGAGAAGAAAACAAATTTTTCGCAATTCTGCTGCTCCAAAGACTTAACCAGAATGGCCTAGGGAAAATATACGCATACCGTTGTAATCGGGCGAGTTTCTACTTTCAGATGCAATAGGAATTTTTGGGTTAGGTCAATCCGTTCGCGAGATGTGGGAGTTTGAAGCCAAGAAATGGTTGAGAAGAGAACAAATTTTTCGCAATTCTGCTGCTCCAAAGGCTTAACCAGAATGGCCTAGGGAAAAAATACACATACCGTTGTAACCGGACGAGTTTCTACTTTCAGTTACAATAGGAATTTTTGGGTTAGGTCAATCCGTTCGCGAGATATGGGACTTTGAAGCTAAGAAATGGTTGACAAGACAACAAATTTTTCACACCTCTGCTGCTCCAATCGCTTAACCAGAATAGCATCGGGAAAAAATACACATACCGTTGTAATCGGACCAGTTTCTACTTTCAGTTACAATAGGAATTTTTGGGTTAGGTCAATCCGGTCGCGAGATATGGGAGTTTGAAGCAAAGAAATGGTTGAGAAGACAACAAATTTTAGCATTTCTGCTACTCCAAACCCTTAACCAGAATGGCCTAGGGAAAAAATACACATACCGTTGTAATCGGGCGAGTTTCTACTTTCAGACGCAACAGGAATTTTTGGGTTAGGTCAATCCGTTCGCGAGATATGGGAGTTTGAAGCCAAGAAATGGTTGAGATGACAACAAATTTTTCGCACTTCTGCGGCTACAAACGCTTAACCAGAATGGCCTAGGGAAAAAATACACATACCGTTGTAATCGGGCGAGTTTCTACTTTCAGATGCAACAGGAATTTTTGGGTTAGGTCAATCCGTTCGCGAGATGTGGGAGTTTGAAGCTAAGAAATGGTTGAGAAGAGAACAAATTTTTCGCAATTCTGCTGCTCCAAACGCTTAACCGGAATGGCCTAGGGAAAAAATACACAAACCGTTGTAATCGGGCGAGTTTCTACTTTCAGATGCAATAGTAATTTTTGGGTTAGGTCAATCCGTTGGCGAGATATGGGAGTTTGAAGCTAAGAAATGGTTGAGAAGAGAACAAATTTTTCGCAATTCTGCTGCTCCAAATGCTTAACCAGTATGGCCTAGGGAAAAAATTCACGTACCGTTGTAATCGGGCGAGTTTCTACTTTCAGATGTAACAGGAATTTTTGGGTTAGGTCAATCCGTTCGCGAGATATGGGAGTTTGAAGCCAAGAAATGGTTGAGAAGGCAACAAATTTTTCGCAAGTCTGCTGCTCCAAACGCTTTACCAGAATGGCCTAGGGAAAAAATTCACGTACCGTTGTAATCGGGCGAGTTTCTACTCTCAGATGCAACAGGAATTTTTGGCTTAGGTCAATCCGTTCGCGAGATATGGGAGTTTGAATCTAAAAAATATTTGAGAAGACAACAAATTTTTCGCACTTCTGCTGCTCCAAACGCTTAACCAGAATGGCCTAGGGAAAAAATACACATACCGTTGTAATCGGGCGAGTTTCTACTTTCAGATGCAATAGGAATTTTTGGGTTAGGTCAATCCGTTCGCGAGATATGGTGGTTTGAAGCCAAGAAATGGTTGAGAAGGCAAAAAATTTTTCGCAATTCTGCTGCTCCTAACGCTTAACCAGAATGGCCTAGGGAAAAAATTCACATACCGTTGTAATCGGGCGAGTTTCTACTTTCAGATGTAACAGGAATTTTTGGCTTAGGTCAATCCGTTCGCGAGATATGGGAGTTTGAATCTAAAAAATAGTTGAGAAGACAACAAAATTTTTCGCACTTCTGCTGCTCCAAACGCTTAACCAGAATGGCCTAGGGAAAAAATACACATACCGTTGCAATCGGGCGAGTTTCTACTTTCAGATGCAATAGGAATTTTTGGGTTAGGTCAATCCGTTCGCGAGATATGGGAGTTTGAAGCCAAGAAATGGTTGGGAAGGCAAAACATTTTTCGCAATTCTGCTGCTCCAAACGCTTAACCAGAATGGCCTAGGGAAAAAATACACATACCGTTGTAATCGGGCGAGTTTCTACTTTCAGATGCAGTAAGAATTTTTGTGTTAGGTCAATCCGTTCGCGAGATCTGGGAGTTTGAAGCCAAGAAATGGTTGAGAAGGCAAAAAATTTTTCGCAATTCTGCTGCTCCAAACGCTTAACCAGAATGGCCTTGGGAAAAAATACACATACCGTTGTAATCGGGCGAGTTTCTACTTTCAGATGCAACAGGAATTTTTGGGTTAGGTCAATCCGTTCGCGAGATATGGGAGTTTGAAGCTAAGAAATGGTTGAGAAGACAACAAATTTTTCGCACTTCTGCTGCTCCAAACGCTTAACCAGAATGGCCTAGGGAAAAAATCACATACCGTTGTAATCGGGCGAGTTTCTACTTTCAGACGCAATAGGAGTTTTTGGGTTAGGTCAATCCGTTCGCGAGATATGGGAGTTTGAAGCCAAGAAATGGTTGAGAAGGCAAAAAATTTTTCGCAATTCTGCTGCTCCAAACGCTTAACCAGAATGGCCTAGGGAAAAAATACACGTACCGCTGTAATCGGGCGAGTTTCTACTTTCAGATGCAATAGGAATTTTTAGGTCAGGTCAATCCGTTCGGGAGATATGGGAGTTTGAAGCCAAGAAATGGTTGAGAATGCAAAATATTTTTCGCAATTCTGCTGCTCCAAACGCTTAACCAGAATGGCCTAGGAAAGAAATACACATACCGTTGTAATCGGGCGAGTTTCTACTTTCAGACGCAACAGGAATTTTTGGGTTAGGTCAATCCGTTCGCGAGATATGGGAGTTTGAAGCTAAGAAATGGTTGAGAAGAAAACAAATTTTTCGCAATTCTGCTGCTCCAAAGACTTAACCAGAATGGCCTAGGGAAAATATACGCATACCGTTGTAATCGGGCGAGTTTCTACTTTCAGATGCAATAGGAATTTTTGGGTTAGGTCAATCCGTTCGCGAGATGTGGGAGTTTGAAGCCAAGAAATGGTTGAGAAGAGAACAAATTTTTCGCAATTCTGCTGCTCCAAAGGCTTAACCAGAATGGCCTAGGGAAAAAATACACATACCGTTGTAACCGGACGAGTTTCTACTTTCAGTTACAATAGGAATTTTTGGGTTAGGTCAATCCGTTCGCGAGATATGGGACTTTGAAGCTAAGAAATGGTTGACAAGACAACAAATTTTTCACACCTCTGCTGCTCCAATCGCTTAACCAGAATAGCATCGGGAAAAAATACACATACCGTTGTAATCGGACCAGTTTCTACTTTCAGTTACAATAGGAATTTTTGGGTTAGGTCAATCCGTTCGCGAGATGTGGGAGTTTGAAGCTAAGAAATGGTTGAGAAGAGAACAAATTTTTCGCAATTCTGCTGCTCCAAACGCTTAACCGGAATGGCCTAGGGAAAAAATACACAAACCGTTGTAATCGGGCGAGTTTCTACTTTCAGATGCAATAGTAATTTTTGGGTTAGGTCAATCCGTTGGCGAGATATGGGAGTTTGAAGCTAAGAAATGGTTGAGAAGAGAACAAATTTTTCGCAATTCTGCTGCTCCAAATGCTTAACCAGTATGGCCTAGGGAAAAAATTCACGTACCGTTGTAATCGGGCGAGTTTCTACTTTCAGATGCAACAGGAATTTTTGGGTTAGGTCAATCCGTTCGCGAGATATGGGAGTTTGAAGCCAAGAAATGGTTGAGATGACAACAAATTTTTCGCACTTCTGCGGCTACAAACGCTTAACCAGAATGGCCTAGGGAAAAAATACACATACCGTTGTAATCGGGCGAGTTTCTACTTTCAGATGCAACAGGAATTTTTGGGTTAGGTCAATCCGTTCGCGAGATGTGGGAGTTTGAAGCTAAGAAATGGTTGAGAAGAGAACAAATTTTTCGCAATTCTGCTGCTCCAAACGCTTAACCGGAATGGCCTAGGGAAAAAATACACAAACCGTTGTAATCGGGCGAGTTTCTACTTTCAGATGCAATAGTAATTTTTGGGTTAGGTCAATCCGTTGGCGAGATATGGGAGTTTGAAGCTAAGAAATGGTTGAGAAGAGAACAAATTTTTCGCAATTCTGCTGCTCCAAATGCTTAACCAGTATGGCCTAGGGAAAAAATTCACGTACCGTTGTAATCGGGCGAGTTTCTACTTTCAGATGCAACAGGAATTTTTGGGTTAGGTCAATCCGTTCGCGAGATATGGGAGTTTGAAGCCAAGAAATGGTTGAGAAGGCAACAAATTTTTCGCAATTCTGCTGCTCCAAACGCTTAACCAGAATGGCCTAGGGAAAAAATTCACGTACCGTTGTAATCGGGCGAGTTTCTACTTTCAGATGTAACAGGAATTTTTGGCTTAGGTCAATCCGTTCGCGAGATATGGGAGTTTGAATCTAAAAAATAGTTGAGAAGACAACAAAATTTTTCGCACTTCTGCTGCTCCAAACGCTTAACCAGAATGGCCTAGGGAAAAAATACACATACCGTTGCAATCGGGCGAGTTTCTACTTTCAGATGCAATAGGAATTTTTGGGTTAGGTCAATCCGTTCGCGAGATATGGGAGTTTGAAGCCAAGAAATGGTAGGGAAGGCAAAACATTTTTCGCAATTCTGCTGCTCCAAACGCTTAACCAGAATGGCCTAGGGAAAAAATACACATACCGTTGTAATCGGGCGAGTTTCTACTTTCAGATGCAGTAAGAATTTTTGTGTTAGGTCAATCCGTTCGCGAGATCTGGGAGTTTGAAGCCAAGAAATGGTTGAGAAGGCAAAAAATTTTTCGCAATTCTGCTGCTCCAAACGCTTAACCAGAATGGCCTTGGGAAAAAATACACATACCGTTGTAATCGGGCGAGTTTCTACTTTCAGATGCAACAGGAATTTTTGGGTTAGGTCAATCCGTTCGCGAGATATGGGAGTTTGAAGCTAAGAAATGGTTGAGAAGACAACAAATTTTTCGCACTTCTGCTGCTCCAAACGCTTAACCAGAATGGCCTAGGGAAAAAATCACATACCGTTGTAATCGGGCGAGTTTCTACTTTCAGACGCAATAGGAGTTTTTGGGTTAGGTCAATCCGTTCGCGAGATATGGGAGTTTGAAGCCAAGAAATGGTTGAGAAGGCAAAAAATTTTTCGCAATTCTGCTGCTCCAAACGCTTAACCAGAATGGCCTAGGGAAAAAATACACGTACCGCTGTAATCGGGCGAGTTTCTACTTTCAGATGCAATAGGAATTTTTAGGTCAGGTCAATCCGTTCGGGAGATATGGGAGTTTGAAGCCAAGAAATGGTTGAGAATGCAAAATATTTTTCGCAATTCTGCTGCTCCAAACGCTTAACCAGAATGGCCTAGGAAAGAAATACACATACCGTTGTAATCGGGCGAGTTTCTACTTTCAGACGCAACAGGAATTTTTGGGTTAGGTCAATCCGTTCGCGAGATATGGGAGTTTGAAGCTAAGAAATGGTTGAGAAGAAAACAAATTTTTCGCAATTCTGCTGCTCCAAAGACTTAACCAGAATGGCCTAGGGAAAATATACGCATACCGTTGTAATCGGGCGAGTTTCTACTTTCAGATGCAATAGGAATTTTTGGGTTAGGTCAATCCGTTCGCCAGATGTGGGAGTTTGAAGCCAAGAAATGGTTGAGAAGAGAACAAATTTTTCGCAATTCTGCTGCTCCAAAGGCTTAACCAGAATGGCCTAGGGAAAAAATACACATACCGTTGTAACCGGACGAGTTTCTACTTTCAGTTACAATAGGAATTTTTGGGTTAGGTCAATCCGTTCGCGAGATATGGGACTTTGAAGCTAAGAAATGGTTGACAAGACAACAAATTTTTCACACCTCTGCTGCTCCAATCGCTTAACCAGAATAGCATCGGGAAAAAATACACATACTGTTGTAATCGGACCAGTTTCTACTTTCAGTTACAATAGGAATTTTTGGGTTAGGTCAATCCGTTCGCGAGATGTGGGAGTTTGAAGCTAAGAAATGGTTGAGAAGAGAACAAATTTTTCGCAATTCTGCTGCTCCAAACGCTTAACCGGAATGGCCTAGGGAAAAAATACACAAACCGTTGTAATCGGGCGAGTTTCTACTTTCAGATGCAATAGTAATTTTTGGGTTAGGTCAATCCGTTCGCGAGATGTGGGAGTTTGAAGCTAAGAAATGGTTGAGAAGAGAACAAATTTTTCGCAATTCTGCTGCTCCAAACGCTTAACCGGAATGGCCTAGGGAAAAAATACACAAACCGTTGTAATCGGGCGAGTTTCTACTTTCAGATGCAATAGTAATTTTTGGGTTAGGTCAATCCGTTGGCGAGATATGGGAGTTTGAAGCTAAGAAATGGTTGAGAAGAGAACAAATTTTTCGCAATTCTGCTGCTCCAAATGCTTAACCAGTATGGCCTAGGGAAAAAATTCACGTACCGTTGTAATCGGGCGAGTTTCTACTTTCAGATGCAACAGGAATTTTTGGGTTAGGTCAATCCGTTCGCGAGATATGGGAGTTTGAAGCCAAGAAATGGTTGAGAAGGCAACAAATTTTTCGCAATTCTGCTGCTCCAAACGCTTAACCAGAATGGCCTAGGGAAAAAATTCACGTACCGTTGTAATCGGGCGAGTTTCTACTTTCAGATGTAACAGGAATTTTTGGCTTAGGTCAATCCGTTCGCGAGATATGGGAGTTTGAATCTAAAAAATAGTTGAGAAGACAACAAAATTTTTCGCACTTCTGCTGCTCCAAACGCTTAACCAGAATGGCCTAGGGAAAAAATACACATACCGTTGCAATCGGGCGAGTTTCTACTTTCAGATGCAATAGGAATTTTTGGGTTAGGTCAATCCGTTCGCGAGATATGGGAGTTTGAAGCCAAGAAATGGTAGGGAAGGCAAAACATTTTTCGCAATTCTGCTGCTCCAAACGCTTAACCAGAATGGCCTAGGGAAAAAATACACATACCGTTGTAATCGGGCGAGTTTCTACTTTCAGATGCAGTAAGAATTTTTGTGTTAGGTCAATCCGTTCGCGAGATCTGGGAGTTTGAAGCCAAGAAATGGTTGAGAAGGCAAAAAATTTTTCGCAATTCTGCTGCTCCAAACGCTTAACCAGAATGGCCTTGGGAAAAAATACACATACCGTTGTAATCGGGCGAGTTTCTACTTTCAGATGCAACAGGAATTTTTGGGTTAGGTCAATCCGTTCGCGAGATATGGGAGTTTGAAGCTAAGAAATGGTTGAGAAGACAACAAATTTTTCGCACTTCTGCTGCTCCAAACGCTTAACCAGAATGGCCTAGGGAAAAAATCACATACCGTTGTAATCGGGCGAGTTTCTACTTTCAGACGCAATAGGAGTTTTTGGGTTAGGTCAATCCGTTCGCGAGATATGGGAGTTTGAAGCCAAGAAATGGTTGAGAAGGCAAAAAATTTTTCGCAATTCTGCTGCTCCAAACGCTTAACCAGAATGGCCTAGGGAAAAAATACACGTACCGCTGTAATCGGGCGAGTTTCTACTTTCAGATGCAATAGGAATTTTTAGGTCAGGTCAATCCGTTCGGGAGATATGGGAGTTTGAAGCCAAGAAATGGTTGAGAATGCAAAATATTTTTCGCAATTCTGCTGCTCCAAACGCTTAACCAGAATGGCCTAGGAAAGAAATACACATACCGTTGTAATCGGGCGAGTTTCTACTTTCAGACGCAACAGGAATTTTTGGGTTAGGTCAATCCGTTCGCGAGATATGGGAGTTTGAAGCTAAGAAATGGTTGAGAAGAAAACAAATTTTTCGCAATTCTGCTGCTCCAAAGACTTAACCAGAATGGCCTAGGGAAAATATACGCATACCGTTGTAATCGGGCGAGTTTCTACTTTCAGATGCAATAGGAATTTTTGGGTTAGGTCAATCCGTTCGCGAGATGTGGGAGTTTGAAGCCAAGAAATGGTTGAGAAGAGAACAAATTTTTCGCAATTCTGCTGCTCCAAAGGCTTAACCAGAATGGCCTAGGGAAAAAATACACATACCGTTGTAACCGGACGAGTTTCTACTTTCAGTTACAATAGGAATTTTTGGGTTAGGTCAATCCGTTCGCGAGATATGGGACTTTGAAGCTAAGAAATGGTTGACAAGACAACAAATTTTTCACACCTCTGCTGCTCCAATCGCTTAACCAGAATAGCATCGGGAAAAAATACACATACCGTTGTAATCGGACCAGTTTCTACTTTCAGTTACAATAGGAATTTTTGGGTTAGGTCAATCCGTTCGCGAGATGTGGGAGTTTGAAGCTAAGAAATGGTTGAGAAGAGAACAAATTTTTCGCAATTCTGCTGCTCCAAACGCTTAACCGGAATGGCCTAGGGAAAAAATACACAAACCGTTGTAATCGGGCGAGTTTCTACTTTCAGATGCAATAGTAATTTTTGGGTTAGGTCAATCCGTTGGCGAGATATGGGAGTTTGAAGCTAAGAAATGGTTGAGAAGAGAACAAATTTTTCGCAATTCTGCTGCTCCAAATGCTTAACCAGTATGGCCTAGGGAAAAAATTCACGTACCGTTGTAATCGGGCGAGTTTCTACTTTCAGATGCAACAGGAATTTTTGGGTTAGGTCAATCCGTTCGCGAGATATGGGAGTTTGAAGCCAAGAAATGGTTGAGATGACAACAAATTTTTCGCACTTCTGCGGCTACAAACGCTTAACCAGAATGGCCTAGGGAAAAAATACACATACCGTTGTAATCGGGCGAGTTTCTACTTTCAGATGCAACAGGAATTTTTGGGTTAGGTCAATCCGTTCGCGAGATGTGGGAGTTTGAAGCTAAGAAATGGTTGAGAAGAGAACAAATTTTTCGCAATTCTGCTGCTCCAAACGCTTAACCGGAATGGCCTAGGGAAAAAATACACAAACCGTTGTAATCGGGCGAGTATCTACTTTCAGATGCAATAGTAATTTTTGGGTTAGGTCAATCCGTTGGCGAGATATGGGAGTTTGAAGCTAAGAAATGGTTGAGAAGAGAACAAATTTTTCGCAATTCTGCTGCTCCAAATGCTTAACCAGTATGGCCTAGGGAAAAAATTCACGTACCGTTGTAATCGGGCGAGTTTCTACTTTCAGATGCAACAGGAATTTTTGGGTTAGGTCAATCCGTTCGCGAGATATGGGAGTTTGAAGCCAAGAAATGGTTGAGAAGGCAACAAATTTTTCGCAATTCTGCTGCTCCAAACGCTTAACCAGAATGGCCTAGGGAAAAAATTCACGTACCGTTGTAATCGGGCGAGTTTCTACTCTCAGATGCAACAGGAATTTTTGGCTTAGGTCAATCCGTTCGCGAGATATGGTGGTTTGAAGCCAAGAAATGGTTGAGAAGGCAAAAAATTTTTCGCAATTCTGCTGCTCCTAACGCTTAACCAGAATGGCCTAGGGAAAAAATTCACATACCGTTGTAATCGGGCGAGTTTCTACTTTCAGATGTAACAGGAATTTTTGGCTTAGGTCAATCCGTTCGCGAGATATGGGAGTTTGAATCTAAAAAATAGTTGAGAAGACAACAAAATTTTTCGCACTTCTGCTGCTCCAAACGCTTAACCAGAATGGCCTAGGGAAAAAATACACATACCGTTGCAATCGGGCGAGTTTCTACTTTCAGATGCAATAGGAATTTTTGGGTTAGGTCAATCCGTTCGCGAGATATGGGAGTTTGAAGCCAAGAAATGGTTGGGAAGGCAAAACATTTTTCGCAATTCTGCTGCTCCAAACGCTTAACCAGAATGGCCTAGGGAAAAAATACACATACTGTTGTAATCGGGCGAGTTTCTACTTTCAGATGCAGTAAGAATTTTTGTGTTAGGTCAATCCGTTCGCGAGATCTGGGAGTTTGAAGCCAAGAAAAGGTTGAGAAGGCAAAAAATTTTTCGCAATTCTGCTGCTCCAAACGCTGAACCAGAATGGCCTTGGGAAAAAATACACATACCGTTGTAATCGGGCTAGTTTCTACTTTCAGATGCAACAGGAATTTTTGGGTTAGGTCAATCCGTTCGCGAGATATGGGAGTTTGAAGCCAAGAAATGGTTGAGAAGGCAACAAATTTTTCGCAATTCTGCTGCTCCAAACGCTTAACCAGAATGGCCTAGGGAAAAAATTCACGTACCGTTGTAATCGGGCGAGTTTCTACTCTCAGATGCAACAGGAATTTTTGGCTTAGGTCAATCCGTTCGCGAGATATGGGAGTTTGAATCTAAAAAATATTTGAGAAGACAACAAATTTTTCGCACTTCTGCTGCTCCAAACGCTTAACCAGAATGGCCTAGGGAAAAAATACACATACCGTTGTAATCGGGCGAGTTTCTACTTTCAGATGCAATAGGAATTTTTGGGTTAGGTCAATCCGTTCGCGAGATATGGTGGTTTGAAGCCAAGAAGTGGTTGAGAAGGCAAAATATTTTTCGCAATTCTGCTGCTCCAAACGTTTAACCAGAATGGCCCAGGGAAAAAATACACATACCGTTGTAATCGGGCGAGTTTCTACTTTCAGATGCAACAGGAATTTTTGGGTTAGGTCAATCCGTTCGCGAGATATGGGAGTTTGAAGCCAAGAAATGGTTGAGAAGGCATCAAATTTTTCGCAATTCTGCTGCTCCTAACGCTTAACCAGAATGGCCTAGGGAAAAAATACACATACCGTTGCAATCGGGCGAGTTTCTACTTTCAGATGCAATAGGAATTTTTGGATTAGGTCAATCCGTTCGCGAGATATGGGAGTTTGAAGCCAAGAAATGGTTGGGAAGGCAAAAAATTTTTCGCAATTCTGCTGCTCCAAACGCTTAACCAGAATGGGCTAGGGAAAAAATACGCACACCGTTGTAATCGGGCGAGTTTCTACTTTCAGATGCAATAGGAATTTTTGGGTTAGGTCAATCCGTTCGCGAGATATGGGAGTTTGAAGCCAAGAAATGGTTGGGAAGGCAAAAAATTTTTCGCAATTCTGCTGCTCCAAACGCTTAACCAGAATGGCCTTGGGAAAAAATACACATATCGTTGTAATCGGGCGAGTTTCTACTTTCAGATGCAATAGTAATTTTTGGGTTAGGTCAATCCGTTCGCGAGATATGGTGGTTTGAAGCCAAGAAATGGTTGAGAAGGCAAAATATTTTTCGCAATTCTGCTGCTCCAAACGTTTAACCAGAATGGCCCAGGGAAAAAATACACATACCGTTGTAATCGGGCGAGTTTCTACTTTCAGATGCAACAGGAATTTTTGGGTTAGGTCAATCCGTTCGCGAGATATGGGAGTTTGAAGCCAAGAAATGGTTGAGAAGCCAAAAAATTTTTCGCAATACTGCTGCTCCTAACGCTTAACCAGAATGGCCTAGGGAAAAAATACACATACCGTTGCAATCGGGCGAGTTTCTACTTTCAGATGCAATAGGAATTTTTGGGTTAGGTCAATCCGTTCGCGAGATATGGGAGTTTGAAGCCAAGAAATGGTTGGGAAGCAAAAAATTTTTCGCAATTCTGCTGCTCCAAACGCTTAACCAGAATGGGATAGGGAAAAAATACGCACACCGTTGTAATCGGGCGAGTTTCTACTTTCAGATGCAACAGGAATTTTTGGGTTAGGTCAATCCGTTCGCGAGATATGGGAGTTTGAAGCCAAGAAATGGTTGGGAAGGCAAAAAATTTTTCGCAATTCTGCTGCTCCAAACGCTTAACCAGAATGGGCTAGGGAAAAAATACGCACACCGTTGTAATCGGGCGAGTTTCTACTTTCAGATGCAATAGGAATTTCTGGGTTAGGTCAATCCGTTCGCGAGATATGGGAGTTTGAAGCCAAGAAATGGTTGAGAAGGCAAAACATTTTTCGCAATTCTGCTGCTCCAAACGCTTAACCAGAATGGCCTTGGGAAAAAATACACATACGGTTGTAATCGGGCGAGTTTCTACTTTCAGATGCAACAGGAATTTTTGGGTTAGGTCAATCCGTTCGCGAGATATGGGTGTTTGAAGCCAAGAAATGGTTGAGAAGGCAACAAATTTTTCGCAATTCTGCTGCTCCAAACGCTTAACCAGAATGGCCTAGGGAAAAAATTCACATACCGTTGTAATCGGGCGAGTTTCTACTCTCAGATGCAACAGGAATTTTTGGCTTAGGTCAATCCGTTCGCGAGATATGGGAGTTTGAATCTAAAAAATAGTTGAGAAGACAACAAATTTTTCGCACTTCTGCTGCTCCAAACGCTTAACCAGAATGGCCTAGGGAAAAAATACACATACCGTTGTAATCGGGCGAGTTTCTACTTTCAGATGCAATAGTAATTTTTGGGTTAGGTCAATCCGTTCGCGAGATATGGTGGTTTGAAGCCAAGAAATGGTTGAGAAGGCAAAATATTTTTCGCAATTCTGCTGCTCCAAACATTTAACCAGAATGGCCCAGGGAAAAAATACACATACCGTTGTAATCGGGCGAGTTTCTACTTTCAGATGCAAAAGGAATTTTTGGGTTAGGTCAATCCGTTCGCGAGATATGGGAGTTTGAAGCCAAGAAATGGTTGAGAAGGCAAAAAATTTTTCGCAATACTGCTGCTCCTAACGCTTAACCAGAATGGCCTAGGGAAAAAATTCACGTACCGTTGTAATCGGGCGAGTTTCTACTCTCAGATGCAACAGGAATTTTTGGCTTAGGTCAATCCGTTCGCGAGATATGGTGGTTTGAAGCCAAGAAATGGTTGAGAAGGCAAAATATTTTTCGCAATTCTGCTGCTCCAAACGTTTAACCAGAATGGCCCAGGGAAAAAATACACATACCGTTGTAATCGGGCGAGTTTCTACTTTCAGATGCAACAGGAATTTTTGGGTTAGGTCAATCCGTTCGCGAGATATGGGAGTTTGAAGCCAAGAAATGGTTGAGAAGGCAAAAAATTTTTCGCAATTCTGCTGCTCCTAACGCTTAACCAGAATGGCCTAGGGAAAAAATTCACGTACCGTTGTAATCGGGCGAGTTTCTACTCTCAGATGCAACTGGAATTTTTGGCTTAGGTCAATCCGTTCGCGAGATATGGGAGTTTGAATCTAAAAAATATTTGAGAAGACAACAAATTTTTCGCACTTCTGCTGCTCCAAACGCTTAACCAGAATGGCCTAGGGAATAAATACACATACCGTTGTAATCGGGCGAGTTTCTACTTTCAGATGCAATAGGAATTTTTGGGTTAGGTCAATCCGTTCGCGAGATATGGTGGTTTGAAGCCAAGAAATGGTTGAGAAGGCAAAATATTTTTCGCAATTCTGCTGCTCCAAACGTTTAACCAGAATGGCCCAGGGAAAAAATACACATACCGTTGTAATCGGGCGAGTTTCTACTCTCAGATGCAACTGGAATTTTTGGCTTAGGTCAATCCGTTCGCGAGATATGGGAGTTTGAATCTAAAAAATATTTGAGAAGACAACAAATTTTTCGCACTTCTGCTGCTCCAAACGCTTAACCAGAATGGCCTAGGGAATAAATACACATACCGTTGTAATCGGGCGAGTTTCTACTTTCAGATGCAATAGGAATTTTTGGGTTAGGTCAATCCGTTCGCGAGATATGGTGGTTTGAAGCCAAGAAATGGTTGAGAAGGCAAAATATTTTTCGCAATTCTGCTGCTCCAAACGTTTAACCAGAATGGCCCAGGGAAAAAATACACATACCGTTGTAATCGGGCGAGTTTCTACTTTCAGATGCAACAGGAATTTTTGGGTTAGGTCAATCCGTTCGCGAGATATGGGAGTTTGAAGCCAAGAAATGGTTGAGAAGGCAAAAAATTTTTCGCAATTCTGCTGCTCCTAACGCTTAACCAGAATGGCCTAGGGAAAAAATTCACATACCGTTGTAATCGGGCGAGTTTCTACTTTCAGACGTAACAGGAATTTTTGGCTTAGGTCAATCCGTTCGCGAGATATGGGAGTTTGAATCTAAAAAATAGTTGAGAAGACAACAAAATTTTTCGCACTTCTGCTGCTCCAAACGCTTAACCAGAATGGCCTAGGGAAAAAATACACATACCGTTGCAATCGGGCGAGTTTCTACTTTCAGATGCAATAGGAATTTTTGGGTTAGGTCAATCCGTTCGCGAGATATGGGAGTTTGAAGCCAAGAAATGGTTGGGAAGGCAAAAAATTTTTCGCAATTCTGCTGCTCCAAACGCTTAACCAGAATGGGCTAGGGAAAAAATACGCACACCGTTGTAATCGGGCGAGTTTCTACTTTCAGATGCAATAGGAATTTCTGGGTTAGGTCAATCCGTTCGCGAGATATGGGAGTTTGAAGCCAAGAAATGGTTGAGAAGGCAAAACATTTTTCGCAATTCTGCTGCTCCAAACGCTTAACCAGAACGGCCTAGGGAAAAAATACACATACCGTTGTAATCGGGCGAGTTTCTACTTTCAGATGCAGTAAGAATTTTTGGGTTAGGTCAATCCGTTCGCGAGATCTGGGAGTTTGAAGCCAAGAAATGGTTGAGAAGGCAAAAAATTTTTCGCAATTCTGCTGCTCCAAACGCTTAACCAGAATGGCCTTGGGAAAAAATACACATACCGTTGGAATCGGGCGAGTTTCTACTTTCAGATGCAACAGGAATTTTTGGGTTAGGTCAATCCGTTCGCGAGATATGGGTGTTTGAAGCCAAGAAATGGTTGAGAAGGCAAAAAATTTTTCGCAATACTGCTGCTCCTAACGCTTAACCAGAATGGCCTAGGGAAAAAATTCACGTACCGTTGTAATCGGGCGAGTTTCTACTCTCAGATGCAACAGGAATTTTTGGCTTAGGTCAATCCGTTCGCGAGATATGGTGGTTTGAAGCCAAGAAATGGTTGAGAAGGCAAAATATTTTTCGCAATTCTGCTGCTCCAAACGTTTAACCAGAATGGCCCAGGGAAAAAATACACATACCGTTGTAATCGGGCGAGTTTCTACTTTCAGATGCAACAGGAATTTTTGGGTTAGGTCAATCCGTTCGCGAGATATGGGAGTTTGAAGCCAAGAAATGGTTGAGAAGGCAAAAAATTTTTCGCAATTCTGCTGCTCCTAACGCTTAACCAGAATGGCCTAGGGAAAAAATTCACATACCGTTGTAATCGGGCGAGTTTCTACTTTCAGATGTAACAGGAATTTTTGGCTTAGGTCAATCCGTTCGCGAGATATGGGAGTTTGAATCTAAAAAATAGTTGAGAAGACAACAAATTTTTCGCACTTCTGCTGCTCCAAACGCTTAACCAGAATGGCCTAGGGAAAAAATACACATACCGTAGCAATCGGGCGAGTTTCTACTTTCAGATGCAATAGGAATTTTTGGGTTAGGTCAATCCGTTCGCGAGATATGGGAGTTTGAAGCCAAGAAATGGTTGGGAAGGCAAAAAATTTTTCGCAATTCTGCTGCTCCAAACGCTTAACCAGAATGGGCTAGGGAAAAAATACGCACACCGTTGTAATCGGGCGAGTTTCTACTTTCAGATGCAATAGGAATTTTTGGGTTAGGTCAATCCGTTCGCGAGATATGGGAGTTTGAAGCCAAGAAATGGTTGAGAAGGCAAAACATTTTTCGCAATTCTGCTGCTCCAAACGCTTAACCAGAATGGCCTAGGGAAAAAATACACATACCGTTGTAATCGGGCGAGTTTCTACTTTCAGATGCAGTAAGAATTTTTGGGTTAGGTCAATCCATTCGCGAGATCTGCTAGTTTGAAGCCAAGAAATGGTTGAGAAGGCAAAAAATTTTTCGCAATTCTGCTGCTCCAAACGCTTAACCAGAATGGCCTTGGGAAAAAATACACATACCGTTGCAATCGGGCGAGTTTCTACTTTCAGATGCAACAGGAATTTTTGGGTTAGGTCAATCCGTTCGCGAGATATGGGTGTTTGAAGCCAAGAAATGGTTGAGAAGGCAACAAATTTTTCGCAATTCTGCTGCTCCAAACGCTTAACCAGAATGGCCTTGGGAAAAAATACACATACCGTTGTAATCGGGCGAGTTTCTACTTTCAGATGCAACAGGAATTTTTGGGTTAGGTCAATCCGTTCGCGAGATATGGGTGTTTGAAGCCAAGAAATGGTTGAGAAGGCAACAAATTTTTCGCAATTCTGCTGCTCCAAACGCTTAACCAGAATGGCCTAGGGAAAAAATACATATACCGTTGTAATCGGGCGAGTTTCTACTTTCAGATGCAATAGTAATTTTTGGGTTAGGTCAATCCGTTCGCGAGATAGGGTGGTTTGAAGCCAAGAAATGGTTGAGAAGGCAAAATATTTTTCGCAATTCTGCTGCTCCAAACGTTTAACCAGAATGGCCCAGGGAAAAAATACACATACCGTTGTAATCGGGCGAGTTTCTACTTTCAGATGCAATAGGAATTTTTGGGTTAGGTCAATCCGTTCGCGAGATATGGTGGTTTGAAGCCAAGAAATGGTTGAGAAGGCAAAATATTTTTCGCAATTCTGCTGCTCCAAACGTTTAACCAGAATGGCCCAGGGAAAAAATACACATACCGTTGTAATCGGGCGAGTTTCTACTTTCAGATGCAACAGGAATTTTTGGCTTAGGTCAATCCGTTCGCGAGATATGGGAGTTTGAATCTAAAAAATAGTTGAGAAGACAACAAATTTTTCGCACTTCTGCTGCTCCAAACGCTTAACCAGAATGGCCTAGGGAAAAAATACACATACCGTTGCAATCGGGCGAGTTTCTACTTTCAGATGCAATAGGAATTTTTGGGTTAGGTCAATCGGTTCGCGAGATATGGGAGTTTGAAGCCAAGAAATGGTTGGGAAGGCAAAAAATTTTTCGCAATTCTGCTGCTCCAAACGCTTAACCAGAATGGGCTAGGGAAAAAATACGCACACCGTTGTAATCGGGCGAGTTTCTACTTTCAGATGCAATAGGAACTTTTGGGTTAGGTCAATCCGTTCGCGAGATATGGGAGTTTGAAGCCAAGAAATGGTTGAGAAGGCAAAACATATTTCGCAATTCTGCTGCTCCAAACGCTTAACCAGAATGGCCTAGGGAAAAAATACACATACCGTTGTAATCGGGCGAGTTTCTACTCTCAGATGCAACAGGAATTTTTGGCTTAGGTCAATCCGTTCGCGAGATATGGGAGTTTGAATCTAAAAAATAGTTGAGAAGACAACAAATTTTTCGCACTTCTGCTGCTCCAAACGCTTAACCAGAATGGCCTAGGGAAAAAATACACATACCGTTGTAATCGGGCGAGTTTCTACTCTCAGATGCAACAGGAATTTTTGGGTTAGGTCAATCCGTTCGCGAGATATGGTGGTTTGAAGCCAAGAAATGGTTGAGAAGGCAAAATATTTTTCGCAATTCTGCTGCTCCAAACGTTTAACCAGAATGGCCCAGGGAAAAAATACACATACCGTTGTAATCGGGCGAGTTTCTACTTTCAGATGCAACAGGAATTTTTGGGTTAGGTCAATCCGTTCGCGAGATATGGGAGTTTGAAGCCAAGAAATGGTTGAGAAGGCAAAATATTTTTCGCAATTCTGCTGCTCCAAACGTTTAACCAGAATGGCCCAGGGAAAAAATGCACATACCGTTGTAATCGGGCGAGTTTCTACTTTCAGATGCAACAGGAATTTTTGGGTTGGGTCAATCCGTTCGCGAGATATGGGAGTTTGAAGCCAAGAAATGGTTGAGAAGGCAAAAAATTTTTCGCAATACTGCTGCTCCTAACGCTTAACCAGAATGGCCTAGGGAAAAAATTCACGTACCGTTGTAATCGGGCGAGTTTCTACTCTCAGATGCAACAGGAATTTTTGGCTTAGGTCAATCCGTTCGCGAGATATGGGAGTTTGAATCTAAAAAATATTTGAGAAGACAACAAATTTTTCGCACTTCTGCTGCTCCAAACGCTTAACCAGAATGGCCTAGGGAAAAAATACACATACCGTTGTAATCGGGCGAGTTTCTACTTTCAGATGCAATAGGAATTTTTGGGTTAGGTCAATCCGTTCGCGAGATATGGTGGTTTGAAGCCAAGAAATGGTTGAGAAGGCAAAATATTTTTCGCAATTCTGCTGCTCCAAACGTTTAACCAGAATGGCCCAGGGAAAAAATACACATACCGTTGTAATCGGGCGAGTTTCTACTTTCAGATGCAACAGGAATTTTTGGGTTAGGTCAATCCGTTCGCGAGATATGGGAGTTTGAAGCCAAGAAATGGTTGAGAAGGCAAAAAATTTTTCGCAATTCTGCTGCTCCTAACGCTTAACCAGAATGGCCTAGGGAAAAAATTCACATACCGTTGTAATCGGGCGAGTTTCTACTTTCAGATGTAACAGGAATTTTTGGCTTAGGTCAATCCGTTCGCGAGATATGGGAGTTTGAATCTAAAAAATAGTTGAGAAGACAACAAATTTTTCGCACTTCTGCTGCTCCAAACGCTTAACCAGAATGGCCTAGGGAAAAAATACACATACCGTTGCAATCGGGCGAGTTTCTACTTTCAGATGCAATAGGAATTTTTGGGTTAGGTCAATCGGTTCGCGAGATATGGGAGTTTGAAGCCAAGAAATGGTTGGGAAGGAAAAAAATTTTTCGCAATTCTGCTGCTCCAAACGCTTAACCAGAATGGGCTAGGGAAAAAATACGCACACCGTTGTAATCGGGCGAGTTTCTACTTTCAGATGGAATAGGAATTTTTGGGTTAGGTCAATCCGTTCGCGAGATATGGGAGTTTGAAGCCAAGAAATGGTTGAGAAGGCAAAACATATTTCGCAATTCTGCTGCTCCAAACGCTTAACCAGAATGGCCTAGGGAAAAAATACACATACCGTTGTAATCGGGCGAGTTTCTACTTTCAGATGCAGTAAGAATTTTTGGGTTAGGTCAATCCGTTCGCGAGATCTGGGAGTTTGAAGCCAAGAAATGGTTGAGAAGGCAAAAAATTTTTCGCAATTCTGCTGCTCCAAACGCTTAACCAGAATGGCCTTGGGAAAAAATACACATACCGTTGTAATCGGGCGAGTTTCTACTTTCAGATGCAACAGGAATTTTTGGGTTAGGTCAATCCGTTCGCGAGATATGGGTGTTTGAAGCCAAGAAATGGTTGAGAAGGCAACAAATTTTTCGCAATTCTGCTGCTCCAAACGCTTAACCAGAATGGCCTAGGGAAAAAATTCACATACCGTTGTAATCGGGCGAGTTCCTACTCTCAAATGCAACAGGAATTTTTGGCTTAGGTCAATCCGTTCGCGAGATATGGGAGTTTGAATCTAAAAAATAGTTGAGAAGACAACAAATTTTTCGCACTTCTGCTGCTCCAAACGCTTAACCAGAATGGCCTAGGGAAAAAATACACATACCGTTGTAATCGGGCGAGTTTCTACTTTCAGATGCAATAGTAATTTTTGGGTTAGGTCAATCCGTTCGCGAGATATGGTGGTTTGAAGCCAAGAAATGGTTGAGAAGGCAAAATATTTTTCGCAATTCTGCTGCTCCAAACGTTTAACCAGAATGGCCCAGGGAAAAAATACACATACCGTTGTAATCGGGCGAGTTTCTACTTTCAGATGCAACAGGAATTTTTGGGTTAGGTCAATCCGTTCGCGAGATATGGGAGTTTGAAGCCAAGAAATGGTTGAGAAGGCAAAAAATTTTTCGCAATACTGCTGCTCCTAACGCTTAACCAGAATGGCCTAGGGAAAAAATTCACGTACCGTTGTAATCGGGCGAGTTTCTACTCTCAGATGCAACAGGAATTTTTGGCTTAGGTCAATCCGTTCGCGAGATATGGGAGTTTGAATCTAAAAAATATTTGAGAAGACAACAAATTTTTCGCACTTCTGCTGCTCCAAACGCTTAACCAGAATGGCCTAGGGAAAAAATACACATACCGTTGTAATCGGGCGAGTTTCTACTTTCAGATGCAATAGGAATTTTTGGGTTAGGTCAATCCGTTCGCGAGATATGGTGGTTTGAAGCCAAGAAATGGTTGAGAAGGCAAAATATATTTCGCAATTCTGCTGCTCCAAACGTTTAACCTGAATGGCCCAGGGAAAAAATACACATACCGTTGTAATCGGGCGAGTTTCTACTTTCAGATGCAACAGGAATTTTTGGCTTAGGTCAATCCGTTCGCGAGATATGGGAGTTTGAATCTAAAAAATAGTTGAGAAGACAACAAATTTTTCGCACTTCTGCTGCTCCAAACGCTTAACCAGAATGGCCTAGGGAAAAAATACACATACCGTTGCAATCGGGCGAGTTTCTACTTTCAGATGCAAAAGGAATTTTTGGGTTAGGTCAATCGGTTCGCGAGATATGGGAGTTTGAAGCCAAGAAATGGTTGGGAAGGCAAAAAATTTTTCGCAATTCTGCTGCTCCAAACGCTTAACCAGAATGGGCTAGGGAAAAAATACGCACACCGTTGTAATCGGGCGAGTTTCTACTTTCAGATGCAATAGGAACTTTTGGGTTAGGTCAATCCGTTCGCGAGATATGGGAGTTTGAAGCCAAGAAATGGTTGAGAAGGCAAAACATATTTCGCAATTCTGCTGCTCCAAACGCTTAACCAGAATGGCCTAGGGAAAAAATACACATACCGTTGTAATCGGGCGAGTTTCTACTCTCAGATGCAACAGGAATTTTTGGCTTAGGTCAATCCGTTCGCGAGATATGGGAGTTTGAATCTAAAAAATAGTTGAGAAGACAACAAATTTTTCGCACTTCTGCTGCTCCAAACGCTTAACCAGAATGGCCTAGGGAAAAAATACACATACCGTTGTATTCTGGCGAGTTTCTACTTTCAGATGCAATAGTAATTTTTGGGTTAGGTCAATCCGTTCGCGCGATATGGTGGTTTGAAGCCAAGAAATGGTTGAGAAGGCAAAATATTTTTCGCAATTCTGCTTCTCCAAACGTTTAACCAGAATGGCCCAGGGAAAAAATACACATACCGTTGTAATCGGGCGAGTTTCTACTTTCAGATGCAACAGGAATTTTTGGGTTAGGTCAATCCGTTCGCGAGATATGGGAGTTTGAAGCCAAGAAATGGTTGAGAAGGCAAAAAATTTTTCGCAATTCTGCTGCTCCTAACGCTTAACCAGAATGGCCTAGGGAAAAAATTCACATACCGTTGTAATCGGGCGAGTTTCTACTTTCAGATGTAACAGGAATTTTTGGCTTAGGTCAATCCGTTCGCGAGATATGGGAGTTTGAATCTAAAAAATAGTTGAGAAGACAACAAAATTTTTCGCACTTCTGCTGCTCCAAACGCTTAACCAGAATGCCCTAGGGAAAAAATACACATACCGTTGCAATCGGGCGAGTTTCTACTTTCAGATGCAATAGGAATTTTTGGGTTAGGTCAATCCGTTCGCGAGATATGGGAGTTTGAAGCCAAGAAATGGTTGGGAAGGCAAAAAATTTTTCGCAATTCTGCTGCTCCAAACGCTTAACCAGAATGGGCTAGGGAAAAAATACGCACACCGTTGTAATCGGGCGAGTTTCTACTTTCAGATGCAATAGGAATTTCTGGGTTAGGTCAATCCGTTCGCGAGATATGGGAGTTTGAAGCCAAGAAATGGTTGAGAAGGCAAAACATTTTTCGCAATTCTGCTGCTCCAAACGCTTAACCAGAATGGCCTTGGGAAAAAATACACATACGGTTGTAATCGGGCGAGTTTCTACTTTCAGATGCAACAGGAATTTTTGGGTTAGGTCAATCCGTTCGCGAGATATGGGTGTTTGAAGCCAAGAAATGGTTGAGAAGGCAACAAATTTTTCGCAATTCTGCTGCTCCAAACGCTTAACCAGAATGGCCTAGGGAAAAAATTCACATACCGTTGTAATCGGGCGAGTTTCTACTCTCAGATGCAACAGGAATTTTTGGCTTAGGTCAATCCTTTCGCGAGATATGGGAGTTTGAATCTAAAAAATAGTTGAGAAGACAACAAATTTTTCGCACTTCTGCTGCTCCAAACGCTTAACCAGAATGGCCTAGGGAAAAAATACACATACCGTTGTAATCGGGCGAGTTTCTACTTTCAGATGCAATAGTAATTTTTGGGTTAGGTCAATCCGTTCGCGAGATATGGTGGTTTGAAGCCAAGAAATGGTTGAGAAGGCAAAATATTTTTCGCAATTCTGCTGCTCCAAACATTTAACCAGAATGGCCCAGGGAAAAAATACACATACCGTTGTAATCGGGCGAGTTTCTACTTTCAGATGCAAAAGGAATTTTTGGGTTAGGTCAATCCGTTCGCGAGATATGGGAGTTTGAAGCCAAGAAATGGTTGAGAAGGCAAAAAATTTTTCGCAATACTGCTGCTCCTAACGCTTAACCAGAATGGCCTAGGGAAAAAATTCACGTACCGTTGTAATCGGGCGAGTTTCTACTCTCAGATGCAACAGGAATTTTTGGCTTAGGTCAATCCGTTCGCGAGATATGGTGGTTTGAAGCCAAGAAATGGTTGAGAAGGCAAAATATTTTTCGCAATTCTGCTGCTCCAAACGTTTAACCAGAATGGCCCAGGGAAAAAATACACATACCGTTGTAATCGGGCGAGTTTCTACTTTCAGATGCAACAGGAATTTTTGGGTTAGGTCAATCCGTTCGCGAGATATGGGAGTTTGAAGCCAAGAAATGGTTGAGAAGGCAAAAAATTTTTCGCAATTCTGCTGCTCCTAACGCTTAACCAGAATGGCCTAGGGAAAAAATTCACGTACCGTTGTAATCGGGCGAGTTTCTACTCTCAGATGCAACTGGAATTTTTGGCTTAGGTCAATCCGTTCGCGAGATATGGGAGTTTGAATCTAAAAAATATTTGAGAAGACAACAAATTTTTCGCACTTCTGCTGCTCCAAACGCTTAACCAGAATGGCCTAGGGAATAAATACACATACCGTTGTAATCGGGCGAGTTTCTACTTTCAGATGCAATAGGAATTTTTGGGTTAGGTCAATCCGTTCGCGAGATATGGTGGTTTGAAGCCAAGAAATGGTTGAGAAGGCAAAATATTTTTCGCAATTCTGCTGCTCCAAACGTTTAACCAGAATGGCCCAGGGAAAAAATACACATACCGTTGTAATCGGGCGAGTTTCTACTCTCAGATGCAACTGGAATTTTTGGCTTAGGTCAATCCGTTCGCGAGATATGGGAGTTTGAATCTAAAAAATATTTGAGAAGACAACAAATTTTTCGCACTTCTGCTGCTCCAAACGCTTAACCAGAATGGCCTAGGGAATAAATACACATACCGTTGTAATCGGGCGAGTTTCTACTTTCAGATGCAGTAGGAATTTTTGGGTTAGGTCAATCCGTTCGCGAGATATGGTGGTTTGAAGCCAAGAAATGGTTGAGAAGGCAAAATATTTTTCGCAATTCTGCTGCTCCAAACGTTTAACCAGAATGGCCCAGGGAAAAAATACACATACCGTTGTAATCGGGCGAGTTTCTACTTTCAGATGCAACAGGAATTTTTGGGTTAGGTCAATCCGTTCGCGAGATATGGGAGTTTGAAGCCAAGAAATGGTTGAGAAGGCAAAAAATTTTTCGCAATTCTGCTGCTCCTAACGCTTAACCAGAATGGCCTAGGGAAAAAATTCACATACCGTTGTAATCGGGCGAGTTTCTACTTTCAGACGTAACAGGAATTTTTGGCTTAGGTCAATCCGTTCGCGAGATATGGGAGTTTGAATCTAAAAAATAGTTGAGAAGACAACAAAATTTTTCGCACTTCTGCTGCTCCAAACGCTTAACCAGAATGGCCTAGGGAAAAAATACACATACCGTTGCAATCGGGCGAGTTTCTACTTTCAGATGCAATAGGAATTTTTGGGTTAGGTCAATCCGTTCGCGAGATATGGGAGTTTGAAGCCAAGAAATGGTTGGGAAGGCAAAAAATTTTTCGCAATTCTGCTGCTCCAAACGCTTAACCAGAATGGGCTAGGGAAAAAATACGCACACCGTTGTAATCGGGCGAGTTTCTACTTTCAGATGCAATAGGAATTTCTGGGTTAGGTCAATCCGTTCGCGAGATATGGGAGTTTGAAGCCAAGAAATGGTTGAGAAGGCAAAACATTTTTCGCAATTCTGCTGCTCCAAACGCTTAACCAGAATGGCCTAGGGAAAAAATACACATACCGTTGTAATCGGGCGAGCTTCTACTTTCAGATGCAGTAAGAATTTTTGGGTTAGGTCAATCCGTTCGCGAGATCTGGGAGTTTGAAGCCAAGAAATGGTTGAGAAGGCAAAAAATTTTTCGCAATTCTGCTGCTCCAAACGCTTAACCAGAATGGCCTTGGGAAAAAATACACATACCGTTGGAATCGGGCGAGTTTCTACTTTCAGATGCAACAGGAATTTTTGGGTTAGGTCAATCCGTTCGCGAGATATGGGTGTTTGAAGCCAAGAAATGGTTGAGAAGGCAAAAAATTTTTCGCAATACTGCTGCTCCTAACGCTTAACCAGAATGGCCTAGGGAAAAAATTCACGTACCGTTGTAATCGGGCGAGTTTCTACTCTCAGATGCAACAGGAATTTTTGGCTTAGGTCAATCCGTTCGCGAGATATGGTGGTTTGAAGCCAAGAAATGGTTGAGAAGGCAAAATATTTTTCGCAATTCTGCTGCTCCAAACGTTTAACCAGAATGGCCCAGGGAAAAAATACACATACCGTTGTAATCGGGCGAGTTTCTACTTTCAGATGCAACAGGAATTTTTGGGTTAGGTCAATCCGTTCGCGAGATATGGGAGTTTGAAGCCAAGAAATGGTTGAGAAGGCAAAAAATTTTTCGCAATTCTGCTGCTCCTAACGCTTAACCAGAATGGCCTAGGGAAAAAATTCACATACCGTTGTAATCGGGCGAGTTTCTACTTTCAGATGTAACAGGAATTTTTGGCTTAGGTCAATCCGTTCGCGAGATATGGGAGTTTGAATCTAAAAAATAGTTGAGAAGACAACAAATTTTTCGCACTTCTGCTGCTCCAAACGCTTAACCAGAATGGCCTAGGGAAAAAATACACATACCGTAGCAATCGGGCGAGTTTCTACTTTCAGATGCAATAGGAATTTTTGGGTTAGGTCAATCCGTTCGCGAGATATGGGAGTTTGAAGCCAAGAAATGGTTGGGAAGGCAAAAAATTTTTCGCAATTCTGCTGCTCCAAACGCTTAACCAGAATGGGCTAGGGAAAAAATACGCACACCGTTGTAATCGGGCGAGTTTCTACTTTCAGATGCAATAGGAATTTTTGGGTTAGGTCAATCCGTTCGCGAGATATGGGAGTTTGAAGCCAAGAAATGGTTGAGAAGGCAAAACATTTTTCGCAATTCTGCTGCTCCAAACGCTGAACCAGAATGGCCTAGGGAAAAAATACACATACCGTTGTAATCGGGCGAGTTTCTACTTTCAGATGCAGTAAGAATTTTTGGGTTAGGTCAATCCGTTCGCGAGATCTGCTAGTTTGAAGCCAAGAAATGGTTGAGATGGCAAAAAATTTTTCGCAATTCTGCTGCTCCAAACGCTTAACCAGAATGGCCTTGGGAAAAAATACACATACCGTTGCAATCGGGCGAGTTTCTACTTTCAGATGCAACAGGAATTTTTGGGTTAGGTCAATCCGTTCGCGAGATATGGGTGTTTGAAGCCAAGAAATGGTTGAGAAGGCAACAAATTTTTCGCAATTCTGCTGCTCCAAACGCTTAACCAGAATGGCCTTGGGAAAAAATACACATACCGTTGTAATCGGGCGAGTTTCTACTTTCAGATGCAACAGGAATTTTTGGGTTTGGTCAATCCGTTCGCGAGATATGGGTGTTTGAAGCCAAGAAATGGTTGAGAAGGCAACAAATTTTTCGCAATTCTGCTGCTCCAAACGCTTAACCAGAATGGCCTAGGGAAAAAATTCACATACCGTTGTAATCGGGCGAGTTTCTACTCTCAGATGCAACAGGAATTTTTGGCTTAGGTCAATCCGTTCGCGAGATATGGGAGTTTGAATCTAAAAAATAGTTGAGAAGACAACAAATTTTTCGCACTTCTGCTGCTCCAAACGCTTAACCAGAATGGCCTAGGGAAAAAATACACATACCGTTGTAATCGGGCGAGTTTCTACTTTCAGATGCAATAGTAATTTTTGGGTTAGGTCAATCCGTTCGCGAGATAGGGTGGTTTGAAGCCAAGAAATGGTTGAGAAGGCAAAATATTTTTCGCAATTCTGCTGCTCCAAACGTTTAACCAGAATGGCCCAGGGAAAAAATACACATACCGTTGTAATCGGGCGAGTTTCTACTTTCAGATGCAACAGGAATTTTTGGGTTAGGTCAATCCGTTCGCGAGATATGGGAGTTTGAAGCCAAGAAATGGTTGAGAAGGCAAAAAATTTTTCGCAATACTGCTGCTCCTAACGCTTAACCAGAATGGCCTAGGGAAAAAATTCACGTACCGTTGTAATCGGGCGAGTTTCTACTCTCAGATGCAACAGGAATTTTTGGCTTAGGTCAATCCGTTCGCGAGATATGGGAGTTTGAATCTAAAAAATATTTGAGAAGACAACAAATTTTTCGCACTTCTGCTGCTCCAAACGCTTAACCAGAATGGCCTAGGGAAAAAATACACATACCGTTGTAATCGGGCGAGTTTCTACTTTCAGATGCAATAGGAATTTTTGGGTTAGGTCAATCCGTTCGCGAGATATGGTGGTTTGAAGCCAAGAAATGGTTGAGAAGGCAAAATATTTTTCGCAATTCTGCTGCTCCAAACGTTTAACCAGAATGGCCCAGGGAAAAAATACACATACCGTTGTAATCGGGCGAGTTTCTACTTTCAGATGCAACAGGAATTTTTGGCTTAGGTCAATCCGTTCGCGAGATATGGGAGTTTGAATCTAAAAAATAGTTGAGAAGACAACAAATTTTTCGCACTTCTGCTGCTCCAAACGCTTAACCAGAATGGCCTAGGGAAAAAATACACATACCGTTGCAATCGGGCGAGTTTCTACTTTCAGATGCAATAGGAATTTTTGGGTTAGGTCAATCGGTTCGCGAGATATGGGAGTTTGAAGCCAAGAAATGGTTGGGAAGGCAAAAAATTTTTCGCAATTCTGCTGCTCCAAACGCTTAACCAGAATGGCCTAGGGAAAAAATACACATACCGTTGTAATCGGGCGAGTTTCTACTCTCAGATGCAACAGGAATTTTTGGGTTAGGTCAATCCGTTCGCGAGATATGGTGGTTTGAAGCCAAGAAATGGTTGAGAAGGCAAAATATTTTTCGCAATTCTGCTGCTCCAAACGTTTAACCAGAATGGCCCAGGGAAAAAATACACATACCGTTGTAATCGGGCGAGTTTCTACTTTCAGATGCAACAGGAATTTTTGGGTTAGGTCAATCCGTTCGCGAGATATGGGAGTTTGAAGCCAAGAAATGGTTGAGAAGGCAAAATATTTTTCGCAATTCTGCTGCTCCAAACGTTTAACCAGAATGGCCCAGGGAAAAAATACACATACCGTTGTAATCGGGCGAGTTTCTACTTTCAGATGCAACAGGAATTTTTGGGTTGGGTCAATCCGTTCGCGAGATATGGGAGTTTGAAGCCAAGAAATGGTTGAGAAGGCAAAAAATTTTTCGCAATACTGCTGCTCCTAACGCTTAACCAGAATGGCCTAGGGAAAAAATTCACGTACCGTTGTAATCGGGCGAGTTTCTACTCTCAGATGCAACAGGAATTTTTGGCTTAGGTCAATCCGTTCGCGAGATATGGGAGTTTGAATCTAAAAAATATTTGAGAAGACAACAAATTTTTCGCACTTCTGCTGCTCCAAACGCTTAACCAGAATGGCCTAGGGAAAAAATACACATACCGTTGTAATCGGGCGAGTTTCTACTTTCAGATGCAATAGGAATTTTTGGGTTAGGTCAATCCGTTCGCGAGATATGGTGGTTTGAAGCCAAGAAATGGTTGAGAAGGCAAAATATTTTTCGCAATTCTGCTGCTCCAAACGTTTAACCAGAATGGCCCAGGGAAAAAATACACATACCGTTGTAATCGGGCGAGTTTCTACTTTCAGATGCAACAGGAATTTTTGGGTTAGGTCAATCCGTTCGCGAGATATGGGAGTTTGAAGCCAAGAAATGGTTGAGAAGGCAAAAAATTTTTCGCAATTCTGCTGCTCCTAACGCTTAACCAGAATGGCCTAGGGAAAAAATTCACATACCGTTGTAATCGGGCGAGTTTCTACTTTCAGATGTAACAGGAATTTTTGGCTTAGGTCAATCCGTTCGCGAGATATGGGAGTTTGAATCTAAAAAATAGTTGAGAAGACAACAAATTTTTCGCACTTCTGCTGCTCCAAACGCTTAACCAGAATGGCCTAGGGAAAAAATACACATACCGTTGCAATCGGGCGAGTTTCTACTTTCAGATGCAATAGGAATTTTTGGGTTAGGTCAATCGGTTCGCGAGATATGGGAGTTTGAAGCCAAGAAATGGTTGGGAAGGAAAAAAATTTTTCGCAATTCTGCTGCTCCAAACGCTTAACCAGAATGGGCTAGGGAAAAAATACGCACACCGTTGTAATCGGGCGAGTTTCTACTTTCAGATGCAATAGGAATTTTTGGGTTAGGTCAATCCGTTCGCGAGATATGGGAGTTTGAAGCCAAGAAATGGTTGAGAAGGCAAAACATATTTCGCAATTCTGCTGCTCCAAACGCTTAACCAGAATGGCCTAGGGAAAAAATACACATACCGTTGTAATCGGGCGAGTTTCTACTTTCAGATGCAGTAAGAATTTTTGGGTTAGGTCAATCCGTTCGCGAGATCTGGGAGTTTGAAGCCAAGAAATGGTTGAGAAGGCAAAAAATTTTTCGCAATTCTGCTGCTCCAAACGCTTAACCAGAATGGCCTTGGGAAAAAATACACATACCGTTGTAATCGGGCGAGTTTCTACTTTCAGATGCAACAGGAATTTTTGGGTTAGGTCAATCCGTTCGCGAGATATGGGTGTTTGAAGCCAAGAAATGGTTGAGAAGGCAACAAATTTTTCGCAATTCTGCTGCTCCAAACGCTTAACCAGAATGGCCTAGGGAAAAAATTCACATACCGTTGTAATCGGGCGAGTTCCTACTCTCAAATGCAACAGGAATTTTTGGCTTAGGTCAATCCGTTCGCGAGATATGGGAGTTTGAATCTAAAAAATAGTTGAGAAGACAACAAATTTTTCGCACTTCTGCTGCTCCAAACGCTTAACCAGAATGGCCTAGGGAAAAAATACACATACCGTTGTAATCGGGCGAGTTTCTACTTTCAGATGCAATAGTAATTTTTGGGTTAGGTCAATCCGTTCGCGAGATATGGTGGTTTGAAGCCAAGAAATGGTTGAGAAGGCAAAATATTTTTCGCAATTCTGCTGCTCCAAACGTTTAACCAGAATGGCCCAGGGAAAAAATACACATACCGTTGTAATCGGGCGAGTTTCTACTTTCAGATGCAACAGGAATTTTTGGGTTAGGTCAATCCGTTCGCGAGATATGGGTGTTTGAAGCCAAGAAATGGTTGAGAAGGCAACAAATTTTTCGCAATTCTGCTGCTCCAAACGCTTAACCAGAATGGCCTAGGGAAAAAATTCACATACCGTTGTAATCGGGCGAGTTCCTACTCTCAAATGCAACAGGAATTTTTGGCTTAGGTCAATCCGTTCGCGAGATATGGGAGTTTGAATCTAAAAAATAGTTGAGAAGACAACAAATTTTTCGCACTTCTGCTGCTCCAAACGCTTAACCAGAATGGCCTAGGGAAAAAATACACATACCGTTGTAATCGGGCGAGTTTCTACTTTCAGATGCAATAGTAATTTTTGGGTTAGGTCAATCCGTTCGCGAGATATGGTGGTTTGAAGCCAAGAAATGGTTGAGAAGGCAAAATATTTTTCGCAATTCTGCTGCTCCAAACGTTTAACCAGAATGGCCCAGGGAAAAAATACACATACCGTTGTAATCGGGCGAGTTTCTACTTTCAGATGCAACAGGAATTTTTGGGTTAGGTCAATCCGTTCGCGAGATATGGGAGTTTGAAGCCAAGAAATGGTTGAGAAGGCAAAAAATTTTTCGCAATACTGCTGCTCCTAACGCTTAACCAGAATGGCCTAGGGAAAAAATTCACGTACCGTTGTAATCGGGCGAGTTTCTACTCTCAGATGCAACAGGAATTTTTGGCTTAGGTCAATCCGTTCGCGAGATATGGGAGTTTGAATCTAAAAAATATTTGAGAAGACAACAAATTTTTCGCACTTCTGCTGCTCCAAACGCTTAACCAGAATGGCCTAGGGAAAAAATACACATACCGTTGTAATCGGGCGAGTTTCTACTTTCAGATGCAATAGGAATTTTTGGGCTAGGTCAATCCGTTCGCGAGATATGGTGGTTTGAAGCCAAGAAATGGTTGAGAAGGCAAAATATTTTTCGCAATTCTGCTGCTCCAAACGTTTAACCAGAATGGCCCAGGGAAAAAATACACATACCGTTGTAATCGGGCGAGTTTCTACTTTCAGATGCAACAGGAATTTTTGGCTTAGGTCAATCCGTTCGCGAGATATGGGAGTTTGAATCTAAAAAATAGTTGAGAAGACAACAAATTTTTCGCACTTCTGCTGCTCCAAACGCTTAACCAGAATGGCCTAGGGAAAAAATACACATACCGTTGCAATCGGGCGAGTTTCTACTTTCAGATGCAATAGGAATTTTTGGGTTAGGTCAATCGGTTCGCGAGATATGGGAGTTTGAAGCCAAGAAATGGTTGGGAAGGCAAAAAATTTTTCGCAATTCTGCTGCTCCAAACGCTTAACCAGAATGGGCTAGGGAAAAAATACGCACACCGTTGTAATCGGGCGAGTTTCTACTTTCAGATGCAATAGGAACTTTTGGGTTAGGTCAATCCGTTCGCGAGATATGGGAGTTTGAAGCCAAGAAATGGTTGAGAAGGCAAAACATATTTCGCAATTCTGCTGCTCCAAACGCTTAACCAGAATGGCCTAGGGAAAAAATACACATACCGTTGTAATCGGGCGAGTTTCTACTCTCAGATGCAACAGGAATTTTTGGCTTAGGTCAATCCGTTCGCGAGATATGGGAGTTTGAATCTAAAAAATAGTTGAGAAGACAACAAATTTTTCGCACTTCAGCTGCTCCAAACGCTTAACCAGAATGGCCTAGGGAAAAAATACACATACCGTTGTATTCTGGCGAGTTTCTACTTTCAGATGCAATAGTAATTTTTGGGTTAGGTCAATCCGTTCGCGCGATATGGTGGTTTGAAGCCAAGAAATGGTTGAGAAGGCAAAATATTTTTCGCAATTCTGCTTCTCCAAACGTTTAACCAGAATGGCCCAGGGAAAAAATACACATACCGTTGTAATCGGGCGAGTTTCTACTTTCAGATGCAACAGGAATTTTTGGGTTAGGTCAATCCGTTCGCGAGATATGGGAGTTTGAAGCCAAGAAATGGTTGAGAAGGCAAAAAATTTTTCGCAATACTGCTGCTCCTAACGCTTAACCAGAATGGTCTAGGGAAAAAATTCACGTACCGTTGTAATCGGGCGAGTTTCTACTCTCAGATGCAACAGGAATTTTTGGCTTAGGTCAATCCGTTCGCGAGATATGGGAGTTTGAATCTAAAAAATATTTGAGAAGACAACAAATTTTTCGCACTTCTGCTGCTCCAAACGCTTAACCAGAATGGCCTAGGGAAAAAATACACATACCGTTGTAATCGGGCGAGTTTCTACTTTCAGATGCAATAGGAATTTTTGGGTTAGGTCAATCCGTTCGCGAGATATGGTGGTTTGAAGCCAAGAAATGGTTGAGAAGGCAAAATATTTTTCGCAATTCTGCTGCTCCAAACGTTTAACCAGAATGGCCCAGGGAAAAAATACACATACCGTTATAATCGGGCGAGTTTCTACTTTCAGATGCAACAGGAATTTTTGGGTTAGGTCAATCCGTTCGCGAGATATGGGAGTTTGAAGCCAAGAAATGGTTGGGAAGGAAAAAAATTTTTCGCAATTCTGCTGCTCCAAACGCTTAACCAGAATGGGCTAGGGAAAAAATACGCACACCGTTGTAATCGGGCGAGTTTCTACTTTCAGATGCAATAGGAATTTTTGGGTTAGGTCAATCCGTTCGCGAGATATGGGAGTTTGAAGCCAAGAAATGGTTGAGAAGGCAAAACATATTTCGCAATTCTGCTGCTCCAAACGCTTAACCAGAATGGCCTAGGGAAAAAATACACATACCGTTGTAATCGGGCGAGTTTCTACTTTCAGATGCAGTAAGAATTTTTGGGTTAGGTCAATCCGTTCGCGAGATCTGGGAGTTTGAAGCCAAGAAATGGTTGAGAAGGCAAAAAATTTTTCGCAATTCTGCTGCTCCAAACGCTTAACCAGAATGGCCTTGGGAAAAAATACACATACCGTTGTAATCGGGCGAGTTTCTACTTTCAGATGCAACAGGAATTTTTGGGTTAGGTCAATCCGTTCGCGAGATATGGGTGTTTGAAGCCAAGAAATGGTTGAGAAGGCAACAAATTTTTCGCAATTCTGCTGCTCCAAACGCTTAACCAGAATGGCCTAGGGAAAAAATTCACATACCGTTGTAATCGGGCGAGTTCCTACTCTCAAATGCAACAGGAATTTTTGGCTTAGGTCAATCCGTTCGCGAGATATGGGAGTTTGAATCTAAAAAATAGTTGAGAAGACAACAAATTTTTCGCACTTCTGCTGCTCCAAACGCTTAACCAGAATGGCCTAGGGAAAAAATACACATACCGTTGTAATCGGGCGAGTTTCTACTTTCAGATGCAATAGTAATTTTTGGGTTAGGTCAATCCGTTCGCGAGATATGGTGGTTTGAAGCCAAGAAATGGTTGAGAAGGCAAAATATTTTTCGCAATTCTGCTGCTCCAAACGTTTAACCAGAATGGCCCAGGGAAAAAATACACATACCGTTGTAATCGGGCGAGTTTCTACTTTCAGATGCAACAGGAATTTTTGGGTTAGGTCAATCCGTTCGCGAGATATGGGTGTTTGAAGCCAAGAAATGGTTGAGAAGGCAACAAATTTTTCGCAATTCTGCTGCTCCAAACGCTTAACCAGAATGGCCTAGGGAAAAAATTCACATACCGTTGTAATCGGGCGAGTTCCTACTCTCAAATGCAACAGGAATTTTTGGCTTAGGTCAATCCGTTCGCGAGATATGGGAGTTTGAATCTAAAAAATAGTTGAGAAGACAACAAATTTTTCGCACTTCTGCTGCTCCAAACGCTTAACCAGAATGGCCTAGGGAAAAAATACACATACCGTTGTAATCGGGCGAGTTTCTACTTTCAGATGCAATAGTAATTTTTGGGTTAGGTCAATCCGTTCGCGAGATATGGTGGTTTGAAGCCAAGAAATGGTTGAGAAGGCAAAATATTTTTCGCAATTCTGCTGCTCCAAACGTTTAACCAGAATGGCCCAGGGAAAAAATACACATACCGTTGTAATCGGGCGAGTTTCTACTTTCAGATGCAACAGGAATTTTTGGGTTAGGTCAATCCGTTCGCGAGATATGGGAGTTTGAAGCCAAGAAATGGTTGAGAAGGCAAAAAATTTTTCGCAATACTGCTGCTCCTAACGCTTAACCAGAATGGCCTAGGGAAAAAATTCACGTACCGTTGTAATCGGGCGAGTTTCTACTCTCAGATGCAACAGGAATTTTTGGCTTAGGTCAATCCGTTCGCGAGATATGGGAGTTTGAATCTAAAAAATATTTGAGAAGACAACAAATTTTTCGCACTTCTGCTGCTCCAAACGCTTAACCAGAATGGCCTAGGGAAAAAATACACATACCGTTGTAATCGGGCGAGTTTCTACTTTCAGATGCAATAGGAATTTTTGGGTTAGGTCAATCCGTTCGCGAGATATGGTGGTTTGAAGCCAAGAAATGGTTGAGAAGGCAAAATATTTTTCGCAATTCTGCTGCTCCAAACGTTTAACCAGAATGGCCCAGGGAAAAAATACACATACCGTTGTAATCGGGCGAGTTTCTACTTTCAGATGCAACAGGAATTTTTGGCTTAGGTCAATCCGTTCGCGAGATATGGGAGTTTGAATCTAAAAAATAGTTGAGAAGACAACAAATTTTTCGCACTTCTGCTGCTCCAAACGCTTAACCAGAATGGCCTAGGGAAAAAATACACATACCGTTGCAATCGGGCGAGTTTCTACTTTCAGATGCAATAGGAATTTTTGGGTTAGGTCAATCGGTTCGCGAGATATGGGAGTTTGAAGCCAAGAAATGGTTGGGAAGGCAAAAAATTTTTCGCAATTCTGCTGCTCCAAACGCTTAACCAGAATGGGCTAGGGAAAAAATACGCACACCGTTGTAATCGGGCGAGTTTCTACTTTCAGATGCAATAGGAACTTTTGGGTTAGGTCAATCCGTTCGCGAGATATGGGAGTTTGAAGCCAAGAAATGGTTGAGAAGGCAAAACATATTTCGCAATTCTGCTGCTCCAAACGCTTAACCAGAATGGCCTAGGGAAAAAATACACATACCGTTGTAATCGGGCGAGTTTCTACTCTCAGATGCAACAGGAATTTTTGGCTTAGGTCAATCCGTTCGCGAGATATGGGAGTTTGAATCTAAAAAATAGTTGAGAAGACAACAAATTTTTCGCACTTCTGCTGCTCCAAACGCTTAACCAGAATGGCCTAGGGAAAAAATACACATACCGTTGTATTCTGGCGAGTTTCTACTTTCAGATGCAATAGTAATTTTTGGGTTAGGTCAATCCGTTCGCGCGATATGGTGGTTTGAAGCCAAGAAATGGTTGAGAAGGCAAAATATTTTTCGCAATTCTGCTTCTCCAAACGTTTAACCAGAATGGCCCAGGGAAAAAATACACATACCGTTGTAATCGGGCGAGTTTCTACTTTCAGATGCAACAGGAATTTTTGGGTTAGGTCAATCCGTTCGCGAGATATGGGAGTTTGAAGCCAAGAAATGGTTGAGAAGGCAAAAAATTTTTCGCAATACTGCTGCTCCTAACGCTTAACCAGAATGGCCTAGGGAAAAAATTCACGTACCGTTGTAATCGGGCGAGTTTCTACTCTCAGATGCAACAGGAATTTTTGGCTTAGGTCAATCCGTTCGCGAGATATGGGAGTTTGAATCTAAAAAATATTTGAGAAGACAACAAATTTTTCGCACTTCTGCTGCTCCAAACGCTTAACCAGAATGGCCTAGGGAAAAAATACACATACCGTTGCAATCGGGCGAGTTTCTACTTTCAGATGCAATAGGAATTTTTGGGTTAGGTCAATCGGTTCGCGAGATATGGGAGTTTGAAGCCAAGAAATGGTTGGGAAGGCAAAAAATTTTTCGCAATTCTGCTGCTCCAAACGCTTAACCAGAATGGGCTAGGGAAAAAATACGCACACCGTTGTAATCGGGCGAGTTTCTACTTTCAGATGCAATAGGAATTTTTGGGTTAGGTCAATCCGTTCGCGAGATATGGGAGTTTGAAGCCAAGAAATGGTTGAGAAGGCAAAACATATTTCGCAATTCTGCTGCTCCAAACGCTTAACCAGAATGGCCTAGGGAAAAAATACACATACCGTTGTAATCGGGCGAGTTTCTACTTTCAGATGCAGTAAGAATTTTTGGGTTAGGTCAATCCGTTCGCGAGATCTGGGAGTTTGAAGCCAAGAAATGGTTGAGAAGGCAAAAAATTTTTCGCAATTCTGCTGCTCCAAACGCTTAACCAGAATGGCCTTGGGAAAAAATACACATACCGTTGTAATCGGGCGAGTTTCTACTTTCAGATGCAACAGGAATTTTTGGGTTAGGTCAATCCGTTCGCGAGATATGGGAGTTTGAAGCCAAGAAATGGTTGAGAAGGCAAAAAATTTTTCGCAATTCTGCTGCTCCAAACGCTTAACCAGAATGGCCTAGGGGAAAAATACACATACCGTTGTAATCGGGCGAGTTTCTACTTTCAGATGCAATAGGAATTTTTGGGTTAGGTCAATCCGTTCGCGAGATATGGTGGTTTGAAGCCAAGAAATGGTTGAGAAGGCAAAATATTTTTCGCTATTCTGCTGCTCCAAACGTTTAACCAGAATGGCCCAGGGAAAAAATACACATACCGTTGTAATCGGGCGAGTTTCTACTTTCAGATGCAACAGGAATTTTTGGGTTAGGTCAATCCGTTCGCGAGATATGGGAGTTTGAAGCCAAGAAATGGTTGAGAAGGCAAAAAATTTTTCGCAATTCTGCTGCTCCTAACGCTTAACCAGAATGGCCTAGGGAAAAAATTCACATACCGTTGTAATCGGGCGAGTTTCTACTTTCAGATGTAACAGGAATTTTTGGCTTAAGTCAATCCGTTCGCGAGATATGGGAGTTTGAATCTAAAAAATAGTTGAGAAGACAACAAATTTTTCGCACTTCTGCTGCTCCAAACGCTTAACCAGAATGGCCTTGGGAAAAAATACACATACCGTTGCAATCGGGCGAGTTTCTACTTTCAGATGCAATAGGAATTTTTGGGTTAGGTCAATCGGTTCGCGAGATATGGGAGTTTGAAGCCAAGAAATGGTTGGGAAGGCAAAAAATTTTTCGCAATTCTGCTGCTCCAAACGCTTAACCAGAATGGGCTAGGGAAAAAATACGCACACCGTTGTAATCGGGCGAGTTTCTACTTTCAGATGCAATAGGAATTTTTGGGTTAGGTCAATCCGTTCGCGAGATATGGGAGTTTGAAGCCAAGAAATGGTTGAGAAGGCAAAACATATTTCGCAATTCTGCTGCTCCAAACGCTTAACCAGAATGGCCTAGGGAAAAAATACACATACCGTTGTAATCGGGCGAGTTTCTACTTTCAGATGCAGTAAGAATTTTTGGGTTAGGTCAATCCGTTCGCGAGATCTGGGAGTTT
Organism: Ptiloglossa arizonensis; assembly: GCF_051014685.1. Lineage (NCBI taxonomy): Eukaryota > Metazoa > Arthropoda > Insecta > Hymenoptera > Colletidae > Ptiloglossa > Ptiloglossa arizonensis. The sequence goes on from NW_027478667.1 coordinate 67,216, forward strand.
GAAGCCAAGAAATGGTTGAGAAGGCAAAAAATTTTTCGCAATTCTGCTGCTCCAAACGCTTAACCAGAATGGCCTTGGGAAAAAATACACATACCGTTGTAATCGGGCGAGTTTCTACTTTCAGATGCAACAGGAATTTTTGGGTTAGGTCAATCCGTTCGCGAGATATGGGTGTTTGAAGCCAAGAAATGGTTGAGAAGGCAACAAATTTTTCGCAATTCTGCTGCTCCAAACGCTTAACCAGAATGGCCTAGGGAAAAAATTCACGTACCGTTGTAATCGGGCGAGTTTCTACTCTCAGATGCAACAGGAATTTTTGGCTTAGGTCAATCCGTTCGCGAGATATGGGAGTTTGAATCTAAAAAATAGTTGAGAAGACAACAAATTTTTCGCACTTCTGCTGCTCCAAACGCTTAACCAGAATGGCCTAGGGAAAAAATACACATACCGTTGCAATCGGGCGAGTTTCTACTTTCAGATGCAATAGGAATTTTTGGGTTAGGTCAATCGGTTCGCGAGATATGGGAGTTTGAAGCCAAGAAATGGTTGGGAAGGCAAAAAATTTTTCGCAATTCTGCTGCTCCAAACGCTTAACCAGAATGGGCTAGGGAAAAAATACGCACACCGTTGTAATCGGGCGAGTTTCTACTTTCAGATGCAATAGGAATTTTTGGGTTAGGTCAATCCGTTCGCGAGATATGGGAGTTTGAAGCCAAGAAATGGTTGAGAAGGCAAAACATATTTCGCAATTCTGCTGCTCCAAACGCTTAACCAGAATGGCCTAGGGAAAAAATACAGATACCGTTGTAATCGGGCGAGTTTCTACTTTCAGATGCAGTAAGAATTTTTGGGTTAGGTCAATCCGTTCGCGAGATCTGGGAGTTTGAAGCCAAGAAATGGTTGAGAAGGCAAAAAATTTTTCGCAATTCTGCTGCTCCAAACGCTTAACCAGAATGGCCTTGGGAAAAAATACACATACCGTTGTAATCGGGCGAGTTTCTACTTTCAGATGCAACAGGAATTTTTGGGTTAGGTCAATCCGTTCGCGAGATATGGGTGTTTGAAGCCAAGAAATGGTTGAGAAGGCAACAAATTTTTCGCCATTCTGCTGCTCCAAACGCTTAACCAGAATGGCCTAGGGAAAAAATTCACATACCGTTGTAATCGGGCGAGTTTCTACTCTCAGATGCAACAGGAATTTTTGGCTTAGGTCAATCCGTTCGCGAGATATGGGAGTTTGAATCGAAAAAATAGTTGAGAAGACAACAAATTTTTCGCACTTCTGCTGCTCCAAACGCTTAACCAGAATGGCCTAGGGAAAAAATACACATACCGTTGTAATCGGGCGAGTTTCTACTTTCAGATGCAATAGTAATTTTTGGGTTAGGTCAATCCGTTCGCGAGATATGGTGGTTTGAAGCCAAGAAATGGTTGAGAAGGCAAAATATTTTTCGCAATTCTCCTGCTCCAAACGTTTAACCAGAATGACCCAGGGAAAAAATACACATACCGTTGTAATCGGGCGAGTTTCTACTTTCAGATGCAACAGGAATTTTTGGGTTAGGTCAATCCGTTCGCGAGATATGGGAGTTTGAAGCCAAGAAATGGTTGAGAAGGCAAAAAATTTTTCGCAATTCTGCTGCTCCAAACGCTTAACCAGAATGGCCTAGGGAAAAAATACACATACCGTTGTAATCGGGCGAGTTTCTACTTTCAGATGCAATAGGAATTTTTGGGTTAGGTCAATCCGTTCGCGAGATATGGTGGTTTGAAGCCAAGAAATGGTTGAGAAGGCAAAATATTTTTCGCAATTCTGCTGCTCCAAACGTTTAACCAGAATGGCCCAGGGAAAAAATACACATACCGTTGTAATCGGGCGAGTTTCTACTTTCAGATGCAACAGGAATTTTTGGGTTAGGTCAATCCGTTCGCGAGATATGGGAGTTTGAAGCCAAGAAATGGTTGAGAAGGCAAAAAATTTTTCGCAATTCTGCTGCTCCTAACGCTTAACCAGAATGGCCTAGGGAAAAAATTTACATACCGTTGTAATCGGGCGAGTTTCTACTTTCAGATGTAACAGGAATTTTTGGCTTAGGTCAATCCGTTCGCGAGATATGGGAGTTTGAATCTAAAAAATAGTTGAGAAGACAACAAATTTTTCGCACTTCTGCTGCTCCAAACGCTTAACCAGAATGGCCTAGGGAAAAAATACACATACCGTTGCAATCGGGCGAGTTTCTACTTTCAGATGCAGTAAGAATTTTTGGGTTAGGTCAATCCGTTCGCGAGATCTGGGAGTTTGAAGCCAAGAAATGGTTGGGAAGGCAAAAAATTTTTCGCAATTCTGCTGCTCCAAACGCTTAACCAGAATGGCCTTGGGAAAAAATACACATACCGTTGTAATCGGGCGAGTTTCTACTTTCAGATGCAACAGGAATTTTTGGGTTAGGTCAATCCGTTCGCGAGATATGGGTGTTTGAAGCCAAGAAATGGTTGAGAAGGCAACAAATTTTTCGCAATTCTGCTGCTCCAAACGCTTAACCAGAATGGCCTAGGGAAAAAATTCACATACCGTTGTAATCGGGCGAGTTTCTACTCTCAGATGCAACAGGAATTTTTGGCTTAGGTCAATCCGTTCGCGAGATATGGGAGTTTGAATCTAAAAAATAGTTGAGAAGACAACAAATTTTTCGCACTTCTGCTGCTCCAAACGCTTAACCAGAATGGCCTAGGGAAAAAATACACATACCGTTGCAATCGGGCGAGTTTCTACTTTCAGATGCAATAGGAATTTTTGGGTTAGGTCAATCGGTTCGCGAGATATGGGAGTTTGAAGCCAAGAAATGGTTGGGAAGGCAAAAAATTTTTCGCAATTCTGCTGCTCCAAACGCTTAACCAGAATGGGCTAGGGAAAAAATACGCACACCGTTGTAATCGGGCGAGTTTCTACTTTCAGATGCAATAGGAATTTTTGGGTTAGGTCAATCCGTTCGCGAGATATGGGAGTTTGAAGCCAAGAAATGGTTGAGAAGGCAAAACATATTTCGCAATTCTGCTGCTCCAAACGCTTAACCAGAATGGCGTAGGGAAAAAATACAGATACCGTTGTAATCGGGCGAGTTTCTACTTTCAGATGCAGTAAGAATTTTTGGGTTAGGTCAATCCGTTCGCGAGATCTGGGAGTTTGAAGCCAAGAAATGGTTGAGAAGGCAAAAAATTTTTCGCAATTCTGCTGCTCCAAACGCTTAACCAGAATGGCCTTGGGAAAAAATACACATACCGTTGTAATCGGGCGAGTGTCTACTTTCAGATGCAACAGGAATTTTTGGGTTAGGTCAATCCGTTCGCGAGATATGGGTGTTTGAAGCCAAGAAATGGTTGAGAAGGCAACAAATTTTTCGCCATTCTGCTGCTCCAAACGCTTAACCAGAATGGCCTAGGGAAAAAATTCACATACCGTTGTAATCGGGCGAGTTTCTACTCTCAGATGCAACAGGAATTTTTGGCTTAGGTCAATCCGTTCGCGAGATATGGGAGTTTGAATCTAAAAAATAGTTCAGAAGACAACAAATTTTTCGCACTTCTGCTGCTCCAAACGCTTAACCAGAATGGCCTAGGGAAAAAATACACATACCGTTGTAATCGGGCGAGTTTCTACTTTCAGATGCAATAGTAATTTTTGGGTTAGGTCAATCCGTTCGCGAGATATGGTGGTTTGAAGCCAAGAAATGGTTGAGAAGGCAAAATATTTTTCGCAATTCTCCTGCTCCAAACGTTTAACCAGAATGACCCAGGGAAAAAATACACATACCGTTGTAATCGGGCGAGTTTCTACTTTCAGATGCAACAGGAATTTTTGGGTTAGGTCAATCCGTTCGCGAGATATGGGAGTTTGAAGCCAAGAAATGGTTGAGAAGGCAAAAAATTTTTCGCAATTCTGCTGCTCCAAACGCTTAACCAGAATGGCCTAGGGAAAAAATACACATACCGTTGTAATCGGGCGAGTTTCTACTTTCAGATGCAATAGGAATTTTTGGGTTAGGTCAATCCGTTCGCGAGATATGGTGGTTTGAAGCCAAGAAATGGTTGAGAAGGCAAAATATTTTTCGCAATTCTGCTGCTCCAAACGTTTAACCAGAATGGCCCAGGGAAAAAATACACATACCGTTGTAATCGGGCGAGTTTCTACTTTCAGATGCAACAGGAATTTTTGGGTTAGGTCAATCCGTTCGCGAGATATGGGAGTTTGAAGCCAAGAAATGGTTGAGAAGGCAAAAAATTTTTCGCAATTCTGCTGCTCCTAACGCTTAACCAGAATGGCCTAGGGAAAAAATTTACATACCGTTGTAATCGGGCGAGTTTCTACTTTCAGATGTAACAGGAATTTTTGGCTTAGGTCAATCCGTTCGCGAGATATGGGAGTTTGAATCTAAAAAATAGTTGAGAAGACAACAAATTTTTCGCACTTCTGCTGCTCCAAACGCTTAACCAGAATGGCCTAGGGAAAAAATACACATACCGTTGCAATCGGGCGAGTTTCTACTTTCAGATGCAGTAAGAATTTTTGGGTTAGGTCAATCCGTTCGCGAGATCTGGGAGTTTGAAGCCAAGAAATGGTTGAGAAGGCAAAAAATTTTTCGCAATTCTGCTGCTCCAAACGCTTAACCAGAATGGCCTTGGGAAAAAATACACATACCGTTGTAATCGGGCGAGTTTCTACTTTCAGATGCAACAGGAATTTTTGGGTTAGGTCAATCCGTTCGCGAGATATGGGTGTTTGAAGCCAAGAAATGGTTGAGAAGGCAACAAATTTTTCGCAATTCTGCTGCTCCAAACGCTTAACCAGAATGGCCTAGGGAAAAAATTCACATACCGTTGTAATCGGGCGAGTTTCTACTCTCAGATGCAACAGGAATTTTTGGCTTAGGTCAATCCGTTCGCGAGATATGGGAGTTTGAATCTAAGAAATAGTTGAGAAGACAACAAATTTTTCGCACTTCTGCTGCTCCAAACGCTTAACCAGAATGGCCTAGGGAAAAAATACACATACCGTTGCAATCGGGCGAGTTTCTACTTTCAGATGCAATAGGAATTTTTGGGTTAGGTCAATCGGTTCGCGAGATATGGGAGTTTGAAGCCAAGAAATGGTTGGGAAGGCAAAAAATTTTTCGCAATTCTGCTGCTCCAAACGCTTAACCAGAATGGGCTAGGGAAAAAATACGCACACCGTTGTAATCGGGCGAGTTTCTACTTTCAGATGCAATAGGAATTTTTGGGTTAGGTCAATCCGTTCGCGAGATATGGGAGTTTGAAGCCAAGAAATGGTTGAGAAGGCAAAACATATTTCGCAATTCTGCTGCTCCAAACGCTTAACCAGAATGGCGTAGGGAAAAAATACAGATACCGTTGTAATCGGGCGAGTTTCTACTTTCAGATGCAGTAAGAATTTTTGGGTTAGGTCAATCCGTTCGCGAGATCTGGGAGTTTGAAGCCAAGAAATGGTTGAGAAGGCAAAAAATTTTTCGCAATTCTGCTGCTCCAAACGCTTAACCAGAATGGCCTTGGGAAAAAATACACATACCGTTGTAATCGGGCGAGTGTCTACTTTCAGATGCAACAGGAATTTTTGGGTTAGGTCAATCCGTTCGCGAGATATGGGTGTTTGAAGCCAAGAAATGGTTGAGAAGGCAACAAATTTTTCGCCATTCTGCTGCTCCAAACGCTTAACCAGAATGGCCTAGGGAAAAAATTCACATACCGTTGTAATCGGGCGAGTTTCTACTCTCAGATGCAACAGGAATTTTTGGCTTAGGTCAATCCGTTCGCGAGATATGGGAGTTTGAATCTAAAAAATAGTTGAGAAGACAACAAATTTTTCGCACTTCTGCTGCTCCAAACGCTTAACCAGAATGGCCTAGGGAAAAAATACACATACCGTTGTAATCGGGCGAGTTTCTACTTTCAGATGCAATAGTAATTTTTGGGTTAGGTCAATCCGTTCGCGAGATATGGTGGTTTGAAGCCAAGAAATGGTTGAGAAGGCAAAATATTTTTCGCAATTCTCCTGCTCCAAACGTTTAACCAGAATGACCCAGGGAAAAAATACACATACCGTTGTAATCGGGCGAGTTTCTACTTTCAGATGCAACAGGAATTTTTGGGTTAGGTCAATCCGTTCGCGAGATATGGGAGTTTGAAGCCAAGAAATGGTTGAGAAGGCAAAACATATTTCGCAATTCTGCTGCTCCAAACGCTTAACCAGAATGGCGTAGGGAAAAAATACAGATACCGTTGTAATCGGGCGAGTTTCTACTTTCAGATGCAGTAAGAATTTTTGGGTTAGGTCAATCCGTTCGCGAGATCTGGGAGTTTGAAGCCAAGAAATGGTTGAGAAGGCAAAAAATTTTTCGCAATTCTGCTGCTCCAAACGCTTAACCAGAATGGCCTTGGGAAAAAATACACATACCGTTGTAATCGGGCGAGTGTCTACTTTCAGATGCAACAGGAATTTTTGGGTTAGGTCAATCCGTTCGCGAGATATGGGTGTTTGAAGCCAAGAAATGGTTGAGAAGGCAACAAATTTTTCGCCATTCTGCTGCTCCAAACGCTTAACCAGAATGGCCTAGGGAAAAAATTCACATACCGTTGTAATCGGGCGAGTTTCTACTCTCAGATGCAACAGGAATTTTTGGCTTAGGTCAATCCGTTCGCGAGATATGGGAGTTTGAATCTAAAAAATAGTTGAGAAGACAACAAATTTTTCGCACTTCTGCTGCTCCAAACGCTTAACCAGAATGGCCTAGGGAAAAAATACACATACCGTTGTAATCGGGCGAGTTTCTACTTTCAGATGCAATAGTAATTTTTGGGTTAGGTCAATCCGTTCGCGAGATATGGTGGTTTGAAGCCAAGAAATGGTTGAGAAGGCAAAATATTTTTCGCAATTCTCCTGCTCCAAACGTTTAACCAGAATGACCCAGGGAAAAAATACACATACCGTTGTAATCGGGCGAGTTTCTACTTTCAGATGCAACAGGAATTTTTGGGTTAGGTCAATCCGTTCGCGAGATATGGGAGTTTGAAGCCAAGAAATGGTTGAGAAGGCAAAAAATTTTTCGCAATTCTGCTGCTCCAAACGCTTAACCAGAATGGCCTAGGGAAAAAATACACATACCGTTGTAATCGGGCGAGTTTCTACTTTCAGATGCAATAGGAATTTTTGGGTTAGGTCAATCCGTTCGCGAGATATGGTGGTTTGAAGCCAAGAAATGGTTGAGAAGGCAAAATATTTTTCGCAATTCTGCTGCTCCAAACGTTTAACCAGAATGGCCCAGGGAAAAAATACACATACCGTTGTAATCGGGCGAGTTTCTACTTTCAGATGCAACAGGAATTTTTGGGTTAGGTCAATCCGTTCGCGAGATATGGGAGTTTGAAGCCAAGAAATGGTTGAGAAGGCAAAAAATTTTTCGCAATTCTGCTGCTCCTAACGCTTAACCAGAATGGCCTAGGGAAAAAATTTACATACCGTTGTAATCGGGCGAGTTTCTACTTTCAGATGTAACAGGAATTTTTGGCTTAGGTCAATCCGTTCGCGAGATATGGGAGTTTGAATCTAAAAAATAGTTGAGAAGACAACAAATTTTTCGCAATTCTGCTGCTCCAAACGCTTAACCAGAATGGCCTAGGGAAAAAATACACATACCGTTGCAATCGGGCGAGTTTCTACTTTCAGATGCAGTAAGAATTTTTGGGTTAGGTCAATCCGTTCGCGAGATCTGGGAGTTTGAAGCCAAGAAATGGTTGAGAAGGCAAAAAATTTTTCGCAATTCTGCTGCTCCAAACGCTTAACCAGAATGGCCTTGGGAAAAAATACACATACCGTTGTAATCGGGCGAGTTTCTACTTTCAGATGCAACAGGAATTTTTGGGTTAGGTCAATCCGTTCGCGAGATATGGGTGTTTGAAGCCAAGAAATGGTTGAGAAGGCAACAAATTTTTCGCAATTCTGCTGCTCCAAACGCTTAACCAGAATGGCCTAGGGAAAAAATTCACATACCGTTGTAATCGGGCGAGTTTCTACTCTCAGATGCAACAGGAATTTTTGGCTTAGGTCAATCCGTTCGCGAGATATGGGAGTTTGAAGCTAAAAAATAGTTGAGAAGACAACAAATTTTTCGCACTTCTGCTGCTCCAAACGCTTAACCAGAATGGCCCAGGGAAAAAATACACATACCGTTGTAATCGGGCGAGTTTCTACTTTCAGATGCAACAGGAATTTTTGGGTTAGGTCAATCCGTTCGCGAAATATGGGAGTTTGAAGCCAAGAAATGGTTGAGAAGGCAAAAAATTTTTCGCAATTCTGCTGCTCCAAACGCTTAACCAGAATGGCCTAGGGAAAAAATACACATACCGTTGTAATCGGGCGAGTTTCTACTTTCAGATGCAATAGGAATTTTTGGGTTAGGTCAATCCGTTCGCGAGATATGGTGGTTTGAAGCCAAGAAATGGTTGAGAAGGCAAAATATTTTTCGCAATTCTGCTGCTCCAAACGTTTAACCAGAATGGCCCAGGGAAAAAATACACATACCGTTGTAATCGGGCGAGTTTCTACTTTCAGATGCAACAGGAATTTTTGGGTTAGGTCAATCCGTTCGCGAGATATGGGAGTTTGAAGCCAAGAAATGGTTGAGAAGGCAAAAAATTTTTCGCAATACTGCTGCTCCTAACGCTTAACCAGAATGCCCTAGGGAAAAAATTCACATACCGTTGTAATCGGGCGAGTTTCTACTTTCAGATGCAACAGGAATTTTTGGGATAGGTCAATCCGTTCGCGAGATATGGTGGTTTGAAGCCAAGAAATGGTTGAGAAGGCAAAATATTTTTCGCAATTCTGCTGCTCCAAACGTTTAACCAGAATGGCCCAGGGAAAAAATACACATACCGTTGTAATCGGGCGAGTTTCTACTTTCAGATGCAATAGGAATTTTTGGGTTAGGTCAATCCGTTCGCGAGATATGGTGGTTTGAAGCCAAGAAATGGTTGAGAAGGCAAAATATTTTTCGCAATTCTGCTGCTCCAAACGTTTAACCAGAATGGCCCAGGGAAAAAATACACATACCGTTGTAATCGGGCGAGTTTCTACTTTCAGATGCAATAGGAATTTTTGGGTTAGGTCAATCCGTTCGCGAGATATGGTGGTTTGAAGCCAAGAAATGGTTGAGAAGGCAAAATATTTTTCGCAATTCTGCTGCTCCAAACGTTTAACCAGAATGGCCCAGGGAAAAAATACACATACCGTTGTAATCGGGCGAGTTTCTACTTTCAGATGCAACAGGAATTTTTGGGTTAGGTCAATCCGTTCGCGAGATATGGGAGTTTGAAGCCAAGAAATGGTTGAGAAGGCAAAAAATTTTTCGCAATTCTGCTGCTCCTAACGCTTAACCAGAATGCCCTAGGGAAAAAATTCACATACCGTTGTAATCGGGCGAGTTTCTACTTTCAGATGCAACAGGAATTTTTGGGATAGGTCAATCCGTTCGCGAGATATGGTGGTTTGAAGCCAAGAAATGGTTGAGAAGGCAAAATATTTTTCGCAATTCTGCTGCTCCAAACGTTTAACCAGAATGGCCCAGGGAAAAAATACACATACCGTTGTAATCGGGCGAGTTTCTACTTTCAGATGCAATAGGAATTTTTGGGATAGGTCAATCCGTTCGCGAGATATGGTGGTTTGAAGCCAAGAAATGGTTGAGAAGGCAAAATATTTTTCGCAATTCTGCTGCTCCAAACGTTTAACCAGAATGGCCCAGGGAAAAAATACACATACCGTTGTAATCGGGCGAGTTTCTACTTTCAGATGCAATAGGAATTTTTGGGTTAGGTCAATCCGTTCGCGAGATATGGTGGTTTGAAGCCAAGAAATGGTTGAGAAGGCAAAATATTTTTCGCAATTCTGCTGCTCCAAACGTTTAACCAGAATGGCCCAGGGAAAAAATACACATACCGTTGTAATCGGGCGAGTTTCTACTTTCAGATGCAATAGGAATTTTTGGGTTAGGTCAATCCGTTCGCGAGATATGGTGGTTTGAAGCCAAGAAATGGTTGAGAAGGCAAAATATTTTTCGCAATTCTGCTGCTCCAAACGTTTAACCAGAATGGCCCAGGGAAAAAATACACATACCGTTGTAATCGGGCGAGTTTCTACTTTCAGATGCAACAGGAATTTTTGGGTTAGGTCAATCCGTTCGCGAGATATGGGAGTTTGAAGCCAAGAAATGGTTGAGAAGGCAAAAAATTTTTCGCAATTCTGCTGCTCCTAACGCTTAACCAGAATGCCCTAGGGAAAAAATTCACATACCGTTGTAATCGGGCGAGTTTCTACTTTCAGATGCAACAGGAATTTTTGGGATAGGTCAATCCGTTCGCGAGATATGGTGGTTTGAAGCCAAGAAATGGTTGAGAAGGCAAAATATTTTTCGCAATTCTGCTGCTCCAAACGTTTAACCAGAATGGCCCAGGGAAAAAATACACATACCGTTGTAATCGGGCGAGTTTCTACTTTCAGATGCAATAGGAATTTTTGGGTTAGGTCAATCCGTTCGCGAGATATGGTGGTTTGAAGCCAAGAAATGGTTGAGAAGGCAAAATATTTTTCGCAATTCTGCTGCTCCAAACGTTTAACCAGAATGGCCCAGGGAAAAAATACACATACCGTTGTAATCGGGCGAGTTTCTACTTTCAGATGCAACAGGAATTTTTGGGTTAGGTCAATCCGTTCGCGAGATATGGGAGTTTGAAGCCAAGAAATGGTTGAGAAGGCAAAAAATTTTTCGCAATACTGCTGCTCCTAACGCTTAACCAGAATGGCCTAGGGAAAAAATTCACATACCGTTGTAATCGGGCGAGTTTCTACTTTCAGATGCAACAGGAATTTTTGGGATAGGTCAATCCGTTCGCGAGATATGGGAGTTTGAAGCTAAAAAATAGTTGAGAAGGCAACAAATTTTTCGCACTTCTGCTGCTCCAAACGCTTAACCAGAATGGCCTAGGGAAAAAATACACATACCGTTGTTATCGGGCGAGTTTCTACTTTCAGATGCAATAGGAATTTTTGGGTTAGGTCAATCGGCTCGCGAGATATGGTGGTTTGAAGCCAAGAAATGGTTGGGAAGGCAAAATATTTTTCGCAATTCTGCTGCTCCAAACGTTTAACCAGAATGGCCCAGGGAAAAAATACACATACCGTTGTAATCGGGCGAATTTCTACTTTCAGATGCAACAGGAATTTTTGGGTTAGGTCAATCCGTTCGCGAGATATGGGAGTTTGAAGCCAAGAAATGGTTGAGAAGGCAAAAAATTTTTCGCAATTCTGCTGCTCCAAACGCTTAACCAGAATGGAGTATGGAAAAAATACACGTACCGCTGTAATCGGGCGAGTTTCTACTTTCAGATGCAATAGGAATTTTTGGGTTAGGTCAATCCGTTCGCGAGATATGGGAGTTTGAAGCCAAGAAATGGTTGAGAAGGCAAAAAATTTTTCGCAATTCTGCTGCTCCTAACGTTTAACCAGAATGGCCCAGGGAAAAAATACACATACCGTTGTAATCGGGCGAGTTTCTACTTTCAGACGCAACAGGAATTTTTGGGTTAGGTCAATCCGTTCGCGAGATATGGGAGTTTGAAGCCAAGAAATGGTTGAGAAGGCAACAAATATTTCGCAATTCTGCTGCTCCAAACGCTTAACCAGATTGGCCTAGGGAAAAAATTCAGATACCGTTGTAATCGGGCGAGTTTCTACTTTCAGATGCAACAGGAATTTTTGGCTTAGGTCAATCCGTTCGCGAGATATGGTAGTTTGAATCTAAAAAATAGTTGAGAAGACAACAAATTTTTCGCACTTCTGCTGCTCCAAACGCTTAACCAGAATGGCCTAGGGAAATAATACACATACCGTTGTAATCGGGCGAGTTTCTACTTTCAGATGCAATAGGAATTTTTGGGTTAGATCAATCCGTTCGCGAGATATGGTGGTTTGAAGCCAAGAAATGGTTGAGAAGGAAAAATATTTTTCGCAATTCTGCTGCTCCAAACGTTTAACCAGAATGGCCCAGGGAAAAAATACACATACCGTTGTAATCGGGCGAGTTTCTACTTTCAGATGCAACAGGAATTTTTGGGTTAGGTCAATCCGTTCGCGAGATATGGGAGTTTGAAGCCTAGAAATGGTTGAGAAGGCAAAAAATTTTTCGCAATTCTGCTGCTCCCAACGCTTAACCAGAATAGCCTAGGGAAAAAATTCACATACCGTTGTAATCGGGCGAGTTTCTACTTTCAGATGCAACAGGAATTTTTGGGATAGGTCAATCCGTTCGCGAGATATGGGAGTTTGAAGCAAAAAAATAGTTGAGAAGACAACAAATTTTTCGCACTTCTGCTGCTCCAAACGCTTAACCAGAATGGCCTAGGGAAAAATACACATACCGTTGTTATCGGGCGAGCTTCTACTTTCAGATGCAATTGGAATTTTTGGGTTAGGTCAATCGGCTCGCGTGATATGGTGGTTTGAAGCCAAGAAATGGTTGAGAAGGCAAAATATTTTTCGCAATTCTGCTGCTCCAAACGTTTAACCAGAATGGCCCAGGGAAAAAATACACATACCGTTGTAATCGGGCGAGTTTCTACATTCAGATGCAACAGGAATTTTTGGGTTAGGTCAATCCGTTCGCGAGATATGGGAGTTTGAAGCCAAGAAATGGTTGAGAAGGCAAAAAATTTTTCGCAATTCTGCTGCTCCAAACGCTTAACCAGAATGGCCTAGGGAAAAAATACACATACCGTTGTAATCGGGCGAGTTTCTACTTTCAGACGCAACAGGAATTTTTGGGTTAGTTCAATCCGTTCGCGAGATATGGGAGTTTGAAGCCAAGAAATGGTTGAGAAGGCAAAAAATTTTTCGCAATTCTGCTGCTCCAAACGCTTAACCCGAATTGAGTATGGAAAAAATACACGTACCGCTGTAATCGGGCGAGTTTCTACTTTCAGATGCAATAGGAATATTTGGGTTAGGTCAATCCGTTCGCGAGATATGGGAGTTTGAAGCCAAGAAATGGTTGAGAAGGCAAAACATTTTTCGCAATTCTGCTGCTCCAAACGCTTAACCAGAATGGCCTAGGGAAAAAATACGCATACCGCTGTAATCGGGCGAGTTACTACTTTCAGACGCAGCAGGAATTTTTGGGTTCGGTCAATCCGTTCGCGAGAAACGGGACTTTGGAGCTAAGAAATGGTTGAGAAGACAACAAATTTTTCGCAATTCTGCTGATCCAAACGCTTAACCAGAATGGCCTAGGGAAAAAATACACATACCGTTGTAATCGGGCGAGTTTCTACTTTCAGATGCAATAGGAATTTTTGGGTTAGGTCAATCCGTTCGCGAGATATGGGATTTTGAAGCCAAGAAATGGTTGAGAAGGCAAAACATTTTTCGCAATTCTGCTGCTCCAAACGCTTAACCAGAATGGCCTAGGGAAAAAATTCGCATACCGCTGTAATCGGGCGAGTTACTACTTTCAGACGCAGCAGGAATTTTTGGGTTCGGTCAATCCGTTCGCGAGAAACGGGACTTTGGAGCTAAGAAATGGTTGAGAAGACAACAAATTTTTCGCAATTCTGCTGCTCCAAACGCTTAACCAGAATGGGCTAGGGAAAAATACACATACCGTTGTAATCGGGCGAGTTTCTACTTTCACACGTAACAGGAATTTTTGGGTTAGGTCAATTCGTTCGCGAGATATGGGAGTTTGAAGCCAAGAAATGGTTGAGAAGGCATAAAATTTTTCGCAATTCTGCTGACCCAAACGCTTAACCAGAAAGGCCTAGGGAAAAAATACGCATACCGCTGTAATCGGGCGAGTTACTACTTTCAGACGCAGCAGGAATTTTTGGGTTCGGTCAATCCGTTCGCGAGATACGGGACTTTGGAGCTAAGAAATGGTTGAGAAGACAACAAATTTTTCGCAATTCTGCTGATCCAAACGCTTAAACAGAATGGCCTAGGGAAAAAATACACATATCGTTGTAATCGGGCGAGTTTCTACTTTCAGATGCAATAGGAATTTTTGGGTTAGGTCAATCCGTTCGCGAGATATGGGAGTTTGAAGACAAGAAATGGTTGAGAAGGCATACATTTTTTCGCAATTCTGCTGATCCAAACGCTTAACCAGAATGGCATAGGGAAAAAATACACATACCGTTGTAATCGGGCGAGTTTCTACTTTCAGATGCAATAGGAATTTTTGGGTTAGGTCAATCCGTTCGCGAGATATGGGAGTTTGAAGCCAAGAAATGGTTGAGAAGGCATACAATTTTTCGCAATTCTGCTGCTCCAAAGGCTTAACCAGAATGGCCTAGGGAAAAAATACGCATACCGCTGTAATCGGGCGAGTTACTACTTTCAGACGCAGCAGGAATTTTTGGGTTCGGTCAATCCGTTCGCGAGATACGGGACTTTGGAGCTAAGAAATGGTTGAGAAGACAACAAATTTTTCGCAATTCTGCTGATCCAAACGCTTAAACAGAATGGCCTAGGGAAAAAATACACATACCGTTGTAATCGGGCGAGTTTCTACTTTCAGATGCAATAGGAATTTTTGGGTTAGGTCAATCCGTTCGCGAGATATGGGAGTTTGAAGACAAGAAATGGTTGAGAAGGCATACATTTTTTCGCAATTCTGCTGATCCAAACGCTTAACCAGAATGGCATAGGGAAAAAATACACATACCGTTGTAATCGGGCGAGTTTCTACTTTCAGACGCAATAGGAATTTTTGGGTTAGGTCAATCCGTTCGCGAGATATGGGAGTTTGAAGCCAAGAAATGGTTGAGAAGGCAAAACATTTTTCGCAATTCTGCTGCTCCAAACTCTTAACCAGAATGGCCTAGGGAAAAAATACGCATACCGCTGTAATCGGGCGAGTTACTACTTTCAGACGCAGCAGGAATTTTTGGGTTCGGTCAATCCGTTCGCGAGATACGGGACTTTGGAGCTAAGAAATTGTTGAGAAGACAACAAATTTTTCGCAATTCTGCTGCTCCAAACGCTTAACCAGAGTGGGCTAGGGAAAAAATACACATACCGTTGTAATCGGGCGAGTTTCTACTTTCTGGCGCAGCAGGAATTTTTGGGTTTGGTCAATCCGTTCGCGAGATATGGGACTTCGAAGCTAAGAAATGGTTGAGAAGACAACAAATTTTTCGCAATTCTGCTGCTTCAAACGCTTAACCAGAATGGCCTAGGGAAAAAATACACATACCGCTGTTATCGGGCGAGCTTCTACTTTCAGAAGCAATAGGAATTTTTGGGATAGGTCAATCGGCTCGCGTGATATGGTGGTTTGAAGCCAAGAAATGGTTGAGAAGGCAAAATATTTTTCGCAATTCTGCTGCTCCAAACGCTTAACCAGAATGGCCTAGGGAAAAAATACACATACCGTTGTTATCGGGCGAGCTTCTACTTTCAGATGCAATAGGAATTTTTGGGTTAGGTCAATCGGCTCGCGTGATATGGTGGTTTGAAGCCAAGAAATGGTTGAGAAGGCAAAATATTTTTCGCAATTCTGCTGCTCCAAACGTTTAACCAGAATGGCCCAGGGAAAAAATACACATACCGTTGTAATCGGGCGAGTTTCTACTTTCAGATGCATCAGGAATTTTTGGGTTAGGTCAATCCGTTCGCGAGATATGGGAGTTTGAAGCCAAGAAATGGTTGAGAAGGCAAAAAATTTTTCGCAATTCTGCTGCTCCTAACGCTTAACCAGAATGGCCTAGGGAAAAAATTCACATACCGTTGCAATCGGGCGAGTTTCTACTTTCAGATGCAACAGGAATTTTTGGGATAGGTCAATCCGTTCGCGAGATATGGGAGTTTGAAGCCAAGAAATGGTTGCCAAGGCAAAAAATTTTTCGCAATTCTGCTGCTCCAAACGCTTAACCAGAATGGCCTAGGGAAAAAATACACATACCGTTGTAATCGGGCGAGTTCCTACTTTCAGATGCAATAGGAATTTTTGGGTTAGGTCAATCCGTTCGCGAGATATGGGAGTTTGAAGCCAAGAAATGGTTGAGAAGACAACAAATTTTTCGCAATTCTGCTGTTCCAAACGCTTAACCAGAATGGGCTAGAGAAAAAATACACATACCGTTGTAATCGGGCGAGTTTCTACTTTCAGATGCAATAGGAATTTTTGGGTTAGGTCCATCCGTTCGCGAGATATGGTGGTTTGAAGCCAAGAAATGGTTGAGAAGGCAAAATATTTTTCGCAATTCTGCTGCTCCAAACGTTTAACCATAATGGCCCAGGGAAAAAATACACATACCGTTGTAATCGGGCGAGTTTCTACTTTCAGATGCAACAGGAATTTTTGGGTTAGGTCAATCCGTTCGCGAGGTATGCGAGTTTGAAGCCAAGAAATGGTTGAGAAGGCAAAAAATTTTTCGCAATTCTGCTGCTCCTAACGCTTAACCAGAATGGCCTAGGGAAAAAATTCACATACCGTTGTAATCGGGCGAGTTTCTACTTTCAGATGCAACAGGAATTTTTGGGTTAGGTCAATCCGTTCGCGAGATATGGGAGTTTGAACCCAAGAAATGGTTGCCAAGGCAAAAAATTTTTCGCAATTCTGCTGCTCCAAACGCTTAACCAGAATGGCCCAGGGAAAAAATACACATACCGTTGTAATCGGGCGAGTTTCTACTTTCAGATGCAACAGGAATTTTTGGGTTAGGTCAATCCGTTCGCGAGATATGGGAGTTTGAAGCCAAGAAATGGTTGAGAAGGCAAAACATTTTTCGCAATTCTGCTGCTCCAAACTCTTAACCAGAATGGCCTAGGGAAAAAATACGCATACCGCTGTAATCGGGCGAGTTACTACTTTCAGACGCAGCAGGAATTTTTGGGTTCGGTCAATCCGTTCGCGAGATACGGGACTTTGGAGCTAAGAAATGGTTGAGAAGACAACAAATTTTTCGCAATTCTGCTGTTCCAAACGCTTAACCAGAATGGGCTAGGGAAAAAATACACATACCGTTGTAATCGGGCGAGTTTCTACTTTCAGATGCAATAGGAATTTTTGGGTTAGGTCCATCCGTTCGCGAGATATGGTGGTTTGAAGCCAAGAAATGGTTGAGAAGGCAAAAAATTTTTCGCAAATTTTGCTGCTCCAAACGCTTAACCAGAATGGCCTAGGGAAAAAATACACATACCGTTGTAATCGGGCGAGTTTCTACTTTCAGACGCAACAGGAATTTTTGGGTTAGGTCAATCCGTTCGCGAGATATGGGAGTTTGAAGCTAAAAAATAGTTGAGAAGACAACAAATTTTTCGCACTTCTGCTGCTCCAAACGCTTAACCAGAATGGCCTAGGGAAAAATACACATACCGTTGTTATCGGGCGAGCTTCTACTTTCAGATGCAATTGGAATTTTTGGGTTAGGTCAATCGGCTCGCGTGATATGGTGGTTTGAAGCCAAGAAATGGTTGAGAAGGCAAAATATTTTTCGCAATTCTGCTGCTCCAAACGTTTAACCAGAATGGCCCAGGGAAAAAATACACATACCGTTGTAATCGGGCGAGTTTCTACATTCAGATGCAACAGGAATTTTTGGGTTAGGTCAATCCGTTCGCGAGATATGGGAGTTTGAAGCCAAGAAATGGTTGAGAAGGCAAAAAATTTTTCGCAATTCTGCTGCTCCAAACGCTTAACCAGAATGGCCTAGGGAAAAAATACACATACCGTTGTAATCGGGCGAGTTTCTACTTTCAGACGCAACAGGAATTTTTGGGTTAGGTCAATCCGTTCGCGAGATATGGGAGTTTGAAGCCAAGAAATGGTTGAGAAGGCAAAAAATTTTTCGCAATTCTGCTGCTCCAAACGCTTAACCAGAATTGAGTATGGAAAAAATACACGTACCGCTGTAATCGGGCGAGTTTCTACTTTCAGATGCAATAGGAATTTTTGGGTTAGGTCAATCCGTTCGCGAGATATGGGAGTTTGAAGCCAAGAAATGGTTGAGAAGGCAAAACATTTTTCGCAATTCTGCTGCTCCAAACGCTTAACCAGAATGGCCTAGGGAAAAAATACGCATACCGCTGTAATCGGGCGAGTTACTACTTTCAGACGCAGCAGGAATTTTTGGGTTCGGTCAATCCGTTCGCGAGAAACGGGACTTTGGAGCTAAGAAATGGTTGAGAAGACAACAAATTTTTCGCAATTCTGCTGATCCAAACGCTTAACCAGAATGGCCTAGGGAAAAAATACACATACCGTTGTAATCGGGCGAGTATCTACTTTCAGATGCAATAGGAATTTTTGGGTTAGGTCAATCCGTTCGCGAGATATGGGATTTTGAAGCCAAGAAATGGTTGAGAAGGCAAAACATTTTTCGCAATTCTGCTGCTCCAAACGCTTAACCAGAATGGCCTAGGGAAAAAATTCGCATACCGCTGTAATCGGGCGAGTTACTACTTTCAGACGCAGCAGGAATTTTTGGGTTCGGTCAATCCGTTCGCGAGAAACGGGACTTTGGAGCTAAGAAATGGTTGAGAAGACAACAAATTTTTCGCAATTCTGCTGCTCCAAACGCTTAACCAGAATGGGCTAGGGAAAAATACACATACCGTTGTAATCGGGCGAGTTTCTACTTTCACACGTAACAGGAATTTTTGGGTTAGGTCAATTCGTTCGCGAGATATGGGAGTTTGAAGCCAAGAAATGGTTGAGAAGGCATAAAATTTTTCGCAATTCTGCTGACCCAAACGCTTAACCAGAAAGGCCTAGGGAAAAAATACGCATACCGCTGTAATCGGGCGAGTTACTACTTTCAGACGCAGCAGGAATTTTTGGGTTC
The DNA here is from genome assembly GCF_051014685.1 of Ptiloglossa arizonensis. Taxonomy (NCBI): domain Eukaryota; kingdom Metazoa; phylum Arthropoda; class Insecta; order Hymenoptera; family Colletidae; genus Ptiloglossa; species Ptiloglossa arizonensis. Next base: position 86,122 of record NW_027478667.1, read on the forward strand.
GGTCAATCCGTTCGCGAGATACGGGACTTTGGAGCTAAGAAATGGTTGAGAAGACAACAAATTTTTCGCAATTCTGCTGATCCAAACGCTTAAACAGAATGGCCTAGGGAAAAAATACACATATCGTTGTAATCGGGCGAGTTTCTACTTTCAGATGCAATAGGAATTTTTGGGTTAGGTCAATCCGTTCGCGAGATATGGGAGTTTGAAGACAAGAAATGGTTGAGAAGGCATACATTTTTTCGCAATTCTGCTGATCCAAACGCTTAACCAGAATGGCATAGGGAAAAAATACACATACCGTTGTAATCGGGCGAGTTTCTACTTTCAGATGCAATAGGAATTTTTGGGTTAGGTCAATCCGTTCGCGAGATATGGGAGTTTGAAGCCAAGAAATGGTTGAGAAGGCATACAATTTTTCGCAATTCTGCTGCTCCAAAGGCTTAACCAGAATGGCCTAGGGAAAAAATACGCATACCGCTGTAATCGGGCGAGTTACTACTTTCAGACGCAGCAGGAATTTTTGGGTTCGGTCAATCCGTTCGCGAGATACGGGACTTTGGAGCTAAGAAATGGTTGAGAAGACAACAAATTTTTCGCAATTCTGCTGATCCAAACGCTTAAACAGAATGGCCTAGGGAAAAAATACACATACCGTTGTAATCGGGCGAGTTTCTACTTTCAGATGCAATAGGAATTTTTGGGTTAGGTCAATCCGTTCGCGAGATATGGGAGTTTGAAGACAAGAAATGGTTGAGAAGGCATACATTTTTTCGCAATTCTGCTGATCCAAACGCTTAACCAGAATGGCATAGGGAAAAAATACACATACCGTTGTAATCGGGCGAGTTTCTACTTTCAGACGCAATAGGAATTTTTGGGTTAGGTCAATCCGTTCGCGAGATATGGGAGTTTGAAGCCAAGAAATGGTTGAGAAGGCATACAATTTTTCGCAATTCTGCTGCTCCAAAGGCTTAACCAGAATGGCCTAGGGAAAAAATACGCATACCGCTGTAATCGGGCGAGTTACTACTTTCAGACGCAGCAGGAATTTTTGGGTTCGGTCAATCCGTTCGCGAGATACGGGACTTTGGAGCTAAGAAATGGTTGAGAAGACAACAAATTTTTCGCAATTCTGCTGCTCCAAACGCTTAACCAGAGTGGGCTAGGGAAAAAATACACATACCGTTGTAATCGGGCGAGTTTCTACTTTCTGGCGCAGCAGGAATTTTTGGGTTTGGTCAATCCGTTCGCGAGATATGGGACTTCGAAGCTAAGAAATGGTTGAGAAGACAACAAATTTTTCGCAATTCTGCTGCTTCAAACGCTTAACCAGAATGGCCTAGGGAAAAAATACACATACCGCTGTTATCGGGCGAGCTTCTACTTTCAGATGCAATAGGAATTTTTGGGATAGGTCAATCGGCTCGCGTGATATGGTGGTTTGAAGCCAAGAAATGGTTGAGAAGGCAAAATATTTTTCGCAATTCTGCTGCTCCAAACGCTTAACCAGAATGGCCTAGGGAAAAAATACACATACCGTTGTTATCGGGCGAGCTTCTACTTTCAGATGCAATAGGAATTTTTGGGTTAGGTCAATCGGCTCGCGTGATATGGTGGTTTGAAGCCAAGAAATGGTTGAGAAGGCAAAATATTTTTCGCAATTCTGCTGCTCCAAACGTTTAACCAGAATGGCCCAGGGAAAAAATACACATACCGTTGTAATCGGGCGAGTTTCTACTTTCAGATGCATCAGGAATTTTTGGGTTAGGTCAATCCGTTCGCGAGATATGGGAGTTTGAAGCCAAGAAATGGTTGAGAAGGCAAAAAATTTTTCGCAATTCTGCTGCTCCTAACGCTTAACCAGAATGGCCTAGGGAAAAAATTCACATACCGTTGCAATCGGGCGAGTTTCTACTTTCAGATGCAACAGGAATTTTTGGGATAGGTCAATCCGTTCGCGAGATATGGGAGTTTGAAGCCAAGAAATGGTTGCCAAGGCAAAAAATTTTTCGCAATTCTGCTGCTCCAAACGCTTAACCAGAATGGCCTAGGGAAAAAATACACATACCGTTGTAATCGGGCGAGTTCCTACTTTCAGATGCAATAGGAATTTTTGGGTTAGGTCAATCCGTTCGCGAGATATGGGAGTTTGAAGCCAAGAAATGGTTGAGAAGACAACAAATTTTTCGCAATTCTGCTGTTCCAAACGCTTAACCAGAATGGGCTAGAGAAAAAATACACATACCGTTGTAATCGGGCGAGTTTCTACTTTCAGATGCAATAGGAATTTTTGGGTTAGGTCCATCCGTTCGCGAGATATGGTGGTTTGAAACCAAGAAATGGTTGAGAAGGCAAAATATTTTTCGCAATTCTGCTGCTCCAAACGTTTAACCATAATGGCCCAGGGAAAAAATACACATACCGTTGTAATCGGGCGAGTTTCTACTTTCAGATGCAACAGGAATTTTTGGGTTAGGTCAATCCGTTCGCGAGGTATGCGAGTTTGAAGCCAAGAAATGGTTGAGAAGGCAAAAAATTTTTCGCAATTCTGCTGCTCCTAACGCTTAACCAGAATGGCCTAGGGAAAAAATTCACATACCGTTGTAATCGGGCGAGTTTCTACTTTCAGATGCAACAGGAATTTTTGGGTTAGGTCAATCCGTTCGCGAGATATGGGTGTTTGAACCCAAGAAATGGTTGCCAAGGCAAAAAATTTTTCGCAATTCTGCTGCTCCAAACGCTTAACCAGAATGGCCTAGGGAAAAAATACACATACCGTTGTAATCGGACGAGTTCCTACTTTCAGATGCAATAGGAATTTTTGGGTTAGGTCAATCCGTTCGCGAGATATGGGAGTTTGAAGCCAAGAAATGGTTGAGAAGACAACAAATTTTTCGCAATTCTGCTGTTCCAGACGCTTAACCAGAATGGGCTAGGGAAAAAATACACATACCGTTGTAATCGGGCGAGTTTCTACTTTCAGATGCAATAGGAATTTTTGGGTTAGGTCCATCCGTTCGCGAGATATGGTGGTTTGAAGCCAAGAAATGGTTGAGAAGGCAATATATTTTTCGCAATTCTGCTGTTCCAAACGTTTAACCATAATGGCCCAGGGAAAAAATACACATACCGTTGTAATCGGGCGAGTTTCTACTTTCAGATGCAACAGGAATTTTTGGGTTAGGTCAATCCGTTCGCGAGATATGGGAGTTTGAAGCCAAGAAATGGTTGAGAAGGCAAAACATTTTTCGCAATTCTGCTGCTCCAAACTCTTAACCAGAATGGCCTAGGGAAAAAATACGCATACCGCTGTAATCGGGCGAGTTACTACTTTCAGACGCAGCAGGAATTTTTGGGTTCGGTCAATCCGTTCGCGAGATACGGGACTTTGGAGCTAAGAAATGGTTGAGAAGACAACAAATTTTTCGCAATTCTGCTGTTCCAAACGCTTAACCAGAATGGGCTAGGGAAAAAATACACATACCGTTGTAATCGGGCGAGTTTCTACTTTCAGATGCAATAGGAATTTTTGGGTTAGGTCCATCCGTTCGCGAGATATGGTGGTTTGAAGCCAAGAAATGGTTGAGAAGGCAAAAAATTTTTCGCAAATTTTGCTGCTCCAAACGCTTAACCAGAATGGCCTAGGGAAAAAATACACATACCGTTGTAATCGGGCGAGTTTCTACTTTCAGACGCAACAGGAATTTTTGGGTTAGGTCAATCCGTTCGCGAGATATGGGAGTTTGAAGCCAAGAAATGGTTGAGAAGGCAAAAAATTTTTTCGCAATTCTGCTGCTTCAAACGCTTAACCAGAATGGAGTATGGAAAAAATACACGTACCGCTGTAATCGGGCGAGTTTCTACTTTCAGATGCAATAGGAATTTTTGGGTTAGGTCAATCCGTTCGCGAGATATGGGAGTTTGAAGCCAAGAAATGGTTGAGAAGGCAAAACATTTTTCGCAATTCTGCTGCTCCAAACGCTTAACCAGAATGGCCTAGGGAAAAAATACGCATACCGCTGTAATCGGGCGAGTTACTACTTTCAGACGCAGCAGGAATTTTTGGGTTCGGTCAATCCGTTCGCGAGAAACGGGACTTTGGAGCTAAGAAATGGTTGAGAAGACAACAAATTTTTCGCAATTCTGCTGATCCAAATGCTTAACCAGAATGGCCTAGGGAAAAAATACACATACCGTTGTAATCGGGCGAGTTTCTACTTTCAGATGCAATAGGAATTTTTGGGTTAGGTCAATCCGTTCGCGAGATATGGGATTTTGAAGCCAAGAAATGGTTGAGAAGGCAAAACATTTTTCGCAATTCTGCTGACCCAAACGCTTAACCAGAAAGGCCTAGGGAAAAAATACACATACCGTTGTAATCGGGCGAGTTTCTACTTTCAGATGCAATAGGAATTTTTGGGTTAGGTCAATCCGTTCGCGAGATATGGGAGTTTGAAGCTAAGAAATGGTTAAGAAGAGAACAAAGTTTTCGCACTTCTGCTGCTCCAAACGCTTAACCAGAATGGCCTAGGGAAAAAATACACCTACCGTTGTAATCGGGCGAGTTTCTACTTTCAGATGCAATAGGAATTTTTGGGTTAGGTTAATCCGTTCGCGAGATATGGGATTTTGAAGCCAAGAAATGGTTGAGAAGGCAAAACATTTTTCGCAATTCTGCTGACCCAAACGCTTAACCAGAAAGGCCTAGGGAAAAAATACACATACCGTTGTAATCGGGCGAGTTTCTACTTTCAGATGCAATAGGAATTTTTGGGTTAGGTCAATCCGTTCGCGAGATATGGGAGTTTGAAGCTAAGAAATGGTTAAGAAGAGAACAAAGTTTTCGCACTTCTGCTGCTCCAAACGCTTAACCAGAATGGCCTAGGGAAAAAATACGCATACCGCTGTAATCGGGCGAGTTACTACTTTCAGACGCAGCAGGAATTTTTGGGTTAGGTCAATCCGTTCGCGAGATATGGGAGTTTGAAGCTAAGAAATGGTTGAGAAGACAACAAATTTTTCGCAATTCTGCTGTTCCAAACGCTTAACCAGAATGGGCTAGGGAAAAAATACACATACCGTTGTAATCGGGCGAGTTTCTACTTTCAGATGCAATAGGAATTTTTGGGTTAGGTCCATCCGTTCGCGAGATATGGTGGTTTGAAGCCAAGAAATGGTTGAGAAGGCAAAAAATTTTTCGCAAATTTTGCTGCTCCAAACGCTTAACCAGAATGGCCTAGGGAAAAAATACACATACCGTTGTAATCGGGCGAGTTTCTACTTTCAGACGCAACAGGAATTTTTGGGTTAGGTCAATCCGTTCGCGAGATATGGGAGTTTGAAGCCAAGAAATGGTTGAGAAGGCAAAAAATTTTTTCGCAATTCTGCTGCTTCAAACGCTTAACCAGAATGGAGTATGGAAAAAATACACGTACCGCTGTAATCGGGCGAGTTTCTACTTTCAGATGCAATAGGAATTTTTGGGTTAGGTCAATCCGTTCGCGAGATATGGGAGTTTGAAGCCAAGAAATGGTTGAGAAGGCAAAACATTTTTCGCAATTCTGCTGCTCCAAACGCTTAACCAGAATGGCCTAGGGAAAAAATACGCATACCGCTGTAATCGGGCGAGTTACTACTTTCAGACGCAGCAGGAATTTTTGGGTTCGGTCAATCCGTTCGCGAGAAACGGGACTTTGGAGCTAAGAAATGGTTGAGAAGACAACAAATTTTTCGCAATTCTGCTGATCCAAATGCTTAACCAGAATGGCCTAGGGAAAAAATACACATACCGTTGTAATCGGGCGAGTTTCTACTTTCAGATGCAATAGGAATTTTTGGGTTAGGTCAATCCGTTCGCGAGATATGGGATTTTGAAGCCAAGAAATGGTTGAGAAGGCAAAACATTTTTCGCAATTCTGCTGACCCAAACGCTTAACCAGAAAGGCCTAGGGAAAAAATACACATACCGTTGTAATCGGGCGAGTTTCTACTTTCAGATGCAATAGGAATTTTTGGGTTAGGTCAATCCGTTCGCGAGATATGGGAGTTTGAAGCTAAGAAATGGTTAAGAAGAGAACAAAGTTTTCGCACTTCTGCTGCTCCAAACGCTTAACCAGAATGGCATAGGGAAAAAATACACATACCGTTGTAATCGGGCGAGTTTCTACTTTCAGATGCAATAGGAATTTTTGGGTTAGGTCAATCCGTTCGCGAGATATGGGATTTTGAAGCCAAGAAATGGTTGAGAAGGCAAAACATTTTTCGCAATTCTGCTGACCCAAACGCTTAACCAGAAAGGCCTAGGGAAAAAATACACATACCGTTGTAATCGGGCGAGTTTCTACTTTCAGATGCAATAGGAATTTTTGGGTTAGGTCAATCCGTTCGCGAGATATGGGAGTTTGAAGCTAAGAAATGGTTAAGAAGAGAACAAAGTTTTCGCACTTCTGCTGCTCCAAACGCTTAACCAGAATGGCCTAGGGAAAAAATACACCTACCGTTGTAATCGGGCGAGTTTCTACTTTCAGATGCAATAGGAATTTTTGGGTTAGGTTAATCCGTTCGCGAGATATGGGAGTTTGAAGCCAAGAAATGGTTGAGAAGGCAAAACATTTTTCGCAATTCTGCTGCTCCAAACGCTGAACCAGAATGGCCTAGGGAAAAAATACGCATACCGCTGTAATCTGGCGAGTTACTACTTTCAGACGCAGCAGGAATTTTTGGGTTCGGTCAATCCGTTCGCGAGATACGGGACTTTGGAGCTAAGAAATGGTTGAGAAGACAACAAATTTTTCGCAATTCTGCTGATCCAAACGCTTAAACAGAATGGCCTAGGGAAAAAATACACATACCGTTGTAATCGGGCGAGTTTCTACTTTCAGATGCAATAGGAATTTTTGGGTTAGGTCAATCCGTTCGCGAGATATGGGAGTTTGAAGACAAGAAATGGTTGAGAAGGCATACATTTTTTCGCAATTCTGCTGATCCAAACGCTTAACCAGAATGGCATAGGGAAAAAATACACATACCGTTGTAATCGGGCGAGTTTCTACTTTCAGATGCAATAGGAATTTTTGGGTTAGGTCAATCCGTTCGCGAGATATGGGAGTTTGAAGCCAAGAAATGGTTGAGAAGGCATACAATTTTTCGCAATTCTGCTGCTCCAAAGGCTTAACCAGAATGGCCTAGGGAAAAAATACGCATACCGCTGTAATCGGGCGAGTAACTACTTTCAGACGCAGCAGGAATTTTTGGGTTAGGTCAATCCGTTCGCGAGATATGGGAGTTTGAAGCCAAGAAATGGTTGAGAAGGCATACAATTTTTCGCAATTCTGCTGATCCAAACGCTTAACCAGAATGTCCAAGGGAAAAAATACACATACCGTTGTAATCGGGCGAGTTTCTACATTCAGACGCAACAGGAATTTTTGGGTTAGGTCAATCCGTTCGCGAGATATGGGAGTTTGAAGCCAAGAAATGGTTGCCAAGGCAAAAAATATTTCGCAATTCTGCTGCTCCAAACGCTTAACCAGAATGGCCTAGGGAAAAAATACACATACCGTTGTAATCGGGCGAGTTTCTACTTTCAGATGGAATAGGAATTTTTGGGTTAGGTCCATCCGTTCGCGAGATATGGTGTTTTGAAGCCAAGAAATGGTTGAGAAGGCAAAATATTTTTCGCAATTCTGCTGCTCCAAACGTTTAACCAGAATGGCCCAGGGAAAAAATACACATACCGTTGTAATCGGGCGAGTTTCTACTTTCAGATGCATCAGGAATTTTTGGGTTAGGTCAATCCGTTCGCGAGATATGGGAGTTTGAAGCCAAGAAATGGTTGAGAAGGCAAAAAATTTTTCGCAATTCTGCTGCTCCTAACGCTTAACCAGAATGGCCTAGGGAAAAAATTCACATACCGTTGTAATCGGGCGAGTTTCTACTTTCAGATGCAACAGGAATTTTTGGGATAGGTCAATCCGTTCGCGAGATATGGGAGTTTGAAGCCAAGAAATGGTTGCCAAGGCAAAAAATTTTTCGCAATTCTGCTGCTCCAAACGCTTAACCAGAATGGCCTAGGGAAAAAATACACATACCGTTGTAATCGGGCGAGTTCCTACTTTCAGATGCAATAGGAATTTTTGGGTTCGGTCAATCCGTTCGCGAGATATGGGACTTTGAAGCTAAGAAATGGTTGAGAAGACAACAAATTTTTCGCAATTCTGCTGTTCCAAACGCTTAACCAGAATGGGCTAGGGAAAAAATACACATACCGTTGTAATCGGGCGAGTTTCTACTTTCAGATGCAATAGGAATTTTTGGGTTAGGTCCATCCTTTCGCGAGATATGGTGGTTTGAAGCCAAGAAATGGTTGAGAAGGCAAAATATTTTTCGCAATTCTGCTGCTCCAAACGTTTAACCATAATGGCCCAGGGAAAAAATACACATACCGTTGTAATCGGGCGAGTTTCTACTTTCAGATGCAACAGGAATTTTTGGGTTAGGTCAATCCGTTCGCGAGATATGGGAGTTTGAAGCCAAGAAATGGTTGAGAAGGCAAAACATTTTTCGCAATTCTGCTGCTCCAAACTCTTAACCAGAATGGCCTAGGGAAAAAATACGCATACCGCTGTAATCGGGCGAGTTACTACTTTCAGACGCAGCAGGAATTTTTGGGTTCGGTCAATCCGTTCGCGAGATACGGGACTTTGGAGCTAAGAAATGGTTGAGAAGACAACAAATTTTTCGCAATTCTGCTGATCCAAACGCTTAACCAGAATGGCCTAGGGAAAAAATACACATACCGTTGTAATCGGGCGAGTTTCTACTTTCAGATGCAATAGGAATTTTTGGGTTAGGTCAATCCGTTCGCGAGATATGGGAGTTTGAAGCCAAGAAATGGTTGAGAAGGCAAAACATTTTTCGCAATTCTGCTGCTCCAAACGCTTAACCAGAATGGCCTAGGGAAAAAAATACGCATACCGCTGTAATAGGGCGAGTTACTACTTTCAGACGCAGCAGGAATTTTTGGGTTCGGTCAATCCGTTCGCGAGATACGGGACTTTGGAGCTAAGAAATGGTTGAGAAGACAACAAATTTTTCGCAATTCTGCTGATCCAAACGCTTAAACAGAATGGCCTAGGGAAAAAATACACATACCGTTGTAATCGGGCGAGTTTCTACTTTCAGATGCAATAGGAATTTTTGGGTTAGGTCAATCCGTTCGCGAGATATGGGAGTTTGAAGACAAGAAATGGTTGAGAAGGCATACATTTTTTCGCAATTCTGCTGATCCAAACGCTTAACCAGAATGGCATAGGGAAAAAATACACATACCGTTGTAATCGGGCGAGCTTCTACTTTCAGATGCAATAGGAATTTTTGGGTTAGGTCAATCCGTTCGCGAGATATGGGAGTTTGAAGCCAAGAAATGGTCGAGAAGGCATACAATTTTTCGCAATTCTGCTGCTCCAAAGGCTTAACCAGAATGGCCTAGGGAAAAAATACGCATACCGCTGTAATCGGGCGAGTTACTACTTTCAGACGCAGCAGGAATTTTTGGGTTCGGTCAATCCGTTCGCGAGATATGGGACTTTGAAGCTAAGAAATGGTTGCCAAGGCAAAAAATATTTCGCAATTCTGCTGCTCCAAACGCTTAACCAGAATGGCCTAGGGAAAAAATACACATACCGTTGTAATCGGGCGAGTTTCTACTTTCTGGCGCAGCAGGAATTTTTGAGTTGGGTCAATCCGTTCGCGAGATATGGGACTTTGAAGCCAAGAAATGGTTGAGAAGACAACAAATTTTTCGCAATTCTGCTGTTCCAAACGCTTAACCAGAATGGGCTAGGGAAAAAATACACATGCCGTTGTAATCGGGCGAGTTTCTACTTTCAGATGGAATAGGAATTTTTGGGTTAGGTCCATCCGTTCGCGAGATATGGTGTTTTGAAGCCAAGAAATGGTTGAGAAGGCAAAATATTTTTCGCAATTCTGCTGCTCCAAACGTTTAACCAGAATGGCCCAGGGAAAAAATACACATACCGTTGTAACCGGGCGAGTTTCTACTTTCAGATGCATCAGGAATTTTTGGGTTAGGTCAATCCGTTCGCGAGATATGGGAGTTTGAAGCCAAGAAATGGTTGCCAAGGCAAAAAATTTTTCGCAATTCTGCTGCTCCAAACGCTTAACCAGAATGGCCTAGGGAAAAAATACACATACCGTTGTAATCGGGCGAGTTCCTACTTTCAGATGCAATAGGAATTTTTGGGTTCGGTCAATCCGTTCGCGAGATATGGGACTTTGAAGCTAAGAAATGGTTGAGAAGACAACAAATTTTTCGCAATTCTGCTGTTCCAAACGCTTAACCAGAATGGGCTAGGGAAAAAATACACATACCGTTGTAATCGGGCGAGTTTCTACTTTCAGATGCAATAGGAATTTTTGGGTTAGGTCCATCCTTTCGCGAGATATGGTGGTTTGAAGCCAAGAAATGGTTGAGAAGGCAAAATATTTTTCGCAATTCTGCTGCTCCAAACGTTTAACCATAATGGCCCAGGGAAAAAATACACATACCGTTGTAATCGGGCGAGTTTCTACTTTCAGATGCAACAGGAATTTTTGGGTTAGGTCAATCCGTTCGCGAGATATGGGAGTTTGAAGCCAAGAAATGGTTGAGAAGGCAAAACATTTTTCGCAATTCTGCTGCTCCAAACTCTTAACCAGAATGGCCTAGGGAAAAAATACGCATACCGCTGTAATCGGGCGAGTTACTACTTTCAGACGCAGCAGGAATTTTTGGGTTCGGTCAATCCGTTCGCGAGATACGGGACTTTGGAGCTAAGAAATGGTTGAGAAGACAACAAATTTTTCGCAATTCTGCTGATCCAAACGCTTAACCAGAATGGCCTAGGGAAAAAATACACATACCGTTGTAATCGGGCGAGTTTCTACTTTCAGATGCAATAGGAATTTTTGGGTTAGGTCAATCCGTTCGCGAGATATGGGAGTTTGAAGCCAAGAAATGGTTGAGAAGGCAAAACATTTTTCGCAATTCTGCTGCTCCAAACGCTTAACCAGAATGGCCTAGGGAAAAAAATACGCATACCGCTGTAATAGGGCGAGTTACTACTTTCAGACGCAGCAGGAATTTTTGGGTTCGGTCAATCCGTTCGCGAGATACGGGACTTTGGAGCTAAGAAATGGTTGAGAAGACAACAAATTTTTCGCAATTCTGCTGATCCAAACGCTTAAACAGAATGGCCTAGGGAAAAAATACACATACCGTTGTAATCGGGCGAGTTTCTACTTTCAGATGCAATAGGAATTTTTGGGTTAGGTCAATCCGTTCGCGAGATATGGGAGTTTGAAGACAAGAAATGGTTGAGAAGGCATACATTTTTTCGCAATTCTGCTGATCCAAACGCTTAACCAGAATGGCATAGGGAAAAAATACACATACCGTTGTAATCGGGCGAGCTTCTACTTTCAGATGCAATAGGAATTTTTGGGTTAGGTCAATCCGTTCGCGAGATATGGGAGTTTGAAGCCAAGAAATGGTCGAGAAGGCATACAATTTTTCGCAATTCTGCTGCTCCAAAGGCTTAACCAGAATGGCCTAGGGAAAAAATACGCATACCGCTGTAATCGGGCGAGTTACTACTTTCAGACGCAGCAGGAATTTTTGGGTTCGGTCAATCCGTTCGCGAGATATGGGACTTTGAAGCTAAGAAATGGTTGCCAAGGCAAAAAATATTTCGCAATTCTGCTGCTCCAAACGCTTAACCAGAATGGCCTAGGGAAAAAATACACATACCGTTGTAATCGGGCGAGTTTCTACTTTCTGGCGCAGCAGGAATTTTTGAGTTGGGTCAATCCGTTCGCGAGATATGGGACTTTGAAGCCAAGAAATGGTTGAGAAGACAACAAATTTTTCGCAATTCTGCTGTTCCAAACGCTTAACCAGAATGGGCTAGGGAAAAAATACACATGCCGTTGTAATCGGGCGAGTTTCTACTTTCAGATGGAATAGGAATTTTTGGGTTAGGTCCATCCGTTCGCGAGATATGGTGTTTTGAAGCCAAGAAATGGTTGAGAAGGCAAAATATTTTTCGCAATTCTGCTGCTCCAAACGTTTAACCAGAATGGCCCAGGGAAAAAATACACATACCGTTGTAACCGGGCGAGTTTCTACTTTCAGATGCATCAGGAATTTTTGGGTTAGGTCAATCCGTTCGCGAGATATGGGAGTTTGAAGCCAAGAAATGGTTGCCAAGGCAAAAAATTTTTCGCAATTCTGCTGCTCCAAACGCTTAACCAGAATGGCCTAGGGAAAAAATACACATACCGTTGTAATCGGGCGAGTTCCTACTTTCAGATGCAATAGGAATTTTTGGGTTCGGTCAATCCGTTCGCGAGATATGGGACTTTGAAGCTAAGAAATGGTTGAGAAGACAACAAATTTTTCGCAATTCTGCTGTTCCAAACGCTTAACCAGAATGGGCTAGGGAAAAAATACACATACCGTTGTAATCGGGCGAGTTTCTACTTTCAGATGCAATAGGAATTTTTGGGTTAGGTCCATCCTTTCGCGAGATATGGTGGTTTGAAGCCAAGAAATGGTTGAGAAGGCAAAATATTTTTCGCAATTCTGCTGCTCCAAACGTTTAACCATAATGGCCCAGGGAAAAAATACACATACCGTTGTAATCGGGCGAGTTTCTACTTTCAGATGCAACAGGAATTTTTGGGTTAGGTCAATCCGTTCGCGAGATATGGGAGTTTGAAGCCAAGAAATGGTTGAGAAGGCAAAACATTTTTCGCAATTCTGCTGCTCCAAACTCTTAACCAGAATGGCCTAGGGAAAAAATACGCATACCGCTGTAATCGGGCGAGTTACTACTTTCAGACGCAGCAGGAATTTTTGGGTTCGGTCAATCCGTTCGCGAGATACGGGACTTTGGAGCTAAGAAATGGTTGAGAAGACAACAAATTTTTCGCAATTCTGCTGATCCAAACGCTTAAACAGAATGGCCTAGGGAAAAAATACACATACCGTTGTAATCGGGCGAGTTTCTACTTTCAGATGCAATAGGAATTTTTGGGTTAGGTCAATCCGTTCGCGAGATATGGGAGTTTGAAGACAAGAAATGGTTGAGAAGGCATACATTTTTTCGCAATTCTGCTGATCCAAACGCTTAACCAGAATGGCATAGGGAAAAAATACACATACCGTTGTAATCGGGCGAGCTTCTACTTTCAGATGCAATAGGAATTTTTGGGTTAGGTCAATCCGTTCGCGAGATATGGGAGTTTGAAGCCAAGAAATGGTCGAGAAGGCATACAATTTTTCGCAATTCTGCTGCTCCAAAGGCTTAACCAGAATGGCCTAGGGAAAAAATACGCATACCGCTGTAATCGGGCGAGTTACTACTTTCAGACGCAGCAGGAATTTTTGGGTTCGGTCAATCCGTTCGCGAGATATGGGACTTTGAAGCTAAGAAATGGTTGCCAAGGCAAAAAATATTTCGCAATTCTGCTGCTCCAAACGCTTAACCAGAATGGCCTAGGGAAAAAATACACATACCGTTGTAATCGGGCGAGTTTCTACTTTCTGGCGCAGCAGGAATTTTTGAGTTGGGTCAATCCGTTCGCGAGATATGGGACTTTGAAGCCAAGAAATGGTTGAGAAGACAACAAATTTTTCGCAATTCTGCTGTTCCAAACGCTTAACCAGAATGGGCTAGGGAAAAAATACACATGCCGTTGTAATCGGGCGAGTTTCTACTTTCAGATGGAATAGGAATTTTTGGGTTAGGTCCATCCGTTCGCGAGATATGGTGTTTTGAAGCCAAGAAATGGTTGAGAAGGCAAAATATTTTTCGCAATTCTGCTGCTCCAAACGTTTAACCAGAATGGCCCAGGGAAAAAATACACATACCGTTGTAACCGGGCGAGTTTCTACTTTCAGATGCATCAGGAATTTTTGGGTTAGGTCAATCCGTTCGCGAGATATGGGAGTTTGAAGCCAAGAAATGGTTGCCAAGGCAAAAAATTTTTCGCAATTCTGCTGCTCCAAACGCTTAACCAGAATGGCCTAGGGAAAAAATACACATACCGTTGTAATCGGGCGAGTTCCTACTTTCAGATGCAATAGGAATTTTTGGGTTCGGTCAATCCGTTCGCGAGATATGGGACTTTGAAGCTAAGAAATGGTTGAGAAGACAACAAATTTTTCGCAATTCTGCTGTTCCAAACGCTTAACCAGAATGGGCTAGGGAAAAAATACACATACCGTTGTAATCGGGCGAGTTTCTACTTTCAGATGCAATAGGAATTTTTGGGTTAGGTCCATCCTTTCGCGAGATACGGGACTTTGGAGCTAAGAAATGGTTGAGAAGACAACAAATTTTTCGCAATTCTGCTGATCCAAACGCTTAACCAGAATGGCCTAGGGAAAAAATACACATACCGTTGTAATCGGGCGAGTTTCTACTTTCAGATGCAATAGGAATTTTTGGGTTAGGTCAATCCGTTCGCGAGATATGGGAGTTTGAAGCCAAGAAATGGTTGAGAAGGCAAAACATTTTTCGCAATTCTGCTGCTCCAAACGCTTAACCAGAATGGCCTAGGGGAAAAAATACGCATACCGCTGTAATAGGGCGAGTTACTACTTTCAGACGCAGCAGGAATTTTTGGGTTCGGTCAATCCGTTCGCGAGATACGGGACTTTGGAGCTAAGAAATGGTTGAGAAGACAACAAATTTTTCGCAATTCTGCTGATCCAAACGCTTAAACAGAATGGCCTAGGGAAAAAATACACATACCGTTGTAATCGGGCGAGTTTCTACTTTCAGATGCAATAGGAATTTTTGGGTTAGGTCAATCCGTTCGCGAGATATGGGAGTTTGAAGACAAGAAATGGTTGAGAAGGCATACATTTTTTCGCAATTCTGCTGATCCAAACGCTTAACCAGAACGGCATAGGGAAAAAATACACATACCGTTGTAATCGGGCGAGTTTCTACTTTCAGATGCAATAGGAATTTTTGGGTTAGGTCAATCCGTTCGCGAGATATGGGAGTTTGAAGCCAAGAAATGGTCGAGAAGGCATACAATTTTTCGCAATTCTGCTGCTCCAAAGGCTTAACCAGAATGGCCTAGGGAAAAAATACGCATACCGCTGTAATCGGGCGAGTTACTACTTTCAGACGCAGCAGGAATTTTTGGGTTCGGTCAATCCGTTCGCGAGATATGGGACTTTGAAGCTAAGAAATGGTTGCCAAGGCAAAAAATATTTCGCAATTCTGCTGCTCCAAACGCTTAACCAGAATGGCCTAGGGAAAAAATACACATACCGTTGTAATCGGGCGAGTTTCTACTTTCTGGTGCAGCAGGAATTTTTGAGTTGGGTCAATCCGTTCGCGAGATATGGGACTTTGAAGCCAAGAAATGGTTGAGAAGACAACAAATTTTTCGCAATTCTGCTGTTCCAAACGCTTAACCAGAATGGGCTAGGGAAAAAATACACATGCCGTTGTAATCGGGCGAGTTTCTACTTTCAGATGGAATAGGAATTTTTGGGTTAGGTCCATCCGTTCGCGAGATATGGTGTTTTGAAGCCAAGAAATGGTTGAGAAGGCAAAATATTTTTCGCAATTCTGCTGCTCCAAACGTTTAACCAGAATGGCCCAGGGAAAAAATACACATACCGTTGTAATCGGGCGAGTTTCTACTTTCAGATGCATCAGGAATTTTTGGGTTAGGTCAATCCGTTCGCGAGATATGGGAGTTTGAAGCCAAGAAATGGTTGAGAAGGCAAAAAATTTTTCGCAATTCTGCTGCTCCTAACGCTTAACTAGAATGGCCTAGGGAAAAAATTCACATACCGTTGTAATCGGGCGAGTTTCTACTTTCAGATGCAACAGGAATTTTTGGAATAGGTCAATCCGTTCGCGAGATATGGGAGTTTGAAGCCAAGAAATGTTTGCCAAGGCAAAAAATTTTTCGCAATTCTGCTGCTCCAAAAGCTTAACCAGAATGGCCTAGGGAAAAAATACACATACCGTTGTAATCGGGCGAGTTCCTACTTTCAGATGCAATAGGAATTTTTGGGTTAGGTCAATCCGTTCGCGAGATATGGGACTTTGAAGCTAAGAAATGGTTGAGAAGACAACAAATTTTTCGCAATTCTGCTGTTCCAAACGCTTAACCAGAATGGGCTAGGGAAAAAATACACATACCGTTGTAATCGGGCGAGTTTCTACTTTCAGATGCAACAGGAATTTTTGGGTTAGGTCAATCCGTTCGCGAGGTATGGGAGTTTGAAGCCAAGAAATGGTTGAGAAGGCAAAAAATTTTTCGCAATTCTGCTGCTCCTAACGCTTAACCAGAATGGCCTAGGGAAAAAATTCACATACCGTTGTAATCGGGCGAGTTTCTACTTTCAGATGCAACAGGAATTTTTGGGTTAGGTCAATCCGTTCGCGAGATATGGGAGTTTGAAGCCAAGAAATGGTTGAGAAGGCAAAACATTTTTCGCAATTCTGCTGCTCCAAGCTCTTAACCAGAATGGCCTAGGGAAAAAATACGCATACCGCTGTAATCGGGCGAGTTACTACTTTCAGACGCAGCAGGAATTTTTGGGTTCGGTCAATCCGTTCGCGAGATACGGGACTTTGGAGCTAAGAAATGGTTGAGAAGACAACAAATTTTTCGCAATTCTGCTGATCCAAACGCTTAACCAGAATGGCCTAGGGAAAAAATACACATACCGTTGTAATCGGGCGAGTTTCTACTTTCAGATGCAATAGGAATTTTTGGGTTAGGTCAATCCGTTCGCGAGATATGGGAGTTTGAAGCCAAGAAATGGTTGAGAAGGCAAAATATTTTTCGCAATTCTGCTGCTCCAAACGCTTAACCAGAATGGCCTAGGGAAAAAATACACATACCGTTGTAATCGGGCGAGTTTCTACTTTCAGATGCAACAGGAATTTTTGGGTTAGGTCAATCCGTTCGCGAGATATGGGAGTCTGAAGCCAAGAAATGGTTGAGAAGACAACAAATTTTTCGCAATTCTGCTGTTCCAAACGCTTAACCAGAATGGGCTAGGGAAAAAATACACATACCGTTGTAATCGGGCGAGTTTCTACTTTCAGATGCAATAGGAATTTTTGGGTTAGGTCCATCCGTTCGCGAGATATGGTGGTTTGAAGCCAAGAAATGGTTGAGAAGGCAAAATATTTTTCGCAATTCTGCTGCTCCAAACGTTTAACCAGAATGGCCCTGGGAAAAAATACACATACCGTTGTAATCGGGCGAGTTTCTACTTTCTGGCGCAGCAGGAATTTTTGAGTTGGGTCAATCCGTTCGCGAGATATGGGACTTTGAATCCAAGAAATGGTTGAGAAGACAACAAATTTTTCGCAATTCTGCTGTTCCAAACGCTTAACCAGAATGGGCTAGGGAAAAAATACACATGCCGTTGTAATCGGGCGAGTTTCTACTTTCAGATGGAATAGGAATTTTTGGGTTAGGTCCATCCGTTCGCGAGATATGGTGTTTTGAAGCCAAGAAATGGTTGAGAAGGCAAAATATTTTTCGCAATTCTGCTGCTCCAAACGTTTAACCAGAATGGCCCAGGGAAAAAATACACATACCGTTGTAACCGGGCGAGTTTCTACTTTCAGATGCATCAGGAATTTTTGGGTTAGGTCAATCCGTTCGCGAGATATGGGAGTTTGAAGCCAAGAAATGGTTGCCAAGGCAAAAAATTTTTCGCAATTCTGCTGCTCCAAACGCTTAACCAGAATGGCCTGGGGAAAAAATACACATACCGTTGTAATCGGGCGAGTTCCTACTTTCAGATGCAATAGGAATTTTTGGGTTCGGTCAATCCGTTCGCGAGATATGGGACTTTGAAGCTAAGAAATGGTTGAGAAGACAACAAATTTTTCGCAATTCTGCTGTTCCAAACGCTTAACCAGAATGGGCTAGGGAAAAAATACACATACCGTTGTAATCGGGCGAGTTTCTACTTTCAGATGCAATAGGAATTTTTGGGTTAGGTCCATCCTTTCGCGAGATATGGTGGTTTGAAGCCAAGAAATGGTTGAGAAGGCAAAATATTTTTCGCAATTCTGCTGCTCCAAACGTTTAACCATAATGGCCCAGGGAAAAAATACACATACCGTTGTAATCGGGCGACTTTCTACTTTCAGATGCAACAGGAATTTTTGGGTTAGGTCAATCCGTTCGCGAGATATGGGAGTTTGAAGCCAAGAAATGGTTGAGAAGGCAAAACATTTTTCGCAATTCTGCTGCTCCAAACTCTTAACCAGAATGGCCTAGGGAAAAAATACGCATACCGCTGTAATCGGGCGAGTTACTACTTTCAGACGCAGCAGGAATTTTTGGGTTCGGTCAATCCGTTCGCGAGATACGGGACTTTGGAGCTAAGAAATGGTTGAGAAGACAACAAATTTTTCGCAATTCTGCTGATCCAAACGCTTAACCAGAATGGCCTAGGGAAAAAATACACATACCGTTGTAATCGGGCGAGTTTCTACTTTCAGATGCAATAGGAATTTTTGGGTTAGGTCAATCCGTTCGCGAGATATGGGAGTTTGAAGCCAAGAAATGGTTGAGAAGGCAAAACATTTTTCGCAATTCTGCTGCTCCAAACGCTTAACCAGAATGGCCTAGGGAAAAAAATACGCATACCGCTGTAATAGGGCGAGTTACTACTTTCAGACGCAGCAGGAATTTTTGGGTTCGGTCAATCCGTTCGCGAGATACGGGACTTTGGAGCTAAGAAATGGTTGAGAAGACAACAAATTTTTCGCAATTCTGCTGATCCAAACGCTTAAACAGAATGGCCTAGGGAAAAAATACACATACCGTTGTAATCGGGCGAGTTTCTACTTTCAGATGCAATAGGAATTTTTGGGTTAGGTCAATCCGTTCGCGAGATATGGGAGTTTGAAGACAAGAAATGGTTGAGAAGGCATACATTTTTTCGCAATTCTGCTGATCCAAACGCTTAACCAGAATGGCATAGGGAAAAAATACACATACCGTTGTAATCGGGCGAGTTTCTACTTTCAGATGCAATAGGAATTTTTGGGTTAGGTCAATCCGTTCGCGAGATATGGGAGTTTGAAGCCAAGAAATGGTCGAGAAGGCATACAATTTTTCGCAATTCTGCTGCTCCAAAGGCTTAACCAGAATGGCCTAGGGAAAAAATACGCATACCGCTGTAATCGGGCGAGTTACTACTTTCAGACGCAGCAGGAATTTTTGGGTTCGGTCAATCCGTTCGCGAGATATGGGACTTTGAAGCTAAGAAATGGTTGCCAAGGCAAAAAATATTTCGCAATTCTGCTGCTCCAAACGCTTAACCAGAATGGCCTAGGGAAAAAATACACATACCGTTGTAATCGGGCGAGTTTCTACTTTCTGGCGCAGCAGGAATTTTTGAGTTGGGTCAATCCGTTCGCGAGATATGGGACTTTGAAGCCAAGAAATGGTTGAGAAGACAACAAATTTTTCGCAATTCTGCTGTTCCAAACGCTTAACCAGAATGGGCTAGGGAAAAAATACACATGCCGTTGTAATCGGGCGAGTTTCTACTTTCAGATGGAATAGGAATTTTTGGGTTAGGTCCATCCGTTCGCGAGATATGGTGTTTTGAAGCCAAGAAATGGTTGAGAAGGCAAAATATTTTTCGCAATTCTGCTGCTCCAAACGTTTAACCAGAATGGCCCAGGGAAAAAATACACATACCGTTGTAATCGGGCGAGTTTCTACTTTCAGATGCATCAGGAATTTTTGGGTTAGGTCAATCCGTTCGCGAGATATGGGAGTTTGAAGCCAAGAAATGGTTGAGAAGGCAAAAAATTTTTCGCAATTCTGCTGCTCCTAACGCTTAACTAGAATGGCCTAGGGAAAAAATTCACATACCGTTGTAATCGGGCGAGTTTCTACTTTCAGATGCAACAGGAATTTTTGGAATAGGTCAATCCGTTCGCGAGATATGGGAGTTTGAAGCCAAGAAATGTTTGCCAAGGCAAAAAATTTTTCGCAATTCTGCTGCTCCAAAAGCTTAACCAGAATGGCCTAGGGAAAAAATACACATACCGTTGTAATCGGGCGAGATCCTACTTTCAGATGCAATAGGAATTTTTGGGTTAGGTCAATCCGTTCGCGAGATATGGGACTTTGAAGCTAAGAAATGGTTGAGAAGACAACAAATTTTTCGCAATTCTGCTGTTCCAAACGCTTAACCAGAATGGGCTAGGGAAAAAATACACATACCGTTGTAATCGGGCGAGTTTCTACTTTCAGATGCAACAGGAATTTTTGGGTTAGGTCAATCCGTTCGCGAGGTATGGGAGTTTGAAGCCAAGAAATGGTTGAGAAGGCAAAAAATTTTTCGCAATTCTGCTGCTCCTAACGCTTAACCAGAATGGCCTAGGGAAAAAATTCACATACCGTTGTAATCGGGCGAGTTTCTACTTTCAGATGCAACAGGAATTTTTGGGTTAGGTCAATCCGTTCGCGAGATATGGGAGTTTGAAGCCAAGAAATGGTTGAGAAGGCAAAACATTTTTCGCAATTCTGCTGCTCCAAGCTCTTAACCAGAATGGCCTAGGGAAAAAATACGCATACCGCTGTAATCGGGCGAGTTACTACTTTCAGACGCAGCAGGAATTTTTGGGTTCGGTCAATCCGTTCGCGAGATACGGGACTTTGGAGCTAAGAAATGGTTGAGAAGACAACAAATTTTTCGCAATTCTGCTGATCCAAACGCTTAACCAGAATGGCCTAGGGAAAAAATACACATACCGTTGTAATCGGGCGAGTTTCTACTTTCAGATGCAATAGGAATTTTTGGGTTAGGTCAATCCGTTCGCGAGATATGGGAGTTTGAAGCCAAGAAATGGTTGAGAAGGCAAAATATTTTTCGCAATTCTGCTGCTCCAAACGCTTAACCAGAATGGCCTAGGGAAAAAATACACATACCGTTGTAATCGGGCGAGTTTCTACTTTCAGATGCAACAGGAATTTTTGGGTTAGGTCAATCCGTTCGCGAGATATGGGAGTCTGAAGCCAAGAAATGGTTGAGAAGACAACAAATTTTTCGCAATTCTGCTGTTCCAAACGCTTAACCAGAATGGGCTAGGGAAAAAATACACATACCGTTGTAATCGGGCGAGTTTCTACTTTCAGATGCAATAGGAATTTTTGGGTTAGGTCCATCCGTTCGCGAGATATGTTGGTTTGAAGCCAAGAAATGGTTGAGAAGGCAAAATATTTTTCGCAATTCTGCTGCTCCAAACGTTTAACCAGAATGGCCCTGGGAAAAAATACACATACCGTTGTAATCGGGCGAGTTTCTACTTTCAGATGCAACAGGAATTTTTGGGTTAGGTCAATCCGTTCGCGAGGTATGGGAGTTTGAAGCCAAGAAATGGTTGAGAAGGCAAAAAATTTTTCGCAATTCTGCTGCTCCTAACGCTTAACCAGAATGGCCTAGGGAAAAAATTCACATACCGTTGTAATCGGGCGAGTTTCTACTTTCAGATGCAACAGGAATTTTTGGGTTAGGTCAATCCGTTCGCGAGATATGGGAGTTTGAAGCCAAGAAATGGTTGAGAAGGCAAAACATTTTTCGCAATTCTGCTGCTCCAAACTCTTAACCAGAATGGCCTAGGGAAAAAATACGCATACCACTGTAATCGGGCGAGTTACTACTTTCAGACGCAGCAGGAATTTTTGGGTTCGGTCAATCCGTTCGCGAGATACGGGACTTTGGAGCTAAGAAATGGTTGAGAAGACAACAAATTTTTCGCAATTCTGCTGATCCAAACGCTTAACCAGAATGGCCTAGGGAAAAAATACACATACCGTTGTAATCGGGAGAGTTTCTACTTTCAGATGCAATAGGAATTTTTGGGTTAGGTCAATCCGTTCGCGAGATATGGGAGTTTGAAGCCAAGAAATGGTTGAGAAGGCAAAATATTTTTCGCAATTCTGCTGCTCCAAACGCTTAACCAGAATGGCCTAGGGAAAAAATACACATACCGTTGTAATCGGGCGAGTTTCTACTTTCAGATGCAACAGGAATTTTTGGGTTAGGTCAATCCGTTCGCGAGATGTGGGAGTTTGAAGCCAAGAAATGGTTGAGAAGACAACAAATTTTTCGCAATTCTGCTGTTCCAAACGCTTAACCAGAATGGGCTAGGGAAAAAATACACATACCGTTGTAATCGGGCGAGTTTCTACTTTCAGATGCAATAGGAATTTTTGGGTTAGGTCCATCCGTTCGCGAGATATGGGAGTTTGAAGCCAAGAAATGGTTGAGAAGGCAAAACATTTTTCGCAATTCTGCTGCTCCAAACGCTTAACCAGAATGGCCTAGGGCAAAAATACGCATACCGCTGTAATCGGGCGAGTTACTACTTTCAGACGCAGCAGGAATTTTTGGGTTCGGTCAATCCGTTCGCGAGATACGGGACTTTGGAGCTGAGAAATGGTTGAGAAGACAACAAATTTTTCGCAATTCTGCTGATCCAAACGCTTAACCAGAATGGCCTAGGGAAAAAATACACATACCGTTGTAATCGGGCGAGTTTCTACTTTCAGATGCAATAGGAATTTTTGGGTTAGGTCAATCCGTTCGCGAGATATGGGAGTTTGAAGCCAAGAAATGGTTGAGAAGGCAAAACATTTTTCGCAATTCTGCTGCTCCAAACGCTTAACCAGAATGGCCTAGGGAAAAAATACGCATACCGCTGTAATCGGGCGAGTTACTACTTTCAGACGCAGCAGGAATTTTTGGGTTCGGTCAATCCGTTCGCGAGATACGGGACTTTGAAGCTAAGAAATGGTTGGAAAGACAACAAATTTTTCGCAATTCTGCTGCTCCAAACGCTTAACCAGAAGGGGCTAGGGAAAAAATACACATACCGTTGTAATCGGGCGAGTTTCTACTTTCACACGCAACAGGAATTTTTGGGTTAGGTCAATCCGTTCGCGAGATATGGTGGTTTGAAGCCAAGAAATGGTTGAGAAGGCAAAATATTTTTCGCAATTCTGCTGCTCCAAACGCTTAACCAGAATGGCCCAGGGAAAAAATACACATACCGTTGTAATCGGGCGAGTTTCTACTTTCAGATGCAACAGGAATTTTTGGGTTAGGTCAATCCGTTCGCGAGGTATGGGAGTTTGAAGCCAAGAAATGGTTGAGAAGGCAAAAAATTTTTCGCAATTCTGCTGCTCCTAACGCTTAACCAGAATGGCCTAGGGAAAAAATTCACATGCCGTTGTAATCGGGCGAGTTTCTACTTTCAGATGCAACAGGAATTTTTGGGTTAGGTCAATCCGTTCGCGAGATATGGGAGTTTGAAGCCAAGAAATGGTTGAGAAGGCAAAACATTTTTCGCAATTCTGCTGCTCCAAACTCTTAACCAGAATGGCCTAGGGAAAAAATACGCATACCGCTGTAATCGGGCGAGTTACTACTTTCAGACGCAGCAGGAATTTTTGGGTTCGGTCAATCCGTTCGCGAGATACGGGACTTTGGAGCTAAGAAATGGTTGAGAAGACAACAAATTTTTCGCAATTCTGCTGACCCAAACGCTTAACCAGAATGGCCTAGGGAAAAAATACACATACCGTTGTAATCGGGCGAGTTTCTACTTTCAGATGCAACAGGAATTTTTGGGTTAGGTCAATCCGTTCGCCAGGTATGGGAGTTTGAAGCCAATAAATGGTTGAGAAGGCAAAAAATTTTTCGCAATTCTGCTGCTCCTATCGCTTAACCAGAATGGCCTAGGGAAAAAATACACATACCGTTGTAATCGGGCGAGTTTCTACTTTCAGATGCAACAGGAATTTTTGGGTTAGGTTAATCCGTTCGCGAGATATGGGACTTTGAAGCTAAGAAATGGTTGGAAAGACAACAAATTTTTCGCAATTCTGCTGCTCCAAACGCTTAACCAGAAGGGGCTAGGAAAAAATACACATACCGTTGTAATCGGGCGAGCTTCTACTTTCACACGTAACAGGAATTTTTGGGTTAGGTCAATCCGTTCGCGAGATATGGTGGTTTGAAGCCAAGAAATGGTTGAGAAGGCAAAATATTTTTCGCAATTCTGCTGCTCCAAACGTTTAACCAGAATGGCCCAGGGAAAAAATACACATACCGTTGTAATCGGGCGAGTTTCTACTTTCAGATGCAATAGGAATTTTTGGGTTAGGTCAATCCGTTCGCGAGATATGGGAATTTGAAGTCAAGAAATGGTTGAGAAGGCAAAACATTTTTCGCAATTCTGCTGCTCCAAACGCTTAACCAGAATGGCCTAGGGAAAAAATACGCATACCGCTGTAATCGGGCGAGTTACTACTTTCAGACGCAGCAGGAATTTTTGGGTTCGGTCAATCCGTTCGCGAGATACGGGACTTTGAAGCTAAGAAATGGTTGGAAAGACAACAAATTTTTCGCAATTCTGCTGCTCCAAACGCTTAACCAGAAGGGGCTAGGGAAAAAATACACATACCGTTGTAATCGGGCGAGTTTCTACTTTCACACGTAACAGGAATTTTTGGGTTAGGTCAATCCGTTCGCGAGATATGGTGGTTTGAAGCCAAGAAATGGTTGAGAAGGCAAAATATTTTTCGCAATTCTGCTGCTCCAAACGTTTAACCAGAATGGCCCAGGGAAAAAATACACATACCGTTGTAATCGGGCGAGTTTCTACTTTCAGATGCAACAGGAATTTCTGGGATAGGTCAATCCGTTCGCGAGATATGGGAGTTTGAAGCCAAGAAATGGTTGCCAAGGCAAACAATTCTTCGCAATTCTGCTGCTCCAAACGCTTAACCAGAATGGCCCAGGGAAAAAATACACATACCGTTGTAATCGGGCGAGTTTCTACTTTCAGATGCAACAGGAATTTTTGGGTTAGGTCAATCCGTTCGCGAGGTATGGGAGTTTGAAGCCAAGAAATGGTTGAGAAGGCAAAAAATTTTTCGCAATTCTGCTTCTCCTAACGCTTAACCAGAATGGCCTAGGGAAAAAATTCACATGCCGTTGTAATCGGGCGAGTTTCTACTTTCAGATGCAACAGGAATTTTTGGGTTAGGTCAATCCGTTCGCGAGATATGGGAGTTTGAAGCCAAGAAATGGTTGAGAAGGCAAAACATTTTTCGCAATTCTGCTGCTCCAAACGCTTAACCAGAATGGCCTAGGGAAAAAATACACATACCGCTGTAATCGGGCGAGTTTCTACTTTCAGATGCAACAGGAATTTTTGGGTTAGGTCAATCCGTTCGCGAGGTATGGGAGTTTGAAGCCAATAAATGGTTGAGAAGGCAAAAAATTTTTCGCAATTCTGCTGCTCCTAACGCTTAACCAGAATGGCCTAGGGAAAAAATTCACATACCGTTGTAATCGGGCGAGTTTCTACTTTCAGATGCAACAGGAATTTTTGGGTTAGGTCAATCCGTTCGCGAGATATGGGAGTTTGAAGCCAAGAAATGGTTGAGAAGGCAAAACATTTTTCGCAATTCTGCTGCTTCAAACGCTTAACCAGAATGGGCTAGGGAAAAAATACACATACCGTTGTAATCGTGCGAGTTTCTACTTTCACACGCAACAGGAATGTTTGGGTTAGGTCAATCCGTTCGCGAGATACGGGACTTTGGAGCTAAGAAATGGTTGAGAAGACAACAAATTTTTCGCAATTCTGCTGATCCAAACGCTTAACCAGAATGGCCTAGGGAAAAAATACACATACCGTTGTAATCGGGCGAGTTTCTACTTTCAGATGCAACAGGAATTTTTGGGTTAGGTCAATCCGTTCGCGAGGTATGGGAGTTTGAAGCCAATAAATGGTTGAGAAGGCAAAAAATTTTTCGCAATTCTGCTGCTCCTAACGCTTAACCAGAATGGCCTAGGGAAAAAATTCACATTCCGTTGTAATCGGGCGAGTTTCTACTTTCAGATGCAACAGGAATTTTTGGGTTAGGTCAATCCGTTCGCGAGATATGGGAGTTTGAAGCCAAGAAATGGTTGAGAAGGCAAAACATTTTTCGCAATTCTGCTGCTTCAAACGCTTAACCAGAATGGGCTAGGGAAAAAATACACATACCGTTGTAATCGTGCGAGTTTCTACTTTCACACGCAACAGGAATGTTTGGGTTAGGTCAATCCGTTCGCGAGATACGGGACTTTGGAGCTAAGAAATGGTTGAGAAGACAACAAATTTTTCGCAATTCTGCTGATCCAAACGCTTAACCAGAATGGCCTAGGGAAAAAATACACATACCGTTGTAATCGGGCGAGTTTCTACTTTCAGATGCAATAGGAATTTTTGGGTTAGGTCAATCCGTTCGCGAGATATGGGAGTTTGAAGCCAAGAAATGGTTGAGAAGGCAAAACATTTTTCGCAATTCTGCTGCTCCAAACGCTTAACCAGAATGGCCTAGGGAAAAAATACACATACCGTTGTAATCGGGCGAGTTTCTACTTTCAGATGCAACAGGAATTTTTGGGTTAGGTCAATCCGTTCGCGAGATATGGGAGTTTGAAGCCAAGAAATGGTTGAGAAGACAACAAATTTTTCGCAATTCTGCTGTTCCAAACGCTTAACCAGAATGGGCTAGGGGAAAAATACACATACCGTTGTAATCGGGCGAGTTTCTACTTTCACACGCAACAGGAATGTTTGGGTTAGGTCAATCCGTTCGCGAGATACGGGACTTTGGAGCTAAGAAATGGTTGAGAAGACAACAAATTTTTCGCAATTCTGCTGATCCAAACGCTTAACCAGAATGGCCTAGGGAAAAAATACACATACCGTTGTAATCGGGCGAGTTTCTACTTTCAGATGCAATAGGAATTTTTGGGTTAGGTCAATCCGTTCGCGAGATATGGGAGTTTGAAGCCAAGAAATGGTTGAGAAGGCAAAACATTTTTCGCAATTCTGCTGCTCCAAACGCTTAACCAGAATGGCCTAGGGAAAAAATACACATACCGTTGTAATCGGGCGAGTTTCTACTTTCAGATGCAACAGGAATTTTTGGGTTAGGTCAATCCGTTCGCGAGATATGGGAGTTTGAAGCCAAGAAATGGTTGAGAAGACAACAAATTTTTCGCAATTCTGCTGTTCCAAACGCTTAACCAGAATGGGCTAGGGGAAAAATACACATACCGTTGTAATCGGGCGAGTTTCTACTTTCAGATGCAATAGGAATTTTTTGGTTAGGTCCATCCGTTCGCGAGATATGGTGGTTTGAAGCCAAGAAATGGTTGAGAAGGCAAAATATTTTTCGCAATTCTGCTGCTCCAAACGTTTAACCAGAATGGCCCAGGGAAAAAATACACATACCGTTGTAATCGGGCGAGTTTCTACTTTCAGATGCAACAGGAATTTTTGGGTTAGGTCAATCCGTTCGCGAGGTATGGGAGTTTGAAGCCAAGAAATGGTTGAGAAGGCAAAAAATTTTTCGCAATTCTGCTGCTCCTAACGCTTAACCCGAATGGCCTAGGGAAAAAATTCACATACCGTTGTAATCGGGCGAGTTTCTGCTTTCAGATGCAACAGGAGTTTTTGGGTTAGGTCAATCCGTTCGCGAGATATGGGAGTTTGAAGCCAAGAAATGGTTGAGAAGGCAAAACATTTTTCGCAATTCTGCTGCTCCAAACGCTTAACCAGAATGGCCTAGGGAAAAAATACGCATACCGCTGTAATCGGGCGAGTTACTACTTTCAGACGCAGCAGGAATTTTTGGGTTCGGTCAATCCGTTCGCGAGATACGGGACTTTGGAGCTAAGAAATGGTTGAGAAGACAACAAATTTTTCGCAATTCTGCTGATCCAAACGCTTAACCAGAATGGCCTAGGGAAAAAATACACATACCGTTGTAATCGGGCGAGTTTCTACTTTCAGATGCAACAGGAATTTTTGGGTTAGGTCAATCCGTTCGCGAGATATGGGAGTTTGAAGCCAAGAAATGGTTGAGAAGACAACAAATTTTTCGCAATTCTGCTGTTCCAAACGCTTAACCAGAATGGGCTAGGGGAAAAATACACATACCGTTGTAATCGGGCGAGTTTCTACTTTCAGATGCAATAGGAATTTTTTGGTTAGGTCCATCCGTTCGCGAGATATGGTGGTTTGAAGCCAAGAAATGGTTGAGAAGGCAAAATATTTTTCGCAATTCTGCTGCTCCAAACGTTTAACCAGAATGGCCCAGGGAAAAAATACACATACCGTTGTAATCGGGCGAGTTTCTACTTTCAGATGCAACAGGAATTTTTGGGTTAGGTCAATCCGTTCGCGAGATATGGGAGTTTGAAGCCAAGAAATGGTTGAGAAGGCAAAACATTTTTCGCAATTCTGCTGCTTCAAACGCTTAACCAGAATGGGCTAGGGAAAAAATACACATACCGTTGTAATCGTGCGAGTTTCTACTTTCACACGCAACAGGAATGTTTGGGTTAGGTCAATCCGTTCGCGAGATACGGGACTTTGGAGCTAAGAAATGGTTGAGAAGACAACAAATTTTTCGCAATTCTGCTGATCCAAACGCTTAACCAGAATGGCCTAGGGAAAAAATACACATACCGTTGTAATCGGGCGAGTTTCTACTTTCAGATGCAACAGGAATTTTTGGGTTAGGTCAATCCGTTCGCGAGGTATGGGAGTTTGAAGCCAATAAATGGTTGAGAAGGCAAAAAATTTTTCGCAATTCTGCTGCTCCTAACGCTTAACCAGAATGGCCTAGGGAAAAAATTCACATTCCGTTGTAATCGGGCGAGTTTCTACTTTCAGATGCAACAGGAATTTTTGGGTTAGGTCAATCCGTTCGCGAGATATGGGAGTTTGAAGCCAAGAAATGGTTGAGAAGGCAAAACATTTTTCGCAATTCTGCTGCTTCAAACGCTTAACCAGAATGGGCTAGGGAAAAAATACACATACCGTTGTAATCGTGCGAGTTTCTACTTTCACACGCAACAGGAATGTTTGGGTTAGGTCAATCCGTTCGCGAGATACGGGACTTTGGAGCTAAGAAATGGTTGAGAAGACAACAAATTTTTCGCAATTCTGCTGATCCCAACGCTTAACCAGAATGGCCTAGGGAAAAAATACACATACCGTTGTAATCGGGCGAGTTTCTACTTTCAGATGCAATAGGAATTTTTGGGTTAGGTCAATCCGTTCGCGAGATATGGGAGTTTGAAGCCAAGAAATGGTTGAGAAGGCAAAACATTTTTCGCAATTCTGCTGCTCCAAACGCTTAACCAGAATGGCCTAGGGAAAAAATACACATACCGTTGTAATCGGGCGAGTTTCTACTTTCAGATGCAACAGGAATTTTTGGGTTAGGTCAATCCGTTCGCGAGATATGGGAGTTTGAAGCCAAGAAATGGTTGAGAAGACAACAAATTTTTCGCAATTCTGCTGTTCCAAACGCTTAACCAGAATGGGCTAGGGGAAAAATACACAAACCGTTGTAATCGGGCGAGTTTCTACTTTCACACGCAACAGGAATGTTTGGGTTAGGTCAATCCGTTCGCGAGATACGGGACTTTGGAGCTAAGAAATGGTTGAGAAGACAACAAATTTTTCGCAATTCTGCTGATCCAAACGCTTAACCAGAATGGCCTAGGGAAAAAATACACATACCGTTGTAATCGGGCGAGTTTCTACTTTCAGATGCAATAGGAATTTTTGGGTTAGGTCAATCCGTTCGCGAGATATGGGAGTTTGAAGCCAAGAAATGGTTGAGAAGGCAAAACATTTTTCGCAATTCTGCTGCTCCAAACGCTTAACCAGAATGGCCTAGGGAAAAAATACACATACCGTTGTAATCGGGCGAGTTTCTACTTTCAGATGCAACAGGAATTTTTGGGTTAGGTCAATCCGTTCGCGAGATATGGGAGTTTGAAGCCAAGAAATGGTTGAGAAGACAACAAATTTTTCGCAATTCTGCTGTTCCAAACGCTTAACCAGAATGGGCTAGGGGAAAAATGCACATACCGTTGTAATCGGGCGAGTTTCTACTTTCAGATGCAATAGGAATTTTTTGGTTAGGTCCATCCGTTCGCGAGATATGGTGGTTTGAAGCCAAGAAATGGTTGAGAAGGCAAAATATTTTTCGCAATTCTGCTGCTCCAAACGTTTAACCAGAATGGCCCAGGGAAAAAATACACATACCGTTGTAATCGGGCGAGTTTCTACTTTCAGATGCAACAGGAATTTTTGGGTTAGGTCAATCCGTTCGCGAGGTATGGGAGTTTGAAGCCAAGAAATGGTTGAGAAGGCAAAAAATTTTTCGCAATTCTGCTGCTCCTAACGCTTAACCCGAATGGCCTAGGGAAAAAAATTCACATACCGTTGTAATCGGGCGAGTTTCTGCTTTCAGATGCAACAGGAGTTTTTGGGTTAGGTCAATCCGTTCGCGAGATATGGGAGTTTGAAGCCAAGAAATGGTTGAGAAGGCAAAACATTTTTCGCAATTCTGCTGCTCCAAACGCTTAACCAGAATGGCCTAGGGAAAAAATACGCATACCGCTGTAATCGGGCGAGTTACTACTTTCAGACGCAGCAGGAATTTTTGGGTTCGGTCAATCCGTTCGCGAGATACGGGACTTTGGAGCTAAGAAATGGTTGAGAAGACAACAAATTTTTCGCAATTCTGCTGATCCAAACGCTTAACCAGAATGGCCTAGGGAAAAAATACACATACCGTTGTTATCGGGCGAGTTTCTACTTTCAGATGCAATAGGAATTTTTGGGTTAGGTCAATCCGTTCGCGAGATATGGGAGTTTGAAGCCAAGAAATGGTTGAGAAGGCAAAACATTTTTCGCAATTCTGCTGCTCCAAACGCTTAACCAGAATGGCCCAGGGAAAAAATACACATGCCGTTGTAATCGGGCGAGTTTCTACTTTCAGATGCAACAGGAATTTTTGGGTTAGGTCAATCCGTTCGCGAGATATGGGAGTTTGAAGCCAAGAAATGGTTGAGAAGGCAAAACATTTTTCGCAATTCTGCTGCTCCAAACTCTTAACCAGAATGGCCTAGGGAAAAAATACGCATACCGCTGTAATCGGGCGAGTTACTACTTTCAGACGCAGCAGGAATTTTTGGGTTCGGTCAATCCGTTCGCGAGATACGGGACTTTGGAGCTAAGAAATGGTTGAGAAGACAACAAATTTTTCGCAATTCTGCTGATCCAAACGCTTAACCAGAATGGCCTAGGGAAAAAATACACATACCGTTGTAATCGGGCGAGTTTCAACTTTCAGATGCAACAGGAATTTTTGGGTTAGGTCAATCCGTTCGCGAGGTATGGGAGTTTGAAGCCAATAAATGGTTGAGAAGGCAAAAAATTTTTCGCAATTCTGCTGCTCCAAACGCTTAACCAGAATGGCCTAGGGAAAAAATACACATACCGTTGTAATCGGGCGAGTTTCTACTTTCAGATGCAATAGGAATTTTTGGGTTAGGTCAATCCGTTCGCGAGATATGGGAGTTTGAAGCCAAGAAATGGTTGAGAAGGCATAAAATTTTTCGCAATTCTGCTGACCCAAACGCTTAACCAGAAAGGCCTAGGGAAAAAATACATATACCGTTGTAATCGGGCGAGTTTCTACTTTCAGATGCAATAGGAATTTTTGGGTTAGGTCAATCTGTTCGCGAGATATGGGAGTTTGAAGCTAAGAAATGGTTGAGAAGACAACAAATTTTTTGCAATTCTGCTGTTCCAAACGACTAACCAGAATGGGCTAGGGCAAAAATACACATACCGTTGTAATCGGGCGAGTTTTTACTTTCAGATGCAATAGGAATTTTTGGGTTAGGTCCATCCGTTCGCGAGATATGGTGGTTTGAAGCCAAGAAATGGTTGAGAAGGCAAAATATTTTTCGCAATTCTGCTGCTCCAAACGTTTAACCAGAATGGCCCAGGGAAAAAATACACATACCGTTGTAATCGGGCGAGTTTCTACTTTCAGACGCAACAGGAATTTTTGGGTTAGGTCAATCCGTTCGCGAGGTATGGGAGTTTGAAGCCAAGAAATGGTTGAGACGGCAAAAAATTTTTCGCAATTCTGCTGCTCCTAACGCTTAACCAGAATGGCCTAGGGAAAAAATTCACATCCCGTTGTAATCGGGCGAGTTTCTACTTTCAGATGCAACAGGAATTTTTGGGTTAGGTCAATCCGTTCGCGAGATATGGGAATTTGAAGCCAAGAAATGGTTGAGAAGACAATACATTTTTCGCAATTCTGCTGCTCCAAACGCTTAACCAGAATGGCCTAGGTAAAAAATACGCATACCGCTGTAATCGGGCGAGTTACTACTTTCAGACGCAGCAGGAATTTTTGGGTTCGGTCAATCCGTTCGCGAGATACGGGACTTTGGAGCTGAGAAATGGTTGAGAAGACAACAAATTTTTCGCAATTCTGCTGATCCAAACGCTTAACCAGAATGGCCTAGGGAAAAAATTCACATCCCGTTGTAATCGGGCGAGTTTCTACTTTCAGATGCAACAGGAATTTTTGGGTTAGGTCAATCCGTTCGCGAGATATGGGAATTTGAAGCCAAGAAATGGTTGAGAAGGCAAAATATTTTTCGCAATTCTGCTGCTCCAAACGTTTAACCAGAATGGGCTAGGGAAAAATACACATACCGTTGTAATCGGGCGAGTTTCTACTTTCACACGTAACAGGAATTTTTGGGTTAGGTCAATTCGTTCGCCAGATATGGGTGTTTGAAGCCAAGAAATGGTTGAGAAGGCATAAAATTTTTCGCAATTCTGCTGACCCAAACGCTTAACCAGAAAGGCCTAGGGAAAAAATACACATACCGTTGTAATCGGGCGAGTTTCTACTTTCAGATGCAATAGGAATTTTTGGGTTAGGTCAATCCGTTCGCGAGATATGGGAATTTGAAGCCAAGAAATGGTTGAGAAGGCAAAACATTTTTCGCAATTCTGCTGCTCCAAACGCTTAACCAGAATGGCCTAGGGAAAAAATACACATACCGTTGTAATCGGGCGAGTTTCTACTTTCAGATGCAATAGGAATTTTTGGGTTAGGTCAATCCGTTCGCGAGATATGGGAGTTTGAAGCCAAGAAATGGTTGAGAAGGCAAAACATTTTTCGCAATTCTGCTGCTCCAAACGCTTAACCAGAATGGCCTAGGGAAAAAATACGCATACCGCTGTAATCGGGCGAGTTACTACTTTCAGACGCAGCAGGAATTTTTGGGTTCGGTCAATCCGTTCGCGAGATACGGGACTTTGGAGCTAAGAAATGGTTGAGAAGACAACAAATTTTTCGCAATTCTGCTGATCCAAACGCTTAACCAGAATGGCCTAGGGAAAAAATACACATACCGTTGTAATCGGGCGAGTTTCTACTTTCAGATGCAATAGGAATTTTTGGGTTAGGTCAATCCGTTCGCGAGATATGGGAGTTTGAAGCCAAGAAATGGTTGAGAAGGCAAAACATTTTTCGCAATTCTGCTGCTCCAAACGCTTAACCAGAATGGCCCAGGGAAAAAATACACATGCCGTTGTAATCGGGCGAGTTTCTACTTTCAGATGCAACAGGAATTTTTGGGTTAGGTCAATCCGTTCGCGAGATATGGGAGTTTGAAGCCAAGAAATGGTTGAGAAGGCAAAACATTTTTCGCAATTCTGCTGCTCCAAACTCTTAACCAGAATGGCCTAGGGAAAAAATACGCATACCGCTGTAATCGGGCGAGTTACTACTTTCAGACGCAGCAGGAATTTTTGGGTTCGGTCAATCCGTTCGCGAGATACGGGACTTTGGAGCTAAGAAATGGTTGAGAAGACAACAAATTTTTCGCAATTCTGCTGACCCAAACGCTTAACCAGAATGGCCTAGGGAAAAAATACACATACCGTTGTAATCGGGCGAGTTTCAACTTTCAGATGCAACAGGAATTTTTGGGTTAGGTCAATCCGTTCGCGAGGTATGGGAGTTTGAAGCCAATAAATGGTTGAGAAGGCAAAAAATTTTTCGCAATTCTGCTGCTCCAAACGCTTAACCAGAATGGCCTAGGGAAAAAATACACATACCGTTGTAATCGGGCGAGTTTCTACTTTCAGATGCAATAGGAATTTTTGGGTTAGGTCAATCCGTTCGCGAGATATGGGAGTTTGAAGCCAAGAAATGGTTGAGAAGGCATAAAATTTTTCGCAATTCTGCTGACCCAAACGCTTAACCAGAAAGGCCTAGGGAAAAAATACATATACCGTTGTAATCGGGCGAGTTTCTACTTTCAGATGCAATAGGAATTTTTGGGTTAGGTCAATCTGTTCGCGAGATATGGGAGTTTGAAGCTAAGAAATGGTTGAGAAGACAACAAATTTTTTGCAATTCTGCTGTTCCAAACGACTAACCAGAATGGGCTAGGGCAAAAATACACATACCGTTGTAATCGGGCGAGTTTTTACTTTCAGATGCAATAGGAATTTTTGGGTTAGGTCCATCCGTTCGCGAGATATGGTGGTTTGAAGCCAAGAAATGGTTGAGAAGGCAAAATATTTTTCGCAATTCTGCTGCTCCAAACGTTTAACCAGAATGGCCCAGGGAAAAAATACACATACCGTTGTAATCGGGCGAGTTTCTACTTTCAGACGCAACAGGAATTTTTGGGTTAGGTCAATCCGTTCGCGAGGTATGGGAGTTTGAAGCCAAGAAATGGTTGAGAAGGCAAAAAATTTTTCGCAATTCTGCTGCTCCTAACGCTTAACCAGAATGGCCTAGGGAAAAAATTCACATCCCGTTGTAATCGGGCGAGTTTCTACTTTCAGATGCAACAGGAATTTTTGGGTTAGGTCAATCCGTTCGCGAGATATGGGAATTTGAAGCCAAGAAATGGTTGAGAAGACAATACATTTTTCGCAATTCTGCTGCTCCAAACGCTTAACCAGAATGGCCTAGGTAAAAAATACGCATACCGCTGTAATCGGGCGAGTTACTACTTTCAGACGCAGCAGGAATTTTTGGGTTCGGTCAATCCGTTCGCGAGATACGGGACTTTGGAGCTGAGAAATGGTTGAGAAGACAACAAATTTTTCGCAATTCTGCTGATCCAAACGCTTAACCAGAATGGCCTAGGGAAAAAATTCACATCCCGTTGTAATCGGGCGAGTTTCTACTTTCAGATGCAACAGGAATTTTTGGGTTAGGTCAATCCGTTCGCGAGATATGGGAATTTGAAGCCAAGAAATGGTTGAGAAGGCAAAATATTTTTCGCAATTCTGCTGCTCCAAACGTTTAACCAGAATGGGCTAGGGAAAAATACACATACCGTTGTAATCGGGCGAGTTTCTACTTTCACACGTAACAGGAATTTTTGGGTTAGGTCAATTCGTTCGCCAGATATGGGTGTTTGAAGCCAAGAAATGGTTGAGAAGGCATAAAATTTTTCGCAATTCTGCTGACCCAAACGCTTAACCAGAAAGGCCTAGGGAAAAAATACACATACCGTTGTAATCGGGCGAGTTTCTACTTTCAGATGCAATAGGAATTTTTGGGTTAGGTCAATCCGTTCGCGAGATATGGGAATTTGAAGCCAAGAAATGGTTGAGAAGGCAAAACATTTTTCGCAATTCTGCTGCTCCAAACGCTTAACCAGAATGGCCTAGGGAAAAAATACGCATACCGCTGTAATCGGGCGAGTTACTACTTTCAGACGCAGCAGGAATTTTTGGGTTCGGTCAATCCGTTCGCGAGATACGGGACTTTGGAGCTAAGAAATGGTTGAGAAGACAACAAATTTTTCGCAATTCTGCTGATCCAAACGCTTAACCAGAATGGCCTAGGGAAAAAATACACATACCGTTGTAATCGGGCGAGTTTCTACTTTCAGATGCAATAGGAATTTTTG
The DNA here is from genome assembly GCF_051014685.1 of Ptiloglossa arizonensis. Classification (NCBI taxonomy): domain Eukaryota; kingdom Metazoa; phylum Arthropoda; class Insecta; order Hymenoptera; family Colletidae; genus Ptiloglossa; species Ptiloglossa arizonensis. Next base: position 122,054 of record NW_027478667.1, read on the forward strand.
GGTTAGGTCAATCCGTTCGCGAGATATGGGAGTTTGAAGCCAAGAAATGGTTGAGAAGGCAAAACATTTTTCGCAATTCTGCTGCTCCAAACGCTTAACCAGAATGGCCCAGGGAAAAAATACACATGCCGTTGTAATCGGGCGAGTTTCTACTTTCAGATGCAACAGGAATTTTTGGGTTAGGTCAATCCGTTCGCGAGATATGGGAGTTTGAAGCCAAGAAATGGTTGAGAAGGCAAAACATTTTTCGCAATTCTGCTGCTCCAAACTCTTAACCAGAATGGCCTAGGGAAAAAATACGCATACCGCTGTAATCGGGCGAGTTACTACTTTCAGACGCAGCAGGAATTTTTGGGTTCGGTCAATCCGTTCGCGAGATACGGGACTTTGGAGCTAAGAAATGGTTGAGAAGACAACAAATTTTTCGCAATTCTGCTGATCCAAACGCTTAACCAGAATGGCCTAGGGAAAAAATACACATACCGTTGTAATCGGGCGAGTTTCAACTTTCAGATGCAACAGGAATTTTTGGGTTAGGTCAATCCGTTCGCGAGGTATGGGAGTTTGAAGCCAATAAATGGTTGAGAAGGCAAAAAATTTTTCGCAATTCTGCTGCTCCAAACGCTTAACCAGAATGGCCTAGGGAAAAAATACACATACCGTTGTAATCGGGCGAGTTTCTACTTTCAGATGCAATAGGAATTTTTGGGTTAGGTCAATCCGTTCGCGAGATATGGGAGTTTGAAGCCAAGAAATGGTTGAGAAGGCATAAAATTTTTCGCAATTCTGCTGACCCAAACGCTTAACCAGAAAGGCCTAGGGAAAAAATACATATACCGTTGTAATCGGGCGAGTTTCTACTTTCAGATGCAATAGGAATTTTTGGGTTAGGTCAATCTGTTCGCGAGATATGGGAGTTTGAAGCTAAGAAATGGTTGAGAAGACAACAAATTTTTTGCAATTCTGCTGTTCCAAACGACTAACCAGAATGGGCTAGGGCAAAAATACACATACCGTTGTAATCGGGCGAGTTTTTACTTTCAGATGCAATAGGAATTTTTGGGTTAGGTCCATCCGTTCGCGAGATATGGTGGTTTGAAGCCAAGAAATGGTTGAGAAGGCAAAATATTTTTCGCAATTCTGCTGCTCCAAACGTTTAACCAGAATGGCCCAGGGAAAAAATACACATACCGTTGTAATCGGGCGAGTTTCTACTTTCAGACGCAACAGGAATTTTTGGGTTAGGTCAATCCGTTCGCGAGGTATGGGAGTTTGAAGCCAAGAAATGGTTGAGAAGGCAAAAAATTTTTCGCAATTCTGCTGCTCCTAACGCTTAACCAGAATGGCCTAGGGAAAAAATTCACATCCCGTTGTAATCGGGCGAGTTTCTACTTTCAGATGCAACAGGAATTTTTGGGTTAGGTCAATCCGTTCGCGAGATATGGGAATTTGAAGCCAAGAAATGGTTGAGAAGGCAATACATTTTTCGCAATTCTGCTGCTCCAAACGCTTAACCAGAATGGCCTAGGTAAAAAATACGCATACCGCTGTAATCGGGCGAGTTACTACTTTCAGACGCAGCAGGAATTTTTGGGTTCGGTCAATCCGTTCGCGAGATACGGGACTTTGGAGCTGAGAAATGGTTGAGAAGACAACAAATTTTTCGCAATTCTGCTGATCCAAACGCTTAACCAGAATGGCCTAGGGAAAAAATACACATACCGTTGTAATCGGGCGAGTTTCTACTTTCAGATGCAATAGGAATTTTTGGGTTAGGTCAATCCGTTCGCGAGATATGGGAGTTTGAAGCCAAGAAATGGTTGAGAAGGCAAAACATTTTTCGCAATTCTGCTGCTCCAAACGCTTAACCAGAATGGCCTAGGGAAAAAATACGCATACCGCTGTAATCGGGCGAGTTACTACTTTCAGACGCAGCAGGAATTTTTGGGTTCGGTCAATCCGTTCGCGAGATACGGGACTTTGGAGCTGAGAAATGGTTGTGAAGACAACAAATTTTTCGCAATTCTGCTGCTCCAAACGCTTAACCAGAATGGGCTAGGGAAAAATACACATACCGTTGTAATCGGGCGAGTTTCTACTTTCACACGTAACAGGAATTTTTGGGTTAGGTCAATTCGTTCGCCAGATATGGGAGTTTGAAGCCAAGAAATGGTTGAGAAGGCATAAAATTTTTCGCAATTCTGCTGACCCAAACGCTTAACCAGAAAGGCCTAGGGAAAAAATACACATACCGTTGTAATCGGGCGAGTTTCTACTTTCAGATGCAATAGGAATTTTTGGGTTAGGTCAATCCGTTCGCGAGATATGGGAATTTGAAGCCAAGAAATGGTTGAGAAGGCAAAACATTTTTCGCAATTCTGCTGCTCCAAACGCTTAACCAGAATGGCCTAGGGAAAAAATACGCATACCGCTGTAATCGGGCGAGTTACTACTTTCAGACGCAGCAGGAATTTTTGGGTTCGGTCAATCCGTTCGCGAGATACGGGACTTTGAAGCTAAGAAATGGTTGAGAAGACAACAAATTTTTCGCAATTCTGCTGCTCCAAACGCTTAACCAGAAGGGGCTAGGGAAAAAATACACATACCGTTGTAATCGGGCGAGTTTCTACTTTCACACGCAACAGGAATTTTTGGGTTAGGTCAATCCGTTCGCGAGATATGGTGGTTTGAAGCCAAGAAATGGTTGAGAAGGCAAAATATTTTTCGCAATTCTGCTGCTCCAAACGTTTAACCAGAATGGCCCAGGGAAAAAATACACATACCGTTGTAATCGGGCGAGTTTCTACTTTCAGATGCAACAGGAATTTTTGGGATAGGTCAATCCGTTCGCGAGATATGGGAGTTTGAAGCCAAGAAATGGTTGCCAAGGCAAAAAATTTTTCGCAATTCTGCTGCTCCAAACGCTTAACCAGAATGGCCCAGGGAAAAAATACACATACCGTTGTAATCGGGCGAGTTTCTACTTTCAGATGCAACAGGAATTTTTGGGTTAGGTCAATCCGTTCGCGAGGTATGGGAGTTTGAAGCCAAGAAATGGTTGAGAAGGCAAAAAATTTTTCGCAATTCTGCTGCTCCTAACGCTTAAGCAGAATGGCCTAGGGAAAAAATTCACATACCGTTGTAATCGGGCGAGTTTCTACTTTCAGATGCAACAGGAATTTTTGGGTTAGGTCAATCCGTTCGCGAGATATGGGAGTTTGAAGCCAAGAAATGGTTGAGAAGGCAAAACATTTTTCGCAATTCTGCTGCTCCAAACTTTTAACCAGAATGGCCTAGGGAAAAAATACGCATACCGCTGTAATCGGGCGAGTTACTACTTTCAGACGCAGCAGGAATTTTTGGGTTCGGTCAATCCGTTCGCGAGATACGGGACTTTGGAGCTAAGAAATGGTTGAGAAGACAACAAATTTTTCGCAATTCTGCTGATCCAAACGCTTAACCAGAATGGCCTAGGGAAAAAATACACATACCGTTGTAATCGGGCGAGTTTCTACTTTCAGATGCAATAGGAATTTTTGGGTTAGGTCAATCCGTTCGCGAGATATGGGAGTTTGAAGCCAAGAAATGGTTGAGAAGGCAAAACATTTTTCGCAATTCTGCTGCTCCAAACGCTTAACCAGAATGGCCTAGGGAAAAAATACGCATACCGCTGTAATCGGGCGAGTTACTACTTTCAGACGCAGCAGGAATTTTTGGGTTCGGTCAATCCGTTCGCGAGATACGGGACTTTGCATCTAAGAAATGGTTGTGAAGACAACAAATTTTTCGCAATTCTGCTGCTCCAAACGCTTAACCAGAATGGGCTAGGGAAAAATACACATACCGTTGTAATCGGGCGAGTTTCTACTTTCACACGTAACAGGAATTTTTGGGTTAGGTCAATTCGTTCGCGAGATATGGGAGTTTGAAGCCAAGAAATGGTTGAGAAGGCATAAAATTTTTCGCAATTCTGCTGCTCCAAACGCTTAACCAGAATGGCCTAGGGAAAAAATACGCATACCGCTGTAATCGGGCGAGTTACTACTTTCAGACGCAGCAGGAATTTTTGGGTTCGGTCAATCCGTTCGCGAGATACGGGACTTTGGAGCTAAGAAATGGTTGTGAAGACAACAAATTTTTCGCAATTCTGCTGCTCCAAACGCTTAACCAGAATGGGCTAGGGAAAAATACACATACCGTTGTAATCGGGCGAGTTTCTACTTTCACACGTAACAGGAATTTTTGGGTTAGGTCAATTCGTTCGCCAGATATGGGAGTTTGAAGCCAAGAAATGGTTGAGAAGGCATAAAATTTTTCGCAATTCTGCTGACCCAAACGCTTAACCAGAAAGGCCTAGGGAAAAAATACACATACCGTTGTAATCGGGCGAGTTTCTACTTTCAGATGCAATAGGAATTTTTGGGTTAGATCAATCCGTTCGCGAGATATGGGAATTTGAAGCCAAGAAATGGTTGAGAAGGCAAAACATTTTTCGCAATTCTGCTGCTCCAAACGCTTAACCAGAATGGCCTAGGGAAAAAATACGCATACCGCTGTAATCGGGCGAGTTACTACTTTCAGACGCAGCAGGAATTTTTGGGTTCGGTCAATCCGTTCGCGAGATACGGGACTTTGAAGCTAAGAAATGGTTGAGAAGACAACAAATTTTTCGCAATTCTGCTGCTCCAAACGCTTAACCAGAAGGGGCTAGGGAAAAAATACACATACCGTTGTAATCGGGCGAGTTTCTACTTTCACACGCAACAGGAATTTTTGGGTTAGGTCAATCCGTTCGCGAGATATGGTGGTTTGAAGCCAAGAAATGGTTGAGAAGGCAAAATATTTTTCGCAATTCTGCTGCTCCAAACGTTTAACCAGAATGGCCCAGGGAAAAAATACACATACCGTTGTAATCGGGCGAGTTTCTACTTTCAGATGCAACAGGAATTTTTGGGATAGGTCAATCCGTTCGCGAGATATGGGAGTTTGAAGCCAAGAAATGGTTGCCAAGGCAAAAAATTTTTCGCAATTCTGCTGCTCCAAACGCTTAACCAGAATGGCCCAGGGAAAAAATACACATACCGTTGTAATCGGGCGAGTTTCTACTTTCAGATGCAACAGGAATTTTTGGGTTAGGTCAATCCGTTCGCGAGGTATGGGAGTTTGAAGCCAAGAAATGGTTGAGAAGGCAAAAAATTTTTCGCAATTCTGCTGCTCCTAACGCTTAAGCAGAATGGCCTAGGGAAAAAATTCACATACCGTTGTAATCGGGCGAGTTTCTACTTTCAGATGCAACAGGAATTTTTGGGTTAGGTCAATCCGTTCGCGAGATATGGGAGTTTGAAGCCAAGAAATGGTTGAGAAGGCAAAACATTTTTCGCAATTCTGCTGCTCCAAACTTTTAACCAGAATGGCCTAGGGAAAAAATACGCATACCGCTGTAATCGGGCGAGTTACTACTTTCAGACGCAGCAGGAATTTTTGGGTTCGGTCAATCCGTTCGCGAGATACGGGACTTTGGAGCTAAGAAATGGTTGAGAAGACAACAAATTTTTCGCAATTCTGCTGATCCAAACGCTTAACCAGAATGGCCTAGGGAAAAAATACACATACCGTTGTAATCGGGCGAGTTTCTACTTTCAGATGCAATAGGAATTTTTGGGTTAGGTCAATCCGTTCGCGAGATATGGGAGTTTGAAGCCAAGAAATGGTTGAGAAGGCAAAACATTTTTCGCAATTCTGCTGCTCCAAACGCTTAACCAGAATGGCCTAGGGAAAAAATACGCATACCGCTGTAATCGGGCGAGTTACTACTTTCAGACGCAGCAGGAATTTTTGGGTTCGGTCAATCCGTTCGCGAGATACGGGACTTTGCATATAAGAAATGGTTGTGAAGACAACAAATTTTTCGCAATTCTGCTGCTCCAAACGCTTAACCAGAATGGGCTAGGGAAAAATACACATACCGTTGTAATCGGGCGAGTTTCTACTTTCACACGTAACAGGAATTTTTGGGTTAGGTCAATTCGTTCGCGAGGTATGGGAGTTTGAATCCAAGAAATGGTTGAGAAGGCATAAAATTTTTCGCAATTCTGCTGACCCAAACGCTTAACCAGAAAGACCTAGGGAAAAAATACACATACCGTTGTAATCGGGCGAGTTTCTACTTTCAGATGCAATAGGAATTTTTGGGTTAGGTCAATCCGTTCGCGAGATATGGGAGTTTGAAGCCAAGAAATGGTTGAGAAGGCAAAACATTTTTCGCAATTCTGCTGCTCCAAACGCTTAACCAGAACGGCCTAGGGAAAAAATACACATACCGTTGTAATCGGGCGAGTTTCTACTTTCAGATGCAACAGGAATTTTTGGGTTAGGTCAATCCGTTCGCGAGATATGGGAGTTTGAAGCCAAGAAATGGTTGAGAAGGCAAAACATTTTTCGCAATTCTGCTGCTTCAAACGCTTAACCAGAATGGGCTAGGGAAAAAATACACATACCGTTGTAATCGTGCGAGTTTCTACTTTCACACGCAACAGGAATGTTTGGGTTAGGTCAATCCGTTCGCGAGATACGGGACTTTGGAGCTAAGAAATGGTTGAGAAGACAACAAATTTTTCGCAATTCTGCTGATCCAAACGCTTAACCAGAATGGCCTAGGGAAAAAATGCACATACCGTTGTAATCGGGCGAGTTTCTACTTTCAGATGCAATAGGAATTTTTGGGTTAGGTCAATCCGTTCGCGAGATATGGGAGTTTGAAGCCAAGAAATGGTTGAGAAGGCAAAACATTTTTCGCAATTCTGCTGCTCCAAACGCTTAACCAGAATGGCCTAGGGAAAAAATACACAAACCGTTGTAATCGGGCGAGTTTCTACTTTCAGATGCAACAGGAATTTTTGGGTTAGGTCAATCCGTTCGCGAGATATGGGAGTTTGAAGCCAAGAAATGGTTGAGAAGACAACAAATTTTTCGCAATTCTGCTGTTCCAAACGCTTAACCAGAATGGGCTAGGGGAAAAATACACATACCGTTGTAATCGGGCGAGTTTCTACTTTCAGATGCAATAGGAATTTTTGGGTTAGGTCCATCCGTTCGCGAGATATGGTGGTTTGAAGCCAAGAAATGGTTGAGAAGGCAAAATATTTTTCGCAATTCTGCTGCTCCAAACGTTTAACCAGAATGGCCCAGGGAAAAAATACACATACCGTTGTAATCGGGCGAGTTTCTACTTTCAGATGCAACAGGAATTTTTGGGTTAGGTCAATCCGTTCGCGAGGTATGGGAGTTTGAAGCCAAGAAATGGTTGAGAAGGCAAAAAATTTTTCGCAATTCTGCTGCTCCTAACGCTTAACCCGAATGGCCTAGGGAAAAAATTCACATACCGTTGTAATCGGGCGAGTTTCTGCTTTCAGATGCAACAGGAGTTTTTGGGTTAGGTCAATCCGTTCGCGAGATATGGGAGTTTGAAGCCAAGAAATGGTTGAGAAGGCAAAACATTTTTCGCAATTCTGCTGCTCCAAACGCTTAACCAGAATGGCCTAGGGAAAAAATACGCATACCGCTGTAATCGGGCGAGTTACTACTTTCAGACGCAGCAGGAATTTTTGGGTTCGGTCAATCCGTTCGCGAGATACGGGACTTTGGATCTAAGAAATGGTTGAGAAGACAACAAATTTTTCGCAATTCTGCTGATCCAAACGCTTAACCAGAATGGCCTAGGGAAAAAATTCACATACCGTTGTAATCGGGCGAGTTTCTACTTTCAGATGCAACAGGAATTTTTGGGTTAGGTCAATCCGTTCGCGAGATATGGGAGTTTGAAGCCAAGAAATGGTTGAGAAGGCAAAACATTTTTCGCAATTCTGCTGCTCCAAACTTTTAACCAGAATGGCCTAGGGAAAAAATACGCATACCGCTGTAATCGGGCGAGTTACTACTTTCAGACGCAGCAGGAATTTTTGGGTTCGGTCAATCCGTTCGCGAGATACGGGACTTTGGAGCTAAGAAATGGTTGAGAAGACAACAAATTTTTCGCAATTCTGCTGATCCAAACGCTTAACCAGAATGGCCTAGGGAAAAAATACACATACCGTTGTAATCGGGCGAGTTTCTACTTTCAGATGCAATAGGAATTTTTGGGTTAGGTCAATCCGTTCGCGAGATATGGGAGTTTGAAGCCAAGAAATGGTTGAGAAGGCAAAACATTTTTCGCAATTCTGCTGCTCCAAACGCTTAACCAGAATGGCCTAGGGAAAAAATACGCATACCGCTGTAATCGGGCGAGTTACTACTTTCAGACGCAGCAGGAATTTTTGGGTTCGGTCAATCCGTTCGCGAGATACGGGACTTTGCATCTAAGAAATGGTTGTGAAGACAACAAATTTTTCGCAATTCTGCTGCTCCAAACGCTTAACCAGAATGGGCTAGGGAAAAATACACATACCGTTGTAATCGGGCGAGTTTCTACTTTCACACGTAACAGGAATTTTTGGGTTAGGTCAATTCGTTCGCGAGATATGGGAGTTTGAAGCCAAGAAATGGTTGAGAAGGCATAAAATTTTTCGCAATTCTGCTGACCCAAACGCTTAACCAGAAAGACCTAGGGAAAAAATACACATACCGTTGTAATCGGGCGAGTTTCTACTTTCAGATGCAACAGGAATTTTTGGGTTAGGTCAATCCGTTCGCGAGATATGGGAGTTTGAAGCCAAGAAATGGTTGAGAAGGCAAAACATTTTTCGCAATTCTGCTGCTTCAAACGCTTAACCAGAATGGGCTAGGGAAAAAATACACATACCGTTGTAATCGTGCGAGTTTCTACTTTCACACGCAACAGGAATGTTTGGGTTAGGTCAATCCGTTCGCGAGATACGGGACTTTGGAGCTAAGAAATGGTTGAGAAGACAACAAATTTTTCGCAATTCTGCTGATCCAAACGCTTAACCAGAATGGCCTAGGGAAAAAATACACATACCGTTGTAATCGGGCGAGTTTCTACTTTCAGATGCAATAGGAATTTTTGGGTTAGGTCAATCCGTTCGCGAGATATGGGAGTTTGAAGCCAAGAAATGGTTGAGAAGGCAAAACATTTTTCGCAATTCTGCGGCTCCAAACGCTTAACCAGAATGGCTTAGGGAAAAAATACACAAACCGTTGTAATCGGGCGAGTTTCTACTTTCAGATGCAACAGGAATTTTTGGGTTAGGTCAATCCGTTCGCGAGATATGGGAGTTTGAAGCCAAGAAATGGTTGAGAAGACAACAAATTTTTCGCAATTCTGCTGTTCCAAACGCTTAACCAGAATGGGCTAGGGGAAAAATGCACATACCGTTGTAATCGGGCGAGTTTCTACTTTCAGATGCAATAGGAATTTTTGGGTTAGGTCCATCCGTTCGCGAGATATGGTGGTTTGTAGCCAAGAAATGGTTGAGAAGGCAAAATATTTTTCGCAATTCTGCTGCTCCAAACGTTTAACCAGAATGGCCCAGGGAAAAAATTCACATACCGTTGTAATCGGGCGAGTTTCTGCTTTCAGATGCAACAGGAGTTTTTGGGTTAGGTCAATCCGTTCGCGAGATATGGGAGTTTGAAGCCAAGAAATGGTTGAGAAGGCAAAACATTTTTCGCAATTCTGCTGCTCCAAACGCTTAACCAGAATGGCCTAGGGAAAAAATACGCATACCGCTGTAATCGGGCGAGTTACTTCTTTCAGACGCAGCAGGAATTTTTGGGTTCGGTCAATCCGTTCGCGAGATACGGGACTTTGGAGCTAAGAAATGGTTGAGAAGACAACAAATTTTTCGCAATTCTGCTGATCCAAACGCTTAACCAGAATGGCCTAGGGAAAAAATACACATACCGTTGTAATCGGGCGAGTTTCTACTTTCAGATGCAATAGGAATTTTTGGGTTAGGTCAATTCGTTCGCGAGATATGGGAGTTTGAAGCCAAGAAATGGTTGAGAAGGCATAAAATTTTTCGCAATTCTGCTGACCCAAACGCTTAACCAGAAAGGCCTAGGGAAAAAATACATATACCGTTGTAATCGGGCGAGTTTCTACTTTCAGATGCAATAGGAATTTTTGGGTTAGGTCAATCTGTTCGCGAGATATGGGAGTTTGAAGCTAAGAAATGGTTGAGAAGACAACAAATTTTTCGCAATTCTGCTGTTCCAAACGACTAACCAGAATGGGCTAGGGCAAAAATACACATACCGTTGTAATCGGGCGAGTTTTTACTTTCAGATGCAATAGGAATTTTTGGGTTAGGTCCATCCGTTCGCGAGATATGGTGGTTTGAAGCCAAGAAATGGTTGAGAAGGCAAAATATTTTTCGCAATTCTGCTGCTCCAAACGTTTAACCAGAATGCCCCAGGGAAAAAATACACATACCGTTGTAATCGGGCGAGTTTCTACTTTCAGACGCAACAGGAATTTTTGGGTTAGGTCAATCCGTTCGCGAGGTATGGGAGTTTGAAGCCAAGAAATGGTTGAGGAGGCAAAAAATTTTTCGCAATTCTGCTGCTCCTAACGCTTAACCAGAATGGCCTAGGGAAAAAATTCACATCCCGTTGTAATCGGGCGAGTTTCTACTTTCAGATGCAACAGGAATTTTTGGGTTAGGTCAATCCGTTCGCGAGATATGGGAATTTGAAGCCAAGAAATGGTTGAGAAGGCAAAACATTTTTCGCAATTCTGCTGCTCCAAACGCTTAACCAGAATGGCCTAGGTAAAAAATACGCATACCGCTGTAATCGGGCGAGTTACTACTTTCAGACGCAGCAGGAATTTTTGGGTTCGGTCAATCCGTTCGCGAGATACGGGACTTTGGAGCTGAGAAATGGTTGAGAAGACAACAAATTTTTCGCAATTCTGCTGATACAAACGCTTAACCAGAATGGCCTAGGGATAAAATACACATACCGTTGTAATCGGGCGAGTTTCTACTTTCAGATGCAATAGGAATTTTTGGGTTAGGTCAATCCGTTCGCGAGATATGGGAGTTTGAAGCCAAGAAATGGTTGAGAAGGCAAAACATTTTTCGCAATTCTGCTGCTCCAAACGCTTAACCAGAATGGCCTAGGGAAAAAATACGCATACCGCTGTAATCGGGCGAGTTACTACTTTCAGACGCAGCAGGAATTTTTGGGTTCGGTCAATCCGTTCGCGAGATACGGGACTTGGGAGCTAAGAAATGGTTGTGAAGACAACAAATTTTTCGCAATTCTGCTGCTCCAAACGCTTAACCAGAATGGGCTAGGGAAAAATACACATACCGTTGTAATCGGGCGAGTTTCTACTTTCACACGTAACAGGAATTTTTGGGTTAGGTCAATTCGTTCGCGAGATATGGGAGTTTGAAGCCAAGAAATCGTTGAGAAGGCATAAAATTTTTCGCAATTCTGCTGACCCAAACGCTTAACCAGAAAGGCCTAGGGAAAAAATACACATACCGTTGTAATCGGGCGAGTTTCTACTTTCAGATGCAATAGGAATTTTTGGGTTAGGTCCATCCGTTCGCGAGATATGGTGGTTTGAAGCCAAGAAATGGTTGAGAAGGCAAAATATTTTTCGCAATTCTGCTGCTCCAAACGTTTAACCAGAATGCCCCAGGGAAAAAATACACATACCGTTGTAATCGGGCGAGTTTCTACTTTCAGACGCAACAGGAATTTTTGGGTTAGGTCAATCCGTTCGCGAGGTATGGGAGTTTGAAGCCAAGAAATGGTTGAGGAGGCAAAAAATTTTTCGCAATTCTGCTGCTCCTAACGCTTAACCAGAATGGCCTAGGGAAAAAATTCACATCCCGTTGTAATCGGGCGAGTTTCTACTTTCAGATGCAACAGGAATTTTTGGGTTAGGTCAATCCGTTCGCGAGATATGGGAATTTGAAGCCAAGAAATGGTTGAGAAGGCAAAACATTTTTCGCAATTCTGCTGCTCCAAACGCTTAACCAGAATGGCCTAGGTAAAAAATACGCATACCGCTGTAATCGGGCGAGTTACTACTTTCAGACGCAGCAGGAATTTTTGGGTTCGGTCAATCCGTTCGCGAGATACGGGACTTTGGAGCTGAGAAATGGTTGAGAAGACAACAAATTTTTCGCAATTCTGCTGATACAAACGCTTAACCAGAATGGCCTAGGGAAAAAATACACATACCGTTGTAATCGGGCGAGTTTCTACTTTCAGATGCAATAGGAATTTTTGGGTTAGGTCAATCCGTTCGCGAGATATGGGAGTTTGAAGCCAAGAAATGGTTGAGAAGGCAAAACATTTTTCGCAATTCTGCTGCTCCAAACGCTTAACCAGAATGGCCTAGGGAAAAAATACGCATACCGCTGTAATCGGGCGAGTTACTACTTTCAGACGCAGCAGGAATTTTTGGGTTCGGTCAATCCGTTCGCGAGATACGGGACTTGGGAGCTAAGAAATGGTTGTGAAGACAACAAATTTTTCGCAATTCTGCTGCTCCAAACGCTTAACCAGAATGGGCTAGGGAAAAATACACATACCGTTGTAATCGGGCGAGTTTCTACTTTCACACGTAACAGGAATTTTTGGGTTAGGTCAATTCGTTCGCGAGATATGGGAGTTTGAAGCCAAGAAATCGTTGAGAAGGCATAAAATTTTTCGCAATTCTGCTGACCCAAACGCTTAACCAGAAAGGCCTAGGGAAAAAATACACATACCGTTGTAATCGGGCGAGTTTCTACTTTCAGATGCAATAGGAATTTTTGGGTTAGGTCAATCCGTTCGCGAGATATGGGAATTTGAAGCCAAGAGATGGTTGAGAAGGCAAAACATTTTTCGCAATTCTGCTGCTCCAAACGCTTAACCAGAATGGCCTAGGGAAAAAATACGCATACCGCTGTAATCGGGCGAGTTACTACTTTCAGACGCAGCAGGAATTTTTGGGTTCGGTCAATCCGTTCGCGAGATACGGGACTTTGAAGCTAAGAAATGGTTGAGAAGACAACAAATTTTTCGCAATTCTGCTGCTCCAAACGCTTAACCAGAAGGGGCTAGGGAAAAAATACACATACCGTTGTAATCGGGCGAGTTTCTACTTTCACACGCAACAGGAATTTTTGGGTTAGGTCAATCCGTTCGCGAGGTATGGGAGTTTGAAGCCAAGAAATGGTTGAGAAGGCAAAAAATTTTTCGCAATTCTGCTGCTCCTAACGCTTAACCCGAATGGCCTAGGGAAAAAATTCACATACCGTTGTAATCGGGCGAGTTTCTGCTTTCAGATGCAACAGGAGTTTTTGGGTTAGGTCAATCCGTTCGCGAGATATGGGAGTTTGAAGCCAAGAAATGGTTGAGAAGGCAAAACATTTTTCGCAATTCTGCTGCTCCAAACGCTTAACCAGAACGGCCTAGGGAAAAAATACGCATACCGCTGTAATCGGGCGAGTTACTACTTTCAGACGCAGCAGGAATTTTTGGGTTCGGTCAATCCGTTCGCGAGATACGGGACTTTGGAGCTAAGAAATGGTTGAGAAGACAACAAATTTTTCGCAATTCTGCTGATCCAAACGCTTAACCAGAATGGCCTAGGGAAAAAATACACATACCGTTGTAATCGGGCGAGTTTCTACTTTCAGATGCAATAGGAATTTTTGGGTTAGGTCAATCCGTTCGCGAGATATGGGAGTTTGAAGCCAAGAAATGGTTGAGAAGGCAAAACATTTTTCGCAATTCTGCTGCTCCAAACGCTTAACCAGAATGGCCTAGGGAAAAAATACGCATACCGCTGTAATCGGGCGAGTTACTACTTTCAGACGCAGCAGGAATTTTTGGGTTCGGTCAATCCGTTCGCGAGATACGGGACTTTGCATCTAAGAAATGGTTGTGAAGACAACAAATTTTTCGCAATTCTGCTGCTCCAAACGCTTAACCAGAATGGGCTAGGGAAAAATACACATACCGTTGTAATCGGGCGAGTTTCTACTTTCACACGTAACAGGAATTTTTGGGTTAGGTCAATTCGTTCGCGAGATATGGGAGTTTGAAGCCAAGAAATGGTTGAGAAGGCATAAAATTTTTCGCAATTCTGCTGACCCAAACGCTTAACCAGAAAGACCTAGGGAAAAAATACACATACCGTTGTAATCGGGCGAGTTTCTACTTTCAGATGCAATAGGAATTTTTGGGTTAGGTCAATCCGTTCGCGAGATATGGGAGTTTGAAGCCAAGAAATGGTTGAGAAGGCAAAACATTTTTCGCAATTCTGCTGCTCCAAACGCTTAACCAGAATGGCCTAGGGAAAAAATACACATACCGTTGTAATCGGGCGAGTTTCTACTTTCAGATGCAACAGGAATTTTTGGGTTAGGTCAATCCGTTCGCGAGATATGGGAGTTTGAAGCCAAGAAATGGTTGAGAAGGCAAAACATTTTTCGCAATTCTGCTGCTTCAAACGCTTAACCAGAATGGGCTAGGGAAAAAATACACATACCGTTGTAATCGTGCGAGTTTCTACTTTCACACGCAACAGGAATGTTTGGGTTAGGTCAATCCGTTCGCGAGATACGGGACTTTGGAGCTAAGAAATGGTTGAGAAGACAACAAATTTTTCGCAATTCTGCTGATCCAAACGCTTAACCAGAATGGCCTAGGGAAAAAATACACATACCGTTGTAATCGGGCGAGTTTCTACTTTCAGATGCAATAGGAATTTTTGGGTTAGGTCAATCCGTTCGCGAGATATGGGAGTTTGAAGCCAAGAAATGGTTGAGAAGGCAAAACATTTTTCGCAATTCTGCGGCTCCAAACGCTTAACCAGAATGGCCTAGGGAAAAAATACACAAACCGTTGTAATCGGGCGAGTTTCTACTTTCAGATGCAACAGGAATTTTTGGGTTAGGTCAATCCGTTCGCGAGATATGGGAGTTTGAAGCCAAGAAATGGTTGAGAAGACAACAAATTTTTCGCAATTCTGCTGTTCCAAACGCTTAACCAGAATGGGCTAGGGGAAAAATACACATACCGTTGTAATCGGGCGAGTTTCTACTTTCAGATGCAATAGGAATTTTTGGGTTAGGTCCATCCGTTCGCGAGATATGGTGGTTTGAAGCCAAGAAATGGTTGAGAAGGCAAAATATTTTTCGCAATTCTGCTGCTCCAAACGTTTAACCAGAATGGCCCAGGGAAAAATACACATACCGTTGTAATCGGGCGAGTTTCTACTTTCAGATGCAACAGGAATTTTTGGGTTAGGTCAATCCGTTCGCGAGGTATGGGAGTTTGAAGCCAAGAAATGGTTGAGAAGGCAAAAAATTTTTCGCAATTCTGCTGCTCCTAACGCTTAACCCGAATGGCCTAGGGAAAAAATTCACATACCGTTGTAATCGGGCGAGTTTCTGCTTTCAGATGCAACAGGAGTTTTTGGGTTAGGTCAATCCGTTCGCGAGATATGGGAGTTTGAAGCCAAGAAATGGTTGAGAAGGCAAAACATTTTTCGCAATTCTGCTGCTCCAAACGCTTAACCAGAATGGCCTAGGGAAAAAATACGCATACCGCTGTAATCGGGCGAGTTACTACTTTCAGACGCAGCAGGAATTTTTGGGTTCGGTCAATCCGTTCGCGAGATACGGGACTTTGGAGCTAAGAAATGGTTGAGAAGACAACAAATTTTTCGCAATTCTGCTGATCCAAACGCTTAACCAGAATGGGCTGGGGAAAAATACACATACCGCTGTAATCGGGCGAGTTTCTACTTTCACACGTAACAGGAATTTTTGGGTTAGGTCAATTCGTTCGCGAGATATGGGAGTTTGAAGCCAAGAAATGGTTGAGAAGGCATAAAATTTTTCGCAATTCTGCTGACCCAAACGCTTAACCAGAAAGGCCTAGGGAAAAAATACATATACCGTTGTAATCGGGCGAGTTTCTACTTTCAGATGCAATAGGAATTTTTGGGTTAGGTCAATCTGTTCGCGAGATATGGGAGTTTGAAGCTAAGAAATGGTTGAGAAGAAAACAAATTTTTCGCAATTCTGCTGTTCCAAACGACTAACCAGAATGGGCTAGGGCAAAAATACACATACCGTTGTAATCGGGCGAGTTTTTACTTTCAGATGCAATAGGAATTTTTGGGTTAGGTCCATCCGTTCGCGAGATATGGTGGTTTGAAGCCAAGAAATGGTTGAGAAGGCAAAATATTTTTCGCAATTCTGCTGCTCCAAACGTTTAACCAGAATGCCCCAGGGAAAAAATACACATACCGTTGTAATCGGGCGAGTTTCTACTTTCAGACGCAACAGGAATTTTTGGGTTAGGTCAATCCGTTCGCGAGGTATGGGAGTTTGAAGCCAAGAAATGGTTGAGAAGGCAAAAAATTTTTCGCAATTCTGCTGCTCCTAACGCTTAACCAGAATGGCCTAGGGAAAAAATTCACATCCCGTTGTAATCGGGCGAGTTTCTACTTTCAGATGCAACAGGAATTTTTGGGTTAGGTCAATCCGTTCGCGAGATATGGGAATTTGAAGCCAAGAAATGGTTGAGAAGGCAAAACATTTTTCGCAATTCTGCTGCTCCAAACGCTTAACCAGAATGGCCTAGGTAAAAAATACGCATACCGCTGTAATCGGGCGAGTTACTACTTTCAGACGCAGCAGGAATTTTTGGGTTCGGTCAATCCGTTCGCGAGATACGGGACTTTGGAGCTGAGAAATGGTTGAGAAGACAACAAATTTTTCGCAATTCTGCTGATACAAACGCTTAACCAGAATGGCCTAGGGAAAAAATACACATACCGTTGTAATCGGGCGAGTTTCTACTTTCAGATGCAATAGGAATTTTTGGGTTAGGTCAATCCGTTCGCGAGATATGGGAGTTTGAAGCCAAGAAATGGTTGAGAAGGCAAAACATTTTTCGCAATTCTGCTGCTCCAAACGCTTAACCAGAATGGCCTAGGGAAAAAATACGCATACCGCTGTAATCGGGCGAGTTACTACTTTCAGACGCAGCAGGAATTTTTGGGTTCGGTCAATCCGTTCGCGAGATACGGGACTTGGGAGCTAAGAAATGGTTGTGAAGACAACAAATTTTTCGCAATTCTGCTGCTCCAAACGCTTAACCAGAATGGCCTAGGGAAAAAATACACATACCGTTGTAATCGGGCGAGTTTCTACTTTCAGATGCAATAGGAATTTTTGGGTTAGGTCAATCCGTTCGCGAGATATGGGAGTTTGAAGCCAAGAAATGGTTGAGAAGGCAAAACATTTTTCGCAATTCTGCTGCTCCAAACGCTTAACCAGAATGGCCTAGGGAAAAAATACGCATACCGCTGTAATCGGGCGAGTTACTACTTTCAGACGCAGCAGGAATTTTTGGGTTCGGTCAATCCGTTCGCGAGATACGGGACTTGGGAGCTAAGAAATGGTTGTGAAGACAACAAATTTTTCGCAATTCTGCTGCTCCAAACGCTTAACCAGAATGGGCTAGGGAAAAATACACATACCGTTGTAATCGGGCGAGTTTCTACTTTCACACGTAACAGGAATTTTTGGGTTAGGTCAATTCGTTCGCGAGATATGGGAGTTTGAAGCCAAGAAATCGTTGAGAAGGCATAAAATTTTTCGCAATTCTGCTGACCCAAACGCTTAACCAGAAAGGCCTAGGGAAAAAATACACATACCGTTGTAATCGGGCGAGTTTCTACTTTCAGATGCAATAGGAATTTTTGGGTTAGGTCAATCCGTTCGCGAGATATGGGAATTTGAAGCCAAGAAATGGTTGAGAAGGCAAAACATTTTTCGCAATTCTGCTGCTCCAAACGCTTAACCAGAATGGCCTAGGGAAAAAATACGCATACCGCTGTAATCGGGCGAGTTACTACTTTCAGACGCAGCAGGAATTTTTGGGTTCGGTCAATCCGTTCGCGAGATACGGGACTTTGAAGCTAAGAAATGGTTGAGAAGACAACAAATTTTTCGCAATTCTGCAGCTCCAAACGCTTAACCAGAAGGGGCTAGGGAAAAAATACACATACCGTTGTAATCGGGCGAGTTTCTACTTTCACACGCAACAGGAATTTTTGGGTTAGGTCAATCCGTTCGCGAGATATGGTGGTTTGAAGCCAAGAAATGGTTGAGAAGGCAAAATATTTTTCGCAATTCTGCTGCTCCAAACGTTTAACCAGAATGGCCCAGGGAAAAAATACACATACCGTTGTAATCGGGCGAGTTTCTACTTTCAGATGCAACAGGAATTTTTGGGATAGGTCAATCCGTTCGCGAGATATGGGAGTTTGAAGCCAAGAAATGGTTGAGAAGGCAAAACATTTTTCGCAATTCTGCTGCTCCAAACTTTTAACCAGAATGGCCTAGGGAAAAAATACGCATACCGCTGTAATCGGGCGAGTTACTACTTTCAGACGCAGCAGGAATTTTTGGGTTCGGTCAATCCGTTCGCGAGATACGGGACTTTGGAGCTAAGAAATGGTTGAGAAGACAACAAATTTTTCGCAATTCTGCTGATCCAAACGCTTAACCAGAATGGCCTAGGGAAAAAATACACATACCGTTGTAATCGGGCGAGTTTCTACTTTCAGATGCAATAGGAATTTTTGGGTTAGGTCAATCCGTTCGCGAGATATGGGAGTTTGAAGCCAAGAAATGGTTGAGAAGGCAAAACATTTTTCGCAATTCTGCTGCTCCAAACGCTTAACCAGAATGGCCTAGGGAAAAAATACGCATACCGCTGTAATCGGGCGAGTTACTACTTTCACACGTAACAGGAATTTTTGGGTTAGGTCAATTCGTTCGCGAGATATGGGAGTTTGAAGCCAAGAAATGGTTGAGAAGGCATAAAATTTTTCGCAATTCTGCTGACCCAAACGCTTAACCAGAAAGACCTAGGGAAAAAATACACATACCGTTGTAATCGGGCGAGTTTCTACTTTCAGATGCAATAGGAATTTTTGGGTTAGGTCAATCCGTTCGCGAGATATGGGAATTTGAAGCCAAGAAATGGTTGAGAAGGCAAAACATTTTTCGCAATTCTGCTGCTCCAAACGCTTAACCAGAATGGCCTAGGGAAAAAATACGCATACCGCTGTAATCGGGCGAGTTACTACTTTCAGACGCAGCAGGAATTTTTGGGTTCGGTCAATCCGTTCGCGAGATACGGGACTTTGAAGCTAAGAAATGGTTGAGAAGACAACAAATTTTTCGCAATTCTGCTGCTCCAAACGCTTAACCAGAAGGGGCTAGGGAAAAAATACACATACCGTTGTAATCGGGCGAGTTTCTACTTTCACACGCAACAGGAATTTTTGGGTTAGGTCAATCCGTTCGCGAGATATGGTGGTTTGAAGCCAAGAAATGGTTGAGAAGGCAAAATATTTTTCGCAATTCTGCTGCTCCAAACGTTTAACCAGAATGGCCCAGGGAAAATACCCATACCGTTGTAATCGGGCGAGTTTCTACTTTCAGATGCAACAGGAATTTTTGGGATAGGTCAATCCGTTCGCGAGATATGGGAGTTTGAAGCCAAGAAATGGTTGCCAAGGCAAACAATTTTTCGCAATTCTGCTGCTCCAAACGCTTAACCAGAATGGCCCAGGGAAAAAATACACATACCGTTGTAATAGGGCGAGTTTCTACTTTCAGATGCAACAGGAATTTTTGGGTTAGGTCAATCCGTTCGCGAGGTATGGGAGTTTGAAGCCAAGAAATGGTTGAGAAGGCAAAAAATTTTTCGCAATTCTGCTGCTCCTAACGCTTAAGCAGAATGGCCTAGGGAAAAAATTCACATACCGTTGTAATCGGGCGAGTTTCTACTTTCAGATGCAACAGGAATTTTTGGGTTAGGTCAATCCGTTCGCGAGATATGGGAGTTTGAAGCCAAGAAATGGTTGAGAAGGCAAAACATTTTTCGCAATTCTGCTGCTCCAAACTCTTAACCAGAATGGCCTAGGGAAAGATACGCATACCGCTGTAATCGGGCGAGTTACTACTTTCAGACGCAGCAGGAATTTTTGGGTTCGGTCAATCCGTTCGCGAGATACGGGACTTTGGAGCTAAGAAATGGTTGAGAAGACAACAAATTTTTCGCAATTCTGCTGATCCAAACGCTTAACCAGAATGGCCTAGGGAAAAAATACACATACCGTTGTAATCGGGCGAGTTTCTACTTTCAGATGCAACAGGAATTTTTGGTTAGGTCAATCCGTTCGCGAGATATGGGAGTTTGAAGCCAAGAAATGGTTGAGAAGGCAAAATATTTTTCGCAATTCTGCTGCTCCAAACGTTTAACCAGAATGGCCTAGGGAAAAAATACACATACCGTTGTAATCGGGCGAGTTTCTACTTTCAGATGCAACAGGAATTTTTGGGTAAGGTCAATCCGTTCGCGAGATATGGGAGTTTGAAGCCAAGAAATGGTTGAGAAGGCAACAAATTTTTCGCAATTCTGCTGCTCCAAACGCTTAACCAGAATGGCCTAGGGAAAAAATACACATACCGTTGTAATCGGGCGAGTTTCTACTTTCAGATGCAATAGGAATTTTTGGGTTAGGTCAATCCGTTCGCGAGATATGGTGGTTTGAAGCCAAGAAATGGTTGAGAAGGCAAAATATTTTTCGCAATTCTGCTGCTCCAAACGTTTAACCAGAATGGCCCAGGGAAAAAATACACATACCGTTGTAATCGGGCGTGTTTCTACTTTCAGATGCAACAGGAATTTTTGGGTTAGGTCAATCCGTTCGCGAGATATGGGAGTTTGAAGCCATGAAATGGTTGAGAAGGCAAAAAATTTTTCGCAATTCTGCTGCTCCAAACGCTTAACCAGAATGGCCCAGGGAAAAATTACACATACCGTTGTAATCGGGCGAGTTTCTACTTTCAGATGCAATAGGAATTTTTGGGTTAGGTCAATCGGCTCGCGAGATATGGTGGTTTGAAGCCAAGAAATGGTTGAGAAGACAACAAATTTTTCGCACTTCTGCTGCTCCAAACGCTTAACCAGAATGGCCTAGGGAAAAAATACACATACCGTTGTAATCGGGCGAGTTTCTACTTTCAGATGCAACAGGAATTTTTGGTTAGGTCAATCCGTTCGCGAGATATGGGAGTTTGAAGCCAAGAAATGGTTGAGAAGGCAACAAATTTTTCGCAATTCTGCTGTTCCAAACGCTTCACCAGAATGGGCTAGGGAAAAAATACACATACCGTTGTAATCGGGCGAGTTTCTACTTTCAGATGCAATAGGAATTTTTGGGTTAGGTCCATCCGTTCGCGAGATATGGTGGTTTGAAGCCAAGAAATGGTTGAGAAGGCAAAATATTTTTCGCAATTCTGCTGCTCCAAACGTTTAACCAGAATGGCCCAGGGAAAAAATACACATACCGTTGTAATCGGGCGAGTTTCTACTTTCAGATGCAATAGGAATTTTTGGGTTAGGTCAATCTGTTCGCGAGCTATGGTAGTTTGAAGCTAAGAAATGGTTAAGAAGACAACAAATTTTTCGCAATTCTGCTGTTCCAAACGATTAACCAGAATGGGCTAGGGCAAAAATACACATACCGTTGTAATCGGGCGAGTTTTTACTTTCAGATGCAATAGGAATTTTTGGGTTAGGTCCATCCGTTCGCGAGATATGGTGGTTTGAAGCCAAGAAATGGTTGAGAAGGCAAAATATTTTTCGCAATTCTGCTGCTCCAAACGTTTAACCAGAATGGCCCAGGGAAAAAATACACATACCGTTGTAATCGGGCGAGTTTCTACTTTCAGACGCAACAGGAATTTTTGGGTTAGGTCAATCCGTTCGCGAGGTATGGGAGTTTGAAGCCAAGAAATGGTTGAGAAGGCAAAAAATTTTTCGCAATTCTGCTGCTCCTAACGCTTAACCAGAATAGCCTAGGGAAAAAATTCACATCCCGTTGTAATCGGGCGAGTTTCTACTTTCAGATGCAACAGGAATTTTTGGGTTAGGTCAATCCGTTCGCGAGATATGGGAGTTTGAAGCCAAGAAATGGTTGAGAAGGCAAAACATTTTTCGCAATTCTGCTGCTCCAAACGCTTAACCAGAATGGCCTAGGGAAAAAATACGCATACCGCTGTAATCGGGCGAGTTACTACTTTCAGACGCAGCAGGAATTTTTGGGTTCGGTCAATCCGTTCGCGAGACGCGGGACTTTGGAGCTGAGAAATGGTTGAGAAGACAACAAATTTTTCGCAATTCTGCTGATCCAAACGCTTAACCAGAATGGCCTAGGGAAAAAATACACATACCGTTGTAATCGGGCGAGTTTCTACTTTCAGATGCAATAGGAATTTTTGGGTTAGGTCAATCCGTTCGCGAGATATGGGAGTTTGAAGCCAAGAAATGGTTGAGAAGGCAAAACATTTTTCGCAATTCTGCTGCTCCAAACGCTTAACCAGAATGGCCTAGGGAAAAAATACGCATACCGCTGTAATCGGGCGAGTTACTACTTTCAGACGCAGCAGGAATTTTTGGGTTCGGTCAATCCGTTCGCGAGATACGGGACTTTGGAGCTAAGAAATGGTTGTGAAGACAACAAATTTTTCGCAATTCTGCTGCTCCAAACGCTTAACCAGAATGGGCTAGGGAAAAATACACATACCGTTGTAATCGGGCGAGTTTCTACTTTCACACGTAACAGGAATTTTTGGGTTAGGTCAATTCGTTCGCGAGATATGGGAGTTTGAAGCCAAGAAATGGTTGAGAAGGCATAAAATTTTTCGCAATTCTGCTGACCCAAACGCTTAACCAGAAAGGCCTAGGGAAAAAATACACATACCGTTGTAATCGGGCGAGTTTCTACTTTCAGATGCAATAAGAATTTTTGGGTTAGGTCAATCCGTTCGCGAGATATGGGAATTTGAAGCCAAGAAATGGTTGAGAAGGCAAAACATTTTTCGCAATTCTGCTGCCCCAAACGCTTAACCAGAATGGCCTAAGGAAAAAATACGCATACCGCTGTAATCGGGCGAGTTACTACTTTCAGACGCAGCAGGAATTTTTGGGTTCGGTCAATCCGTTCGCGAGATACGGGACTTTGAAGCTAAGAAATGGTTGAGAAGACAACAAATTTTTCGCAATTCTGCTGCTCCAAACGCTTAACCAGAAGGGGCTAGGGAAAAAATACACATACCGTTGTAATCGGGCGAGTTTCTACTTTCACACGCAACAGGAATTTTTGGGTTAGGTCAATCCGTTCGCGAGATATGGTGGTTTGAAGCCAAGAAATGGTTGAGAAGGCAAAATATTTTTCGCAATTCTGCTGCTCCAAACGTTTAACCAGAATGGCCCAGGGAAAAAATACACATACCGTTGTAATCGGGCGAGTTTCTACTTTCAGATGCAACAGGAATTTTTGGGATAGGTCAATCCGTTCGCGAGATATGGGAGTTTGAAGCCAAGAAATGGTTGCCAAGGCAAAAAATTTCTCGCAATTCTGCTGCTCCAAACGCTTAACCAGAATGGCCCAGGGAAAAAATACACATACCGTTGTAATCGGGCGAGTTTCTACTTTCAGATGCAACAGGAATTTTTGGGTTAGGTCAATCCGTTCGCGAGGTATGGGAGCTTGAAGCCAAGAAATGGTTGAGAAGGCAAAAAATTTTTCGCAATTCTGCTGCTCCTAACGCTTAACCAGAATGGCCTAGGGAAAAAATTCAAATACCGTTGTAATCGGGCGAGTTTCTACTTTCAGATGCAACAGGAATTTTTGGGTTAGGTCAATCCGTTCGCGAGATATGGGAGTTTGAAGCCAAGAAATGGTTGAGAAGGCAAAACATTTTTCGCAATTCTGCTGCTCCAAACGCTTAACCAGAATGGCCTAGGGAAAAAATACGCATACCGCTGTAATCGGGCGAGTTACTACTTTCAGACGCAGCAGGAATTTTTGGGTTCGGTCAATCCGTTCGCGAGATACGGGACTTTGGAGCTGAGAAATGGTTGAGAAGACAACAAATTTTTCGCAATTCTGCTGATCCAAACGCTTAACCAGAATGGCCTAGGGAAAAAATACACATACCGTTGTAATCGGGCGAGTTTCTACTTTCAGATGCAATAGGAATTTTTGGGTTAGGTCAATCCGTTCGCGAGATATGGGAGTTTGAAGCCAAGAAATGGTTGAGAAGGCAAAACATTTTTCGCAATTCTGCTGCTCCAAACGCTTAACCAGAATGGCCTAGGGAAAAAATACGCATACCGCTGTAATCGGGCGAGTTACTACTTTCAGACGCAGCAGGAATTTTTGGGTTCGGTCAATCCGTTCGCGAGATACGGGACTTTGGAGCTAAGAAATGGTTGTGAAGACAACAAATTTTTCGCAATTCTGCTGCTCCAAACGCTTAACCAGAATGGGCTAGGGAAAAATACACATACCGTTGTAATCGGGCGAGTTTCTACTTTCACACGTAACAGGAATTTTTGGGTTAGGTCAATTCGTTCGCGAGATATGGGAGTTTGAAGCCAAGAAATGGTTGAGAAGGCATAAAATTTTTCGCAATTCTGCTGACCCAAACGCTTAACCAGAAAGGCCTAGGGAAAAAATACACATACCGTTGTAATCGGGCGAGTTTCTACTTTCAGATGCAATAGGAATTTTTGGGTTAGGTCAATCCGTTCGCGAGATATGGGAATTTGAAGCCAAGAAATGGTTGAGAAGGCAAAACATTTTTCGCAATTCTGCTGCCCCAAACGCTTAACCAGAATGGCCTAAGGAAAAAATACGCATACCGCTGTAATCGGGCGAGTTACTACTTTCAGACGCAGCAGGAATTTTTGGGTTCGGTCAATCCGTTCGCGAGATACGGGACTTTGAAGCTAAGAAATGGTTGAGAAGACAACAAATTTTTCGCAATTCTGCTGCTCCAAACGCTTAACCAGAAGGGGCTAGGGAAAAAATACACATACCGTTGTAATCGGGCGAGTTTCTACTTTCACACGCAACAGGAATTTTTGGGTTAGGTCAATCCGTTCGCGAGATATGGTGGTTTGAAGCCAAGAAATGGTTGAGAAGGCAAAATATTTTTCGCAATTCTGCTGCTCCAAACGTTTAACCAGAATGGCCCAGGGAAAAAATACACATACCGTTGTAATCGGGCGAGTTTCTACTTTCAGATGCAACAGGAATTTTTGGGTTAGGTCAATCCGTTCGCGAGATATGGGAGTTTGAAGCCAAGAAATGGTTGAGAAGGCAAAAAATTTTTCGCAATTCTGCTGCTCCTAACGCTTAACCAGAATGGCCCAGGGAAAAAATTCACATACCGTTGTAATCGGGCGAGTTTCTACTTTCAGATGCAACAGGAATTTTTGGGATAGGTCAATCCGTTCGCGAGATATGGGAGTTTGAAGCCAAGAAATGGTTGCCAAGGCAAAAAATTTTTCGCAATTCTGCTGCTCCAAACGCTTAACCAGAATGGCCTAGGGAAAAAATAAACATACCGTTGTAATCGGGCGAGTTCCTACTTTCAGATGCAATAGGAATTTTTGGGTTAGGTCAATCCGTTCGCGAGATATGGGGCTTTGAAGCTACGAAATGGATGAGAAGACAACAAATTTTTCGCAATTCTGCTGTTCCAAACGCTTAACCAAAATGGGCTAGGGAAAAAATACACATACCGTTGTAATCGGGCGAGTTTCTACTTTCAGATGCAATAGGAATTTTTGGGTTAGGTCCATCCGTTCGCGAGATATGGTGGTTTGAAGCCAAGAAATGGTTGAGAAGGCAAAATATTTTTCGTAATTCTGCTGCTCCAAACGTTTAACCAGAATGGCCCAGGGAAAAAATACACATACCGTTGTAATCGGGCGAGTTTCTACTTTCGGATGCAACAGGAATTTTTGGGTTAGGTCAATCCGTTCGCGAGATATGGGAGTTTGAAGCCAAGAAATGGTTGAGAAGGCAAAAAATTTTTCGCAATTCTGCTGCTCCTAACGCTTAACCAGAATGGTCTAGGGAAAAACCACGCATACCGTTGTAATCGGGCGAGTTTCTACTTTCAGACGCAACAGGAATTTTTGGGTTAGGTCAATCCGTTCGCGAGATATGGGAGTTTGAAACCAAGAAATGGTTGAGAAGGCAAAAAATTTTTCGCAATTCTGCTGCTCCAAACGCTTAACCAGAATGGAGTAGGGAAAAAATACACGTACCGCTGTAATCGGGCGAGTTTCTACTTTCAGATGCAATAGGAATTTTTGGGTTAGGTCAATCCGTTCGCGAGATATGGGAGTTTGAAGCCAAGAAATGGTTGGGAAGGCAAAAAATTTTTCGCAATTCTGCTGCTCCTAACGCTTAACCAGAATGGTCTAGGGAAAAACCACGCATACCGTTGTAATCGGGCGAGTTTCTACTTTCAGACGCAACAGGAATTTTTGGGTTAGGTCAATCCGTTCGCGAGATATGGGAGTTTGAAACCAAGAAATGGTTGAGAAGGCAAAAAATTTTTCGCAATTCTGCTGCTCCAAACGCTTAACCAGAATGGAGTAGGGAAAAAATACACGTACCGCTGTAATCGGGCGAGTTTCTACTTTCAGATGCAATAGGAATTTTTGGGTTAGGTCAATCCGTTCGCGAGATATGGGAGTTTGAAGCCAAGAAATGGTTGGGAAGGCAAAAAATTTTTCGCAATTCTGCTGCTCCAAACGCTTAACCAGAATGGGCTCGGGAAAAAATACACACACCGTTGTAATCGGGCGAGTTTCTACTTTCAGATGCAATAGGAATTTTTGGGTTAGGTCAATCCGTTCGCGAGATATGGGAGTTTGAAGCCAAGAAATGGTTGAGAAGGCAAAACATTTTTCGCAATTCTGCTGCTCCAAACGCTTAACCAGAATGGCCTAGGGAAAAAATACACATACCTTTGTAATCGGGCGAGTTTCTACTTTCAGATGCAACAGGAATTTTTGGGTTAGGTCAATCCGTTCGTGAGATATGGGAGTTTGAAGCCAAGAAATGGTTGAGAAGGCAACCAATTTTTCGCAATTCTGCTGCTCCAAGCGCTTAACCAGAATGGCCTAGGGAAAAAATACACATACCGTTGTAATCGGGCGAGTTTCTACTTTCAGATGCAATTGGAATTTTTGGGTTAGGTCAATCCGTTCGCGAGATATGGGAGTTTGAAGCCAAGAAATGGTTGGGAAGGCAAAAAATTTTTCGCAATTCTGCTGCTCCAAACGCTTAACCAGAATGGGCTCGGGAAAAAATACACACACCGTTGTAATCGGGCGAGTTTCTACTTTCAGATGCAATAGGAGTTTTTGGGTTAGGTCAATCCGTTCGCGAGATATGGGAGTTTGAAGCCAAGAAATGGTTGAGAAGGCAAAACATTTTTCGCAATTCTGCTGCTCCAAACGCTTAACCAGAATGGCCTAGGGAAAAAATACACATACCGTTGTAATCGGGCGAGTTTCTACTTTCAGATGCAATAGGAATTTTTGGGTTAGGTCAATCCGTTCGCGGGATCTGGGAGTTTGAAGCCAAGAAATGGTTGAGAAGGCAAAAAATTTTTCGCAATTCTGCTGCTCCAAACGCTTAACCAGAATGGCCTAGGGAAAAAATACACATACCGTTGTAATCGGGCGAGTTTCTACTTTCAGTTGCAACAGGAATTTTTGGGTTAGGTCAATCCGTTCGTGAGATATGGGAGTTTGAAGCCAAGAAATGGTTGAGAAGGCAACCAATTTTTCGCAATTCTGCTGCTCCAAACGCTTAACCAGAATGGCCTAAGGAAAAAATACACATACCGTTGTAATCGGGCGAGTTTCTACTTTCAGATGCAATTGGAATTTTTGGGTTAGGTCAATCCGTTCGCGAGATATGGTGGTTTGAAGCCAAGAAATGGTTGAGAAGGCAAAATATTTTTCGCAATTCTGCTGCTCCAAACGTTTAACCAGAATGGACCAGGGAAAAAATACACATACCGTTGTAATCGGGCGAGTTTCTACTTTCAGATGCAACAGGAATTTTTGGGTTAGGTCAATCCGTTCGCGAGATATGGGAGTTTGAAGCCAAGAAATGGTTGAGAAGGCAAAAAATTTTTCGCAATTCTGCTGCTCCTAACGCTTAACCAGAATGGTCTAGGGAAAAACCACGCATACCGTTGTAATCGGGCGAGTTTCTACTTTCAGACGCAACAGGAATTTTTGGGTTAGGTCAATCCGTTCGCGAGATATGGGAGTTTGAAGCCAAGAAATGGTTGAGAAGGCAAAAAATTTTTCGCAATTCTGCTGCTCCAAACGCTTAACCAGAATGGCCTAGGGAAAAAATTCACATACCGTTGTAATCGGGCGAGTTTCTACTTTCAGATGCATCAGGAATTTTTGGCTTAGGTCAATCCGTTCGCGAGATATGGGAGTTTTAATCTAAAAAATAGTTGAGAAGACAACAAATTTTTCGCACTTCTGCTGCTCCAAACGCTTAACCAGAATGGCCTAGGGAAAAAATACACATACCGTTGTAATCGGGCGAGTTTCTACTTTCAGATGCAATAGGAATTTTTGGGCTAAGTCAATCCGTTCGCGAGATATGGTGGTTTGAAGCCAAGAAATGGTTGAGAAGGCAAAATATTTTTCGCAATTCTGCTGCTCCAAACGTTTAACCAGAATGGCCCAGGGAAAAAATACACATACCGTTGTAATCGGGCGAGTTTCTACTTTCAGATGCAACAGGAATTTTTGGGTTAGGTCAATCCGTTCGCGAGATATGGGAGTTTGAAGCCAAGAAATGGTTGAGAAGGCAAAAAATTTTTCGCAATTCTGCTGCTCCTAACGCTTAACCAGAATGGTCTAGGGAAAAACCACGCATACCGTTGTAATCGGGCGAGTTTCTACTTTCAGACGCAACAGGAATTTTTGGGTTAGGTCAATCCGTTCGCGACATATGGGAGTTTGAAGCCAAGAAATGGTTCAGAAGACAACAAATTTTTCGCACTTCTGCTGCTCCAAACGCTTAACCAGAATGGCCTAGGGAAAAAATACACATACCGTTGTAATCGGGCGAGTTTCTACTTTCAGACGCAACAGGAATTTTTGGGTTAGGTCAATCCGTTCGCGAGATATGGGAGTTTGAAGCCAAGAAATGGTTGAGAAGGCAAAAAATTTTTCGCAATTCTGCTGCTCCAAACGCTTAACCAGAATGGCCTAGGGAAAAAATTCACATACCGTTGTAATCGGGCGAGTTTCTACTTTCAGATGCATCAGGAATTTTTGGCTTAGGTCAATCCGTTCGCGAGATATGGGAGTTTTAATCTAAAAAATAGTTGAGAAGACAACAAATTTTTCGCACTTCTGCTGCTCCAAACGCTTAACCAGAATGGCCTAGGGAAAAAATACACATACCGTTGTAATCGGGCGAGTTTCTACTTTCAGATGCAATAGGAATTTTTGGGTTAGGTCAATCCGTTCGCGAGATATGGGAGTTTGAAGCCAAGAAATGGTTGAGAAGGCAAAAAATTTTTCGCAATTCTGCTGCTCCTAACGCTTAACCAGAATGGTCTAGGGAAAAACCACGCATACCGTTGTAATCGGGCGAGTTTCTACTTTCAGACGCAACAGGAATTTTTGGGTTAGGTCAATCCGTTCGCGACATATGGGAGTTTGAAGCCAAGAAATGGTTCAGAAGACAACAAATTTTTCGCACTTCTGCTGCTCCAAACGCTTAACCAGAATGGCCTAGGGAAAAAATACACATACCGTTGTAATCGGGCGAGTTTCTACTTTCAGATGCAATAGGAATTTTTGGGTTAGGTCGTTCGGCTCGCGAGATATGGTGGTTTGAAGCCAAGAAATGGTTGAGAAGGCAAAATATTTTTCGCAATTCTGCTGCTCCAAACGTTTAACCAGAATGGCCCAGGGAAAAAATACACATACCGTTGTAATCGGGCGAGTTTCTACTTTCAGATGCAACTGGAATTTTTGGGTTAGGTCAATCCGTTCGCGAGATATGGGAGTTTGAATCTAAAAAATAGTTGAGAAGACAACAAATTTTTCGCACTTCTGCTGCTCCAAACGCTTAACCAGAATGGCCTAGGGAAAAAATACACATACCGTTGTAATCGGGCGAGTTTCTACTTTCAGATGCAATAGGAATTTTTGGGTTAGGTCAATCGGCTCGCGAGATATGGTGGTTTGAAGCCAAGAAATGGTTGAGAAGGCAAAATATTTGTCGCTATTCTGCTGCTCCAAACGTTTAACCAGAATGGCCCAGGGAAAAAATACACATACCGTTGTAATCGGGCGAGTTTCTACTTTCAGATGCAACAGGAATTTTTGGGTTAGGTCAATCCGTTCGCGAGATATGGGAGTTTGAAGCCAAGAAATGGTTGAGAAGGCAAAAAATTTTTCGCAATTCTGCTGCTCCTAACGCTTAACCAGAATGGTCTAGGGAAAAACCACGCATACCGTTGTAATCGGGCGAGTTTCTACTTTCAGACGCAACAGGAAT
Organism: Ptiloglossa arizonensis; assembly: GCF_051014685.1. NCBI lineage: Eukaryota > Metazoa > Arthropoda > Insecta > Hymenoptera > Colletidae > Ptiloglossa > Ptiloglossa arizonensis. The sequence goes on from NW_027478667.1 coordinate 152,475, forward strand.
TTTTGGGTTAGGTCAATCCGTTCGCGAGATATGGGAGTTTGAAGCCAAGAAATGGTTGAGAAGGCAAAACATTTTTCGCAATTCTGCTGCTCCAAACGCTTAACCAGAATGGCCTAGGGAAAAAATACACATACCGTTGTAATCGGGCGAGTTTCTACTTTCAGATGCAATAGGAATTTTTGGGTTAGGCCAATCCGTTCGCGAGATCTGGGAGTTTGAAGCCAAGAAATGGTTGAGAAGGCAAAAAATTTTTCGCAATTCTGCTGCTCCAAACGCTTAACCAGAATGGCCTAGGGAAAAAATACACATACCGTTGTAATCGGGCGAGTTTCTACTTTCAGATGCAACAGGAATTTTTGGGTTAGGTCAATCCGTTCGCGAGATATGGGAGTTTGAATCTAAAAAATAGTTGAGAAGACAACAAATTTTTCGCACTTCTGCTGCTCCTAACGCTTAACCAGAATGGCCTAGGGAAGAAATTCACATACCGTTGTAATCGGGCGAGTTTCTACTTTCAGAAGCAACAGGAATTTTTGGGATAGGTCAATCCGTTCGCGAGATATGGGAGTTTGAAGCTAAAAAATAGTTGAGAAGAAAACAAATTTTTCGCACTTCTGCTGCTCCAAACGCTTAACCAGAATGGCCTAGGGAAAAAATACACATACCGTTGTAATCGGGCGAGTTTCTACTTTCAGATGCAATAGGAATTTTTGGGTTAGGTCAATCGGCTCGCGAGATATGGTGGTTTGAAGCCAAGAAATGGTTGAGAAGGCAAAATATTTTTCGCAATTCTGCTGCTCCAAACGTTTAACCAGAATGGCCCAGGGAAAAAATACTCATACCGTTGTAATCGGGCGAGTTTCTACTTTCAGATGCAACAGGAATTTTTGTGTTAGGTCAATCCGTTCGCGAGATATGGGAGTTTGAATCTAAAAAATAGTTGAGAAGACAACAAATTTTTGGCACTTCTGCTGCTCCAAACGCTTAACCAGAATGGCCTAGGGAAAAAATACACATACCGTTGTAATCGGGCGAGTTTCTACTTTCAGATCCAATAGGAATTTTTGGGTTAGGTCAATCGGCTCGCGAGATATGGTGGTTTGAAGCCAAGAAATGGTTGAGAAGGCAAAATATTTGTCGCTATTCTGCTGCTCCAAACGTTTAACCAGAATGGCCCAGGGAAAAAATACACATACCGTTGTAATCGGGCGAGTTTCTACTTTCAGATGCAACAGGAATTTTTGGGTTAGGTCAATCCGTTCGCGAGATATGGGAGTTTGAAGCCAAGAAATGGTTGAGAAGGCAAAAAATTTTTCGCAATTCTGCTGCTCCTAACGCTTAACCAGAATGGTCTAGGGAAAAACCACGCATACCGTTGTAATCGGGCGAGTTTCTACTTTCAGACGCAACAGGAATTTTTGGGTTAGGTCAATCCGTTCGCGAGATATGGGAGTTTGAAGCCAAGAAATGGTTGAGAAGGCAAAACATTTTTCGCAATTCTGCTGCTCCAAACGCTTAACCAGAATGGCCTAGGGAAAAAATACACATACCGTTGTAATCGGGCGAGTTTCTACTTTCAGATGCAATAGGAATTTTTGGGTTAGGTCAATCCGTTCGCGAGATCTGGGAGTTTGAAGCCAAGAAATGGTTGAGAAGGCAAAAAATTTTTCGCAATTCTGCTGCTCCAAACGCTTAACCAGAATGGCCTAGGGAAAAAATACACATACCGTTGTAATCGGGCGAGTTTCTACTTTCAGATGCAACAGGAATTTTTGGGTTAGGTCAATCCGTTCGCGAGATATGGGAGTTTGAATCTAAAAAATAGTTGAGAAGACAACAAATTTTTCGCACTTCTGCTGCTCCAAACGCTTAACCAGAATGGCCTAGGGAAAAACCACGCATACCGTTGTAATCGGGCGAGTTTCTACTTTCAGATGCAACAGGAATTTTTGGGTTAGGTCAATCCGTTCGCGAGATATGGGAGTTTGAATCTAAAAAATAGTTGAGAAGACAACAAATTTTTCGCACTTCTGCTGCTCCAAACGCTTAACCAGAATGGCCTAGGGAAAAAATACACATACCGTTGTAATCGGGCGAGTTTCTACTTTCAGATGCAATAGGAATTTTTGGGTTAGGTCAATCGGCTCGCGAGATATGGTGGTTTGAAGCCAAGAAATGGTTGAGAAGGCAAAATATTTGTCGCAATTCTGCTGCTTCAAACGTTTAACCAGAATGGCCCAGGGAAAAAATACACATACCGTTGTAATCGGGCGAGTTTCTACTTTCAGATGCAACAGGAATTTTTGGGTTAGGTCAATCCGTTCGCGAGATATGGGAGTTTGAAGCCAAGAAATGGTTGAGAAGGCAAAAAATTTTTCGCAATTCTGCTGCTCCTAACGCTTAACTAGAATGGTCTAGGGAAAAACCACGCATACCGTTGTAATCGGGCGAGTTTCTACTTTCAGACGCAACAGGAATTTTTGGGTTAGGTCTATCCGTTCGCGAGATATGGGAGTTTGAATCCAAGAAATGGTTGAGAAGGCAAAACATTTTTCGCAATTCTGCTGCTCCAAACGCTTAACCAGAATGGTCTAGGGAAAAACCACGCATACCGTTGTAATCGGGCGAGTTTCTACTTTCAGACGCAACAGGAATTTTTGGGTTAGGTCAATCCGTTCGCGAGATATCGGAGTTTGAAGCCAAGAAATGGTTGAGAAGGCAAAACATTTTTCGCAATTCTGCTGCTCCAAACGCTTAACCAGAATGGCCTAGGGAAAAAATACACATACCGTTGTAATCGGGCGAGTTTCTACTTTCAGATGCAACAGGAATTTTTGGGTTAGGTCAATCCGTTCGCGAGATATGGGAGTTTGAATCTAAAAAATAGTTGAGAAGACAACAAATTTTTCGCACTTCTGCTGCTCCAAACGCTTAACCAGAATGGCCTAGGGAAAAAATACACATACCGTTGTAATCGGGCGAGTTTCTACTTTCAGATGCAATAGGAATTTTTGGGTTAGGTCAATCGGCTCGCGAGATATGGTGGTTTGAAGCCAAGAAATGGTTGAGAAGGCAAAATATTTGTCGCAATTCTGCTGCTTCAAACGTTTAACCAGAATGGCCCAGGGAAAAAATACACATACCGTTGTAATCGGGCGAGTTTCTACTTTCAGATGCAACAGGAATTTTTGGGTTAGGTCAATCCGTTCGCGAGATATGGGAGTTTGAATCTAAAAAATAGTTGAGAAGACAACAAATTTTTCGCACTTCTGCTGCTCCAAAGGCTTAACCAGAATGGCCTAGGGAAAAAATACACATACCGTTGTAATCGGGCGAGTTTCTACTTTCAGATGCAATAGGAATTTTTGGGTTAGGTCAATCGGCTCGCGAGATATGGTGGTTTGAAGCCAAGAAATGGTTGAGAAGGCAAAATATTTGTCGCAATTCTGCTGCTTCAAACGTTTAACCAGAATGGCCCAGGGAAAAAATACACATACCGTTGTAATCGGGCGAGTTTCTACTTTCAGATGCAACAGGAATTTTTGGGTTAGGTCAATCCGTTCGCGAGATATGGGAGTTTGAAGCCAAGAAATGGTTGAGAAGGCAAAAAATTTTTCGCAATTCTGCTGCTCCTAACGCTTAACTAGAATGGTCTAGGGAAAAACCACGCATACCGTTGTAATCGGGCGAGTTTCTACTTTCAGACGCAACAGGAATTTTTGGGTTAGGTCTATCCGTTCGCGAGATATGGGAGTTTGAATCCAAGAAATGGTTGAGAAGGCAAAACATTTTTCGCAATTCTGCTGCTCCAAACGCTTAACCAGAATGGTCTAGGGAAAAACCACGCATACCGTTGTAATCGGGCGAGTTTCTACTTTCAGACGCAACAGGAATTTTTGGGTTAGGTCAATCCGTTCGCGAGATATCGGAGTTTGAAGCCAAGAAATGGTTGAGAAGGCAAAACATTTTTCGCAATTCTGCTGCTCCAAACGCTTAACCAGAATGGCCTAGGGAAAAAATACACATACCGTTGTAATCGGGCGAGTTTCTACTTTCAGATGCAACAGGAATTTTTGGGTTAGGTCAATCCGTTCGCGAGATATGGGAGTTTGAATCTAAAAAATAGTTGAGAAGACAACAAATTTTTCGCACTTCTGCTGCTCCAAACGCTTAACCAGAATGGCCTAGGGAAAAAATACACATACCGTTGTAATCGGGCGAGTTTCTACTTTCAGATGCAATAGGAATTTTTGGGTTAGGTCAATCGGCTCGCGAGATATGGTGGTTTGAAGCCAAGAAATGGTTGAGAAGGCAAAATATTTGTCGCAATTCTGCTGCTTCAAACGTTTAACCAGAATGGCCCAGGGAAAAAATACACATACCGTTGTAATCGGGCGAGTTTCTACTTTCAGATGCAACAGGAATTTTTGGGTTAGGTCAATCCGTTCGCGAGATATGGGAGTTTGAATCTAAAAAATAGTTGAGAAGACAACAAATTTTTCGCACTTCTGCTGCTCCAAAGGCTTAACCAGAATGGCCTAGGGAAAAAATACACATACCGTTGTAATCGGGCGAGTTTCTACTTTCAGATGCAATAGGAATTTTTGGGTTAGGTCAATCGGCTCGCGAGATATGGTGGTTTGAAGCCAAGAAATGGTTGAGAAGGCAAAATATTTGTCGCAATTCTGCTGCTTCAAACGTTTAACCAGAATGGCCCAGGGAAAAAATACACATACCGTTGTAATCGGGCGAGTTTCTACTTTCAGATGCAACAGGAATTTTTGGGTTAGGTCAATCCGTTCGCGAGATATGGGAGTTTGAAGCCAAGAAATGGTTGAGAAGGCAAAAAATTTTTCGCAATTCTGCTGCTCCTAACGCTTAACTAGAATGGTCTAGGGAAAAACCACGCATACCGTTGTAATCGGGCGAGTTTCTACTTTCAGACGCAACAGGAATTTTTGGGTTAGGTCTATCCGTTCGCGAGATATGGGAGTTTGAAGCCAAGAAATGGTTGAGAAGGCAAAACATTTTTCGCAATTCTGCTGCTCCAAACGCTTAACCAGAATGGCCTAGGGAAAAAATACACATACCGTTGTAATCGGGCGAGTTTCTACTTTCAGATGCAATAGGAATTTTTGGGTTAGGTCAATCCGTTCGCGAGATCTGGGTGTTTGAAGCCAAGAAATGGTTGAGAAGGCAAAAAATTTTTCGCAATTCTGCTGCTCCAAACGCTTAACCAGAATGGCCTAGGGAAAAAATACACATACCGTTGTAATCGGGCGAGTTTCTACTTTCAGATGCAACAGGAATTTTTGGGTTAGGTCAATCCGTTCGCGAGATATGGGAGTTTGAATCTAAAAAATAGTTGAGAAGACAACAAATTTTTCGCACTTCTGCTGCTCCAAACGCTTAACCAGAATGGCCTAGGGAAAAAATACACATACCGTTGTAATCGGGCGAGTTTCTACTTTCAGATGCAATAGGAATTTTTGGGTTAGGTCAATCGGCTCGCGAGATATGGTGGTTTGAAGCCAAGAAATGGTTGAGAAGGCAAAATATTTGTCGCAATTCTGCTGCTTCAAACGTTTAACCAGAATGGCCCAGGGAAAAAATACACATACCGTTGTAATCGGGCGAGTTTCTACTTTCAGATGCAACAGGAATTTTTGGGTTAGGTCAATCCGTTCGCGAGATATGGGAGTTTGAAGCCAAGAAATGGTTGAGAAGGCAAAAAATTTTTCGCAATTCTGCTGCTCCTAACGCTTAACCAGAATGGTCTAGGGAAAAACCACGCATACCGTTGTAATCGGGCGAGTTTCTACTTTCAGACGCAACAGGAATTTTTGGGTTAGGTCAATCCGTTCGCGACATATGGGAGTTTGAAGCCAAGAAATGGTTGAGAAGGCAAAACATTTTTCGCAATTCTGCTGCTCCAAACGCTTAACCAGAATGGCCTAGGGAAAAAATACACATACCGTTGTAATCGGGCGAGTTTCTACTTTCAGATGCAACAGGAATTTTTGGGTTAGGTCAATCCGTTCGCGAGATCTGGGAGTTTGAAGCCAAGAAATGGTTGAGAAGGCAAAAAATTTTTCGCAATTCTGCTGCTCCAAACGCTTAACCAGAATGGCCTAGGGAAAAAATACACATACCGTTGTAATCGGGCGAGTTTCTACTTTCAGATGCAACAGGAATTTTTGGGTAAGGTCAATCCGTTCGCGAGATATGGGAGTTTGAAGCCAAGAAATGGTTGAGAAGGCAACAAATTTTTCGCAATTCTGCTGCTCCAAACGCTTAACCAGAATGGCCTAGGGAAAAAATACACATACCGTTGTAATCGGGCGAGTTTCTACTTTCAGATGCAATAGGAATTTTTGGGTTAGGTCAATCCGTTCGCGAGATATGGTGGTTTGAAGCCAAGAAATGGTTGAGAAGGCAAAATATTTTTCGCAATTCTGCGGCTCCAAACGTTTAACCAGAATGGCCCAGGGAAAAAATACACATACCGTTGTAATCGGGCGTGTTTCTACTTTCAGATGCAACAGGAATTTTTGGGTTAGGTCAATCCGTTCGCGAGATATGGGAGTTTGAAGCCAAGAAATGGTTGAGAAGGCAAAAAATTTTTCGCAATTCTGCTGCTCCAAACGCTTAACCAGAATGGCCCAGGGAAAAATTACACATACCGTTGTAATCGGGCGAGTTTCTACTTTCAGATGCAATAGGAGTTTTTGGGTTAGGTCAATCGGCTCGCGAGATATGGTGGTTTGAAGCCAAGAAATGGTTGAGAAGGCAAAATATTTTTCGCAATTCTGCTGCTCCAAACGTTTAACCAGAATGGCCCAGGGAAAAAATACACATACCGTTGTAATCGGGCGAGTTTCTACTTTCAGACGCAACAGGAATTTTTGGGTTAGGTCAATCCGTTCGCGAGATATGGGAGTTTGAAGCCAAGAAATGGTTGAGAAGGCAAAACATTTTTCGCAATTCTGCTGCTCCAAACGCTTAACCAGAATGGCCTAGGGAAAAAATACACATACCGTTGTAATCGGGCGAGTTTCTACTTTCAGATGCAATAGGAATTTTTGGGTTAGGTCAATCCGTTCGCGAGATCTGGGAGTTTGAAGCCAAGAAATGGTTGAGAAGGCAAAAAATTTTTCGCAATTCTGCTGCTCCAAACGCTTAACCAGAATGGCCTAGGGAAAAAATACACATACCGTTGTAATCGGGCGAGTTTCTACTTTCAGATGCAACAGGAATTTTTGGGTTAGGTCAATCCGTTCGCGAGATATGGGAGTTTGAATCTAAAAAATAGTTGAGAAGACAACAAATTTTTCGCACTTCTGCTGCTCCAAACGCTTAACCAGAATGGCCTAGGGAAAAAATACACATACCGTTGTAATCGGGCGAGTTTCTACTTTCAGATGCAACAGGAATTTTTGGGTTAGGTCAATCCGTTCGCGAGATATGGGAGTTTGAATCTAAAAAATAGTTGAGAAGACAACAAATTTTTCGCACTTCTGCTGCTCCAAACGCTTAACCAGAATGGCCTAGGGAAAAAATACACATACCGTTGTAATCGGGCGAGTTTCTACTTTCAGATGCAATAGGAATTTTTGGGTTAGGTCAATCCGTTCGCGAGATCTGGGAGTTTGAAGCCAAGAAATGGTTGAGAAGGCAAAAAATTTTTCGCAATTCTGCTGCTCCAAACGCTTAACCAGAATGGCCTAGGGAAAAAATACACATACCGTTGTAATCGGGCGAGTTTCTACTTTCAGATGCAATAGGAATTTTTGGGATAGGTCAATCCGTTCGCGAGATATGGGAGTTTGAAGCTAAAAAATAGTTGAGAAGACAACAAATTTTTCGCACTTCTGCTGCTCCAAACGCTTAACCAGAATGCCTAGGGAAAAAATACACATACCGTTGTAATCGGGCGAGTTTCTACTTTCAGATGCAATAGGAATTTTTGGGTTAGGTCAATCGGCTCGCGAGATATGGTGGTTTGAAGCCAAGAAATGGTTGAGAAGGCAAAATATTTGTCGCTATTCTGCTGCTCGAAACGTTTAACCAGAATGGCCCAGGGAAAAAATACACATACCGTTGTAATCGGGCGAGTTTCTACTTTCAGATGCAACAGGAATTTTTGGGTTAGGTCAATCCGTTCGCGAGATATGGGAGTTTGAAGCCAAGAAATGGTTGAGAAGGCAAAAAATTTTTCGCAATTCTGCTGCTCCTAACGCTTAACCAGAATGGTCTAGGGAAAAACCACGCATACCGTTGTAATCGGGCGAGTTTCTACTTTCAGACGCAACAGGAATTTTTGGGTTAGGTCAATCCGTTCGCGAGATATGGGAGTTTGAAGCCAAGAAATGGTTGAGAAGGCAAAACATTTTTCGCAATTCTGCTGCTCCAAACGCTTAACCAGAATGGCCTAGGGAAAAAATACACATACCGTTGTAATCGGGCGAGTTTCTACTTTCAGATGCAATAGGAATTTTTGGGTTAGGTCAATCCGTTCGCGAGATCTGGGAGTTTGAAGCCAAGAAATGGTTGAGAAGGCAAAAAATTTTTCGCAATTCTGCTGCTCCAAACGCTTAACCAGAATGGCCTAGGGAAAAAATACACATACCGTTGTAATCGGGCGAGTTTCTACTTTCAGATGCAATAGGAATTTTTGGGATAGGTCAATCCGTTCGCGAGATATGGGAGTTTGAAGCTAAAAAATAGTTGAGAAGACAACAAATTTTTCGCACTTCTGCTGCTCCAAACGCTTAACCAGAATGCCTAGGGAAAAAATACACATACCGTTGTAATCGGGCGAGTTTCTACTTTCAGATGCAATAGGAATTTTTGGGTTAGGTCAATCGGCTCGCGAGATATGGTGGTTTGAAGCCAAGAAATGGTTGAGAAGGCAAAATATTTGTCGCTATTCTGCTGCTCGAAACGTTTAACCAGAATGGCCCAGGGAAAAAATACACATACCGTTGTAATCGGGCGAGTTTCTACTTTCAGATGCAACAGGAATTTTTGGGTTAGGTCAATCCGTTCGCGAGATATGGGAGTTTGAAGCCAAGAAATGGTTGAGAAGGCAAAAAATTTTTCGCAATTCTGCTGCTCCTAACGCTTAACCAGAATGGTCTAGGGAAAAACCACGCATACCGTTGTAATCGGGCGAGTTTCTACTTTCAGACGCAACAGGAATTTTTGGGTTAGGTCAATCCGTTCGCGAGATATGGGAGTTTGAAGCCAAGAAATGGTTGAGAAGGCAAAACATTTTTCGCAATTCTGCTGCTCCAAACGCTTAACCAGAATGGCCTAGGGAAAAAATACACATACCGTTGTAATCGGGCGAGTTTCTACTTTCAGATGCTACAGGAATTTTTGGGTTAGGTCAATCCGTTCGCGAGATATGGGAGTTTGAATCTAAAAAATAGTTGAGAAGACAACAAATTTTTCGCACTTCTGCTGCTCCAAACGCTTAACCAGAATGGCCTAGGGAAAAAATACACATACCGTTGTAATCGGGCGAGTTTCTACTTTCAGATGCAATAGGAATTTTTGGGTTAGGTCAATCGGCTCGCGAGATATGGTGGTTTGAAGCCAAGAAATGGTTGAGAAGGCAAAATATTTGTCGCAATTCTGCTGCTTCAAACGTTTAACCAGAATGGCCCAGGGAAAAAATACACATACCGTTGTAATCGGGCGAGTTTCTACTTTCAGATGCAACAGGAATTTTTGGGTTAGGTCAATCCGTTCGCGAGATATGGGAGTTTGAAGCCAAGAAATGGTTGAGAAGGCAAAAAATTTTTCGCAATTCTGCTGCTCCTAACGCTTAACTAGAATGGTCTAGGGAAAAACCACGTATACCGTTGTAATCGGGCGAGTTTCTACTTTCAGACGCAACAGGAATTTTTGGGTTAGGTCTATCCGTTCGCGAGATATGGGAGTTTGAAGCCAAGAAATGGTTGAGAAGGCAAAACATTTTTCGCAATTCTGCTGCTCCAAACGCTTAACCAGAATGGTCTAGGGAAAAACCACGCATACCGTTGTAATCGGGCGAGTTTCTACTTTCAGACGCAACAGGAATTTTTGGGTTAGGTCAATCCGTTCGCGAGATATGGGAGTTTGAAGCCAAGAAATGGTTGAGAAGGCAAAACATTTTTCGCAATTCTGCTGCTCCAAACGCTTAACCAGAATGGCCTAGGGAAAAAATACACATACCGTTGTAATCGGGCGAGTTTCTACTTTCAGATGCAACAGGAATTTTTGGGTTAGGTCAATCCGTTCGCGAGATATGGGAGTTTGAATCTAAAAAATAGTTGAGAAGACAACAAATTTTTCGCACTTCTGCTGCTCCAAACGCTTAACCAGAATGGCCTAGGGAAAATATACACATACCGTTGTAATCGGGCGAGTTTCTACTTTCAGATGCAATAGGAATTTTTGGGTTAGGTCAATCGGCTCGCGAGATATGGTGGTTTGAAGCCAAGAAATGGTTGAGAAGGCAAAATATTTGTCGCAATTCTGCTGCTTCAAACGTTTAACCAGAATGGCCCAGGGAAAAAATACACATACCGTTGTAATCGGGCGAGTTTCTACTTTCAGATGCAACAGGAATTTTTGGGTTAGGTCAATCCCTTCGCGAGATATGGGAGTTTGAAGCCAAGAAATGGTTGAGAAGGCAAAAAATTTTTCGCAATTCTGCTGCTCCTAACGCTTAACCAGAATGGTCTAGGGAAAAACCACCCATACCGTTGTAATCGGGCGAGTTTCTACTTTCAGACGCAACAGGAATTTTTGGGTTAGGTCAATCCGTTCGCGAGATATGGGAGTTTGAAGCCAAGAAATGGTTGAGAAGGCAAAACATTTTTCGCAATTCTGCTGCTCCAAACGCTTAACCAGAATGGCCTAGGGAAAAAATACACATACCGTTGTAATCGGGCGAGTTTCTACTTTCAGATGCAATAGGAATTTTTGGGTTAGGCCAATCCGTTCGCGAGATCTGGGAGTTTGAAGCCAAGAAATGGTTGAGAAGGCAAAAAATTTTTCGCAATTCTGCTGCTCCAAACGCTTAACCAGAATGGCCTAGGGAAAAAATACACATACCGTTGTAATCGGGCGAGTTTCTACTTTCAGATGCAACAGGAATTTTTGGGTTAGGTCAATCCGTTCGCGAGATATGGGAGTTTGAATCTAAAAAATAGTTGAGAAGACAACAAATTTTTCGCACTTCTGCTGCTCCAAACGCTTAACCAGAATGGCCTAGGGAAAAAATACACATACCGTTGTAATCGGGCGAGTTTCTACTTTCAGATGCAATAGGAATTTTTGGGTTAGGTCAATCGGCTCGCGAGATATGGTGGTTTGAAGCCAAGAAATGGTTGAGAAGGCAAAATATTTGTCGCAATTCTGCTGCTTCAAACGTTTAACCAGAATGGCCCAGGGAAAAAATACACATACCGTTGTAATCGGGCGAGTTTCTACTTTCAGATGCAACAGGAATTTTTGGGTTAGGTCAATCCGTTCGCGAGATATGGGAGTTTGAGGCCAAGAAATGGTTGAGAAGGCAAAAAATTTTTCGCAATTCTGCTGCTCCTAATGCTTAACCAGAATGGTCTAGGGAAAAACCACGCATACCGTTGTAATCGGGCGAGTTTCTACTTTCAGACGCAACAGGAATTTTTGGGTTAGGTCAATCCGTTCGCGACATATGGGAGTTTGAAGCCAAGAAATGGTTGAGAAGGCAAAACATTTTTCGCAATTCTGCTGCTCCAAACGCTTAACCAGAATGGCCTAGGGAAAAAATACACATACCGTTGTAATCGGGCGAGTTTCTACTTTCAGATGCAACAGGAATTTTTGGGTTAGGTCAATCCGTTCGCGAGATCTGGGAGTTTGAAGCCAAGAAATGGTTGAGAAGGCAAAAAATTTTTCGCAATTCTGCTGCTCCAAACGCTTAACCAGAATGGCCTAGGGAAAAAATACACATACCGTTGTAATCGGGCGAGTTTCTACTTTCAGATGCAACAGGAATTTTTGGGTAAGGTCAATCCGTTCGCGAGATATGGGAGTTTGAAGCCAAGAAATGGTTGAGAAGGCAACAAATTTTTCGCAATTCTGCTGCTCCAAACGCTTAACCAGAATGGCCTAGGGAAAAAATACACATACCGTTGTAATCGGGCGAGTTTCTACTTTCAGATGCAATAGGAATTTTTGGGTTAGGTCAATCCGTTCGCGAGATATGGTGGTTTGAAGCCAAGAAATGGTTGAGAAGGCAAAATATTTTTCGCAATTCTGCTGCTCCAAACGTTTAACCAGAATGGCCCAGGGAAAAAATACACATACCGTTGTAATCGGGCGTGTTTCTACTTTCAGATGCAACAGGAATTTTTGGGTTAGGTCAATCCGTTCGCGAGATATGGGAGTTTGAAGCCATGAAATGGTTGAGAAGGCAAAAAATTTTTCGCAATTCTGCTGCTCCAAACGCTTAACCAGAATGGCCCAGGGAAAAATTACACATACCGTTGTAATCGGGCGAGTTTCTACTTTCAGATGCAATAGGAATTTTTGGGTTAGGTCAATCGGCTCGCGAGATATGGTGGTTTGAAGCCAAGAAATGGTTGAGAAGACAACAAATTTTTCGCACTTCTGCTGCTCCAAACGCTTAACCAGAATGGCCTAGGGAAAAAATACACATACCGTTGTAATCGGGCGAGTTTCTACTTTCAGATGCAATAGGAATTTTTGGGTTAGGTCAATCGGCTCGCGAGATATGGTGGTTTGAAGCCAAGAAATGGTTGAGAAGGCAAAATATTTGTCGCAATTCTGCTGCTCCAAACGTTTAACCAGAATGGCCCAGGGAAAAAATACACATACCGTTGTAATCGGGCGAGTTTCTACTTTCAGATGCAACAGGAATTTTTGGGTTAGGTCAATCCGTTCGCGAGATATGGGAGTTTGAAGCCAAGAAATGGTTGAGAAGGCAAAAAATTTTTCGCAATTCTGCTGCTCCTAACGCTTAACCAGAATGGTCTAGGGAAAAACCACGCATACCGTTGTAATCGGGCGAGTTTCTACTTTCAGACGCAACAGGAATTTTTGGGTTAGGTCAATCCGTTCGCGAGATATGGGAGTTTGAAGCCAAGAAATGGTTGAGAAGGCAAAACATTTTTCGCAATTCTGCTGCTCCAAACGCTTAACCAGAATGGCCTAGGGAAAAAATACACATACCGTTGTAATCGGGCGAGTTTCTACTTTCAGATGCAATAGGAATTTTTGGGTTAGGTCAATCCGTTCGCGAGATCTGGGAGTTTGAAGCCAAGAAATGGTTGAGAAGGCAAAAAATTTTTCGCAATTCTGCTGCTCCAAACGCTTAACCAGAATGGCCTAGGGAAAAAATACACATACCGTTGTAATCGGGCGAGTTTCTACTTTCAGATGCAACAGGAATTTTTGGGTTAGGTCAATCCGTTCGCGAGATATGGGAGTTTGAATCTAAAAAATAGTTGAGAAGACAACAAATTTTTCGCACTTCTGCTGCTCCAAACGCTTAACCAGAATGGCCTAGGGAAAAAATACACATACCGTTGTAATCGGGCGAGTTTCTACTTTCAGATGCAATAGGAATTTTTGGGTTAGGTCAATCGGCTCGCGAGATATGGTGGTTTGAAGCCAAGAAATGGTTGAGAAGGCAAAATATTTGTCGCAATTCTGCTGCTTCAAACGTTTAACCAGAATGGCCCAGGGAAAAAATACACATACCGTTGTAATCGGGCGAGTTTCTACTTTCAGATGCAACAGGAATTTTTGGGTTAGGTCAATCCGTTCGCGAGATATGGGAGTTTGAAGCCAAGAAATGGTTGAGAAGGCAAAAAATTTTTCGCAATTCTGCTGCTCCTAACGCTTAACCAGAATGGCCCAGGGAAAAAATACACATACCGTTGTAATCGGGCGTGTTTCTACTTTCAGATGCAACAGGAATTTTTGGGTTAGGTCAATCCGTTCGCGAGATATGGGAGTTTGAAGCCAAGAAATGGTTGAGAAGGCAAAAAATTTTTCGCAATTCTGCTGCTCCAAACGCTTAACCAGAATGGCCCAGGGAAAAAATACACATACCGTTGTAATCGGGCGAGTTTCTACTTTCAGATGCAACAGGAATTTTTGGGTTAGGTCAATCCGTTCGCGAGATATGGGAGTTTGAAGCCAAGAAATGGTTGAGAAGGCAAAAAATTTTTCGCAATTCTGCTGCTCCTAACGCTTAACCAGAATGGTCTAGGGAAAAACCACGCATACCGTTGTAATCGGGCGAGTTTCTACTTTCAGACGCAACAGGAATTTTTGGGTTAGGTCAATCCGTTCGCGAGATATGGGAGTTTGAAGCCAAGAAATGGTTGGGAAGGCAAAAAATTTTTCGCAATTCTGCTGCTCCAAACGCTTAACCAGAATGGCCTAGGTAAAAAATACACATACCGTTGTAATCGGGCGAGTTTCTACTTTCAGATGCAACAGGAATTTTTGGGTTAGGTCAATCCGTTCGCGAGATATGGGAGTTTGAATCTAAAAAATAGTTGAGAAGACAACAAATTTTTCGCACTTCTGCTGCTCCAAACGCTTAACCAGAATGGCCTAGGGAAAAAATACACATACCGTTGTAATCGGGCGAGTTTCTACTTTCAGATGCAATAGGAATTTTTGGGTTAGGTCAATCGGCTCGCGAGATATGGTGGTTTGAAGCCAAGAAATGGTTGAGAAGGCAAAATATTTGTCGCAATTCTGCTGCTTCAAACGTTTAACCAGAATGGCCCAGGGAAAAAATACACATACCGTTGTAATCGGGCGAGTTTCTACTTTCAGATGCAACAGGAATTTTTGGGTTAGGTCAATCCGTTCGCGAGATATGGGAGTTTGAAGCCAAGAAATGGTTGAGAAGGCAAAAAATTTTTCGCAATTCTGCTGCTCCTAACGCTTAACCAGAATGGTCTAGGGAAAAACCACGCATACCGTTGTAATCGGGCGAGTTTCTACTTTCAGACGCAACAGGAAATTTGGGTTAGGTCAATCCGTTCGCGAGATATGGGAGTTTGAAGCCAAGAAATGGTTGAGAAGGCAAAACATTTTTCGCAATTCTGCTGCTCCAAACGCTTAACCAGAATGGCCTAGGGAAAAAATACACATACCGTTGTAATCGGGCGAGTTTCTACTTTCAGATGCAATAGGAATTTTTGGGTTAGGTCAATCCGTTCGCGAGATCTGGGAGTTTGAAGCCAAGAAATGGTTGAGAAGGCAAAAAATTTTTCGCAATTCTGCTGCTCCAAACGCTTAACCAGAATGGCCTAGGGAAAAAATACAAATACCGTTGTAATCGGGCGAGTTTCTACTTTCAGATGCAACAGGAATTTTTGGGTAAGGTCAATCCGTTCGCGAGATATGGGAGTTTGAAGCCAAGAAATGGTTGAGAAGGCAACAAATTTTTCGCAATTCTGCTGCTCCAAACGCTTAACCAGAATGGCCTAGGGAAAAAATACACATAGCGTTGTAATCGGGCGAGTTTCTACTTTCAGATGCAATAGGAATTTTTGGGTTAGGTCAATCCGTTCGCGAGATATGGTGGTTTGAAGCCAAGAAATGGTTGAGAAGGCAAAATATTTTTCGCAATTCTGCTGCTCCAAACGTTTAACCAGAATGGCCCAGGGAAAAAATACACCTACCGTTGTAATCGGGCGTGTTTCTACTTTCAGATGCAACAGGAATTTTTGGGTTAGGTCAATCCGTTCGCGAGATATGGGAGTTTGAAGCCAAGAAATGGTTGAGAAGGCAAAAAATTTTTCGCAATTCTGCTGCTCCAAACGCTTAACCAGAATGGCCCAGGGAAAAATTACACATACCGTTGTAATCGGGCGAGTTTCTACTTTCAGATGCAACAGGAATTTTTGGGTTAAGTCAATCCGTTCGCGAGATATGGGAGTTTGAAGCCAAGAAATGGTTGAGAAGGCAAAAAATTTTTCGCAATTCTGCTGCTCCTAACGCTTAACCAGAATGGTCTAGGGAAAAACCACGCATACCGTTGTAATCGGGCGAGTTTCTACTTTCAGACGCAACAGGAAATTTGGGTTAGGTCAATCCGATCGCGAGATATGGGAGTTTGAAGCCAAGAAATGGTTGAGAAGGCAAAACATTTTCCGCAATTCTGCTGCTCCAAACGCTTAACCAGAATGGCCTAGGGAAAAAATACACATACCGTTGTAATCGGGCGAGTTTCTACTTTCAGATGCAATAGGAATTTTTGGGTTAGGTCAATCCGTTCGCGAGATCTGGGAGTTTGAAGCCAAGAAATGGTTGAGAAGGCAAAATATTTGTCGCAATTCTGCTGCTTCAAACGTTTAACCAGAATGGCCCAGGGAAAAAATACACATACCGTTGTAATCGGGCGAGTTTCTACTTTCAGATGCAACAGGAATTTTTGGGTTAGGTCAATCCGTTCGCGAGATATGGGAGTTTGAAGCCAAGAAATGGTTGAGAAGGCAAAAAATTTTTCGCAATTCTGCTGCTCCTAACGCTTAACCAGAATGGTCTAGGGAAAAACCACGCATACCGTTGTAATCGGGCGAGTTTCTACTTTCAGACGCAACAGGAAATTTGGGTTAGGTCAATCCGTTCGCGAGATATGGGAGTTTGAAGCCAAGAAATGGTTGAGAAGGCAAAACATTTTTCGCAATTCTGCTGCTCCAAACGCTTAACCAGAATGGCCTAGGGAAAAAATACACATACCGTTGTAATCGGGCGAGTTTCTACTTTCAGATGCAATAGGAATTTTTGGGTTAGGTCAATCCGTTCGCGAGATCTGGGAGTTTGAAGCCAAGAAATGGTTGAGAAGGCAAAAAATTTTTCGCAATTCTGCTGCTCCAAACGCTTAACCAGAATGGCCTAGGGAAAAAATACACATACCGTTGTAATCGGGCGAGTTTCTACTTTCAGATGCAACAGGAATTTTTGGGTAAGGTCAATCCGTTCGCGAGATATGGGAGTTTGAAGCCAAGAAATGGTTGAGAAGGCAACAAATTTTTCGCAATTCTGCTGCTCCAAACGCTTAACCAGAATGGCCTAGGGAAAAAATACACATAGCGTTGTAATCGGGCGAGTTTCTACTTTCAGATGCAATAGGAATTTTTGGGTTAGGTCAATCCGTTCGCGAGATATGGTGGTTTGAAGCCAAGAAATGGTTGAGAAGGCAAAATATTTTTCGCAATTCTGCTGCTCCAAACGTTTAACCAGAATGGCCCAGGGAAAAAATACACCTACCGTTGTAATCGGGCGTGTTTCTACTTTCAGATGCAACAGGAATTTTTGGGTTAGGTCAATCCGTTCGCGAGATATGGGAGTTTGAAGCCAAGAAATGGTTGAGAAGGCAAAAAATTTTTCGCAATTCTGCTGCTCCAAACGCTTAACCAGAATGGCCCAGGGAAAAATTACACATACCGTTGTAATCGGGCGAGTTTCTACTTTCAGATGCAACAGGAATTTTTGGGTTAAGTCAATCCGTTCGCGAGATATGGGAGTTTGAAGCCAAGAAATGGTTGAGAAGGCAAAAAATTTTTCGCAATTCTGCTGCTCCTAACGCTTAACCAGAATGGTCTAGGGAAAAACCACGCATACCGTTGTAATCGGGCGAGTTTCTACTTTCAGACGCAACAGGAAATTTGGGTTAGGTCAATCCGATCGCGAGATATGGGAGTTTGAAGCCAAGAAATGGTTGAGAAGGCAAAACATTTTTCGCAATTCTGCTGCTCCAAACGCTTAACCAGAATGGCCTAGGGAAAAAATACACATACCGTTGTAATCGGGCGAGTTTCTACTTTCAGATGCAATAGGAATTTTTGGGTTAGGTCAATCCGTTCGCGAGATCTGGGAGTTTGAAGCCAAGAAATGGTTGAGAAGGCAACAAATTTTTCGCAATTCTGCTGCTCCAAACGCTTAACCAGAATGGCCTAGGGAAAAAATACACATAGCGTTGTAATCGGGCGAGTTTCTACTTTCAGATGCAATAGGAATTTTTGGGTTAGGTCAATCCGTTCGCGAGATATGGTGGTTTGAAGCCAAGAAATGGTTGAGAAGGCAAAATATTTTTCGCAATTCTGCTGCTCCAAACGTTTAACCAGAATGGCCCAGGGAAAAAATACACCTACCGTTGTAATCGGGCGTGTTTCTACTTTCAGATGCAACAGGAATTTTTGGGTTAGGTCAATCCGTTCGCGAGATATGGGAGTTTGAAGCCAAGAAATGGTTGAGAAGGCAAAAAATTTTTCGCAATTCTGCTGCTCCAAACGCTTAACCAGAATGGCCCAGGGAAAAATTACACATACCGTTGTAATCGGGCGAGTTTCTACTTTCAGATGCAACAGGAATTTTTGGGTTAAGTCAATCCGTTCGCGAGATATGGGAGTTTGAAGCCAAGAAATGGTTGAGAAGGCAAAAAATTTTTCGCAATTCTGCTGCTCCAAACGCTTAACCAGAATGGAGTAGGGAAAAAATACACGTACCGCTGTAATCGGGCGAGTTTCTACTTTCAGATGCAATAGGAATTTTTGGGTTAGGTCAATCCGTTCGCGAGATATGGGAGTTTGAAGCCAAGAAATGGTTGGGAAGGCAAACAATTTTTCGCATTTCTGCTGCTCCAAACGCTTAACCAGAATGGGCTAGGGAAAAAATACACACACCGTTGTAATCGGGCGAGTTTCTACTTTCAGATGCAATAGGAATTTTTGGGTTAGGTCAATCCGTTCGCGAGATATGGGAGTTTGAAGCCAAGAAATGGTTGAGAAGCCAAAAAATTTTTCGCAATTCTGCTGCTCCTAACGCTTAACCAGAATGGTCTAGGGAAAAACCACGCATACCGTTGTAATCGGGCGAGTTTCTACTTTCAGACGCAACAGGAAATTTGGGTTAGGTCAATCCGTTCGCGAGATATGGGAGTTTGAAGCCAAGAAATGGTTGAGAAGGCAAAACATTTTTCGCAATTCTGCTGCTCCAAACGCTTAACCAGAATGGCCTAGGGAAAAAATACACATACCGTTGTAATCGGGCGAGTTTCTACTTTCAGATGCAATAGGAATTTTTGGGTTAGGTCAATCCGTTCGCGAGATCTGGGAGTTTGAAGCCAAGAAATGGTTGAGAAGGCAAAAAATTTTTCGCAATTCTGCTGCTCCAAACGCTTAACCAGAATGGCATAGGGAAAAAATACACATACCGTTGTAATCGGGCGAGTTTCTACTTTCAGATGCAACAGGAATTTTTGGGTTAGGTCAATCCGTTCGCGAGATATGGGAGTTTGAAGCCAAGAAATGGTTGAGAAGGCAAAAAATTTTTCGCAATTCTGCTGCTCCAAACGCTTAACCAGAATGGCCTAGGGAAAAAATACACATACCGTTGTAATCGGGCGAGTTTCTACTTTCAGATGCAACAGGAATTTTTGGGTTAGGTCAATCCGTTCGCGAGATATGGGAGTTTGAAGCCAAGAAATGGTTGAGAACACAACAAATTTTTCGCACTTCTGCTGCTCCAAACCCTTAACCAGAATGGCCTAGGGAAAAAATACACATACCGTTGTAATCGGGCTAGTTTCTACTTTCAGATGCAATAGGAATTTTTGGGTTAGGTCAATCGGCTAGCGAGATATGGTGGTTTGAAGCCAAGAAATGGTTGAGAAGGCAAAATATTTTTCGCATTTCTGCTGCTCCAAACGTTTAACCAGAATGGCCCAGGGAAAAAATACACATACCGTTGTAATCGGGCGAGTTTCTACTTTCAGATGCAATAGGAATTTTTGGGTTAAGTCAATCCGTTCGCGAGATATTGTGGTTTGAAGCCAAGAAATGGTTGAGAAGGCAAAATATTTTTCGCAATTCTGCTGCTCCAAACGTTTAACCAGAATGGCCCAGAGAAAAAATACACATACCGTTGTAATCGGGCGAGTTTCTACTTTCAGATGCAACAGGAATTTTTGGGTTAGGTCAATCCGTTCGTGAGATATGGGAGTTTGAAGCCAAGAAATGGTTGAGAAGGCAAAAAATTTTTCGCAATTCTGCTGCTCCTAACGCTTAACCAGAATGGCCCAGGGAAGAAATACACATACCGTTGTAATCGGGCGAGTTTCTACTTTCAGATGCAACAGGAATTTTGGGGTTAGGTCAATCCGTTCGCGAGATATGGGAGTTTGAAGCCAAGAAATGGTTGAGAAGGCAAAAAATTTTTCGCAATTCTGCTGCTCCTAACGCTTAACCAGAATGGTCTAGGGAAAAACCACGCATACCGTTGTAATCGGGCGAGTTTCTACTTTCAGACGTAACAGGAATTTTTGGGTTAGGTCAATCCGTTCGCGAGATATGGGAGTTTGAAGCCAAGAAATGGTTGAGAAGGCAAAAAATTTTTCGAAATTCTGCTGCTCCAAACGCTTAACCAGAATGGAGTAGGGAAAAAATACACGTACCGCTGTAAGCGGGCGAGTTTCTACTTTCAGATGCAATAGGAATTTTTGGGTTAGGTCAATCCGTTCGCGAGATATGGGAGTTTGAAGCCAAGAAATGGTTGAGAAGGCAAAAAATTTTTCGCAATTCTGCTGCTCCTAACGCTTAACCAGAATGGTCTAGGGAAAAACCACGCATACCGTTGTAATCGGGCGAGTTTCTACTTTCAGATGCAATAGGAATTTTTGGGTTAGGTCAATCGGCTCGCGAGATATGGTGGTTTGAAGCCAAGAAATGGTTGAGAAGGCAAAATATTTGTCGCAATTCTGCTGCTTCAAACGTTTAACCAGAATGGCCCAGGGAAAAAATACACATACCGTTGTAATCGGGCGAGTTTCTACTTTCAGATGCAACAGGAATTTTTGGGTTAGGTCAATCCGTTCGCGAGATATGGGAGTTTGAAGCCAAGAAATGGTTGAGAAGGCAAAAAATTTTTCGCAATTCTGCTGCTCCTAACGCTTAACCAGAATGGTCTAGGGAAAAACCACGCATACCGTTGTAATCGGGCGAGTTTCTACTTTCAGACGCAACAGGAATTTTTGGGTTAGGTCAATCCGTTCGCGAGATATGGGAGTTTGAAGCCAAGAAATGGTTGAGAAGGCAAAACATTTTTCGCAAATTCTGCTGCTCCAAACGCTTAACCAGAATGGCCTAGGGAAAAAATACACATACCGTTGTAATCGGGCGAGTTTCTACTTTCAGATGCAACAGGAATTTTTGGGTTAGGTCAATCCGTTCGCGAGATCTGGGAGTTTGAAGCCAAGAAATGGTTGAGAAGGCAAAAAATTTTTCGCAATTCTGCTGCTCCAAACGCTTAACCAGAATGGCCTAGGGAAAAAATACACATACCGTTGTAATCGGGCGAGTTTCTACTTTCAGATGCAACAGGAATTTTTGGGTAAGGTCAATCCGTTCGCGAGATATGGGAGTTTGAAGCCAAGAAATGGTTGAGAAGGCAACAAATTTTTCGCAATTCTGCTGCTCCAAACGCTTAACCAGAATGGCCTAGGGAAAAAATACACATACCGTTGTAATGGGGCGAGTTTCTACTTTCAGATGCAATAGGAATTTTTGGGTTAGGTCAATCCGTTCGCGAGATATGGTGGTTTGAAGCCAAGAAATGGTTGAGAAGGCAAAATATTTTTCGCAATTCTGCTGCTCCAAACGTTTAACCAGAATGGCCCAGGGAAAAAATACACATACCGTTGTAATCGGGCGTGTTTCTACTTTCAGATGCAACAGGAATTTTTGGGTTAGGTCAATCCGTTCGCGAGATATGGGAGTTTGAAGCCAAGAAATGGTTGAGAAGGCAAAAAATTTTTCGCAATTCTGCTGCTCCAAACGCTTAACCAGAATGGCCCAGGGAAAAATTACACATACCGTTGTAATCGGGCGAGTTTCTACTTTCAGATGCAATAGGAATTTTTGGGTTAGGTCAATCGGCTCGCGAGATATGGTGGTTTGAAGCCAAGAAATGGTTGAGAAGACAACAAATTTTTCGCACTTCTGCTGCTCCAAACGCTTAACCAGAATGGCCTAGGGAAAAAATACACATACCGTTGTAATCGGGCGAGTTTCTACTTTCAGATGCAATAGGAATTTTTGGGTTAGGTCAATCGGCTCGCGAGATATGGTGGTTTGAAGCCAAGAAATGGTTGAGAAGACAACAAATTTTTCGCACTTCTGCTGCTCCAAACGCTTAACCAGAATGGCCTAGGGAAAAAATACACATACCGTTGTAATCGGGCGAGTTTCTACTTTCAGATGCAACAGGAATTTTTGGGTTAGGTCAATCCGTTCGCGAGATATGGGAGTTTGAAGCCAAGAAATGGTTGAGAAGGCAAAAAATTTTTCGCAATTCTGCTGCTCCTAACGCTTAACCAGAATGGTCTAGGGAAAAACCACGCATACCGTTGTAATCGGGCGAGTTTCTACTTTCAGACGCAACAGGAATTTTTGGGTTAGGTCAATCCGTTCGCGAGATATGGGAGTTTGAAGCCAAGAAATGGTTGAGAAGGCAAAACATTTTTCGCAATTCTGCTGCTCCAAACGCTTAACCAGAATGGCCTAGGGAAAAAATACACATACCGTTGTAATCGGGCGAGCTTCTACTTTCAGATACAATAGGAATTTTTGGGTTAGGTCAATCCGTTCGCGAGATCTGGGAGTTTGAAGCCAAGAAATGGTTGAGAAGGCAAAAAATTTTTCGCAATTCTGCTGCTCCAAACGCTTAACCAGAATGGCCTAGGGAAAAAATACACATACCGTTGTAATCGGGCGAGTTTCTACTTTCAGATGCAACAGGAATTTTTGGGTTAGGTCAATCCGTTCGCGAGATATGGGAGTTTGAATCTAAAAAATAGTTGAGAAGACAACAAATTTTTCGCACTTCTGCTGCTCCAAACGCTTAACCAGGATGGCCTAGGGAAAAAATACACATACCGTTGTAATCGGGCGAGTTTCTACTTTCAGATGCAATAGGAATTTTTGGGTTAGGTCAATCGGCTCGCGAGATATGGTGGTTTGAAGCCAAGAAATGGTTGAGAAGGCAAAATATTTGTCGCAATTCTGCTGCTTCAAACGTTTAACCAGAATGGCCCAGGGAAAAAATACACATACCGTTGTAATCGGGCGAGTTTCTACTTTCAGATGCAACAGGAATTTTTGGGTTAGGTCAATCCGTTCGCGAGATATGGGAGTTTGAAGCCAAGAAATGGTTGAGAAGGCAAAAAATTTTTCGCAATTCTGCTGCTCCTAACGCTTAACCAGAATGGTCTAGGGAAAAACCACGCATACCGTTGTAATCGGGCGAGTTTCTACTTTCAGACGCAACAGGAATTTTTGGGTTAGGTCAATCCGTTCGCGAGATATGGGAGTTTGAAGCCAAGAAATGGTTGAGAAGGCAAAACATTTTTCGCAATTCTGCTGCTCCAAACGCTTAACCAGAATGGCCTAGGGAAAAAATACACATACCGTTGTAATCGGGCGAGTTTCTACTTTCAGATGCAATAGGAATTTTTGGGTTAGGTCAATCCGTTCGCGAGATCTGGGAGTTTGAAGCCAAGAAATGGTTGAGAAGGCAAAAAATTTTTCGCAATTCTGCTGCTCCAAACGCTTAACCAGAATGGCCTAGGGAAAAAATACACATACCGTTGTAATCGGGCGAGTTTCTACTTTCAGATGCAACAGGAATTTTTGGGTAAGGTCAATCCGTTCGCGAGATATGGGAGTTTGAAGCCAAGAAATGGTTGAGGAGGCAACAAATTTTTCGCAATCCTGCTGCTCCAAACGCTTAACCAGAATGGCCTAGGGAAAAAATACACATAGCGTTGTAATCGGGCGAGTTTCTACTTTCAGATGCAATAGGAATTTTTGGGTTAGGTCAATCCGTTCGCGAGATATGGTGGTTTGAAGCCAAGAAATGGTTGAGAAGGCAAAATATTTTTCGCAATTCTGCTGCTCCAAACGTTTAACCAGAATGGCCCAGGGAAAAAATACACCTACCGTTGTAATCGGGCGTGTTTCTACTTTCAGATGCAACAGGAATTTTTGGGTTAGGTCTATCCGTTCGCGAGATATGGGAGTTTGAAGCCAAGAAATGGTTGAGAAGGCAAAAAATTTTTCGCAATTCTGCTGCTCCTAACGCTTAACCAGAATGGTCTAGGGAAAAACCACGCATACCGTTGTAATCGGGCGAGTTTCTACTTTCAGACGCAACAGGAATTTTTGGGTTAGGTCAATCCGTTCGCGAGATATGGGAGTTTGAAGCCAAGAAATGGTTGAGAAGGCAAAAAATTTTTCGCAATTCTGCTGCTCCAAACGCTTAACCAGAATGGCCTAGGGAAAAAATACACATACCGTTGTAATCGGGCGAGTTTCTACTTTCAGATGCAACAGGAATTTTTGGGTTAAGTCAATCCGTTCGCGAGATATGGGAGTTTGAAGCCAAGAAATGGTTGAGAAGGCAAAAAATTTTTCGCAATTCTGCTGCTCCAAACGCTTAACCAGAATGGAGTAGGGAAAAAATACACGTACCGCTGTAATCGGGCGAGTTTCTACTTTCAGATGCAATAGGAATTTTTGGGTTAGGTCAATCCGTTCGCGAGATATGGGAGTTTGAAGCCAAGAAATGGTTGGGAAGGCAAACAATTTTTCGCATTTCTGCTGCTCCAAACGCTTAACCAGAATGGGCTAGGGAAAAAATACACACACCGTTGTAATCGGGCGAGTTTCTACTTTCAGATGCAATAGGAATTTTTGGGTTAGGTCAATCCGTTCGCGAGATATGGGAGTTTGAAGCCAAGAAATGGTTGAGAAGGCAAAATATTTTTCGCAATTCTGCTGCTCCAAACGCTTAACCAGAATGGCCTAGGGAAAAAATACACATACCGTTGTAATCGGGCGAGTTTCTACTTTCAGACGCAACAGGAATTTTTGGGTTAGGTCAATCCGTTCGCGAGATATGGGAGTTTGAAGCCAAGAAATGGTTGGGAAGGCAAACAATTTTTCGCAATTCTGCTGCTCCAAACGCTTAACCAGAATGGCCTAGGGAAAAAATACACATACCGTTGTAATCGGGCGAGTTTCTACTTTCAGACGCAACAGGAATTTTTGGGTTAGGTCAATCCGTTCGCGAGATATGGGAGTTTGAAGCCAAGAAATGGTTGAGAGGGCAAAAAATTTTTCGCAATTCTGCTGCTCCAAACGCTTAACCAGAATGGCCTAGGGAAAAAATACACATACCGTTGTAATCGGGCGAGTATCTACTTTCAGACGCAACAGGAATTTTTGGGTTAGGTCAATCCGTTCGCGAGATATGGGAGTTTGAAGCCAAGAAATGGTTGAGAAGGCAACAAATTTTTCGCAATTCTGCTGCTCCAAACGCTTAACCAGAATGGCCTAGGGAAAAAATACACATACCGTTGTAATAGGGCGAGTTTCTACTTTCAGACGCAACAGGAATTTTTGGGTTAGGTCAATCCGTTCGCGAGATATGGGAGTTTGAAGCCAAGAAATGGTTGAGAAGGCCAAACATTTTTCGCAATTCTGCTGCTCCAAACGCTTAACCAGAATGGTCTAGGGAAAAAATACACATACCGTTGTAATCGAGCGAGTTTCTACTTTCAGATGCAATAGGAATTTTTGGGTTAGTTCAATCGGCTCGCGAGATATGGTGGTTTGAAGCCAAGAAATGGTTGAGAAGGCAAAATATTTTTCGCATTTCTGCTGCTCCAAACGTTTAACCAGAATGGCCCAGGGAAAAAATACACATACCGTTGTAATCGGGCGAGTTTCTACTTTCAGATGCAATAGGAATTTTTGGGTTAGGTCAATCCGATCGCGAGATATTGTGGATTGAAGCCAAGAAATGGTTGAGAAGGCCAAACATTTTTCGCAATTCTGCTGCTCCAAACGCTTAACCAGAATGGTCTAGGGAAAAAATACACATACCGTTGTAATCGAGCGAGTTTCTACTTTCAGATGCAATAGGAATTTCTGGGTTAGGTCAATCCGTTCGCGAGATATGGGAGTTTGAAGCCAAGAAATGGTTGAGAAGGCAAAAAATTTTTCGCAATTCTGCTGCTCCTAACGCTTAACCAGAATGGCCCAGGGAAAAAATACACATACCGTTGTAATCGGGCGAGTTTCTACTTTCAGATGCAACAGGAATTTTTGGGTTAGGTCAATCCGTTCGCGAGATATGGGAGTTTGAAGCCAAGAAATGGTTGAGAAGGCAAAAAATTTTTCGCAATTCTGCTGCTCCTAACGCTTAACCAGAATGGTCTAGGGAAAAACCACGCATACCGTTGTAATCGGGCGTGTTTCTACTTTCAGACGCAACAGGAATTTTTGGGTTAGGTCAATCCGTTCGCGAGATATGGGAGTTTGAAGCCAAGAAATGGTTGAGAAGGCAAAAAATTTTTCGAAATTCTGCTGCTCCAAACGCTTAACCAGAATGGAGTAGGGAAAAAATACACGTACCGCTGTAAGCGGGCGTGTTCCTACTTTCAGATGCAATAGGAATTTTTGGGTTAGGTCAATCCGTTCGCGAGATATGGGAGTTTGAAGCCAAGAAATGGTTGAGAAGGCAAAAAATTTTTCGCAATTCTGCTGCTCCAAACGCTTAACCAGAATGGCCTAGGGAAAAAATACACATACCGTTGTAATCGGGCGAGTTTCTACTTTCAGATGCAACAGGAATTTTTGGGTTAGGTCAATCCGTTCGCGAGATATGGGAGTTTGAATCTAAAAAATAGTTGAGAAGACAACAAATTTTTCGCACTTCTGCTGCTCCAAACGCTTAACAAGAATGGCCTAGGGAAAAAATACACATACCGTTGTAATCGGGCGAGTTTCTACTTTCAGATGCAATAGGAATTTTTGGGTTAGGTCAATCGGCTCGCGAGATATGGTGGTTTGAAGCCAAGAAATGGTTGAGAAGGCAAAATATTTGTCGCAATTCTGCTGCTTCAAACGTTTAACCAGAATGGCCCAGGGAAAAAATACACATACCGTTGTAATCGGGCGAGTTTCTACTTTCAGATGCAACAGGAATTTTTGGGTTAGGTCAATCCGTTCGCGAGATATGGGAGTTTGAAGCCAAGAAATGGTTGAGAAGGCAAAAAATTTTTCGCAATTCTGCTGCTCCTAACGCTTAACCAGAATGGTCTAGGGAAAAACCACGCATACCGTTGTAATCGGGCGAGTTTCTACTTTCAGACGCAACAGGAATTTTTGGGTTAGGTCAATCCGTTCGCGAGATATGGGAGTTTGAAGCCAAGAAATGGTTGAGAAGGCAAAACATTTTTCGCAAATTCTGCTGCTCCAAACGCTTAACCAGAATGGCCTAGGGAAAAAATACACATACCGTTGTAATCGGGCGAGTTTCTACTTTCAGATGCAATAGGAATTTTTGGGT
This sequence comes from Ptiloglossa arizonensis, assembly GCF_051014685.1. Taxonomy (NCBI): domain Eukaryota; kingdom Metazoa; phylum Arthropoda; class Insecta; order Hymenoptera; family Colletidae; genus Ptiloglossa; species Ptiloglossa arizonensis. The sequence continues at coordinate 179,913 of NW_027478667.1, forward strand.
TAGGTCAATCCGTTCGCGAGATCTGGGAGTTTGAAGCCAAGAAATGGTTGAGAAGGCAAAAAATTTTTCGCAATTCTGCTGCTCCAAACGCTTAACCAGAATGGCCTAGGGAAAAAATACACATACCGTTGTAATCGGGCGAGTTTCTACTTTCAGATGCAACAGGAATTTTTGGGTAAGGTCAATCCGTTCGCGAGATATGGGAGTTTGAAGCCAAGAAATGGTTGAGAAGGCAAAAAATTTTTCGCAATTCTGCTGCTCCAAACGCTTAACCAGAATGGCCCAGGGAAAAATTACACATACCGTTGTAATCGGGCGAGTTTCTACTTTCAGATGCAACAGGAATTTTTGGGTTAGGTCAATCCGTTCGCGAGATATGGGAGTTTGAAGCCAAGAAATGGTTGAGAAGGCAAAAAATTTTTCGCAATTCTGCTGCTCCAAACGCTTAACCAGAATGGCCTAGGGAAAAAATACACATACCGTTGTAATCGGGCGAGTTTCTACTTTCAGATGCAACAGGAATTTTTGGGTAAGGTCAATCCGTTCGCGAGATATGGGAGTTTGAAGCCAAGAAATGGTTGAGAAGGCAACAAATTTTTCGCAATTCTGCTGCTCCAAACGCTTAACCAGAATGGCCTAGGGAAAAAATACACATACCGTTGTAATCGGGCGAGTTTCTACTTTCAGATGCAATAGGAATTTTTGGGTTAGGTCAATCCGTTCGCGAGATATGGTGGTTTGAAGCCAAGAAATGGTTGGGAAGGCAAAAAATTTTTCGCAATTCTGCTGCTCCAAACGCTTAACCAGAATGGGCTAGGGAAAAACCACGCATACCGTTGTAATCGGGCGAGTTTCTACTTTCAGATGCAATAGGAATTTCTGGGTTAGGTCAATCCGTTCGCGAGATATGGTGGTTTGAAGCCAAGAAATGGTTGGGAAGGCAAAAAATTTTTCGCAATTCTGCTGCTCCAAACGCTTAACCAGAATGGTCTAGGGAAAAACCACACATACCGTTGTAATCGGGCGAGTTTCTACTTTCAGATGCAATAGGAATTTTTGGGTTAGGTCAATCGGCTCGCGAGATATGGTGGTTTGAAGCCAAGAAATGGTTGAGAAGGCAAAATATTTGTCGCAATTCTGCTGCTTCAAACGTTTAACCAGAATGGCCCAGGGAAAAAATACACATACCGTTGTAATCGGGCGAGTTTCTACTTTCAGATGCAACAGGAATTTTTGGGTTAGGTCAATCCGTTCGCGAGATATGGGAGTTTGAAGCCAAGAAATGGTTGAGAAGGCAAAAAATTTTTCGCAATTCTGCTGCTCCTAACGCTTAACCAGAATGGTCTAGGGAAAAACCACGCATACCGTTGTAATCGGGCGAGTTTCTACTTTCAGACGCAACAGGAATTTTTGGGTTAGGTCAATCCGTTCGCGAGATATGGGAGTTTGAAGCCAAGAAATGGTTGAGAAGGCAAAACATTTTTCGCAAATTCTGCTGCTCCAAACGCTTAACCAGAATGGCCTAGGGAAAAAATACACATACCGTTGTAATCGGGCGAGTTTCTACTTTCAGATGCAATAGGAATTTTTGGGTTAGGTCAATCCGTTCGCGAGATCTGGGAGTTTGAAGCCAAGAAATGGTTGAGAAGGCAAAAAATTTTTCGCAATTCTGCTGCTCCAAACGCTTAACCAGAATGGCCTAGGGAAAAAATACACATACCGTTGTAATCGGGCGAGTTTCTACTTTCAGATGCAACAGGAATTTTTGGGTAAGGTCAATCCGTTCGCGAGATATGGGAGTTTGAAGCCAAGAAATGGTTGAGAAGGCAAAAAATTTTTCGCAATTCTGCTGCTCCAAACGCTTAACCAGAATGGCCCAGGGAAAAATTACACATACCGTTGTAATCGGGCGAGTTTCTACTTTCAGATGCAACAGGAATTTTTGGGTTAGGTCAATCCGTTCGCGAGATATGGGAGTTTGAAGCCAAGAAATGGTTGAGAAGGCAAAAAATTTTTCGCAATTCTGCTGCTCCAAACGCTTAACCAGAATGGCCTAGGGAAAAAATACACATACCGTTGTAATCGGGCGAGTTTCTACTTTCAGATGCAACAGGAATTTTTGGGTAAGGTCAATCCGTTCGCGAGATATGGGAGTTTGAAGCCAAGAAATGGTTGAGAAGGCAACAAATTTTTCGCAATTCTGCTGCTCCAAACGCTTAACCAGAATGGCCTAGGGAAAAAATACACATACCGTTGTAATCGGGCGAGTTTCTACTTTCAGATGCAATAGGAATTTTTGGGTTAGGTCAATCCGTTCGCGAGATATGGTGGTTTGAAGCCAAGAAATGGTTGGGAAGGCAAAAAATTTTTCGCAATTCTGCTGCTCCAAACGCTTAACCAGAATGGGCTAGGGAAAAACCACGCATACCGTTGTAATCGGGCGAGTTTCTACTTTCAGATGCAATAGGAATTTCTGGGTTAGGTCAATCCGTTCGCGAGATATGGGAGTTTGAAGCCAAGAAATGGTTGAGAAGGCAAAAAATTTTTCGCAATTCTGCTGCTCCTAACGCTTAACCAGAATGGCCCAGGGAAAAAATACACATACCGTTGTAATCGGGCGAGTTTCTACTTTCAGATGCAACAGGAATTTTTGGGTTAGGTCAATCCGTTCGCGAGATATGGGAGTTTGAAGCCAAGAAATGGTTGAGAAGGCAAAAAATTTTTCGCAATTCTGCTGCTCCTAACGCTTAACCAGAATGGTCTAGGGAAAAACCACGCATACCGTTGTAATCGGGCGTGTTTCTACTTTCAGACGCAACAGGAATTTTTGGGTTAGGTCAATCCGTTCGCGAGATATGGGAGTTTGAAGCCAAGAAATGGTTGAGAAGGCAAAAAATTTTTCGAAATTCTGCTGCTCCAAACGCTTAACCAGAATGGAGTAGGGAAAAAATACACGTACCGCTGTAAGCGGGCGTGTTCCTACTTTCAGATGCAATAGGAATTTTTGGGTTAGGTCAATCCGTTCGCGAGATATGGGAGTTTGAAGCCAAGAAATGGTTGAGAAGGCAAAAAATTTTTCGCAATTCTGCTGCTCCAAACGCTTAACCAGAATGGCCTAGGGAAAAAATACACATACCGTTGTAATCGGGCGAGTTTCTACTTTCAGATGCAACAGGAATTTTTGGGTTAGGTCAATCCGTTCGCGAGATATGGGAGTTTGAATCTAAAAAATAGTTGAGAAGACAACAAATTTTTCGCACTTCTGCTGCTCCAAACGCTTAACAAGAATGGCCTAGGGAAAAAATACACATACCGTTGTAATCGGGCGAGTTTCTACTTTCAGATGCAATAGGAATTTTTGGGTTAGGTCAATCGGCTCGCGAGATATGGTGGTTTGAAGCCAAGAAATGGTTGAGAAGGCAAAATATTTGTCGCAATTCTGCTGCTTCAAACGTTTAACCAGAATGGCCCAGGGAAAAAATACACATACCGTTGTAATCGGGCGAGTTTCTACTTTCAGATGCAACAGGAATTTTTGGGTTAGGTCAATCCGTTCGCGAGATATGGGAGTTTGAAGCCAAGAAATGGTTGAGAAGGCAAAAAATTTTTCGCAATTCTGCTGCTCCTAACGCTTAACCAGAATGGTCTAGGGAAAAACCACGCATACCGTTGTAATCGGGCGAGTTTCTACTTTCAGACGCAACAGGAATTTTTGGGTTAGGTCAATCCGTTCGCGAGATATGGGAGTTTGAAGCCAAGAAATGGTTGAGAAGGCAAAACATTTTTCGCAAATTCTGCTGCTCCAAACGCTTAACCAGAATGGCCTAGGGAAAAAACACACATACCGTTGTAATCGGGCGAGTTTCTACTTTCAGATGCAATAGGAATTTTTGGGTTAGGTCAATCCGTTCGCGAGATCTGGGAGTTTGAAGCCAAGAAATGGTTGAGAAGGCAAAAAATTTTTCGCAATTCTGCTGCTCCAAACGCTTAACCAGAATGGCCTAGGGAAAAAATACACATACCGTTGTAATCGGGCGAGTTTCTACTTTCAGATGCAACAGGAATTTTTGGGTAAGGTCAATCCGTTCGCGAGATATGGGAGTTTGAAGCCAAGAAATGGTTGAGAAGGCAAAAAATTTTTCGCAATTCTGCTGCTCCAAACGCTTAACCAGAATGGCCCAGGGAAAAATTACACATACCGTTGTAATCGGGCGAGTTTCTACTTTCAGATGCAACAGGAATTTTTGGGTTAGGTCAATCCGTTCGCGAGATATGGGAGTTTGAAGCCAAGAAATGGTTGAGAAGGCAAAAAATTTTTCGCAATTCTGCTGCTCCAAACGCTTAACCAGAATGGCCTAGGGAAAAAATACACATACCGTTGTAATCGGGCGAGTTTCTACTTTCAGATGCAACAGGAATTTTTGGGTAAGGTCAATCCGTTCGCGAGATATGGGAGTTTGAAGCCAAGAAATGGTTGAGAAGGCAACAAATTTTTCGCAATTCTGCTGCTCCAAACGCTTAACCAGAATGGCCTAGGGAAAAAATACACATACCGTTGTAATCGGGCGAGTTTCTACTTTCAGATGCAATAGGAATTTTTGGGTTAGGTCAATCCGTTCGCGAGATATGGTGGTTTGAAGCCAAGAAATGGTTGGGAAGGCAAAAAATTTTTCGCAATTCTGCTGCTCCAAACGCTTAACCAGAATGGGCTAGGGAAAAACCACGCATACCGTTGTAATCGGGCGAGTTTCTACTTTCAGATGCAATAGGAATTTTTGGGTTAGGTCAATCCGTTCGCGAGATATGGTGGTTTGAAGCCAAGAAATGGTTGGGAAGGCAAAATATTTTTCGCAATTCTGCTGCTCCAAACGTTTAACCAGAATGGCCCAGGGAAAAAATACACATACCGTTGTAATCGGGCGTGTTTCTACTTTCAGATGCAACAGGAATTTTTGGGTTAGGTCAATCCGTTCGCGAGATATGGGAGTTTGAAGCCAAGAAATGGTTGAGAAGGCAAAAAATTTTTCGCAATTCTGCTGCTCCAAACGCTTAACCAGAATGGCCCAGGGAAAAATTACACATACCGTTGAAATCGGGCGAGTTTCTACTTTCAGATGCAACAGGAATTTTTGGGTTAAGTCAATCCGTTCGCGAGATATGGGAGTTTGAAGCCAAGAAATGGTTGAGAAGGCAAAAAATTTTTCGCAATTCTGCTGCTCCAAACGCTTAACCAGAATGGAGTAGGGAAAAAATACACGTACCGCTGTAATCGGGCGAGTTTCTACTTTCAGATGCAATAGGAATTTTTGGGTTAGGTCAATCCGTTCGCGAGATATGGGAGTTTGAAGCCAAGAAATGGTTGGGAAGGCAAACAATTTCTCGCAATTCTGCTGCTCCAAACGCTTAACCAGAATGGGCTAGGGGAAAAATACACACACCGTTGTAATCGGGCGAGTTTCTACTTTCAGATGCAATAGGAATTTTTGGGTTAGGTCAATCCGTTCGCGAGATATGGGAGTTTGAAGCCAAGAAATGGTTGAGAAGGCAAAATATTTTTCGCAATTCTGCTGCTCCAAACGCTTAACCAGAATGGCCTAGGGAAAAAATACACATACCGCTGTAATCGGGCGAGTTTCTACTTTCAGATGCAATAGGAATTTTTGGGTTAGGTCAATCCGTTCGCGAGATCTGGGAGTTTGAAGCCAAGAAATGGTTGAGAAGGCAAAAAATTTTTCGCAATTCTGCTGCTCCAAACGCTTAACCAGAATGGCCCAGGGAAAAATTACACATACCGTTGTAATCGGGCGAGTTTCTACTTTCAGATGCAACAGGAATTTTTGGGTTAGGTCAATCCGTTCGCGAGATATGGGAGTTTGAAGCCAAGAAATGGTTGAGAAGGCAAAAAATTTTTCGCAATTCTGCTGCTCCTAACGCTTAACCAGAATGGTCTAGGGAAAAACCACACATACCGTTGTAATCGGGCGAGTTTCTACTTTCAGACGCAACAGGAATTTTTGGGTTAGGTCAATCCGTTCGCGAGATATGGGAGTTTGAAGCCAAGAAATGGTTGAGAAGGCAAAACATTTTTCGCAAATTCTGCTGCTCCAAACGCTGAACCAGAATGGCCTAGGGAAAAAATACACATACCGTTGTAATCGGGCGAGTTTCTACTTTCAGATGCAACAGGAATTTTTGGGTAAGGTCAATCCGTTCGCGAGATATGGGAGTTTGAAGCCAAGAAATGGTTGAGAAGGCAACAAATTTTTCGCAATTCTGCTGCTCCAAACGCTTAACCAGAATGGCCTAGGGAAAAAATACACATACCGTTGTAATCGGGCGAGTTTCTACTTTCAGATGCAATAGGAATTTTTGGGTTAGGTCAATCCGTTCGCGAGATATGGTGGTTTGAAGCCAAGAAATGGTTGAGAAGGCAAAATATTTTTCGCAATTCTGCTGCTCCAAACGTTTAACCAGAATGGCCCAGGGAAAAAATACACATACCGTTGTAATCGGGCGTGTTTCTACTTTCAGATGCAACAGGAATTTTTGGGTTAGGTCAATCCGTTCGCGAGATATGGGAGTTTGAAGCCAAGAAATGGTTGAGAAGGCAAAAAATTTTTCGCAATTCTGCTGCTCCAAACGCTTAACCAGAATGGCCCAGGGAAAAATTACACATACCGTTGTAATCGGGCGAGTTTCTACTTTCAGATGCAACAGGAATTTTTGGGTTAAGTCAATCCGTTCGCGAGATATGGGAGTTTGAAGCCAAGAAATGGTTGAGAAGGCAAAAAATTTTTCGCAATTCTGCTGCTCCAAACGCTTAACCAGAATGGAGTAGGGAAAAAATACACGTACCGCTGTAATCGGGCGAGTTTCTACTTTCAGATGCAATAGGAATTTTTGGGTTAGGTCAATCCGTTCGCGAGATATGGGAGTTTGAAGCCAAGAAATGGTTGGGAAGGCAAACAATTTCTCGCAATTCTGCTGCTCCAAACGCTTAACCAGAATGGGCTAGGGAAAAAATACACACACCGTTGTAATCGGGCGAGTTTCTACTTTCAGATGCAATAGGAATTTTTGGGTTAGGTCAATCCGTTCGCGAGATCTGGGAGTTTGAAGCCAAGAAATGGATGAGAAGACAACAAATTGTTCGCACTTCTGCTGCTCCAAACGCTTAACCAGAATGGCCTAGGGAAAAAATACACATACCGTTGTAATCGGGCGAGTTTCTACTTTCAGATGCAATAGGAATTTTTGGGTTAGGTCAATCCGTTCGCGAGATATGGTGGTTTGAAGCCAAGAAATGGTTGAGAAGGCAAAATATTTTTCGCAATTCTGCTGCTCCAAACGTTTAACCAGAATGGCCCAGGGAAAAACCACGCACACCGTTGTAATCGGGCGAGTTTCTACTTTCAGACGCAACAGGAATTTTTGGGTTAGGTCAATCCGTTCGCGAGATATGGGAGTTTGAAGCTAAAAAATAGTTGAGAAGACAACAAATTTTTCGCACTTCTGCTGCTCCAAACGCTTAACCAGAATGGCATAGGGAAAAAATACACATACCGTTGTAATCGGGCGTGTTTCTACTTTCAGATGCAATAGGAATTTTTGGGTTAGGTCAATCGGCTCGCGAGATATGGTGGTTTGAAGCCAAGAAATGGTTGAGAAGGCAAAATATTTTTCGCAATTCTGCTGCTCCAAACGTTTAACCAGAATGGCCCAGGGAAAACCACGCACACCGTTGTAATCGGGCGAGTTTCTACTTTCAGACGCAACAGGAATTTTTGGGTTAGGTCAATCCGTTCGCGAGATATGGGAATTTGAAGCCAAGAAATGGTTGAGAAGGCAAAAAATTTTTCGCAATTCTGCTGCTCCAAACGCTTAACCAGAATGGCCTAGGGAAAAAATTCACATACCGTTGTAATCGGGCGAGTTTCTACTTTCAGATGCAACAGGAATTTTTGGCTTAGGTCAATCCGTTCGCGAGATATGGGAGTTTGAATCTAAAAAATAGTTGAGAAGAAAACAAATTGTTCGCACTTCTGCTGCTCCAAACGCTTAACCAGAATGGCCTAGGGAAAAAATACACATACCGTTGTAATCGGGCGAGTTTCTACTTTCAGATGCAATAGGAATTTTTGGGTTAGGTCAATCCGTTCGCGAGATATGGTGGTTTGAAGCCAAGAAATGGTTGAGAAGGCAAAATATTTTTCGCAATTCTGCTGCTCCAAACGGTTAACCAGAATAGCCCAGGGAAAAAATACACATACCGTTGTAATCGGGCGAGTTTCTACTTTCAGATGCAACAGGAATTTTTGGGTTAGGTCAATCCGTTCGCGAGATATGGGAGTTTGAAGCCAAGAAATGGTTGAGAAGGCAAAAAATTTTTCGCAATTCTGCTGCTCCTAACGCTTAACCAGAATGGCCCAGGGAAAAACCACGCACACCGTTGTAATCCGGCGAGTTTCTACTTTCAGACGCAACAGGAATTTTTGGGTTAGGTCTATCCGTTCGCGAGATATGGGAGTTTGAAGCCAAGAAATGGTTGAGAAGGCAAAAAATTTTTCGCAATTATGCTGCTCCAAACGCTTAACCAGAATGGAGTAGGGAAAAAATACACGTACCGCTGTAATCGGGCGAGTTTCTACTTTCAGATGCAATAGGAATTTTTGGGTTAGGTCAATCCGTTCGCGAGATATGGGAGTTTGAAGCCAAGAAATGGTTGGGAAGGCAAAAAATTTTTCGCAATTCTGCTGCTCCAAACGCTTAACCAGAATGGGCTAGGGAAAAAATACACACACCGTTGTAATCGGGCGAGTTTCTACTTTCAGATGCAATAGGAATTTTTGGGTTCGGTCAATCCGTTCGCGAGATATGGGAGTTTGAAACCAAGAAATGGTTGAGAAGGCAACAAATTTTTCGCAATTCTGCTGCTCCTAACGCTTAACCAGAATGGCCTAGGGAAAAAATTCACATACCGTTGTAATCGGGCGAGTTTCTACTTTCAGATGCAACAGGAATTTTTGGGATAGGTCAATCCGTTCGCGAGATATGGGAGTTTGAAGCTAAAAAATAGTTGAGAAGACAAAAAATTTTTCGCAATTCTGCTGCTCCAAACGCTTAACCAGAATGGGCTAGGGAAAAAATACACACACCGTTGTAATCGGGCGAGTTTCTACTTTCAGATGCAATAGGAATTTTTGGGTTAGGTCAATCCGTTCGCGAGATATGGGAGTTTGAAGCCAAGAAATGGTTGAGAAGGCAAAACATTTTTCGCAATTCTGCTGCTCCAAACGCTTGACCAGAATGGCCTAGGGAAAAAATACACATACCGTTGTAATCGGGCGAGTTTCTACTTTCAGATGCAACAGGAATTATTGGGTTAGGTCAATCCGTTCGCGAGATATGGGAGCTTGAAGCCAAGAAATGGTTGAGAAGGCAACAAATTTTTCGCAATTCTGCTGCTCCTAACGCTGAACCAGAATGGCCTAGGGAAAAAATTCACATACCGTTGTAATCGGGCGAGTTTCTACTTTCAGATGCAACAGGAATTTTTGGGATAGGTCAATCCGTTCGCGAGATATGGGAGTTTGAAGCTAAAAAATAGTTGAGAAGACAACAAATTTTTCGCACTTCTGCTGCTCCAAACGCTTAACCAGAATGGCATAGGGAAAAAATACACATACCGTTGTAATCGGGCGTGTTTCTACTTTCAGATGCAATAGGAATTTTTGGGTTAGGTCAATCGGCTCGCGAGATATGGTGGTTTGAAGCCAAGAAATGGTTGAGAAGGCAAAATATTTTTCGCAATTCTGCTGCTCCAAACGTTTAACCAGAATGGCCCAGGGAAAAACCACGCACACCGTTGTAATCGGGCGAGTTTCTACTTTCAGACGCAACAGGAATTTTTGGGTTAGGTCAATCCGTTCGCGAGATATGGGAGTTTGAAGCTAAAAAATAGTTGAGAAGACAACAAATTTTTCGCACTTCTGCTGCTCCAAACGCTTAACCAGAATGGCATAGGGAAAAAATACACATACCGTTGTAATCGGGCGTGTTTCTACTTTCAGATGCAATAGGAATTTTTGGGTTAGGTCAATCGGCTCGCGAGATATGGTGGTTTGAAGCCAAGAAATGGTTGAGAAGGCAAAATATTTTTCGCAATTCTGCTGCTCCAAACGTTTAACCAGAATGGCCCAGGGAAAACCACGCACACCGTTGTAATCGGGCGAGTTTCTACTTTCAGACGCAACAGGAATTTTTGGGTTAGGTCAATCCGTTCGCGAGATATGGGAATTTGAAGCCAAGAAATGGTTGAGAAGGCAAAAAATTTTTCGCAATTCTGCTGCTCCAAACGCTTAACCAGAATGGCCTAGGGAAAAAATTCACATACCGTTGTAATCGGGCGAGTTTCTACTTTCAGATGCAACAGGAATTTTTGGCTTAGGTCAATCCGTTCGCGAGATATGGGAGTTTGAATCTAAAAAATAGTTGAGAAGAAAACAAATTGTTCGCACTTCTGCTGCTCCAAACGCTTAACCAGAATGGCCTAGGGAAAAAATACACATACCGTTGTAATCGGGCGAGTTTCTACTTTCAGATGCAATAGGAATTTTTGGGTTAGGTCAATCCGTTCGCGAGATATGGTGGTTTGAAGCCAAGAAATGGTTGAGAAGGCAAAATATTTTTCGCAATTCTGCTGCTCCAAACGGTTAACCAGAATAGCCCAGGGAAAAAATACACATACCGTTGTAATCGGGCGAGTTTCTACTTTCAGATGCAACAGGAATTTTTGGGTTAGGTCAATCCGTTCGCGAGATATGGGAGTTTGAAGCCAAGAAATGGTTGAGAAGGCAAAAAATTTTTCGCAATTCTGCTGCTCCTAACGCTTAACCAGAATGGCCCAGGGAAAAACCACGCACACCGTTGTAATCCGGCGAGTTTCTACTTTCAGACGCAACAGGAATTTTTGGGTTAGGTCTATCCGTTCGCGAGATATGGGAGTTTGAAGCCAAGAAATGGTTGAGAAGGCAAAAAATTTTTCGCAATTATGCTGCTCCAAACGCTTAACCAGAATGGAGTAGGGAAAAAATACACGTACCGCTGTAATCGGGCGAGTTTCTACTTTCAGATGCAATAGGAATTTTTGGGTTAGGTCAATCCGTTCGCGAGATATGGGAGTTTGAAGCCAAGAAATGGTTGGGAAGGCAAAAAATTTTTCGCAATTCTGCTGCTCCAAACGCTTAACCAGAATGGGCTAGGGAAAAAATACACACACCGTTGTAATCGGGCGAGTTTCTACTTTCAGATGCAATAGGAATTTTTGGGTTCGGTCAATCCGTTCGCGAGATATGGGAGTTTGAAACCAAGAAATGGTTGAGAAGGCAACAAATTTTTCGCAATTCTGCTGCTCCTAACGCTTAACCAGAATGGCCTAGGGAAAAAATTCACATACCGTTGTAATCGGGCGAGTTTCTACTTTCAGATGCAACAGGAATTTTTGGGATAGGTCAATCCGTTCGCGAGATATGGGAGTTTGAAGCTAAAAAATAGTTGAGAAGACAAAAAATTTTTCGCAATTCTGCTGCTCCAAACGCTTAACCAGAATGGGCTAGGGAAAAAATACACACACCGTTGTAATCGGGCGAGTTTCTACTTTCAGATGCAATAGGAATTTTTGGGTTAGGTCAATCCGTTCGCGAGATATGGGAGTTTGAAGCCAAGAAATGGTTGAGAAGGCAAAACATTTTTCGCAATTCTGCTGCTCCAAACGCTTGACCAGAATGGCCTAGGGAAAAAATACACATACCGTTGTAATCGGGCGAGTTTCTACTTTCAGATGCAACAGGAATTATTGGGTTAGGTCAATCCGTTCGCGAGATATGGGAGCTTGAAGCCAAGAAATGGTTGAGAAGGCAACAAATTTTTCGCAATTCTGCTGCTCCTAACGCTGAACCAGAATGGCCTAGGGAAAAAATTCACATACCGTTGTAATCGGGCGAGTTTCTACTTTCAGATGCAACAGGAATTTTTGGGATAGGTCAATCCGTTCGCGAGATATGGGAGTTTGAAGCTAAAAAATAGTTGAGAAGACAACAAATTTTTCGCACTTCTGCTGCTCCAAACGCTTAACCAGAATGGCATAGGGAAAAAATACACATACCGTTGTAATCGGGCGTGTTTCTACTTTCAGATGCAATAGGAATTTTTGGGTTAGGTCAATCGGCTCGCGAGATATGGTGGTTTGAAGCCAAGAAATGGTTGAGAAGGCAAAATATTTTTCGCAATTCTGCTGCTCCAAACGTTTAACCAGAATGGCCCAGGGAAAAACCACGCACACCGTTGTAATCGGGCGAGTTTCTACTTTCAGACGCAACAGGAATTTTTGGGTTAGGTCAATCCGTTCGCGAGATATGGGAATTTGAAGCCAAGAAATGGTTGAGAAGGCAAAATATTTTTCGCAATTCTGCTGCTCCAAACGTTTAACCAGAATGGCCCAGGGAAAAACCACGCACACCGTTGTAATCGGGCGAGTTTCTACTTTCAGATGCAACAGGAATTTTTGGCTTAGGTCAATCCGTTCGCGAGATATGGGAGTTTGAATCTAAAAAATAGTTGAGAAGAAAACAAATTGTTCGCACTTCTGCTGCTCCAAACGCTTAACCAGAATGGCCTAGGGAAAAAATACACGTACCGCTGTAATCGGGCGAGTTTCTACTTTCAGATGCAACAGGAATTTTTGGGTTAGGTCAATCCGTTCGCGAGATATGGGAGTTTGAAGCCAAGAAATGGTTGAGAAGGCAAAAAATTTTTCGCAATTCTGCTGCTCCTAACGCTTAACCAGAATGGCCCAGGGAAAAACCACGCACACCGTTGTAATCGGGCGAGTTTCTACTTTCAGACGCAACAGGAATTTTTGGGTTAGGTCTATCCGTTCGCGAGATATGGGAGTTTGAAGCCAAGAAATGGTTGAGAAGGCAAAAAATTTTTCGCAATTATGCTGCTCCAAACGCTTAACCAGAATGGAGTAGGGAAAAAATACACGTACCGCTGTAATCGGGCGAGTTTCTACTTTCAGATGCAATAGGAATTTTTGGGTTAGGTCAATCCGTTCGCGAGATATGGGAGTTTGAAGCCACGAAATGGTTGGGAAGGCAAAATATTTTTCGCATTTCTGCTGCTCCAAACGCTTAACCAGAATGGGCTAGGGAAAAAATACACACACCGTTGTAATCGGGCGAGTTTCTACTTTCAGATGCAATAGGAATTTTTGGGTTCGGTCAATCCGTTCGCGAGATATGGGAGTTTGAAGCCAAGAAATGGTTGAGAAGGCAAAACATTTTTCGCAATTCTGCTGCTCCAAACGCTTAACCAGAATGGCCTAGGGAAAAAATACACATACCGTTGTAATCGAGCGAGTTTCTACTTTCAGATGCAATAGGAATTTTTGGGTTAGGTCAATCGGCTCGCGAGATATGGTGGTTTGAAGCCAAGAAATGGTTGAGAAGGCAAAATATTTTTCGCATTTCTGCTGCTCCAAACCTTTAACCAGAATGGCCCAGGGAAAAAATACACATACCGTTGTAATCGGGCGAGTTTCTACTTTCAGATGCAATAGGAATTTTTGGGTTAGGTCAATCCGTTCGCGAGATATTGTGGTTTGAAGCCACGAAATGGTTGAGAAGGCAAAATATTTTTCGCAATTCTGTTGCTCCAAACGTTTAACCAGAATGGCCCAGAGAAAAAATACACATACCGTTGTAATCGGGCGAGTTTCTACTTTCAGATGAAACAGGAATTTTTGGGTTAGGTCAATCCGTTCGCGAGATATGGGAGTTTGAAGCCAAGAAATGGTTGAGAAGGCAAAAAATTTTTCGCAATTCTGCTGCTCCAAACGCTTAACCAGAATGGCCTAGGGAAAAAATACACATACCGTTGTAATCGAGCGAGTTTCTACTTTCAGATGCAATAGGAATTTTTGGGTTAGGTCAATCGGCTCGCGAGATATGGTGGTTTGAAGCCAAGAAATGGTTGAGAAGGCAAAATATTTTTCGCATTTCTGCTGCTCCAAACCTTTAACCAGAATGGCCCAGGGAAAAAATACACATACCGTTGTAATCGGGCGAGTTTCTACTTTCAGATGCAATAGGAATTTTTGGGTTAGGTCAATCCGTTCGCGAGATATTGTGGTTTGAAGCCAAGAAATGGTTGAGAAGGCAAAATATTTTTCGCAATTCTGTTGCTCCAAACGTTTAACCAGAATGGCCCAGAGAAAAAATACACATACCGTTGTAATCGGGCGAGTTTCTACTTTCAGATGAAACAGGAATTTTTGGGTTAGGTCAATCCGTTCGCGAGATATGGGAGTTTGAAGCCAAGAAATGGTTGAGAATGCAAAAAATTTTTCGCAATTCTGCTGCTCCTAACGCTTAACCAGAATGGTCTAGGGAAAAACCACGCATACCGTTGTAATCGGGCGAGTTTCTACTTTCAGACGCAACAGGAATTTTTGGGTTAGGTCAATCCGTTCGCGAGATATGGGAGTTTGAAGCCAAGAAATGGTTGAGAAGGCAAAAAATTTTTCGAAATTCTGCTACTCCAAACGCTTAACCAGAATGGAGTAGGGAAAAAATACACGTACCGCTGTAAGCGGGCGAGTTTCTACTTTCAGATGCAATAGGAATTTTTGGGTTAGGTCAATCCGTTCGCGAGATATGGGAGTTTGAAGCCAAGAAATGGTTGGGAAGGCAAAAAATTTTTCGCAATTCTGCTGCTCCAAACGCTTAACCAGAGTGGGCTAGGGAAAAAATACACACACCGTTGTAATCGGGCGAGTTTCTACTTTCAGATGCAATAGGAATTTTTGGGTTAGGTCAATCCTTTCGCGAGATATGGGAGTTTGAAACCAAGAAATGGTTGAGAAGGCAAAACATTTTTCGCATTTCTGCAGCTCCAAACGCTTAACCAGAATGGCCTAGGGAAAAAATACACATACCGTTGTAATCGGGCGAGTTTCTACTTTCAGATGCAATAGGAATTTTTGGGTTAGGTCAATCCGTTCGCGAGATATTGTGGTTTGAAGCCAAGAAATGGTTGAGAAGGCTAAATATTTTTCGCAATTCTGCTGCTCCAAACGTTTAACCAGAATGGCCCAGAGAAAAAATACACATACCGTTGTAATCGGGCGAGTTTCTACTTTCAGATGCAACAGGAATTTTTGGGTCAGGTCAATCCGTTCGCGAGATATGGGAGTTTGAAGCTAAGAAATGGTTGAGCAAGCAAAAAATTTTTCGCAATTTTGCTGCTCCTAACGCTTAACCAGAATGGTCTAGGGAAAAACCACGCATACCGTTGTAATCGGGCGAGTTTCTACTTTCAGACGCAACAGGAATTTTTGGGTTAGGTCAATCCGTTCGCGAGATATGGGAGTTTGAAGCCAAGAAATGGTTGAGAAGGCAAAAAATTTTTCGAAATTCTGCTACTCCAAACGCTTAACCAGAATGGAGTAGGGAAAAAATACACGTACCGCTGTAAGCGGGCGAGTTTCTACTTTCAGATGCAATAGGAATTTTTGGGTTAGGTCAATCCGTTCGCGAGATATGGGAGTTTGAAGCCAAGAAATGGTTGGGAAGGCAAAAAATTTTTCGCAATTCTGCTGCTCCAAACGCTTAACCAGAGTGGGCTAGGGAAAAAATACACACACCGTTGTAATCGGGCGAGTTTCTACTTTCAGATGCAATAGGAATTTTTGGGTTAGGTCAATCCTTTCGCGAGATATGGGAGTTTGAAACCAAGAAATGGTTGAGAAGGCAAAACATTTTTCGCATTTCTGCAGCTCCAAACGCTTAACCAGAATGGCCTAGGGAAAAAATACACATACCGTTGTAATCGGGCGAGTTTCTACTTTCAGATGCAATAGGAATTTTTGGGTTAGGTCAATCCGTTCGCGAGATATTGTGGTTTGAAGCCAAGAAATGGTTGAGAAGGCTAAATATTTTT
Source organism: Ptiloglossa arizonensis (assembly GCF_051014685.1). Taxonomy (NCBI): domain Eukaryota; kingdom Metazoa; phylum Arthropoda; class Insecta; order Hymenoptera; family Colletidae; genus Ptiloglossa; species Ptiloglossa arizonensis. The sequence goes on from NW_027478667.1 coordinate 195,912, forward strand.
CGCAATTCTGCTGCTCCAAACGTTTAACCAGAATGGCCCAGAGAAAAAATACACATACCGTTGTAATCGGGCGAGTTTCTACTTTCAGATGCAACAGGAATTTTTGGGTCAGGTCAATCCGTTCGCGAGATATGGGAGTTTGAAGCTAAGAAATGGTTGAGCAAGCAAAAAATTTTTCGCAATTTTGCTGCTCCTAACGCTTAACCAGAATGGTCTAGGGAAAAACCACGCATACCGTTGTAATCGGGCGAGTTTCTACTTTCAGACGCAACAGGAATTTTTGGGTTAGGTCAATCCGTTCGCGAGATATGGGAGTTTGAAGCCAAGAAATGGTTGAGAAGGCAAAAAATTTTTCGAAATTCTGCTGCTCCAAACGCTTAACCAGAATGGAGTAAGGAAAAAATACACGTACCGCTGTAAGCGGGCGAGTTTCTACTTTCAGATGCAATAGGAATTTTTGGGTTAGGTCAATCCGTTCGCGAGATATGGGAGTTTGAAGCCAAGAAATGGTTGGGAAGGCAAAAAATTTTTCGCAATTCTGCTGCTCCAAACGCTTAACCAGAATGGGCTAGGGAAAAAATACACACACCGTTGTAATCGGGCGAGTTTCTACTTTCAGATGCAATAGGAATTTTTGGGTTAGGTCAATCCGTTCGCGAGATATGGGAGTTTGAAGCCAAGAAATGGTTGAGAAGGCCAAACATTTTTCGCAATTCTGCTGCTCCAAACGCTTAACCAGAATGGCCTAGGGAAAAAATACACATACCGTTGTAATCGAGCGAGTTTCTACTTTCAGATGCAATAGGAATTTTTGGGTTAGGTCAATCGGCTCGCGAGATATGGTGGTTTGAAGCCAAGAAATGGTTGAGAAGGCAAAATATTTTTCGCATTTCTGCTGCTCCAAAAGTTTAACCCGAATGGCCCAGGGAAAAAATACACATACCGTTGTAATCGGGCGAGTTTCTACTTTCAGATGCAATAGGAATTTTTGGGTTAGGTCAATCCGTTCGCGAGATATTGTGGTTTGAAGCCAAGAAATGGTTGAGAAGGCAAAATATTTTTCGCAATTCTGCTGCTCCAAACGTTTAACCAGAATGGCCCAGAGAAAAAATACACATACCGTTGTAATCGGGCGAGTTTCTACTTTCAGATGCAACAGGAATTTCTGGGTTAGGTCAATCCGTTCGCGAGATATGGGAGTTTGAAGCCAGGAAATGGTTGAGAAGGCAAAAAATTTTTCGCAATTCTGCTGCTCGTAACGCTTAACCAGAGTGGCCCAGGGAAAAAATACACATACCGTTGTAATCGGGCGAGTTTCTACTTTCAGATGCAACAGGAATTTTTGGGTTAGGTCATTCCGTTCGCGAGATATGGGAGTTTGAAGCCAAGAAATGGTTGAGAAGGCAAAAAATTTTTCGCAATTCTGCTGCTCCTAACGCTTAACCAGAATGGTCTAGGGGAAAACCACGCATACCGTTGTAATCGGGCGAGTTTCTACTTTCAGACGCAACAGGAATTTTTGGGTTAGGTCAATCCGTTCGCGAGATATGGGAGTTTGAAGCCAAGAAATGGTTGAGAAGGCAAAAAATTTTTCGAAATTCTGCTACTCCAAACGCTTAACCAGAATGGAGTAGGGAAAAAATGCACGTACCGCTGTAAGCGGGCGAGTTTCTACTTTCAGATGCAATAGGAATTTTTGGGTTAGGTCAATCCGTTCGCGAGATATGGGAGTTTGAAGCCAAGAAATGGTTGGGAAGGCAAAAAATTTTTCGCAATTCTGCTGCTCCAAACGCTTAACCAGAATGGGCTAGGGAAAAAATACACACACCGTTGTAATCGGGCGAGTTTCTACTTTCAGATGCAATAGGAATTTTTGGGTTAGGTCAATCCTTTCGCGAGATATGGGTGTTTGAAACCAAGAAATGGTTGAGAAGGCAAAACATTTTCCGCATTTCTGCAGCTCCAAACGCTTAACCAGAATGGCCTAGGGAAAAAATACACATACCGTTGTAATCGGGCGAGTTTCTACTTTCAGATGCAATAGGAATTTTTGGGTTAGGTCAATCCGTTCGCGAGATATTGTGGTTTGAAGCCAAGAAATGGTTGAGAAGGCAAAATATTTTTCGCAATTCTGCTGCTCCAAACGTTTAACCAGACTGGCCCTGAGAAAAAATACACATACCGTTGTAATCGGGCGAGTTTCTACTTTCAGATGCAACAGGAATTGTTGGGTTAGGTCAATCCGTTCGCGAGATATGGGAGTTTGAAGCTAAGAAATGGTTGAGAAAGCAAAAAATTTTTCGCAATTCTGCTGCTCCTAACGCTTAACCAGAATGGCCCAGGGAAAAAATACACATACCGTTGTAATCGGGCGAGTTTCTACTTTCAGATGCAACAGGAATTTTTGGGTTAGGTCACTCCGTTCGCGAGATATGGGAGTTTGAAGCCAAGAAATGGTTGGGAAGGCAAAAAATTTTTCGCAATTCTGCTGCTCCTAACGCTTAACCAGAATGGTCTAGGGAAAAACCACGCATACCGTTGTAATCGGGCGAGTTTCTACATTCAGACGCAACAGGAATTTTTGGGTTAGGTCAATCCGTTCGCGAGATATGGGAGTTTGAAGCCAAGAAATGGTTGAGAAGGCAACCAATTTTTCGAAATTCTGCTGCTCCAAACGCTTAACCAGAATGGAGTAGGGAAAAAATACACGTACCGCTGTAAGCGGGCGAGTTTCTACTTTCAGATGCAATAGGAATTTTTGGGTTATGTCAATCCGTTCGCGAGATATGGGAGTTTGAAGCCAAGAAATGGTTGGGAAGGCAAAAATTTTTTCGCAATTCTGCTGCTCCAAACGCTTAACCAGAATGGGCTAGGGAAAAAATACACACACCGTTGTAATCGGGCGAGTTTCTACTTTCAGATGCAATAGGAATTTTTGGGTTAGGTCAATCCGTTCGCGAGATATGGGAGTTTGAAGCCAAGAAATGGTTGAGAAGGCAAAACATTTTTCGCAATTCTGCTGCTCCAAACGCTTAACCAGAATGCCCTAGGGAAAAAATACACATACCGTTGTAATCGGGCGAGTTTCTACTTTCAGATGCAATAGGAATTTTTGGGTTAAGTCAATCCGTTCGCGAGATCTGGGAGTTTGAAGCCAAGAAATGGATGAGAAGACAACAAATTGTTCGCACTTCTGCTGCTCCAAACGCTTAACCAGAATGGCCTAGGGAAAAAATACACACACCGTTGTAATCGGGCGAGTTTCTACTTTCAGATGCAATAGGAATTTTTGGGTTAGGTCAATCCGTTCGCGAGATATGGTGGTTTGAAGCCAAGAAATGGTTGAGAAGGCAAAATATTTTTCGCAATTCTGCTGCTCCAAACGTTTAACCAGAATGGCCCAGGGAAAAACCACGCACACCGTTGTAATCGGGCGAGTTTCTACTTTCAGACGCAACAGGAATTTTTGGGTTAGGTCAATCCGTTCGCGAGATATGGGAGTTTGAAGCTAAAAAATAGTTGAGAAGACAACAAATTTTTCGCACTTCTGCTGCTCCAAACGCTTAACCAGAATGGCATAGGGAAAAAATACACATACCGTTGTAATCGGGCGTGTTTCTACTTTCAGATGCAATAGGAATTTTTGGGTTAGGTCAATCGGCTCGCGAGATATGGTGGTTTGAAGCCAAGAAATGGTTGAGAAGGCAAAATATTTTTCGCAATTCTGCTGCTCCAAACGTTTAACCAGAATGGCCCAAGGAAAACCACGCACACCGTTGTAATCGGGCGAGTTTCTACTTTCAGACGCAACAGGAATTTTTGGGTTAGGTCAATCCGTTCGCGAGATATGGGAATTTGAAGCCAAGAAATGGTTGAGAAGGCAAAAAATTTTTCGCAATTCTGCTGCTCCAAACGCTTAACCAGAATGGCCTAGGGAAAAAATTCACATACCGTTGTAATCGGGCGAGTTTCTACTTTCAGATGCAACAGGAATTTTTGGCTTAGGTCAATCCGTTCGCGAGATATGGGAGTTTGAATCTAAAAAATAGTTGAGAAGAAAACAAATTGTTCGCACTTCTGCTGCTCCAAACGCTTAACCAGAATGGCCTAGGGAAAAAATACACATACCGTTGTAATCGGGCGAGTTTCTACTTTCAGATGCAATAGGAATTTTTGGGTTAGGTCAATCCGTTCGCGAGATATGGTGGTTTGAAGCCAAGAAATGGTTGAGAAGGCAAAATATTTTTCGCAATTCTGCTGCTCCAAACGTTTAACCAGAATGGCCCAGGGAAAAAATACACATACCGTTGTAATCGGGCGAGTTTCTACTTTCAGATGCAACAGGAATTTTTGGGTTAGGTCAATCCGTTCGCGAGATATGGGAGTTTGAAGCCAAGAAATGGTTGAGAAGGCAAAAAATTTTTCGCAATTCTGCTGCTCCTAACGCTTAACCAGAATGGCCCAGGGAAAAACCACGCAAACCGTTGTAATCGGGCGAGTTTCTACTTTCAGACGCAACAGGAATTTTTGGGTTAGGTCTATCCGTTCGCGAGATATGGGAGTTTGAAGCCAAGAAATGGTTGAGAAGGCAAAAAATTTTTCGCAATTATGCTGCTCCAAACGCTTAACCAGAATGGAGTAGGGAAAAAATACACGTACCGCTGTAATCGGGCGAGTTTCTACTTTCAGATGCAATAGGAATTTTTGGGTTAGGTCATTCCGTTCGCGAGATATGGGAGTTTGAAGCCAAGAAATGGTTGGGAAGGCAAAAAATTTTTCGCAATTCTGCTGCTCCAAACGCTTAACCAGAATGGGCTAGGGAAAAAATACACACACCGTTGTAATCGGGCGAGTTTCTACTTTCAGATGCAATAGGAATTTTTGGGTTCGGTCAATCCGTTCGCGAGATATGGGAGTTTGAAGCCAAGAAATGGTTGAGAAGGCAAAACATTTTTCGCAATTCTGCTGCTCCAAACGCTTAACCAGAATGGCCTAGGGAAAAAATACACATACCGTTGTAATCGGGCGAGTTTCTACTTTCAGATGCAATAGGAATTTTTGGGTTAGGTCAATCCGTTCGCGAGATCTGGGAGTTTGAAGCCAAGAAATGGTTGAGAAGGCAAAAAATTTTTCGCAATTCTGCTGCTCCAAACGCTTAACCAGAATGGGCCAGGGAAAAAATACACACACCGTTGTAATCGGGCGAGTTTCTACTTTCAGATGCAATAGGAATTTTTGGGTTAGGTCAATCCGTTCGCGAGATATGGGAGTTTGAAACCAAGAAATGGTTGAGAAGGCAAAACATTTTTCGCATTTCTGCTGCTCCAAAAGCTTGACCAGAATGGGCTAGGGAAAAAATACACATACCGTTGTAATCGGGCGAGTTTCTACTTTCAGATGCAACAGGAATTATTGGGTTAGGTCAATCCGTTCGCGAGATATGGGAGTTTGAAGCCAAGAAATGGTTGAGAAGGCAACAAATTTTTCGCAATTCTGCTGCTCCTAACGCTTAACCAGAATGGCCTAGGGAAAAAATTCACATACCGTTGTAATCGGGCGAGTTTCTACTTTCAGATGCAACAGGAATTTTTGGGATAGGTCAATCCGTTCGCGAGATATGGGAGTTTGAAGCTAAAAAATAGTTGAGAAGACAAAAAATTTTTCGCAATTCTGCTGCTCCAAACGCTTAACCAGAATGGGCTAGGGAAAAAATACACACACCGCTGTAATCGGGCGAGTTTCTACTTTCAGATGCAATAGGAATTTTTGGGTTAGGTCAATCCGTTCGCGAGATATGGGAGTTTGAAGCCAAGAAATGGTTGAGAAGGCAAAACATTTTTCGCAATTCTGCTGCTCCAAACGCTTGACCAGAATGGCCTAGGGAAAAAATACACATACCGTTGTAATCGGGCGAGTTTCTACTTTCAGATGCAACAGGAATTTTTGGGTTAGGTCAATCCGTTCGCGAGATATGGGAGTTTGAAGCCAAGAAATGGTTGAGAAGGCAAAAAATTTTTCGCAATTCTGCTGCTCCTAGCGCTTAACCAGAATGGCCCAGGGAAAAACCACGCAAACCGTTGTAATCGGGCGAGTTTCTACTTTCAGACGCAACAGGAATTTTTGGGTTAGGTCTATCCGTTCGCGAGATATGGGAGTTTGAAGCCAAGAAATGGTTGAGAAGGCAAAAAATTTTTCGCAATTATGCTGCTCCAAACGCTTAACCAGAATGGAGTAGGGAAAAAATACACGTACCGCTGTAATCGGGCGAGTTTCTACTTTCAGATGCAATAGGAATTTTTGGGTTAGGTCATTCCGTTCGCGAGATATGGGAGTTTGAAGCCAAGAAATGGTTGGGAAGGCAAAAAATTTTTCGCAATTCTGCTGCTCCAAACGCTTAACCAGAATGGGCTAGGGAAAAAATACACACACCGTTGTAATCGGGCGAGTTTCTACTTTCAGATGCAATAGGAATTTTTGGGTTCGGTCAATCCGTTCGCGAGATATGGGAGTTTGAAGCCAAGAAATGGTTGAGAAGGCAAAACATTTTTCGCAATTCTGCTGCTCCAAACGCTTAACCAGAATGGCCTAGGGAAAAAATACACATACCGTTGTAATCGGGCGAGTTTCTACTTTCAGATGCAATAGGAATTTTTGGGTTAGGTCAATCCGTTCGCGAGATCTGGGAGTTTGAAGCCAAGAAATGGTTGAGAAGGCAAAAAATTTTTCGCAATTCTGCTGCTCCAAACGCTTAACCAGAATGGGCCAGGGAAAAAATACACACACCGTTGTAATCGGGCGAGTTTCTACTTTCAGATGCAATAGGAATTTTTGGGTTAGGTCAATCCGTTCGCGAGATATGGGAGTTTGAAACCAAGAAATGGTTGAGAAGGCAAAACATTTTTCGCATTTCTGCTGCTCCAAAAGCTTGACCAGAATGGGCTAGGGAAAAAATACACATACCGTTGTAATCGGGCGAGTTTCTACTTTCAGATGCAACAGGAATTATTGGGTTAGGTCAATCCGTTCGCGAGATATGGGAGTTTGAAGCCAAGAAATGGTTGAGAAGGCAACAAATTTTTCGCAATTCTGCTGCTCCTAACGCTTAACCAGAATGGCCTAGGGAAAAAATTCACATACCGTTGTAATCGGGCGAGTTTCTACTTTCAGATGCAACAGGAATTTTTGGGATAGGTCAATCCGTTCGCGAGATATGGGAGTTTGAAGCTAAAAAATAGTTGAGAAGACAAAAAATTTTTCGCAATTCTGCTGCTCCAAACGCTTAACCAGAATGGGCTAGGGAAAAAATACACACACCGCTGTAATCGGGCGAGTTTCTACTTTCAGATGCAATAGGAATTTTTGGGTTAGGTCAATCCGTTCGCGAGATATGGGAGTTTGAAGCCAAGAAATGGTTGAGAAGGCAAAACATTTTTCGCAATTCTGCTGCTCCAAACGCTTGACCAGAATGGCCTAGGGAAAAAATACACATACCGTTGTAATCGGGCGAGTTTCTACTTTCAGATGCAACAGGAATTATTGGGTTAGGTCAATCCGTTCGCGAGATATGGGAGTTTGAAGCCAAGAAATGGTTGAGAAGGCAACAAATTTTTCGCAATTCTGCTGCTCCTAACGCTTAACCAGAATGGCCTAGGGAAAAAATTCACATACCGTTGTAATCGGGCGAGTTTCTACTTTCAGATGCAACAGGAATTTTTGGGATAGGTCAATCCGTTCGCGAGATATGGGAGTTTGAAGCTAAAAAATAGTTGAGAAGACAACAAATTTTTCGCACTTCTGCTGCTCCAAACGCTTAACCAGAATGGCATAGGGAAAAAATACACATACCGTTGTAATCGGGCGTGTTTCTACTTTCAGATGCAATAGGAATTTTTGGGTTAGGTCAATCGGCTCGCGAGATATGGTGGTTTGAAGCCAAGAAATGGTTGAGAAGGCAAAATATTTTTCGCAATTCTGCTGCTCCAAACGTTTAACCAGAATGGCCCAGGGAAAAACCACGCACACCGTTGTAATCGGGCGAGTTTCTACTTTCAGACGCAACAGGAATTTTTGGGTTAGGTCAATCCGTTCGCGAGATATGGGAATTTGAAGCCAAGAAATGGTTGAGAAGGCAAAAAATTTTTCGCAATTCTGCTGCTCCAAACGCTTAACCAGAATGGCCTAGGGAAAAAATTCACATACCGTTGTAATCGGGCGAGTTTCTACTTTCAGATGCAACAGGAATTTTTGGCTTAGGTCAATCCGTTCGCGAGATATGGGAGTTTGAATCTAAAAAATAGTTGAGAAGAAAACAAATTGTTCGCACTTCTGCTGCTCCAAACGCTTAACCAGAATGGCCTAGGGAAAAAATACACATACCGTTGTAATCGGGCGAGTTTCTACTTTCAGATGCAATAGGAATTTTTGGGTTAGGTCAATCCGTTCGCGAGATATGGTGGTTTGAAGCCAAGAAATGGTTGAGAAGGCAAAATATTTTTCGCAATTCTGCTGCTCCAAACGTTTAACCAGAATGGCCCAGGGAAAAAATACACATACCGTTGTAATCGGGCGAGTTTCTGCTTTCAGATGCAACAGGAATTTTTGGGTTAGGTCAATCCGTTCGCGAGATATGGGAGTTTGAAGCCAAGAAATGGTTGAGAAGGCAAAAAATTTTTCGCAATTCTGCTGCTCCTAACGCTTAACCAGAATGGCCCAGGGAAAAACCACGCAAACCGTTGTAATCGGGCGAGTTTCTACTTTCAGACGCAACAGGAATTTTTGGGTTAGGTCTATCCGTTCGCGAGATATGGGAGTTTGAAGCCAAGAAATGGTTGAGAAGGCAAAAAATTTTTCGCAATTATGCTGCTCCAAACGCTTAACCAGAATGGAGTAGGGAAAAAATACACGTACCGCTGTAATCGGGCGAGTTTCTACTTTCAGATGCAATAGGAATTTTTGGGTTAGGTCAATCCGTTCGCGAGATATGGGAGTTTGAAGCCAAGAAATGGTTGGGAAGGCAAAAAATTTTTCGCAATTCTGCTGCTCCAAACGCTTAACCAGAATGGGCTAGGGAAAAAATACACACACCGTTGTAATCGGGCGAGTTTCTACTTTCAGATGCAATAGGAATTTTTGGGTTCGGTCAATCCGTTCGCGAGATATGGGAGTTTGAAGCCAAGAAACGGTTGAGAAGGCAAAACATTTTTCGCAATTCTGCTGCTCCAAACGCTTAACCAGAATGGCCTAGGGAAAAAATACACATACCGTTGTAATCGGGCGAGTTTCTACTTTCAGATGCAATAGGAATTTTTGGGTTAGGTCAATCCGTTCGCGAGATCTGGGAGTTTGAAGCCAAGAAATGGTTGAGAAGGCAAAAAATTTTTCGCAATTCTGCTGCTCCAAACGCTTAACCAGAATGGGCCAGGGAAAAAATACACACACCGTTGTAATCGGGCGAGTTTCTACTTTCAGATGCAATAGGAATTTTTGGGTTAGGTCAATCCGTTCGCGAGATATGGGAGTTTGAAACCAAGAAATGGTTGAGAAGGCAAAACATTTTTCGCATTTCTGCTGCTCCAAAAGCTTGACCAGAATGGGCTAGGGAAAAAATACACATACCGTTGTAATCGGGCGAGTTTCTACTTTCAGATGCAACAGGAATTATTGGGTTATGTCAATCCGTTCGCGAGATATGGGAGTTTGAAGCCAAGAAATGGTTGAGAAGGCAACAAATTTTTCGCAATTCTGCTGCTCCTAACGCTTAACCAGAATGGCCTAGGGAAAAAATTCACATACCGTTGTAATCGGACGAGTTTCTACTTTCAGATGCAACAGGAATTTTTGGGATATGTCAATCCGTTCGCGAGATATGGGAGTTTGAAGCTAAAAAATAGTTGAGAAGACAAAAAATTTTTCGCAATTCTGCTGCTCCAAACGCTTAACCAGAATGGGCTAGGGAAAAAATACACACACCGCTGTAATCGGGCGAGTTTCTACTTTCAGATGCAATAGGAATTTTTGGGTTAGGTCAATCCGTTCGCGAGATATGGGAGTTTGAAGCCAAGAAATGGTTGAGAAGGCAAAACATTTTTCGCAATTCTGCTGCTCCAAACGCTTGACCAGAATGGCCTAGGGAAAAAATACACATACCGTTGTAATCGGGCGAGTTTCTACTTTCAGATGCAACTGGAATTATTGGGTTAGGTCAATCCGTTCGCGAGATATGGGAGTTTGAAGCCAAGAAATGGTTGAGAAGGCAAAACATTTTTCGCAATTCTGCTGCTCCAAACGCTTAACCAGAATGGCCTAGGGAAAAAATACACATACCGTTGTAATCGGGCGAGTTTCTACTTTCAGATGCAATAGGAATTTTTGGGTTAGGTCAATCCGTTCGCGAGATCTGGGAGTTTGAAGCCAAGAAATGGTTGAGAAGGCAACAAATTTTTCGCAATTCTGCTGCTCCAAACGCTTAACCGGAATGGGCTAGGGAAAAAATACACATACCGTTGTAATCGGGCGAGTTTCTACTTTCTGGCGCAGCAGGAATTTTTGGGTTTGGTCAATCCGTTCGCGAGATATGGGACTTTGAAGCCAAGAAATGGTTGAGAAGACAAAACATTTTTCGCAATTCTGCTGCTCCAAACGCTTGACCAGAATGGCCTAGGGAAAAAATACACATACCGTTGTAATCGGGCGAGTTTCTACTTTCAGATGCAACAGGAATTATTGGGTTAGGTCAATCCGTTCGCGAGATATGGGAGTTTGAAGCCAAGAAATGGTTGAGAAGGCAACAAATTTTTCGCAATTCTGCTGCTCCTAACGCTTAACCAGAATGGCCTAGGGAAAAAATTCACATACCGTTGTAATCGGGCGAGTTTCTACTTTCAGATGCAACAGGAATTTTTGGGATAGGTCAATCCGTTCGCGAGATATGGGAGTTTGAAGCTAAAAAATAGTTGAGAAGACAACAAATTTTTCGCACTTCTGCTGCTCCAAACGCTTAACCAGAATGGCATAGGGAAAAAATACACATACCGTTGTAATCGGGCGTGTTTCTACTTTCAGATGCAATAGGAATTTTTGGGTTAGGTCAATCGGCTCGCGAGATATGGTGGTTTGAAGCCAAGAAATGGTTGAGAAGGCAAAATATTTTTCGCAATTCTGCTGCTCCAAACGTTTAACCAGAATGGCCCAGGGAAAAACCACGCACACCGTTGTAATCGGGCGAGTTTCTACTTTCAGACGCAACAGGAATTTTTGGGTTAGGTCAATCCGTTCGCGAGATATGGGAATTTGAAGCCAAGAAATGGTTGAGAAGGCAAAAAATTTTTCGCAATTCTGCTGCTCCAAACGCTTAACCAGAATGGCCTAGGGAAAAAATTCACATACCGTTGTAATCGGGCGAGTTTCTACTTTCAGATGCAACAGGAATTTTTGGGTTAGGTCAATCCGTTCGCGAGATATGGGAGTTTGAATCTAAAAAATAGTTGAGAAGAAAACAAATTGTTCGCACTTCTGCTGCTCCAAACGCTTAACCAGAATGGCCTAGGGAAAAAATACACATACCGTTGTAATCGGGCGAGTTTCTACTTTCAGATGCAATAGGAATTTTTGGGTTAGGTCAATCCGTTCGCGAGATATGGTGGTTTGAAGCCAAGAAATGGTTGAGAAGGCAAAATATTTTTCGCAATTCTGCTGCTCCAAACGTTTAACCAGAATGGCCCAGGGAAAAAATACACATACCGTTGTAATCGGGCGAGTTTCTACTTTCAGATGCAACAGGAATTTTTGGGTTAGGTCAATCCGTTCGCGAGATATGGGAGTTTGAAGCCAAGAAATGGTTGAGAAGGCAAAAAATTTTTCGCAATTCTGCTGCTCCTAACGCTTAACCAGAATGGCCCAGGGAAAAACCACGCAAACCGTTGTAATCGGGCGAGTTTCTACTTTCAGACGCAACAGGAATTTTTGGGTTAGGTCTATCCGTTCGCGAGATATGGGAGTTTGAAGCCAAGAAATGGTTGAGAAGGCAAAAAATTTTTCGCAATTATGCTGCTCCAAACGCTTAACCAGAATGGAGTAGGGAAAAAATACACGTACCGCTGTAATCGGGCGAGTTTCTACTTTCAGATGCAATAGGAATTTTTGGGTTAGGTCAATCCGTTCGCGAGATATGGGAGTTTGAAGCCAAGAAATGGTTGGGAAGGCAAAAAATTTTTCGCAATTCTGCTGCTCCAAACGCTTAACCAGAATGGGCTAGGGAAAAAATACACACACCGTTGTAATCGGGCGAGTTTCTACTTTCAGATGCAATAGGAATTTTTGGGTTCGGTCAATCCGTTCGCGAGATATGGGAGTTTGAAGCCAAGAATTGGTTGAGAAGGCAAAACATTTTTCGCAATTCTGCTGCTCCAAACGCTTAACCAGAATGGCCTAGGGAAAAAATACACATACCGTTGTAATCGGGCGAGTTTCTACTTTCAGATGCAATAGGAATTTTTGGGTTAGGTCAATCCGTTCGCGAGATCTGGGAGTTTGAAGCCAAGAAATGGTTGAGAAGGCAAAAAATTTTTCGCAATTCTGCTGCTCCAAACGCTTAACCAGAATGGGCCAGGGAAAAAATACACACACCGTTGTAATCGGGCGAGTTTCTACTTTCAGATGCAATAGGAATTTTTGGGTTAGGTCAATCCGTTCGCGAGATATGGGAGTTTGAAACCAAGAAATGGTTGAGAAGGCAAAACATTTTTCGCATTTCTGCTGCTCCAAAAGCTTGACCAGAATGGGCTAGGGAAAAAATACACATACCGTTGTAATCGGGCGAGTTTCTACTTTCAGATGCAACAGGAATTATTGGGTTAGGTCAATCCGTTCGCGAGATATGGGAGTTTGAAGCCAAGAAATGGTTGAGAAGGCAACAAATTTTTCGCAATTCTGCTGCTCCTAACGCTTAACCAGAATGGCCTAGGGAAAAAATTCACATACCGTTGTAATCGGACGAGTTTCTACTTTCAGATGCAACAGGAATTTTTGGGATAGGTCAATCCGTTCGCGAGATATGGGAGTTTGAAGCTAAAAAATAGTTGAGAAGACAAAAAATTTTTCGCAATTCTGCTGCTCCAAACGCTTAACCAGAATGGCCTAGGGAAAAAATACACATACCGTTGTAATCGGGCGAGTTTCTACTTTCAGATGCAATAGGAATTTTTGGGTTAGGTCAATCCGTTCGCGAGATCTGGGAGTTTGAAGCCAAGAAATGGTTGAGAAGGCAAAACATTTTTCGCAATTCTGCTGCTCCAAACGCTTAACCAGAATGGGCTAGGGAAAAAATACACACACCGTTGTAATCGGGCGAGTTTCTACTTTCAGATGCAATAGGAATTTTTGGGTTCGGTCAATCCGTTCGCGAGATATGGGAGTTTGAAGCCAAGAAATGGTTGAGAAGGCAAAACATTTTTCGCAATTCTGCTGCTCCAAACGCTTAACCAGAATGGCCTAGGGAAAAAATACACATACCGTTGTAATCGGGCGAGTTTCTACTTTCAGATGCAATAGGAATTTTTGGGTTAGGTCAATCCGTTCGCGAGATCTGGGAGTTTGAAGCCAAGAAATGGTTGAGAAGGCAAACAATTTTTGGCAATTCTGCTGCTCCAAACGCTTAACCAGAATGGGCCAGGGAAAAAATACACACACCGTTGTAATCGGGCGAGTTTCTACTTTCAGATGCAATAGGAATTTTTGGGTTAGGTCAATCCGTTCGCGAGATATGGGAGTTTGAAACCAAGAAATGGTTGAGAAGGCAAAACATTTTTCGCATTTCTGCTGCTCCAAAAGCTTGACCAGAATGGGCTAGGGAAAAAATACACATACCGTTGTAATCGGGCGAGTTTCTACTTTCAGATGCAACAGGAATTATTGGGTTAGGTCAATCCGTTCGCGAGATATGGGAGTTTGAAGCCAAGAAATGGTTGAGAAGGCAACAAATTTTTCGCAATTCTGCTGCTCCTAACGCTTAACCAGAATGGCCTAGGGAAAAAATTCACATACCGTTGTAATCGGACGAGTTTCTCCTTTCAGATGCAACAGGAATTTTTGGGATAGGTCAATCCGTTCGCGAGATATGGGAGTTTGAAGCTAAAAAATAGTTGAGAAGACAAAAAATTTTTCGCAATTCTGCTGCTCCAAACGCTTAACCAGAATGGGCTAGGGAAAAAATACACACACCGCTGTAATCGGGCGAGTTTCTACTTTCAGATGCAATAGGAATTTTTGGGTTAGGTCAATCCGTTCGCGAGATATGGGAGTTTGAAGCCAAGAAATGGTTGAGAAGGCAAAACATTTTTCGCAATTCTGCTGCTCCAAACGCTTGACCAGAATGGCCTAGGGAAAAAATACACATACCGTTGTAATCGGGCGAGTTTCTACTTTCAGATGCAACAGGAATTATTGGGTTAGGTCAATCCGTTCGCGAGATATGGGAGTTTGAAGCCAAGAAATGGTTGAGAAGGCAACAAATTTTTCGCAATTCTGCTGCTCCTAACGCTTAACCAGAATGGCCTAGGGAAAAAATTCACATACCGTTGTAATCGGGCGAGTTTCTACTTTCAGATGCAACAGGAATTTTTGGGATAGGTCAATCCGTTCGCGAGATATGGGAGTTTGAAGCTAAAAAATAGTTGAGAAGACAACAAATTTTTCGCACTTCTGCTGCTCCAAACGCTTAACCAGAATGGCATAGGGAAAAAATACACATACCGTTGTAATCGGGCGTGTTTCTACTTTCAGATGCAATAGGAATTTTTGGGTTAGGTCAATCGGCTCGCGAGATATGGTGGTTTGAAGCCAAGAAATGGTTGAGAAGGCAAAATATTTTTCGCAATTCTGCTGCTCCAAACGTTTAACCAGAATGGCCCAGGGAAAAACCACGCACACCGTTGTAATCGGGCGAGTTTCTACTTTCAGACGCAACAGGAATTTTTGGGTTAGGTCAATCCGTTCGCGAGATATGGGAATTTGAAGCCAAGAAATGGTTGAGAAGGCAAAAAATTTTTCGCAATTCTGCTGCTCCAAACGCTTAACCAGAATGGCCTAGGGAAAAAATTCACATACCGTTGTAATCGGGCGAGTTTCTACTTTCAGATGCAACAGGAATTTTTGGCTTAGGTCAATCCGTTCGCGAGATATGGGAGTTTGAATCTAAAAAATAGTTGACAAGAAAACAAATTGTTCGCACTTCTGCTGCTCCAAACGCTTAACCAGAATGGCCTAGGGAAAAAATACACGTACCGCTGTAATCGGGCGAGTTTCTACTTTCAGATGCAACAGGAATTTTTGGGTTAGGTCTATCCGTTCGCGAGATATGGGAGTTTGAAGCCAAGAAATGGTTGAGAAGGCAAAAAATTTTTCGCAATTATGCTGCTCCAAACGCTTAACCAGAATGGAGTAGGGAAAAAATACACGTACCGCTGTAATCGGGCGAGTTTCTACTTTCAGATGCAATAGGAATTTTTGGGTTAGGTCAATCCGTTCGCGAGATATGGGAGTTTGAAGCCAAGAAATGGTTGGGAAGGCAAAAAATTTTTCGCAATTCTGCTGCTCCAAACGCTTAACCAGAATGGGCTAGGGAAAAAATACACACACCGTTGTAATCGGGCGAGTTTCTACTTTCAGATGCAATAGGAATTTTTGGGTTCGGTCAATCCGTTCGCGAGATATGGGAGTTTGAAGCCAAGAAATGGTTGAGAAGGCAAAACATTTTTCGCAATTCTCCTGCTCCAAACGCTTAACCAGAATGGCCTAGGGAAAAAATACACATACCGTTGTAATCGGGCGAGTTTCTACTTTCAGATGCAATAGGAATTTTTGTGTTAGGTCAATCCGTTCGCGAGATCTGGGAGTTTGAAGCCAAGAAATGGTTGAGAAGGCAAAAAATTTTTCGCAATTCTGCTGCTCCAAACGCTTAACCAGAATGGGCTAGGGAAAAAATACACACACCGTTGTAATCGGGCGAGTTTCTACTTTCAGATGCAATAGGAATTTTTGGGTTAGGTCAATCCGTTCGCGAGATATGGGAGTTTTAAGCCAA
This sequence comes from Ptiloglossa arizonensis, assembly GCF_051014685.1. Lineage (NCBI taxonomy): Eukaryota > Metazoa > Arthropoda > Insecta > Hymenoptera > Colletidae > Ptiloglossa > Ptiloglossa arizonensis. The sequence continues at coordinate 211,990 of NW_027478667.1, forward strand.
GAAATGGTTGAGAAGGCAACAAATTTTTCGCAATTCTGCTGCTCCTAACGCTTAACCAGAATGGCCTAGGGAAAAAATTCACATACCGTTGTAATCGGGCGAGTTTCTACTTTCAGATGCAACAGGAATTTTTGGGATAGGTCAATCCGTTCGCGAGATATGGGAGTTTGAAGCTAAAAAATAGTTGAGAAGACAACAAATTTTTCGCACTTCTGCTGCTCCAAACGCTTAACCAGAATGGCATAGGGAAAAAATACACATACCGATGTAATCGGGCGTGTTTCTTCTTTCAGATGCAATAGGAATTTTTGGGTTAGGTCAATCGGCTCGCGAGATATGGTGGTTTGAAGCCAAGAAATGGTTGAGAAGGCAAAATATTTTTCGCAATTCTGCTGCTCCAAACGTTTAACCAGAATGGCCCAGGGAAAAACCACGCACACCGTTGTAATCGGGCGAGTTTCTACTTTCAGACGCAACAGGAATTTTTGGGTTAGGTCAATCCGTTCGCGAGATATGGGAATTTGAAGCCAAGAAATGGTTGAGAAGAAAACAAATTGTTCGCACTTCTGCTGCTCCAAACGCTTAACCAGAATGGCCTAGGGAAAAAATACACATACCGTTGTAATCGGGCGAGTTTCTACTTTCAGATGCAATAGGAATTTTTGGGTTAGGTCAATCCGTTCGCGAGATATGGTGGTTTGAAGCCAAGAAATGGTTGAGAAGGCAAAATATTTTTCGCAATTCTGCTGCTCCAAACGTTTAACCAGAATGGCCCAGGGAAAAAATAGACATACCGTTGTAATCGGGCGAGTTTCTACTTTCAGATGCAACAGGAATTTTTGGGTTAGGTCAATCCGTTCGCGAGATATGGGAGTTTGAAGCCAAGAAATGGTTGAGAAGGCAAAAAATTTTTCGCAATTCTGCTGCTCCTAACGCTTAACCAGAATGGCCCAGGGAAAAACCACGCACACCGTTGTAATCGGGCGAGTTTCTACTTTCACACGCAACAGGAATTTTTGGGTTAGGTCAATCCGTTCGCGAGATATGGGAGTTTGAAGCCAAGAAATGGTTGAGAAGGCATACAATTTTTCGCAATTATGCTGCTCCAAACGCTTAACCAGAATGGAGTAGGGAAAAAATACACGTACCGCTGTAATCGGGCGAGTTTCTACTTTCAGATGCAATAGGAATTTTTGGGTTAGGTCAATCCGTTCGCGAGATATGGGAGTTTGAAGCCAAGAAATGGTTGGGAAGGCAAAAAATTTTTCGCAATTCTGCTGCTCCAAACGCTTAACCAGAATGGGCTAGGGAAAAAATACACACACCGTTGTAATCGGGCGAGTTTCTACTTTCAGATGCAACTGGAATTATTGGGTTAGGTCAATCCGTTCGCGAGATATGGGAGTTTGAAGCCAAGAAATGGTTGAGAAGGCAACAAATTTTTCGCAATTCTGCTGCTCCAAACGCTTAACCAGAATGGGCTAGGGAAAAAATACACACACCGTTGTAATCGGGCGAGTTTCTACTTTCAGATGCAATAGGAATTTTTGGGTTCGGTCAATCCGTTCGCGAGATATGGGAGTTTGAAGCCAAGAAATGGTTGAGAAGGCAAAACATTTTTCGCAATTCTCCTGCTCCAAACGCTTAACCAGAATGGCCTAGGGAAAAAATACACATACCGTTGTAATCGGGCGAGTTTCTACTTTCAGATGCAATAGGAATTTTTGTGTTAGGTCAATCCGTTCGCGAGATCTGGGAGTTTGAAGCCAAGAAATGGTTGAGAAGGCAAAAAATTTTTCGCAATTCTGCTGCTCCAAACGCTTAACCAGAATGGGCTAGGGAAAAAATACACACACCGTTGTAATCGGGCGAGTTTCTACTTTCAGATGCAATAGGAATTTTTGGGTTAGGTCAATCCGTTCGCGAGATATGGGAGTTTTAAGCCAAGAAATGGTTGAGAAGGCAACAAATTTTTCGCAATTCTGCTGCTCCTAACGCTTAACCAGAATGGCCTAGGGAAAAAATTCACATACCGTTGTAATCGGGCGAGTTTCTACTTTCAGATGCAACAGGAATTTTTGGGATAGGTCAATCCGTTCGCGAGATATGGGAGTTTGAAGCTAAAAAATAGTTGAGAAGACAACAAATTTTTCGCACTTCTGCTGCTCCAAACGCTTAACCAGAATGGCATAGGGAAAAAATACACATACCGATGTAATCGGGCGTGTTTCTACTTTCAGATGCAATAGGAATTTTTGGGTTAGGTCAATCGGCTCGCGAGATATGGTGGTTTGAAGCCAAGAAATGGTTGAGAAGGCAAAATATTTTTCGCAATTCTGCTGCTCCAAACGTTTAACCAGAATGGCCCAGGGAAAAACCACGCACACCGTTGTAATCGGGCGAGTTTCTACTTTCAGACGCAACAGGAATTTTTGGGTTAGGTCAATCCGTTCGCGAGATATGGGAATTTGAAGCCAAGAAATGGTTGAGAAGAAAACAAATTGTTCGCACTTCTGCTGCTCCAAACGCTTAACCAGAATGGCCTAGGGAAAAAATACACATACCGTTGTAATCGGGCGAGTTTCTACTTTCAGATGCAATAGGAATTTTTGGGTTAGGTCAATCCGTTCGCGAGATATGGTGGTTTGAAGCCAAGAAATGGTTGAGAAGGCAAAATATTTTTCGCAATTCTGCTGCTCCAAACGTTTAACCAGAATGGCCCAGGGAAAAAATAGACATACCGTTGTAATCGGGCGAGTTTCTACTTTCAGATGCAACAGGAATTTTTGGGTTAGGTCAATCCGTTCGCGAGATATGGGAGTTTGAAGCCAAGAAATGGTTGAGAAGGCAAAAAATTTTTCGCAATTCTGCTGCTCCTAACGCTTAACCAGAATGGCCCAGGGAAAAACCACGCACACCGTTGTAATCGGGCGAGTTTCTACTTTCGCACGCAACCGGAATTTTTGGGTTAGGTCAATCCGTTCGCGAGATATGGGAGTTTGAAGCCAAGAAATGGTTGAGAAGGCATACAATTTTTCGCAATTATGCTGCTCCAAACGCTTAACCAGAATGGAGTAGGGAAAAAATACACGTACCGCTGTAATCGGGCGAGTTTCTACTTTCAGATGCAATAGGAATTTTTGGGTTAGGTCAATCCGTTCGCGAGATATGGGAGTTTGAAGCCAAGAAATGGTTGGGAAGGCAAAAAATTTTTCGCAATTCTGCTGCTCCAAACGCTTAACCAGAATGGGCTAGGGAAAAAATACACACACCGTTGTAATCGGGCGAGTTTCTACTTTCAGATGCAACAGGAATTATTGGGTTAGGTCAATCCGTTCGCGAGATATGGGAGTTTGAACCCAAGAAATGGTTGAGAAGGCAACAAATTTTTCGCAATTCTGCTGCTCCAAACGCTTAACCAGAATGGCCTAGGGAAAAAATTCACATACCGTTGTAATCGGGCGAGTTTCTACTTTCAGATGCAACAGGAATTTTTGGCTTAGGTCAATCCGTTCGCGAGATATGGGAGTTTGAATCTAAAAAATGGTTGAGAAGACAACAAATTTTTCGCACTTCTGCTGCTCCAAACGCTTAACCAGAATGGCTTAGGGAAAAAATACACATACCGTTGTAATCGGGCGAGTTCCTACTTTCAGATGCAATAGGAATTTTTGGGTTAGGTCAATCCGTTCGCGAGATATGGTGGTTTGAATTCAAGAAATGGTTGAGAAGGCAAAATATTTTTCGCAATTCTGCTGCTCCAAACGTTTAACCAGAATGGCCCAGGGAAAAAATACACATAACGTTGTAATCGGGCGAGTTTCTACTTTCAGATGCAACAGGAATTTTTGGGATAGGTCAATCCGTTCGCGAGATATGGGAGTTTGAAGCTAAAAAATAGTTGAGAAGACAACAAATTTTTCGCACTTCTGCTGCTCCAAACGCTTAACCAGAATGGCCTACGGAAAAAATACACATACCGTTGTTATCGGGCGAGTTTCTACTTTCAGATGCAATAGGAATTTTTGGGTTAGGTCAATCGGCTCGCGAGATATGGTGGTTTGAAGCCAAGAAATGGTTGAGAAGGCAAAATATTTTTCGCAATTCTGCTGCTCCAAACGTTTAACCAGAATGGCCCAGGGAAAAAATACACATACCGTTGTAATCGGGCGAGTTTCTACTTTCAGATGCAACAGGAATTTTTGGGATAGGTCAATCCGTTCGCGAGATATGGGAGTTTGAAGCTAAAAAATAGTTGAGAAGACAACAAATTTTTCGCACTTCTGCTGCTCCAAACGCTTAACCAGAATGGCATAGGGAAAAAATACACATACCGATGTAATCGGGCGTGTTTCTACTTTCAGATGCAATAGGAATTTTTGGGTTAGGTCAATCGGCTCGCGAGATATGGTGGTTTGAAGCCAAGAAATGGTTGAGAAGGCAAAATATTTTTCGCAATTCTGCTGCTCCAAACGTTTAACCAGAATGGCCCAGGGAAAAACCACGCACACCGTTGTAATCGGGCGAGTTTCTACTTTCAGACGCAACAGGAATTTTTGGGTTAGGTCAATCCGTTCGCGAGATATGGGAATTTGAAGCCAAGAAATGGTTGAGAAGAAAACAAATTGTTCGCACTTCTGCTGCTCCAAACGCTTAACCAGAATGGCCTAGGGAAAAAATACACATACCGTTGTAATCGGGCGAGTTTCTACTTTCAGATGCAATAGGAATTTTTGGGTTAGGTCAATCCGTTCGCGAGATATGGTGGTTTGAAGCCAAGAAATGGTTGAGAAGGCAAAATATTTTTCGCAATTCTGCTGCTCCAAACGTTTAACCAGAATGGCCCAGGGAAAAAATAGACATACCGTTGTAATCGGGCGAGTTTCTACTTTCAGATGCAACAGGAATTTTTGGGTTAGGTCAATCCGTTCGCGAGATATGGGAGTTTGAAGCCAAGAAATGGTTGAGAAGGCAAAAAATTTTTCGCAATTCTGCTGCTCCTAACGCTTAACCAGAATGGCCCAGGGAAAAACCACGCACACCGTTGTAATCGGGCGAGTTTCTACTTTCACACGCAACAGGAATTTTTGGGTTAGGTCAATCCGTTCGCGAGATATGGGAGTTTGAAGCCAAGAAATGGTTGAGAAGGCATACAATTTTTCGCAATTATGCTGCTCCAAACGCTTAACCAGAATGGAGTAGGGAAAAAATACACGTACCGCTGTAATCGGGCGAGTTTCTACTTTCAGATGCAATAGGAATTTTTGGGTTAGGTCAATCCGTTCGCGAGATATGGGAGTTTGAAGCCAAGAAATGGTTGGGAAGGCAAAAAATTTTTCGCAATTCTGCTGCTCCAAACGCTTAACCAGAATGGGCTAGGGAAAAAATACACACACCGTTGTAATCGGGCGAGTTTCTACTTTCAGATGCAACAGGAATTATTGGGTTAGGTCAATCCGTTCGCGAGATATGGGAGTTTGAAGCCAAGAAATGGTTGAGAAGGCAACAAATTTTTCGCAATTCTGCTGCTCCAAACGCTTAACCAGAATGGCCTAGGGAAAAAATTCACATACCGTTGTAATCGGGCGAGTTTCTACTTTCAGATGCAACAGGAATTTTTGGCTTAGGTCAATCCGTTCGCGAGATATGGGAGTTTGAATCTAAAAAATGGTTGAGAAGACAACAAATTTTTCGCACTTCTGCTGCTCCAAACGCTTAACCAGAATGGCCTAGGGAAAAAATACACATACCGTTGTAATCGGGCGAGTTTCTACTTTCAGATGCAACAGGAATTTTTGGGATAGGTCAATCCGTTCGCGAGATATGGGAGTTTGAAGCTAAAAAATAGTTGAGAAGACAACAAATTTTTCGCACTTCTGCTGCTCCAAACGCTTAACCAGAATGGCCTACGGAAAAAATACACATACCGTTGTTATCGGGCGAGTTTCTACTTTCAGATGCAATAGGAATTTTTGGGTTAGGTCAATCGGCTCGCGAGATATGGTGGTTTGAAGCCAAGAAATGGTTGAGAAGGCAAAATATTTTTCGCAATTCTGCTGCTCCAAACGTTTAACCAGAATGGCCCAGGGAAAAAATACACATACCGTTGTAATCGGGCGAGTTTCTACTTTCAGATGCAACAGGAATTTTTGGGTTAGGTCAATCCGTTCGCGAGATATGGGAGTTTGAAGCAAAAAAATAGTTGAGAAGACAACAAATTTTTCGCACTTCTGCTGCTCCAAACGCTTAACCAGAATGGCCTAGGGAAAATTTACACATACCGTTGTAATCGGGCGAGTTTCTACTTTCAGATGCAATAGGAATTTTTGGGTTAGGTCAATCCGTTCGAGAGATATGGTGGTTTGAAGCCAAGAAATGGTTGAGAAGGCAAAAAATTTTTCGCAATTCTGCTGCTCCAAACGTTTAACCAGAATGGCCTAGGGAAAAAATACACATACCGTTGTAATCGGGCGAGTTTCTACTTTTAGATGCAATAGGAATTTTTGGGATAGGTCAATCCGTTCGCGAGATATGGGAGTTTGAAGCCAAGAAATGGTTGAGAAGGCAAAAAATTTTTCGCAATTCTGCTGCTCCTAACGCCTAACCAGAATGGACTAGGGAAAAAATACACATACCGTTGTAATCGGGCGAGTTTCTACTTTCAGATGCAATAGGAATTTTTGGGTTAGGTCAATCCGTTCGCGAGATATGGTGGTTTGAAGCCAAGAAATGGTTGAGAAGGCAAAATATTTTTCGCAATTCTGCTGCTCCAAACGTTTAACCAGAATGGCCCAGGGAAAAACCACGCACACCGTTGTAATCGGGCGAGTTTCTACTTTCAGACGCAACAGGAATTTTTGGGTTCGGTCAATCCGTTCGCTAGATATGGGAGTTTGAAGCCAAGAAATGGTTGAGAAGGCAAACAATTTTTCGCAATTCTGCTGCTCCAAACGCTTAACCAGAATGGAGTAGGGAAAAAATACACACACCGTTGTAATCGGGCGAGTTTCTACTTTCAGATGCAATAGGAATTTTTGGGTTAGGTCAATCCGTTCGCGAGATATGGGAGTTTGAAGCCAAGAAATGGTTGAGAAGGCATACAATTTTTCGCAATTATGCTGCTCCAAACGCTTAACCAGAATGGAGTAGGGAAAAAATACACGTACCGCTGTAATCGGGCGAGTTTCTACTTTCAGATGCAATAGGAATTTTTGGGTTAGGTCAATCCGTTCGCGAGATATGGGAGTTTGAAGCCAAGAAATGGTTGGGAAGGCAAAAAATTTTTCGCAATTCTGCTGCTCCAAACGCTTAACCAGAATGGGCTAGGGAAAAAATACACACACCGTTGTAATCGGGCGAGTTTCTACTTTCAGATGCAACAGGAATTATTGGGTTAGGTCAATCCGTTCGCGAGATATGGGAGTTTGAAGCCAAGAAATGGTTGAGAAGGCAACAAATTTTTCGCAATTCTGCTGCTCCAAACGCTTAACCAGAATGGCCTAGGGAAAAAATTCACATACCGTTGTAATCGGGCGAGTTTCTACTTTCAGATGCAACAGGAATTTTTGGCTTAGGTCAATCCGTTCGCGAGATATGGGAGTTTGAATCTAAAAAATGGTTGAGAAGACAACAAATTTTTCGCACTTCTGCTGCTCCAAACGCTTAACCAGAATGGCCTAGGGAAAAAATACACATACCGTTGTAATCGGGCGAGTTCCTACTTTCAGATGCAATAGGAATTTTTGGGTTAGGTCAATCCGTTCGCGAGATATGGTGGTTTGAATTCAAGAAATGGTTGAGAAGGCAAAATATTTTTCGCAATTCTGCTGCTCCAAACGTTTAACCAGAATGGCCCAGGGAAAAAATACACATACCGTTGTAATCGGGCGAGTTTCTACTTTCAGATGCAACAGGAATTTTTGGGATAGGTCAATCCGTTCGCGAGATATGGGAGTTTGAAGCTAAAAAATAGTTGAGAAGACAACAAATTTTTCGCACTTCTGCTGCTCCAAACGCTTAACCAGAATGGCCTACGGAAAAAATACACATACCGTTGTTATCGGGCGAGTTTCTACTTTCAGATGCAATAGGAATTTTTGGGTTAGGTCAATCGGCTCGCGAGATATGGTGGTTTGAAGCCAAGAAATGGTTGAGAAGGCAAAATATTTTTCGCAATTCTGCTGCTCCAAACGTTTAACCAGAATGGCCCAGGGAAAAAATACACATACCGTTGTAATCGGGCGAGTTTCTACTTTCAGATGCAACAGGAATTTTTGGGTTAGGTCAATCCGTTCGCGAGATATGGGAGTTTGAAGCAAAAAAATAGTTGAGAAGACAACAAATTTTTCGCACTTCTGCTGCTCCAAACGCTTAACCAGAATGGCCTAGGGAAAATTTACACATACCGTTGTAATCGGGCGAGTTTCTACTTTCAGATGCAATAGGAATTTTTGGGTTAGGTCAATCCGTTCGAGAGATATGGTGGTTTGAAGCCAAGAAATGGTTGAGAAGGCAAAAAATTTTTCGCAATTCTGCTGCTCCAAACGTTTAACCAGAATGGCCTAGGGAAAAAATACACATACCGTTGTAATCGGGCGAGTTTCTACTTTTAGATGCAATAGGAATTTTTGGGATAGGTCAATCCGTTCGCGAGATATGGGAGTTTGAAGCCAAGAAATGGTTGAGAAGGCAAAAAATTTTTCGCAATTCTGCTGCTCCTAACGCCTAACCAGAATGGACTAGGGAAAAAATACACATACCGTTGTAATCGGGCGAGTTTCTACTTTCAGATGCAATAGGAATTTTTGGGTTAGGTCAATCCGTTCGCGAGATATGGTGGTTTGAAGCCAAGAAATGGTTGAGAAGGCAAAATATTTTTCGCAATTCTGCTGCTCCAAACGTTTAACCAGAATGGCCCAGGGAAAAACCACGCACACCGTTGTAATCGGGCGAGTTTCTACTTTCAGACGCAACAGGAATTTTTGGGTTCGGTCAATCCGTTCGCTAGATATGGGAGTTTGAAGCCAAGAAATGGTTGAGAAGGCAAACAATTTTTCGCAATTCTGCTGCTCCAAACGCTTAACCAGAATGGAGTAGGGAAAAAATACACACACCGTTGTAATCGGGCGAGTTTCTACTTTCAGATGCAATAGGAATTTTTGGGTTAGGTCAATCCGTTCGCGAGATATGGGAGTTTGAAGCCAAGAAATGGTTGAGAAGACAACAAATTTTTCGCACTTCTGCTGCTCCAAACGCTTAACCAGAATGGCCTAGGGAAAAAAAACACATACCGTTGTAATCGGGCGAGTTTCTACTTTCAGATGCAATAGGAATTTTTGGGTTAGGTCAATCCGTTCGAGAGATATGGTGGTTTGAAGCCAAGAAATGGTTGAGAAGGCAAAAAATTATTCGCAATTCTGCTGCTCCAAACGTTTAACCAGAACGGCCTAGGGAAAAAATACACATACCGTTGTAATCGGGCGAGTTTCTACTTTTAGATGCAATAGGAATTTTTGGGATAGGTCAATCCGTTCGCGAGGTATGGGAGTTTGAAGCCAAGAAATGGTTGAGAATGCAAAAAATTTTTCGCAATTCTGCTGCTCCTAAAGCCTAACCAGACTGGACTAGGGAAAAAATACACATACCGTTGTAATCGGGCGAGTTTCTACTTTCAGATGCAATAGTAATTTTTGGGTTAGGTCAATCCGTTCGCGAGACATGGGAGTTTGAAGCCAAGAAATGGTTGAGAAAGCAAAAAATTTTTCGCAATTCTGCTGCTCCAAACGCTTAACCAGAATGGCCTAGGGAAAAAATTCACATACCGTTGTAATCGGGCGAGTTTCTGCTTTCAGGTGCAACAGGAATTTTTTGCTTAGGTCAATCTGTTCGCGAGATATGGGAGTTTGAATCTAAAAAATAGTTGAGAAGACATCAAATTTTTCGCAATTCTGCTGCTCCAAACGCTTAACCAGAATGGCCTAGGGAAAAAATACACATACCGTTGTGATCGGGCGAGTTTCTACTTTCAGATGCAATAGGAATTTTTGGGTTAGGTCAATCCGTTCGCGAGATATGGTGGTTTGAAGCCAAGAAATGGTTGAGAAGGCAAAATATTTTTCGCAATTCTGCTGCTCCAAACGTTTAACCAGAATGGCCCAGGGAAAAACCACGCATACCGTTGTAATCGGGCGAGTTTCTACTTTCAGACGCAACAGGAATTTTTGAGTTAGGTCAATCCGTTCGCGAGATATGGGAGTTTGAAGCAAAAAAATAGTTGAGAAGACAACAAATTTTTCGCACTTCTGCTGCTCCAAACGCTTAACCAGAATGGTCTAGGGAAAAAATACACATACCGTTGTAATCGGGCGAGTTTCTACTTTCAGATGCAATAGGAATTTTTGGGTTAGGTCAATCCGTTCGAGAGATATGGTGGTTTGAAGCCAAGAAATGGTTGAGAAGGCAAAAAATTATTCGCAATTCTGCTGCTCCAAACGTTTAACCAGAATGGAGTAGGGAAAAAATACTCGTACCGCTGTAATCGGGCGAGTTTCTACTTTCAGATGCAATAGGAATTTTTGGGTTAGGTCAATCCGTTCGCGAGATATGGGAGTTTGAAGCCAAGAAATGGTTGAGAAGGCAAAACATTTTTCGCAATTCTGCTGCTCCAAACGCTTAACCAGAATGGCCTAGGGAAAAAATACACATACCTTTGTAATCGGGCGAGTTTCTACTTTCAGATGCAATAGGAATTTTTGGGTTAGGTCAATCCGTTCGCGAGATCTGGGAGTTTGAATCCAAGAAATGGTTGAGAAGGCAAAAAATTTTTCGCAATTCTGCTGCTCCAAACGCTTAACCAGAATGGCCTAGGGAAAAAATACACATACCGTTGTAATCGGGCGAGATTCTACTTTCAGACGCAACAGGAACTTTTGGGTTATGTCTATCCGTTCGCGAGATATGGGAGTCTGAAGCCAAGAAATGGTTGAGAAGGCAAAAAATTTTTCGCAATTCTGCTGCTCCAAACGCTTAACCAGAATGGCCTAGGGAAAAAATACACATACCGTTGTAATCGGGCGAGTTTCTCTTTTCAGATGCAATAGGAATTTTTGGGTTAGGTCAATCCGTTCGCGAGATCTGGGAGTTTGAATCCAAGAAATGGTTGAGAAGGCAAAAAATTTTTCGCAATTCTGCTGCTCCAAACGCTTAACCAGAATGGCCTAGGGAAAAAATACACATACCGTTGTAATCGGGCGAGATTCTACTTTCAGACGCAACAGGAACTTTTGGGTTATGTCTATCCGTTCGCGAGATATGGGAGTCTGAAGCCAAGAAATGGTTGAGAAGGCAAAAAATTTTTCGCAATTCTGCTGCTCCAAACGCTTAACCAGAATGGCCTAGGGAAAAAATACACATACCGTTGTAATCGGGCGAGTTTCTACTTTCAGATGCAATAGTAATTTTTGGGTTAGGTCAATCCGTTCGCGAGACATGGGAGTTTGAAGCCAAGAAATGGTTGAGAAGGCAAAAAGTTTTTCGCAATTCTGCTGCTCCAAACGCTTAACCAGAATGGCCTAGGGAAAAAATTCACATACCGTTGTAATCGGGCGAGTTTCTACTTTCAGATGCAATAGGAATTTTTGGGTTAGGTCAATCCGTTCGCGAGATATGGTGGTTTGAAACCAAGAAATGGTTGAGAAGGCAAAATATTTTTCGCAATTCTGCTGCTCCAAACGTTTAACCAGAATGGCCCAGGGAAAAAATACACATACCGTTGTAATCGGGCGAGTTTCTACCTTCAGATGCAACAGGAATTTTTGGGTTATGTCAATCCGTTCGCGACATATGGGAGTTTGAAGCCAAGAAATGGTCGAGAAGGCAAAAAATTTTTCGCAATTCTGCTGCTCCTAACGCTTAACCAGAATGGTCTAGGGAAAAACCACGCATACCGTTGTAATCGGGCGAGTTTCTACTTTCAGACGCAACAGGAATTTTTGAGTTAGGTCAATCCGTTCGCGAGATATGGGAGTTTGAAGCCAAGAAATGGTTGAGAAGGCAAAAAATTTTTCGCAATTCTGCTGCTCCAAACGCTTAACCAGAATGGAGTAGGGAAAAAATACTCGTACCGCTGTAATCGGGCGAGTTTCTACTTTCAGATGCAATAGGAATTTTTGGGTTAGGTCAATCCGTTCGCGAGATATGGGAGTTTGAAGCCAAGAAATGGTTGAGAAGGCAAAACATTTTTCGCAATTCTGCTGCTCCAAACGCTTAACCAGAATGGCCTAGGGAAAAAATACACATACCGTTGTAATCGGGCGAGTTTCTACTTTCAGATGCAATAGGAATTTTTGGGTTAGGTCAATCCGTTCGCGAGATCTGGGAGTTTGAATCCAAGAAATGGTTGAGAAGGCAAAAAATTTTTCGCAATTCTGCTGCTCCAAACGCTTAACCAGAATGGCCTAGGGAAAAAATACACATACCGTTGTAATCGGGCGAGATTCTACTTTCAGACGCAACAGGAACTTTTGGGTTATGTCTATCCGTTCGCGAGATATGGGAGTCTGAAGCCAAGAAATGGTTGAGAAGGCAAAAAATTTTTCGCAATTCTGCTGCTCCAAACGCTTAACCAGAATGGCCTAGGGAAAAAATACACATACCGTTGTAATCGGGCGAGTTTCTACTTTCAGAAGCAATAGTAATTTTTGGGTTAGGTCAATCCGTTCGCGAGACATGGGAGTTTGAAGCCAAGAAATGGTTGAGGAGGCAAAAAGTTTTTCGCAATTCTGCTGCTCCAAACGCTTAACCAGAATGGCCTAGGGAAAAAATTCACATACCGTTGTAATCGGGCGAGTTTCTACTTTCAGATGCAATAGGAATTTTTGGGTTAGGTCAATCCGTTCGCGAGATATGGTGGTTTGAAACCAAGAAATGGTTGAGAAGGCAAAATATTTTCGCAATTCTGCTGCTCCAAACGTTTAACCAGAATGGCCCAGGGAAAAAATACACATACCGTTGTAATCGGGCGAGTTTCTACCTTCAGATGCAACAGGAATTTTTGGGTTATGTCAATCCGTTCGCGACATATGGGAGTTTGAAGCCAAGAAATGGTCGAGAAGGCAAAAAATTTTTCGCAATTCTGCTGCTCCTAACGCTTAACCAGAATGGTCTAGGGAAAAACCACGCATACCGTTGTAATCGGGCGAGCTTCTACTTTCAGAAGCAACAGGAATTTTTGAGTTAGGTCAATCCGTTCGCGAGATACGGAGGGTTTGAAGCCAAGAAATGGTTGAGAAGGCAAAAAATTTTTCGCAATTCTGCTGCTCCAAACGCTTAACCAGAATGGAGTAGGGAAAAAATACTCGTACCGCTGTAATCGGGCGAGTTTCTACTTTCAGATGCAATAGGAATTTTTGGGTTAGGTCAATCCGTTCGCGAGATATGGGAGTTTGAAGCCAAGTAATGGTTGAGAAGGCAACAAATTTTTCGCAATTCTGCTGCTCCTAACGCCTAACCAGAATGGACTAGTGAAAAAATACACATACCGTTGTAATCGGGCGAGTTTCTACTTTCAGACGCAACAGGAACTTTTGGGTTATGTCAATCCGTTCGCGAGATATGGGAGTCTGAAGCCAAGAAATGGTTGAGAAGGCAAAAAATTTTTCGCAATTCTGCTGCTCCAAACGCTTAACCAGAATGGAGTAGGGAAAAAATACTCGTACCGCTGTAATCGGGCGAGTTTCTACTTTCAGATGCAATAGGAATTTTTGGGTTAGGTCAATCCGTTCGCGAGATATGGGAGTTTGAAGCCAAGAAATGGTTGAGAAGGCAAAAAATTTTTCGCAATTCTGCTGCTCCTAACGCCTAACCAGAATGGACTAGGGAAAAAATACACATACCGTTGTAATCGGGCGAGTTTCTACTTTCAGATGCAATAGTAATTTTTGGGTTAGGTCAATCCGTTCGCGAGACATGGGAGTTTGAAGCCAAGAAATGGTTGAGAAAGCAAAAAATTTTTCGCAATTCTGCTGCTCCAAACGCTTAACCAGAATGGCCTAGGGAAAAAATTCACATACCGTTGTAATCGGGCGAGTTTCTGCTTTCAGATGCAACAGGAATTTTTTGCTTAGGTCAATCCGTTCGCGAGATATGGGAGTTTGAATCTAAAAAATAGTTGAGAAGACAACAAATTTTTCGCACTTCTGCTGCTCCAAACGCTTAACCAGAATGGCCTAGGGAAAAAATACACATACCGTTGTAATCGGGCGAGTTTCTACTTTCAGATGCAATAGGAATTTTTGGGTTAGGTCAATCCGTTCGCGAGATATGGTGGTTTGAAGCCAAGAAATGGTTGAGAAGGCAAAATATTTTTCGCAATTCTGCTGCTCCAAACGTTTAACCAGAATGGCCCAGGGAAAAACCACGCATACCGTTGTAATCGGGCGAGTTTCCACTTTCAGACGCAACAGGAATTTTTGAGTTAGGTCAATCCGTTCGCGAGATATGGGAGTTTGAAGCCAAGAAATGGTTGAGAAGGCAAAAAATTTTTCGCAATTCTGCTGCTCCAAACGCTTAACCAGAATGGAGTAGGGAAAAAATACACACACCGTTGTAATCGGGCGAGTTTCTACTTTCAGATGCAATAGGAATTTTTGGGTTAGGTCAATCCGTTCGCGAGATATGGGAGTTTGAAGCCAAGAAATGGTTGAGAAGACAACAAATTTTTCGCACTTCTGCTGCTCCAAACGCTTAACCAGAATGGCCTAGGGAAAAAAAACACATACCGTTGTAATCGGGCGAGTTTCTACTTTCAGATGCAATAGGAATTTTTGGGTTAGGTCAATCCGTTCGAGAGATATGGTGGTTTGAAGCCAAGAAATGGTTGAGAAGGCAAAAAATTATTCGCAATTCTGCTGTTCCAAACGTTTAACCAGAACGGCCTAGGGAAAAAATACACATACCGTTGTAATCGGGCGAATTTCTACTTTTAGATGCAATAGGAATTTTTGGGATAGGTCAATCCGTTCGCGAGGTATGGGAGTTTGAAGCCAAGAAATGGTTGAGAAGGCAAAAAATTTTTCGCAATTCTGCTGCTCCTAACGCCTAACCAGAATGGACTAGGGAAAAAATACACATACCGTTGTAATCGGGCGAGTTTCTACTTTCAGATGCAATAGTAATTTTTGGGTTAGGTCAATCCGTTCGCGAGACATGGGAGTTTGGAGCCAAGAAATGGTTGAGAAAGCAAAAAATTTTTCGCAATTCTGCTGGTCCAAACGCTTAACCAGAATGGCCTAGGGAAAAAATACACATACCGTTGTAATCGGGCGAGTTTCTACTTTCAGATGCAATAGGAATTTTTGGGTTAGGTCAATCCGTTCGCGAGATATGGTGGTTTGAAGCCAAGAAATGGTTGAGAAGGCAAAATATTTTTCGCAATTCTGCTGCTCCAAACGTTTAACCAGAATGGCCCAGGGAAAAACCACGCATACCGTTGTAATCGGGCGAGTTTCTACTTTCAGACGCAACAGGAATTTTTGAGTTAGGTCAATACGTTCGCGAGATATGGGAGTTTGAAGCCAAGAAATGGTTGAGAAGGCAAAAAATTTTTCGCAATTCTGCTGCTCCAATCGCTTAACCAGAATGGAGTAGGGAAAAAATACTCGTACCGCTGTAATCGGGCGAGTTTCTACTTTCAGATGCAATAGGAATTTTTGGGTTAGGTCAATCCGTTCGCGAGATATGGGAGTTTGAAGCCAAGAAATGGTTGAGAAGGCAAAACATTTTTCGCAATTCTGCTGCTCCAAACGCTTAACCAGAATGGCCTAGGGAAAAAATACACATACCGTTGTAATCGGGCGAGTTTCTACTCTCAGATGCAATAGGAATTTTTGGGTTAGGTCAATCCGTTCGCGAGATCTGGGAGTTTGAATCCAAGAAATGGTTGAGAAGGCAAAAAATTTTTCGCAATTCTGCTGCTCCAAACGCTTAACCAGAATGGCCTAGGGAAAAAATACACATACCGTTGTAATCGGGCGAGATTCTACTTTCAGACGCAACAGGAACTTTTGAGTTAGGTCAATCCGTTCGCGAGATATGGGAGTTTGAAGCCAAGAAATGGTTGAGAAGGCAAAAAATTTTTCGCAATTCTGCTGCTCCAAACGCTTAACCAGAATGGAGTAGGGAAAAAATACACACACCGTTGTAATCGGGCGAGTTTCTACTTTCAGATGCAATTGGAATTTTTGGGTTAGGTCAATCCGTTCGCGAGATATGGGAGTTTGAAGCCAAGAAATGGTTGAGAAGACAACAAATTTTTCGCACTTCTGCTGCTCCAAACGCTTAACCAGAATGGCCTAGGGAAAAAAAACACATACCGTTGTAATCGGGCGAGTTTCTACTTTCAGATGCAATAGGAATTTTTGGGTTAGGTCAATCCGTTCGAGAGATATGGTGGTTTGAAGCCAAGAAATGGTTGAGAAGGCAAAAAATTATTCGCAATTCTGCTGCTCCAAACGTTTAACCAGAACGGCCTAGGGAAAAAATACACATACCGTTGTAATCGGGCGAGTTTCTACTTTTAGATGCAATAGGAATTTTTGGGATAGGTCAATCCGTTCGCGAGGTATGGGAGTTTGAAGCCAAGAAATGGTTGAGAAGGCAAAAAATTTTTCGCAATTCTGCTGCTCCTAACGCCTAACCAGAATGGACTAGGGAAAAAATACACATACCGTTGTAATCGGGCGAGTTTCTACTTTCAGATGCAATAGTAATTTTTGGGTTAGGTCAATCCGTTCGCGAGACATGGGAGTTTGGAGCCAAGAAATGGTTGAGAAAGCAAAAAATTTTTCGCAATTCTGCTGCTCCAAACGCTTAACCAGAATGGCCTAGGGAAAAAATTCACATACCGTTGTAATCGGGCGAGTTTCTGCTTTCAGATGCAACAGGAATTTTTTGCTTAGGTCAATCCGTTCGCGAGATATGGGTGTTTGAATCTAAAAAATAGTTGAGAAGACAACAAATTTTTCGCACTTCTGCTGGTCCAAACGCTTAACCAGAATGGCCTAGGGAAAAAATACACATACCGTTGTAATCGGGCGAGTTTCTACTTTCAGATGCAATAGGAATTTTTGGGTTAGGTCAATCCGTTCGCGAGATATGGTGGTTTGAAGCCAAGAAATGGTTGAGAAGGCAAAATATTTTTCGCAATTCTGCTGCTCCAAACGTTTAACCAGAATGGCCCAGGGAAAAACCACGCATACCGTTGTAATCGGGCGAGTTTCTACTTTCAGACGCAACAGGAATTTTTGAGTTAGGTCAATACGTTCGCGAGATATGGGAGTTTGAAGCCAAGAAATGGTTGAGAAGGCAAAAAATTTTTCGCAATTCTGCTGCTCCAAACGCTTAACCAGAATGGAGTAGGGAAAAAATACTCGTACCGCTGTAATCGGGCGAGTTTCTACTTTTAGATGCAATAGGAATTTTTGGGTTAGGTCAATCCGTTCGCGAGATATGGGAGTTTGAAGCCAAGAAATGGTTGAGAAGGCAAAACATTTTTCGCAATTCTGCTGCTCCAAACGCTTAACCAGAATGGCCTAGGGAAAAAATACACATACCGTTGTAATCGGGCGAGTTTCTACTCTCAGATGCAATAGGAATTTTTGGGTTAGGTCAATCCGTTCGCGAGATCTGGGAGTTTGAATCCAAGAAATGGTTGAGAAGGCAAAAAATTTTTCGCAATTCTGCTGCTCCAAACGCTTAACCAGAATGGCCTAGGGAAAAAATACACATACCGTTGTAATCGGGCGAGATTCTACTTTCAGACGCAACAGGAACTTTTGGGTTATGTCTATCCGTTCGCGAGATATGGGAGTCTGAAGCCAAGAAATGGTTGAGAAGGCAAAAAATTTTTCGCAATTCTGCTGCTCCAAACGCTTAACCAGAATGGCCTAGGGAAAAAATACACATACCGTTGTAATCGGGCGAGTTTCTACTTTCAGATGCAATAGTAATTTTTGGGTTAGGTCAATCCGTTCGCGAGACATGGGAGTTTGAAGCCAAGAAATGGTTGAGAAGGCAAAAAGTTTTTCGCAATTCTGCTGCTCCAAACGCTTAACCAGAATGGCCCAGGGAAAAAATACACATACCGTTGTAATCGGGCGAGTTTCTACCTTCAGATGCAACAGGAATTTTTGGGTTATGTCAATCCGTTCGCGACATATGGGAGTTTGAAGCCAAGAAATGGTCCAGAAGGCAAAAAATTTTTCGCAATTCTGCTGCTCCTAACGCTTAACCAGAATGGTCTAGGGAAAAACCACGCATACCGTTGTAATCGGGCGAGCTTCTACTTTCAGAAGCAACAGGAATTTTTGAGTTAGGTCAATCCGTTCGCGAGATACGGAGGGTTTGAAGCCAAGAAATGGTTGAGAAGGCAAAAAATTTTTCGCAATTCTGCTGCTCCAAACGCTTAACCAGAATGGAGTAGGGAAAAAATACTCGTACCGCTGTAATCGGGCGAGTTTCTACTTTCAGATGCAATAGGAATTTTTGGGTTAGGTCAATCCGTTCGCGAGATATGGGAGTTTGAAGCCAAGAAATGGTTGAGAAGGCAACAAATTTTTCGCAATTCTGCTGCTCCTAACGCCTAACCAGAATGGACTAGTGAAAAAATACACATACCGTTGTAATCGGGCGAGTTTCTACTTTCAGACGCAACAGGAACTTTTGGGTTATGTCAATCCGTTCGCGAGATATGGGAGTCTGAAGCCAAGAAATGGTTGAGAAGGCAAAAAATTTTTCGCAATTCTGCTGCTCCAAACGCTTAACCAGAATGGAGTAGGGAAAAAATACTCGTACCGCTGTAATCGGGCGAGTTTCTACTTTCAGATGCAATAGGAATTTTTGGGTTAGGTCAATCCGTTCGCGAGATATGGGAGTTTGAAGCCAAGAAATGGTTGAGAAGGAAAAAATTTTTCGCAATTCTGCTGCTCCTAACGCCTAACCAGAATGGACTAGGGAAAAAATACACATACCGTTGTAATTGGGCGAGTTTCTACTTTCAGATGCAATAGTAATTTTTGGGTTAGGTCAATCCGTTCGCGAGACATGGGAGTTTGAAGCCAAGAAATGGTTGAGAAAGCAAAAAATTTTTCGCAATTCTGCTGCTCCAAACGCTTAACCAGAATGGCCTAGGGAAAAAATTCACATACCGTTGTAATCGGGCGAGTTTCTGCTTTCAGATGCAACAGGAATTTTTTGCTTAGGTCAATCCGTTCGCGAGATATGGGAGTTTGAATCTAAAAAATAGTTGAGAAGACAACAAATTTTTCGCACTTCTGCTGCTCCAAACGCTTAACCAGAATGGCCTAGGGAAAAAATACACATACCGTTGTAATCGGGCGAGTTTCTACTTTCAGATGCAATAGTAATTTTTGGGTTAGGTCAATCCGTTCGCGAGACATGGGAGTTTGAAGCCAAGAAATGGTTGAGAAGGCAAAAAGTTTTTCGCAATTCTGCTGCTCCAAACGCTTAACCAGAATGGCCCAGGGAAAAAATACACATACCGTTGTAATCGGGCGAGTTTCTACCTTCAGATGCAACAGGAATTTTTGGGTTATGTCAATCCGTTCGCGACATATGGGAGTTTGAAGCCAAGAAATGGTCCAGAAGGCAAAAAATTTTTCGCAATTCTGCTGCTCCTAACGCTTAACCAGAATGGTCTAGGGAAAAACCACGCATACCGTTGTAATCGGGCGAGCTTCTACTTTCAGAAGCAACAGGAATTTTTGAGTTAGGTCAATCCGTTCGCGAGATACGGAGGGTTTGAAGCCAAGAAATGGTTGAGAAGGCAAAAAATTTTTCGCAATTCTGCTGCTCCAAACGCTTAACCAGAATGGAGTAGGGAAAAAATACTCGTACCGCTGTAATCGGGCGAGTTTCTACTTTCAGATGCAATAGGAATTTTTGGGTTAGGTCAATCCGTTCGCGAGATATGGGAGTTTGAAGCCAAGAAATGGTTGAGAAGGCAACAAATTTTTCGCAATTCTGCTGCTCCTAACGCCTAACCAGAATGGACTAGTGAAAAAATACACATACCGTTGTAATCGGGCGAGTTTCTACTTTCAGACGCAACAGGAACTTTTGGGTTATGTCAATCCGTTCGCGAGATATGGGAGTCTGAAGCCAAGAAATGGTTGAGAAGGCAAAAAATTTTTCGCAATTCTGCTGCTCCAAACGCTTAACCAGAATGGAGTAGGGAAAAAATACTCGTACCGCTGTAATCGGGCGAGTTTCTACTTTCAGATGCAATAGGAATTTTTGGGTTAGGTCAATCCGTTCGCGAGATATGGGAGTTTGAAGCCAAGAAATGGTTGAGAAGGAAAAAATTTTTCGCAATTCTGCTGCTCCTAACGCCTAACCAGAATGGACTAGGGAAAAAATACACATACCGTTGTAATTGGGCGAGTTTCTACTTTCAGATGCAATAGTAATTTTTGGGTTAGGTCAATCCGTTCGCGAGACATGGGAGTTTGAAGCCAAGAAATGGTTGAGAAAGCAAAAAATTTTTCGCAATTCTGCTGCTCCAAACGCTTAACCAGAATGGCCTAGGGAAAAAATTCACATACCGTTGTAATCGGGCGAGTTTCTGCTTTCAGATGCAACAGGAATTTTTTGCTTAGGTCAATCCGTTCGCGAGATATGGGAGTTTGAATCTAAAAAATAGTTGAGAAGACAACAAATTTTTCGCACTTCTGCTGCTCCAAACGCTTAACCAGAATGGCCTAGGGAAAAAATACACATACCGTTGTAATCGGGCGAGTTTCTACTTTCAGATTCAATAGGAATTTTTGGGTTAGGTCAATCCGTTCGCGAGATATGGTGGTTTGAAGCCAAGAAATGGTTGAGAAGGCAAAATATTTTTCGCAATTCTGCTGCTCCAAACGTTTAACCAGAATGGCCCAGGGAAAAACCACGCATACAGTTGTAATCGGGCGAGTTTCTACTTTCAGACGCAACAGGAATTTTTGAGTTAGGTCAATCCGTTCGCGAGATATGGGAGTTTGAAGCCAAGAAATGGTTGAGAAGGCAAAAAATTTTTCGCAATTCTGCTGCTCCAAACGCTTAACCAGAATGGAGTAGGGAAAAAATACACACACCGTTGTAATCGGGCGAGTTTCTACTTTCAGATGCAATAGTAATTTTTGGGTTAGGTCAATCCGTTCGCGAGACATGGGAGTTTGAAGCCAAGAAATGGTTGAGAAGGCAAAAAGTGTTTCGCAATTCTGCTGCTCCAAACGCTTAACCAGAATGGCCTAGGGAAAAAATTCACATACCGTTGTAATCGGGCGAGTTTCTACTTTCAGACGCAACAGGAATTTTTGAGTTAGGTCAATACGTTCGCGAGATATGGGAGTTTGAAGCCAAGAAATGGTTGAGAAGGCAAAAAATTTTTCGCAATTCTGCTGCTCCAAACGCTTAACCAGAATGGAGTAGGGAAAAAATACTCGTACCGCTGTAATCGGGCGAGTTTCTACTTTCAGATGCAATAGGAATTTTTGGGTTAGGTCAATCCGTTCGCGAGATATGGGAGTTTGAAGCCAAGAAATGGTTGAGAAGGCAAAACATTTTTCGCAATTCTGCTGCTCCAAACGCTTAACCAGAATGGCCTAGGGAAAAAATACACATACCGTTGTAATCGGGCGAGTTTCTACTCTCAGATGCAATAGGAATTTTTGGGTTAGGTCAATCCGTTCGCGAGATCTGGGAGTTTGAATCCAAGAAATGGTTGAGAAGGCAAAAAATTTTTCGCAATTCTGCTGCTCCAAACGCTTAACCAGAATGGCCTAGGGAAAAAATACACATACCGTTGTAATCGGGCGAGATTCTACTTTCAGACGCAACAGGAACTTTTGGGTTATGTCTATCCGTTCGCGAGATATGGGAGTCTGAAGCCAAGAAATGGTTGAGAAGGCAAAAAATTTTTCGCAATTCTGCTGCTCCAAACGCTTAACCAGAATGGCCTAGGGAAAAAATACACATACCGTTGTAATCGGGCGAGTTTCTACTTTCAGATGCAATAGTAATTTTTGGGTTAGGTCAATCCGTTCGCGAGACATGGGAGTTTGAAGCCAAGAAATGGTTGAGAAGGCAAAAAGTTTTTCGCAATTCTGCTGCTCCAAACGCTTAACCAGAATGGCCTAGGGAAAAAATTCACATACCGTTGTAATCGGGCGAGTTTCTACTTTCAGATGCAATAGGAATTTTTGGGTTAGGTCAATCCGTTCGCGAGATATGGTGGTTTGAAACCAAGAAATGGTTGAGAAGGCAAAATATTTTTCGCAATTCTGCTGCTCCAAACGTTTAACCAGAATGGCCCAGGGAAAAAATACACATACCGTTGTAATCGGGCGAGTTTCTACCTTCAGATGCAACAGGAATTTTTGGGTTATGTCAATCCGTTCGCGACATATGGGAGTTTGAAGCCAAGAAATGGTCCAGAAGGCAAAAAATTTTTCGCAATTCTGCTGCTCCTAACGCTTAACCAGAATGGTCTAGGGAAAAACCACGCATACCGTTGTAATCGGGCGAGCTTCTACTTTCAGAAGCAACAGGAATTTTTGAGTTAGGTCAATCCGTTCGCGAGATACGGAGGGTTTGAAGCCAAGAAATGGTTGAGAAGGCAAAAAATTTTTCGCAATTCTGCTGCTCCAAACGCTTAACCAGAATGGAGTAGGGAAAAAATACTCGTACCGCTGTAATCGGGCGAGTTTCTACTTTCAGATGCAATAGGAATTTTTGGGTTAGGTCAATCCGTTCGCGAGATATGGGAGTTTGAAGCCAAGAAATGGTTGAGAAGGCAACAAATTTTTCGCAATTCTGCTGCTCCTAACGCCTAACCAGAATGGACTAGTGAAAAAATACACATACCGTTGTAATCGGGCGAGTTTCTACTTTCAGACGCAACAGGAACTTTTGGGTTATGTCAATCCGTTCGCGAGATATGGGAGTCTGAAGCCAAGAAATGGTTGAGAAGGCAAAAAATTTTTCGCAATTCTGCTGCTCCAAACGCTTAACCAGAATGGAGTAGGGAAAAAATACTCGTACCGCTGTAATCGGGCGAGTTTCTACTTTCAGATGCAATAGGAATTTTTGGGTTAGGTCAATCCGTTCGCGAGATATGGGAGTTTGAAGCCAAGAAATTGTTGAGAAGGAAAAAATTTTTCGCAATTCTGCTGCTCCTAACGCCTAACCAGAATGGACTAGGGAAAAAATACACATACCGTTGTAATCGGGCGAGTTTCTACTTTCAGATGCAATAGTAATTTTTGGGTTAGGTCAATCCGTTCGCGAGACATGGGAGTTTGAAGCCAAGAAATGGTTGAGAAAGCAAAAAATTTTTCGCAATTCTGCTGCTCCAAACGCTTAACCAGAATGGCCTAGGGAAAAAATTCACATACCGTTGTAATCGGGCGAGTTTCTGCTTTCAAATGCAACAGGAATTTTTTGCTTATGTCAATCCGTTCGCGAGATATGGGAGTTTGAATCTAAAAAATAGTTGAGAAGACAACAAATTTTTCGCACTTCTGCTGCTCCAAACGCTTAACCAGAATGGCCTAGGGAAAAAATACACATACCGTTGTAATCGGGCGAGTTTCTACTTTCAGATTCAATAGGAATTTTTGGGTTAGGTCAATCCGTTCGCGAGATATGGTGGTTTGAAGCCAAGAAATGGTTGAGAAGGCAAAATATTTTTCGCAATTCTGCTGCTCCAAACGTTTAACCAGAATGGCCCAGGGAAAAACCACGCATACAGTTGTAATCGGGCGAGTTTCTACTTTCAGACGCAACAGGAATTTTTGAGTTAGGTCAATCCGTTCGCGAGATATGGGAGTTTGAAGCCAAGAAATGGTTGAGAAGGCAAAAAATTTTTCGCAATTCTGCTGCTCCAAACGCTTAACCAGAATGGAGTAGGGAAAAAATACACACACCGTTGTAATCGGGCGAGTTTCTACTTTCAGATGCAATAGGAATTTTTGGGTTAGGTCAATCCGTTCGCGAGATATGGGAGTTTGAAGCCAAGAAATGGTTGAGAAGACAACAAATTTTTCGCACTTCTGCTGCTCCAAACGCTTAACCAGAATGGCCTAGGGAAAAAAAACACATACCGTTGTAATCGGGCGAGTTTCTACTTTCAGATGCAATAGGAATTTTTGGGTTAGGTCAATCCGTTCGAGAGATATGGTGGTTTGAAGCCAAGAAATGGTTGAGAAGGCAAAAAATTATTCGCAATTCTGCTGCTCCAAACGTTTAACCAGAACGGCCTAGGGAAAACATACACATACCGTTGTAATCGGGCGAGTTTCTACTTTTAGATGCAATAGGAATTTTTGGGATAGGTCAATCCGTTCGCGAGGTATGGGAGTTTGAAGCCAAGAAATGGTTGAGAAGGCAAAAAATTTTTCGCAATTCTGCTGCTCCTAACGCCTAACCAGAATGGACTAGGGAAAAAATACACATACCGTTGTAATCGGGCGAGTTTCTACTTTCAGATGCAATAGTAATTTTTGGGTTAGGTCAATCCGTTCGCGAGACATGGGAGTTTGGAGCCAAGAAATGGTTGAGAAAGCAAAAAATTTTTCGCAATTCTGCTGCTCCAAACGCTTAACCAGAATGGCCTAGGGAAAAAATTCACATACCGTTGTAATCGGGCGAGTTTCTGCTTTCAGATGCAACAGGAATTTTTTGCTTAGGTCAATCCGTTCGCGAGACATGGGAGTTTGAATCTAAAAAATAGTTGAGAAGACAACAAATTTTTCGCACTTCTGCTGGTCCAAACGCTTAACCAGAATGGCCTAGGGAAAAAATACACATACCGTTGTAATCGGGCGAGTTTCTACTTTCAGATGCAATAGGAATTTTTGGGTTAGGTCAATCCGTTCGCGAGATATGGGAGTTTGAAGCCAAGAAATGGTTGAGAAGGCAAAACATTTTTCGCAATTCTGCTGCTCCAAACGCTTAACCAGAATGGCCTAGGGAAAAAATACACATACCGTTGTAATCGGGCGAGATTCTACTTTCAGACGCAACAGGAACTTTTGGGCTATGTCTATCCGTTCGCGAGATATGGGAGTCTGAAGCCAAGAAATGGTTGAGAAGGCAAAAAATTTTTCGCAATTCTGCTGCTCCAAACGCTTAACCAGAATGGCCTAGGGAAAAAATACACATACCGTTGTAATCGGGCGAGTTTCTACTTTCAGATGCAATAGTAATTTTTGGGTTAGGTCAATCCGTTCGCGAGACATGGGAGTTTGAAGCCAAGAAATGGTTGAAAAGGGAAAAAGTTTTTCGCAATTCTGCTGCTCCAAACGCTTAACCAGAATGCCCTAGGGAAAAAATTCACATACCGTTGTAATCGGGCGAGTTTCTACTTTCAGATGCAATAGGAATTTTTGGGTTAGGTCAATCCGTTCGCGAGATATGGTGGTTTGAAACCAAGAAATGGTTGAGAAGGCAAAATATTTTTCGCAATTCTGCTGCTCCAAACGTTTAACCAGAATGGCCCAGGGAAAAAATACACATACCGTTGTAATCGGGCGAGTTTCTACCTTCAGATGCAACAGGAATTTTTGTGTTATGTCAATCCGTTCGCGACATATGGGAGTTTGAAGGCAAGAAATGGTCGAGAAGGCAAAAAATTTTTCGCAATTCTGCTGCTCCTAACGCTTAACCAGAATGGTCTAGGGAAAAACCACGCATACCGTTGTAATCGGGCGAGCTTCTACTTTCAGAAGCAACAGGAATTTTTGAGTTAGGTCAATGCGTTCGCGAGATACGGGGGGTTTGAAGCCAAGAAATGGTTGAGAAGGCAAAAAATTTTTCGCAATTCTGCTGCTCCAAACGCTTAACCAGAATGGAGTAGGGAAAAAATACTCGTACCGCTGTAATCGGGCGAGTTTCTACTTTCAGATGCAATAGGAATTTTTGGGTTAGGTCAATCCGTTCGCGAGATACGGGAGTTTGAAGCCAAGAAATGGTTGAGAAGGCAACAAATTTTTCGCAATTCTGCTGCTCCTAACGCCTAACCAGAATGGACTAGTGAAAAAATACACATACCGTTGTAATCGGGCGAGTTTCTACTTTCAGACGCAACAGGAACTTTTGGGTTAGGTCAATCCGTTCGCGAGATATGGGAGTTTGAAGCCAAGAAATGGTTGAGAAGGCAAAACATTTTTCGCAATTCTGCTGCTCCAAACGCTTAACCAGAATGGCCTAGGGAAAAAATACACATACCGTTGTAATCGGGCGAGTTTCTACTTTCAGATGCAATAGGAATTTTTGGGTTAGGTCAATCCGTTCGCGAGATCTGGGAGTTTGAATCCAAGAAATGGTTGAGAAGGCAAAAAATTTTTCGCAATTCTGCTGCTCCAAACGCTTAACCAGAATGGCCTAGGGAAAAAATACACATACCGTTGTAATCGGGCGAGATTCTACTTTCAGGCGCAACAGGAACTTTTGGGTTATGTCTATCCGTTCGCGAGATATGGGAGTCTGAAGCCAAGAAATGGTTGAGAAGGCAAAAAATTTTTCGCAATTCTGCTGCTCCAAACGCTTAACCAGAATGACCTAGGGAAAAAATACACATACCGTTGTAATCGAGCGAGTTTCTACTTTCAGATGCAATAGTAATTTTTGGGTTAGGTCAATCCGTTCGCGAGACATGGGAGTTTGAAGCCAAGAAATGGTTGAGAAGGCAAAAAGTTTTTCGCAATTCTGCTGCTCCAAACGCTTAACCAGAATGGCCTAGGGAAAAAATTCACATACCGTTGTAATCGGGCGAGTTTCTACTTTCAGATGCAATAGGAATTTTTGGGTTAGGTCAATCCGTTCGCGAGATATGGTGGTTTGAAACCAAGAAATGGTTGAGAAGGCAAAATATTTTTCGCAATTCTGCTGCTCCAAACGTTTAACCAGAATGGCCCAGGGAAAAAATACACATACCTTTGTAATCGGGCGAGTTTCTACCTTCAGATGCAACAGGAATTTTTGTGTTATGTCAATCCGTTCGCGACATATGGGAGTTTGAAGCCAAGAAATGGTCGAGAAGGCAAAAAATTTTTCGCAATTCTGCTGCTCCTAACGCTTAACCAGAATGGTCTAGGGAAAAAACACGCACACCGTTGTAATCGGGCGAGCTTCTACTTTCAGAAGCAACAGGAATTTTTGAGTTAGGTCAATCCGTTCGCGAGATACGGAGGGTTTGAAGCCAAGAAATGGTTGAGAAGGCAAAAAATTTTTCGCAATTCTGCTGCTCCAAACGCTTAACCAGAATGGAGTAGGGAAAAAATACTCGTACCGCTGTAATCGGGCGAGTTTCTACTTTCAGATGCAATAGGAATTTTTGGGTTAGGTCAATCCGTTCGCGAGATACGGGAGTTTGAAGCCAAGAAATGGTTGAGAAGGCAACAAATTTTTCGCAATTCTGCTGCTCCTAACGCCTAACCAGAATGGACTAGTGAAAAAATACACATACCGTTGTAATCGGGCGAGTTTCTACTTTCAGACGCAACAGGAACTTTTGGGTTAGGTCAATCCGTTCGAGAGATATGGGAGTTTGAAGCCAAGAAATGGTTGAGAAGGCAAAACATTTTTCGCAATTCTGCTGCTCCAAACGCTTAACCAGAATGGCCTAGAGAAAAAATACACATACCGTTGTAATCGGGCTAGTTTCTACTTTCAGATGCAATAGGAATTTTTGGGTTAGGTCAATCCGTTCGCGAGATCTGGGAGTTTGAATCCAAGAAATGGTTGAGAAGGCAAAAAATTTTTCGCAATTCTGCTGCTCCAAACGCTTAACCAGAATGGCCTAGGGAAAAAATACACATACCGTTGTAATCGGGCGAGATTCTACTTTCAGACGCAACAGGAACTTTTGGGTTATGTCTATCCGTTCGCGAGACATGGGAGTTTGAAGCCAAGAAATGGTTGAGAAGGGAAAAAGTTTTTCACAATTCTGCTGCTCCAAACGCTTAACCAGAATGCCCTAGGGAAAAAATTCACATACCGTTGTAATCGGGCGAGTTTCTACTTTCAGATGCAATAGGAATTTTTGGGTTAGGTCAATCCGTTCGCGAGATATGGTGGTTTGAAACCAAGAAATGGTTGAGAAGGCAAAATATTTTTCGCAATTCTGCTGCTCCAAACGCTTAACCAGAATGGCCTAGGGAAAAAATACACATACCGTTGTAATCGGGCGAGATTCTACTTTCAGACGCAACAGGAACTTTTGGGTTATGTCTATCCGTTCGCGAGACATGGGAGTTTGGAGCCAAGAAATGGTTGAGAAAGCAAAAAATTTTTCGCAATTCTGCTGCTCCAAACGCTTAACCAGAATGGCCTAGGGAAAAAATTCACATACCGTTGTAATCGGGCGAGTTTCTGCTTTCAGATGCAACAGGAATTTTTTGCTTAGGTCAATCCGTTCGCGAGACATGGGAGTTTGAATCTAAAAAATAGTTGAGAAGACAACAAATTTTTCGCACTTCTGCTGGTCCAAACGCTTAACCAGAATGGCCTAGGGAAAAAATACACATACCGTTGTAATCGGGCGAGTTTCTACTTTCAGATGCAATAGGAATTTTTGGGTTAGGTCAATCCGTTCGCGAGATATGGGAGTTTGAAGCCAAGAAATGGTTGAGAAGGCAAAACATTTTTCGCAATTCTGCTGCTCCAAACGCTTAACCAGAATGGCCTAGGGAAAAAATACACATACCGTTGTAATCGGGCGAGATTCTACTTTCAGACGCAACAGGAACTTTTGGGCTATGTCTATCCGTTCGCGAGATATGGGAGTCTGAAGCCAAGAAATGGTTGAGAAGGCAAAAAATTTTTCGCAATTCTGCTGCTCCAAACGCTTAACCAGAATGGCCTAGGGAAAAAATACACATACCGTTGTAATCGGGCGAGTTTCTACTTTCAGATGCAATAGTAATTTTTGGGTTAGGTCAATCCGTTCGCGAGACATGGGAGTTTGAAGCCAAGAAATGGTTGAGAAGGGAAAAAGTTTTTCGCAATTCTGCTGCTCCAAACGCTTAACCAGAATGCCCTAGGGAAAAAATTCACATACCGTTGTAATCGGGCGAGTTTCTACTTTCAGATGCAATAGGAATTTTTGGGTTAGGTCAATCCGTTCGCGAGATATGGTGGTTTGAAACCAAGAAATGGTTGAGAAGGCAAAATATTTTTCGCAATTCTGCTGCTCCAAACGTTTAACCAGAATGGCCCAGGGAAAAAATACACATACCGTTGTAATCGGGCGAGTTTCTACCTTCAGATGCAACAGGAATTTTTGTGTTATGTCAATCCGTTCGCGACATATGGGAGTTTGAAGGCAAGAAATGGTCGAGAAGGCAAAAAATTTTTCGCAATTCTGCTGCTCCTAACGCTTAACCAGAATGGTCTAGGGAAAAACCACGCATACCGTTGTTATCGGGCGAGCTTCTACTTTCAGAAGCAACAGGAATTTTTGGGTTAGGTCAATCCGTTCGCGAGATATGGGAGTTTGAAGCCAAGAAATGGTTGAGAAGGCAACAAATTTTTCGCAATTCTGCTGCTCCTAACGCCTAACCAGAATGGACTAGTGAAAAAATACACATACCGTTGTAATCGGGCGAGTTTCTACTTTCAGACGCAACAGGAACTTTTGGGTTAGGTCAATCCGTTCGAGAGATATGGGAGTTTGAAGCCAAGAAATGGTTGAGAAGGCAAAACATTTTTCGCAATTCTGCTGCTCCAAACGCTTAACCAGAATGGCCTAGAGAAAAAATACACATACCGTTGTAATCGGGCTAGTTTCTACTTTCAGATGCAATAGGAATTTTTGGGTTAGGTCAATCCGTTCGCGAGATCTGGGAGTTTGAATCCAAGAAATGGTTGAGAAGGCAAAAAATTTTTCGCAATTCTGCTGCTCCAAACGCTTAACCAGAATGGCCTAGGGAAAAAATACACATACCGTTGTAATCGGGCGAGATTCTACTTTCAGACGCAACAGGAACTTTTGGGTTATGTCTATCCGTTCGCGAGACATGGGAGTTTGAAGCCAAGAAATGGTTGAGAAGGGAAAAAGTTTTTCGCAATTCTGCTGCTCCAAACGCTTAACCAGAATGCCCTAGGGAAAAAATTCACATACCGTTGTAATCGGGCGAGTTTCTACTTTCAGATGCAATAGGAATTTTTGGGTTAGGTCAATCCGTTCGCGAGATATGGTGGTTTGAAACCAAGAAATGGTTGAGAAGGCAAAATATTTTTCGCAATTCTGCTGCTCCAAACGTTTAACCAGAATGGCCCAGGGAAAAAATACACATACCGTTGTAATCGGGCGAGTTTCTACCTTCAGATGCAACAGGAATTTTTGGGTTATGTCAATCCGTTCGCGACATATGGGAGTTTGAAGCCAAGAAATGGTCGAGAAGGCAAAAAATTTTTCGCAATTCTGCTGCTCCTAACGCTTAACCAGAATGGACTAGGGAAAAACCACGCATACCGTTGTAATCGGGCGAGTTTCTACTTTCAGACGCAACAGGAATTTTTGAGTTAGGTCAATCCGTTCGCGAGATATGGGAGTTTGAAGCCAAGAAATGGTTGAGAAGGCAAAAAATTTTTCGCAATTCTGCTGCTCCAAACGCTTAACCAGAATGGAGTAGGGAAAAAATACTCGTACCGCTGTAATCGGGCGAGTTTCTACTTTCAGATGCAATAGGAATTTTTGGGTTAGGTCAATCCGTTCGCGAGATATGGGAGTTTGAAGCCAAGAAATGGTTGAGAAGGCAAAACATTTTTCGCAATTCTGCTGCTCCAAACGCTTAACCAGAATGGCCTAGGGAAAAAATACACATACCGTTGTAATCGGGCGAGTTTCTACTTTCAGATGCAATAGGAATTTTTGGGTTAGGTCAATCCGTTCGCGAGATCTGGGAGTTTGAATCCAAGAAATGGTTGAGAAGGCAAAAAATTTTTCGCAATTCTGCTGCTCCAAACGCTTAACCAGAATGGCCTAGGGAAAAAATACACATACCGTTGTAATCGGGCGAGATTCTACTTTCAGACGCAACAGGAACTTTTGGGTTATGTCCATCCGTTCGCGAGATATGGGAGTCTGAAGCCAAGAAATGGTTGAGAAGGCAAAAAATTTTTCGCAATTCTGCTGCTCCAAACGCTTAACCAGAATGGCCTAGGGAAAAAATACACATACCGTTGTAATCGGGCGAGTTTCTACCTTCAGATGCAACAGGAATTTTTGGGTTAGGTCAATCCGTTCGCGAGATACGGAGGGTTTGAAGCCAAGAAATGGTTGAGAAGGCAAAAAATTTTTCGCAATTCTGCTGCTCCAAACGCTTAACCAGAATGGAGTAGGGAAAAAATACTCGTACCGCTGTAATCGGGCGAGTTTCTACTTTCAGATGCAATAGGAATTTTTGGGTTAGGTCAATCCGTTCGCGAGATATGGTGGTTTGAAGCCAAGAAATGGTTGAGAAGGCAAAATATTTTTCGCAATTCTGCTGCTCCAAATGTTTAACCAGAATGGCCCAGGGAAAAACCTCGCATACCGTTGTAATCGGGCGAGTTTCTACTTTCAGACGCAACAGGAATTTTTGAGTTAGGTCAATCCGTTCGCGAGATATGGGAGTTTGAAGCCAAGAAATGGTTGAGAAGGCAAAAAATTTTTCGCAATTCTGCTGCTCCAAACGCTTAACCAGAATGGAGTAGGGAAAAAATAATCGTACCGCTGTAATCGGGCGAGTTTCTACTTTCAGATGCAATAGGAATTTTTGGGTTAGGTCAATCCGTTCGCGAGATATGGGAGTTTGAAGCCAAGAAATGGTTGAGAAGGCAAAACATTTTTCGCAATTCTGCTGCTCCAAACGCTTAACCAGAATGGCCTAGGGAAAAAATATACATACCGTTGTAATCGGGCGAGTTTCTACTCTCAGATGCAATAGGAATTTTTGGGTTAGGTCAATCCGTTCGCGAGACATGGGAGTTTGAAGCCAAGAAATGGTTGAGAAGGCAAAAAGTTTTTCGCAATTCTGCTGCTCCAAACGCTTAACCAGAATGGCCTAGGGAAAAAATTCACATACCGTTGTAATCGGGCGAGTTTCTACTTTCAGATGCAATAGGAATTTTTGGGTTAGGTCAATCCGTTCGCGAGATATGGTGGTTTGAAACCAAGAAATGGTTGAGAAGGCAAAATATTTTTCGCAATTCTGCTGCTCCAAACGTTTAACCAGAATGGCCCAGGGAAAAAATACACATACCGTTGTAATCGGGCGAGTTTCTACCTTCAGATGCAACAGGAATTTTTGGGTTATGTCAATCCGTTCGCGACATATGGGAGTTTGAAGCCAAGAAATGGTCGAGAAGGCAAAAAATTTTTCGCAATTCTGCTGCTCCTAACGCTTAACCAGAATGGACTAGGGAAAAACCACGCATACCGTTGTAATCGGGCGAGTTTCTACTTTCAGACGCAACAGGAATTTTTGAGTTAGGTCAATCCGTTCGCGAGATATGGGAGTTTGAAGCCAAGAAATGGTTGAGAAGGCAAAAAATTTTTCGCAATTCTGCTGCTCCAAACGCTTAACCAGAATGGAGTAGGGAAAAAATACTCGTACCGCTGTAATCGGGCGAGTTTCTACTTTCAGATGCAATAGGAATTTTTGGGTTAGGTCAATCCGTTCGCGAGATATGGGAGTTTGAAGCCAAGAAATGGTTGAGAAGGCAAAACATTTTTCGCAATTCTGCTGCTCCAAACGCTTAACCAGAATGGCCTAGGGAAAAAATACACATACCGTTGTAATCGGGCGAGTTTCTACTTTCAGATGCAATAGGAATTTTTGGGTTAGGTCAATCCGTTCGCGAGATCTGGGAGTTTGAATCCAAGAAATGGTTGAGAAGGCAAAAAATTTTTCGCAATTCTGCTGCTCCAAACGCTTAACCAGAATGGCCTAGGGAAAAAATACACATACCGTTGTAATCGGGCGAGATTCTACTTTCAGACGCAACAGGAACTTTTGGGTTATGTCCATCCGTTCGCGAGATATGGGAGTCTGAAGCCAAGAAATGGTTGAGAAGGCAAAAAATTTTTCGCAATTCTGCTGCTCCAAACGCTTAACCAGAATGGCCTAGGGAAAAAATACACATACCGTTGTAATCGGGCGAGTTTCTACCTTCAGATGCAACAGGAATTTTTGGGTTAGGTCAATCCGTTCGCGAGATACGGAGGGTTTGAAGCCAAGAAATGGTTGAGAAGGCAAAAAATTTTTCGCAATTCTGCTGCTCCAAACGCTTAACCAGAATGGAGTAGGGAAAAAATACTCGTACCGCTGTAATCGGGCGAGTTTCTACTTTCAGATGCAATAGGAATTTTTGGGTTAGGTCAATCCGTTCGCGAGATATGGGAGTTTGAAGCCAAGAAATGGTTGAGAAGGCAACAAATTTTTCGCAATTCTGCTGCTCCTAACGCCTAACCAGAATGGACTAGTGAAAAAATACACATACCGTTGTAATCGGGCGAGTTTCTACTTTCAGACGCAACAGGAACTTTTGGGTTATGTCAATCCGTTCGCGAGATATGGGAGTCTGAAGCCAAGAAATGGTTGAGAAGGCAAAAAATTTTTCGCAATTCTGCTGCTCCAAACGCTTAACCAGAATGGAGTAGGGAAAAAATACTCGTACCGCTGTAATCGGGCGAGTTTCTACTTTCAGATGCAATAGGAATTTTTGGGTTAGGTCAATCCGTTCGCGAGATATGGTGGTTTGAAGCCAAGAAATGGTTGAGAAGGCAAAATATTTTTCGCAATTCTGCTGCTCCAAATGTTTAACCAGAATGGCCCAGGGAAAAACCTCGCATACCGTTGTAATCGGGCGAGTTTCTACTTTCAGACGCAACAGGAATTTTTGAGTTAGGTCAATCCGTTCGCGAGATATGGGAGTTTGAAGCCAAGAAATGGTTGAGAAGGCAAAAAATTTTTCGCAATTCTGCTGCTCCAAACGCTTAACCAGAATGGAGTAGGGAAAAAATAATCGTACCGCTGTAATCGGGCGAGTTTCTACTTTCAGATGCAATAGGAATTTTTGGGTTAGGTCAATCCGTTCGCGAGATATGGGAGTTTGAAGCCAAGAAATGGTTGAGAAGGCAAAACATTTTTCGCAATTCTGCTGCTCCAAACGCTTAACCAGAATGGCCTAGGGAAAAAATACACATACCGTTGTAATCGGGCGAGTTTCTACTCTCAGATGCAATAGGAATTTTTGGGTTAGGTCAATCCGTTCGCGAGATCTGGGAGTTTGAATCCAAGAAATGGTTGAGAAGGCAAAAAATTTTTCGCAATTCTGCTGCTCCAAACGCTTAACCAGAATGGCCTAGGGAAAAAATACACATACCGTTGTAATCGGGCGAGTTTCTACTTTCAGACGCAACAGGAACTTTTGGGTCATGTCTATCCGTTCGCGAGATATGGGAGTCTGAAGCCAAGAAATGGTTGAGAAGGCAAAAAATTTTTCGCAATTCTGCTGCTCCAAACGCTTAACCAGAATGGCCTAGGGAAAAAATACACATACCGTTGTAATCGGGCGAGTTTCTACTTTCAGATGCAATAGTAATTTTTGGGTTAGGTCAATCCGTTCGCGAGACATGGGAGTTTGAAGCCAAGAAATGGTTGAGAAGGCAAAAAGTTTTTCGCAATTCTGCTGCTCCAAACGCTTAACCAGAATGGCCTAGGGAAAAAATTCACATACCGTTGTAATCGGGCGAGTTTCTACTTTCAGATGCAATAGGAATTTTTGGGTTAGGTCAATCCGTTCGCGAGATATGGTGGTTTGAAGCCAAGAAATGGTTGAGAAGGCAAAATATTTTTCGCAATTCTGCTGCTCCAAACGTTTAACCAGAATGGCCCAGGGAAAAAATACACATACCGTTGTAATCGGGCGAGTTTCTACCTTCAGATGCAACAGGAATTTTTGGGTTATGTCAATCCGTTCGCGACATATGGGAGGTTGAAGCCAAGAAATGGTCGAGAAGGCAAAAAATTTTTCGCAATTCTGCTGCTCCTAACGCTTAACCAGAATGGTCTAGGGAAAAACCACGCATACCGTTGTAATCGGGCGAGCTTCTACTTTCAGAAGCAACAGGAATTTTTGAGTTAGGTCAATCTGTTCGCGAGATACGGAGGGTTTGAAGCCAAGAAATGGTTGAGAAGGCAAAAAATTTTTCGCAATTCTGCTGCTCCAAACGCTTAACCAGAATGGTCTAGGGAAAAAATACACATACCGTTGTAATCGGGCGAGTTTCTACTTTCAGATGCAATAGGAATTTTTGGGTTAGGTCAATCCGTTCGCGAGATATGGGAGTTTGAAGCCAAGAAATGGTTGAGAAGGCAAAAAATTTTTCGCAATTCTGCTGCTCCAAACGCTTAACCAGAATGGCCTAGGGAAAAAATGCACATACCGT
Source organism: Ptiloglossa arizonensis (assembly GCF_051014685.1). Taxonomy (NCBI): domain Eukaryota; kingdom Metazoa; phylum Arthropoda; class Insecta; order Hymenoptera; family Colletidae; genus Ptiloglossa; species Ptiloglossa arizonensis. The sequence continues at coordinate 247,484 of NW_027478667.1, forward strand.
TGTAATCGGGCGAGTTCCTACTTTCAGATGCAATAGGAATTTTTGGGTTAGGTCAATCCGTTCGCGAGATATGGGACTTTGAAGCCAAGAAATGGTTGAGAAGGCGAAAAATTTTTCGCAATTCTGCTGCTCCAAACGCTTAACCAGAATGGTCTAGGGAAAAAATACACATACCGTTGTAATCGGGCGAGTTTCTACTTTCACACGCAACAGGAATTTTTGGGTTAAGTCAATCCGTTCGCGAGATATGGGAGTTTGAAGACAAGAAATGGTTGAGAAGGCAAAAAGTTTTTCGCAATTCTGCTGCTCCAAACGCTTAACCAGAATGGCCTAGGGAAAAAATACGCATACCGCTGTAATCGGGCGAGTTACTACTTTCAGACGCAGCAGGAATTTTTGGGTTCGGTCAATCCGTTCGCGAGATACGGGACTTTGGAGCTAAGAAATGGTTGAGAAGACAACAAATTTTTCGCAATTCTGCTGCTCCAAACGCTTAACCAGAGTGGGCTGGGGAAAAAATACACATACCGTTGTAATCGGGCGAGTTTCTACTTTCTGGCGCAGCAGGAATTTTTGGGTTTGGTCAATCCGTTCGCGAGATATGGGACTTCGAAGCTAAGAAATGGTTGAGAAGACAACAAATTTTTCGCAATTCTGCTGCTCCAAACGCTTAACCAGAATGGGCTAGGGAAAAAATACACATACCGTTGTAATCGGGCGAGTTTCTACTTTCACACGCAACAGGAATTTTTAGGTTAGGTCAATCCGTTCGCGAGATATGGGAGTTTGAAGCCAAGAAATGTTTGAGAAGGCATACAATTTTTCGCAATTCTGCTGATCCAAACGCTTAACCAGAATGGCCTAGGGAAAAAATACACATACCGTTGTAATCGGGCGAGTTTCTACTTTCAGATGCAACAGGAATTTTTGGCTTAGGTCAATCCGTTCGCGACATATGGGAGTTTGAAGCCAAGAAATGGTTGAGAAGGCAAAAAATTTTTCGCAATTCTGCTGCTCCTAACGCTTAACCAGAATGGTCTAGGGAAAAACCACGCATACCGTTGTAATCGGGCGAGTTTCTACTTTCAGACGCAACAGGAATTTTTGAGTTAGGTCAATTCGTTCGCGAGATATGGGAGTTTGAAGCCAAGAAATGGTTGAGAAGGCAAAAAATTTTTCGCAATTCTGCTGCTCCAAACGTTTAACCAGAATGGCCTAGGGAAAAAATACACATACCGTTGTAATCGGGCGAGTTTCTACTTTTAGACGCAACAGGAACTTTGGGGGTAAGGTCAATCCGTTTCGCGAGATATGGGAGTCTGAAGCCAAGAAATGGTTGAGAAGGCAAAAAATTTTTCGCACTTCTGCTGCTCCAAACGCTTAACCAGAATGGCCTAGGGAAAAAATACACATACCGTTGTAATCGGGCGAGTTTCTACTTTCAGATGCAACAGGAGTTTTTGGGTTAGGTCAATCCGTTCGCGAGATATGGGAGTTTGAAGCAAAAAAATAGTTGAGAAGACAACAAATTTTTCGCAATTCTGCTGCTCCAAACGCTTAACCAGAATGGCCTAGGGAAAAAATACACATACCGTTGTAATCGGGCGAGTTTCTACTTTCAGATGCAATAGGAATTTTTGGGTTAGGTCAATCCGTTCGCGAGATATGGGAGTTTGAAGCCAAGAAATGGTTGAGAAGGCAAAAAATTTTTCGCAATTCTGCTGCTCCAAACGCTTAACCAGAATGGCCTAGGGAAAAAATACACATGCCGTTGTAATCGGGCGAGTTTCTACTTTCAGATGCAACAGGAATTTTTGGCTTAGGTCAATCCGTTCGCGAGATATGGGAGTTTGAAGCCAAGAAATGGTTGAGAAGGCAACAAATTTTTCGCAATTCTGCTGCTCCAAACGCTTAACCAGAATGGGCTAGGGAAAAAATACACATACCGTTGTAATCGGGCGAGTTTCCACTTTCACACGCAACAGGAATTTTTGGCTTAGGTCAATCCGTTCGCGAGATATGGGAGTTTGAAGCCAAGAAATGGTTGAGAAGACAACAAATTTTTCGCCATTCTGCTGCTCCAAACGCTTAACCAGAATGCGCTAGGGAAGAAATACACATACCGTTGTAATGGGGCGATTTTCTACTTTCACACGCAACAGGAATTTTTGGGTTAGGTCAATCCGTTCGCGAGATATGGGAGTTTGAAGACAAGAAATGGTTGAGAAGGCATACAATTTTTCGCAATTCTGCTGATCCAAACGCTTAACCAGAATGGCCTAGGGAAAAAATACACATACCGCTGTAATCGGGCGAGTTTCTACTTTCTGGCGCAGCAGGAATTTTTGGGTTTGGTCAATCCGTTCGCGAGATATGGGACTTTGAAGCTAAGTAATGGTTGAGAAGACAACAAATTTTTCGCTATTCTGCTGCTCCAAACGCTTAACCAGAATGGGCTAGGGAAAAAATACACATACCGTTGTAATCGGGCGAGTTTCTACTTTCACACGCAACAGGAATTTTTGGGTTAGGTCAATCCGTTCGCGAGATATGGGAATTTGAAGCCAAGAAATGGTTGAGAAGGCATACAATTTTTCGCAATTCTGCTGATCCAAACGCTTAACCAGAATGTCCTAGGGAAAAAATACACATACCGTTGTAATCGGGCGAGTTTCTACTTTCTGGCGCAGCAGGAATTTTTGGGTTTGGTCAATCCGTTCGCGAGATATGGGACTTTGAAGCCAAGAAATGGTTGAGAAGACAACAAATTTTTCGCAATTCTGCTGATCCAAACGCTTAACCAGAATGGGCTATGGAAAAAATTCACATACCGTTGTAATCGGGCGAGTTTCTACTTTCAGATGCAACAGGAATTTTTGGGTTAGGTCAATCCATTCGCGAGATATGGGAGTTTGATGCCAAGAAATGGTTGAGAAGGCAAAAAATTTGTCGCAATTCTGCTGACCCAAACGCTTAACCAGAAAGGCCTAGGGAAAAAATACACATACCGTTGTAATCGGGCGAGTTTCTACTTTCTGGCGCAGCAGGAATTTTTGGGTTTGGTCAATCCGTTCGCGAGATATGGGAATTTGAAGCCAAGAAATGGTTGAGAAGGCATACAATTTTTCGCAATTCTGCTGCTCCAAACGCTTAACCGGAATGGGCTAGGGAAAAAATACACATACCGTTGTAATCGGGCGAGTTTCTACTTTCTGGCGCAGCAGGAATTTTTGGGTTTGGTCAATCCGTTCGCGAGATATGGGACTTTGAAGCTAAGAAATGGTTGAGAAGACAACAAATTTTTCGCAATTCTGCTGCTCCAAACGCTTAACCAGAATGGGCTAGGGAAAAAATACACATACCGTTGTAATCGGGCGAGTTTCTACTTTCACACGCAACAGGAATTTTTGGGTTAGGTCAATCCGTTCGCGAGATATGGGAATTTGAAGCCAAGAAATGGTTGAGAAGGCATACAATTTTTCGCAATTCTGCTGCTCCAAACGCTTAACCAGAATGGGCTAGGGAAAAAATACACATACCGTTGTAATCGGGCGAGTTTCCACTTTCACACGCAACAGGAATTTTTGGCTTAGGTCAATCCGTTCGCGAGATATGGGAGTTTGAAGCCAAGAAATGGTTGAGAAGACAACAAATTTTTCGCCATTCTGCTGCTCCAAACGCTTAAACAGAATGGGATAGGGAAGAAATACACATACCGTTGTAATCGGGCGATTTTCTACTTTCACACGCAACAGGAATTTTTGGGTTAGGTAAATCCGTTCGCTAGATATGGGACTTTGAAGCTAAGAAATGGTTGAGAAGGCAACAAATTTTTCGCAATTCTGCTGCTCCAAACGCTTAACCGGAATGGGCTAGGGAAAAAATACACATACCGTTGTAATCGGGCGAGTTTCTACTTTCTGGCGCAGCAGGAATTTTTGGGTTTGGTCAATCCGTTCGCGAGATATGGGACTTTGAAGCTAAGAAATGGTTGAGAAGACAACAAATTTTTCGCAATTCTGCTGCTCCAAACGCTTAACCAGAATGGGCTAGGGAAAAAATACACATACCGTTGTAATCGGGCGAGTTTCTACTTTCACACGCAACAGGAATTTTTGGGTTAGGTCAATCCGTTCGCGAGATATGGGAATTTGAAACCAAGAAATGGTTGAGAAGGCATACAATTTTTCGCAATTCTGCTGCTCCAAACGCTTAACCAGAATGGTCTAGGGAAAAAATACACATACCGTTGTAATCGGGCGAGTTTCCACTTTCACACGCAACAGGAATTTTTGGCTTAGGTCAATCCGTTCGCGAGATATGGGAGTTTGAAGCCAAGAAATGGTTGAGAAGACAACAAATTTTTCGCCATTCTGCTGCTCCAAACGCTTAAACAGAATGGGATAGGGAAGAAATACACATACCGTTGTAATCGGGCGATTTTCTACTTTCACACGCAACAGGAATTTTTGGGTTAGGTAAATCCGTTCGCTAGATATGGGACTTTGAAGCTAAGAAATGGTTGAGAAGGCAACAAATTTTTCGCAATTCTGCTGCTCCAAACGCTTAACCGGAATGGGCTAGGGAAAAAATTAACATACCGTCGTAATCGGGCGAGTTTCTACTTTCACACGCAACAGGAATTTTTGGGTTAGCTCTATCCGTTCGCGAGATATGGGAGTTTGAAGCCAAGAAATGGTTGAGAAGGCAAAAAATTTTTCGCAATTCTGCTGCTCCAAACGCTTAACCAGAATGGCCTAGGGAAAAAATACACATACCGTTGTAATCGGGCGAGATTCTACTTTCAGATGCAATAGGAATTTTTGGGTTAGGTCAATCCGTTCGCGAGATATGGGAGTTTGAAGCCAAGAAATGGTTGAGAAGGCAAAACATTTTTCGCAATTCTGCTGCTCCAAACGCTTAACCAGAATGGCCTAGGGAAAAAATACGCACACCGTTGTAATCGGGCGAGTTTCTACTTTCAGACGCAGCAGGAATTTTTGGGTTCGGTCAATCCGTTCGCGAGATATGGGACTTTGAAGCGAAGAAATGGTTGAGAAGACAACAAATTTTTCGCAATTCTGCTGCTCCAAACGCTTAACCAGAATGGGCTAGGGAAAAAATACACCTACCGTTGTAATCGGGCGAGTTTCTACTTTCACACGCAACAGGAATTTTTGGGTTAGGTCAATCCGTTCGCGAGATATGGGAATTTGAAGCCAAGAAATGGTTGAGAAGGCATACAATTTTTCGCAATTCTGTTGATCCAAACGCTTAACCAGAATGGCCTAGGGAAAAAATACACATACCGTTGTAATCGGGCGAGTTTCTACTTTCTGGCGCAGCAGGAATTTTTGGGTTTGGTCAATCCCTTCGCGAGATATGGGACTTTGAAGCTAAGAAATGGTTGAGAAGACAACAAATTTTTCGCAATTCTGCTGCTCCAAACGCTTAACCAGAATGGGCTAGGGAAGAAATACACATACCGTTGTAATGGGGCGATTTTCTACTTTCACACGCAACAGGAATTTTTGGGTTAGGTCAATCCGTTCGCGAGATATGGGAGTTTGAAGCCAAGAAATGGTTGAGAAGGCAAAAAATTTTTCGCAATTCTGCTGACACAAACGCTTAACCAGAAAGGCCTAGGGAAAAAATACACCTACCGTTGTAATCGGGCGAGTTTCTACTTTCAGATGCAATATGAATTTTTGGGTTAGGTCAATCCGTTCGCGAGATATGGGAGTTTGAAGCTAAGAAATGGTTAAGAAGAGAACAAAGTTTTCGCAATTCTGCTGACCCAAACGCTTAACCAGAAAGGCCTAGGGAAAAAATACACCTACCGGTGTAATCGGGCGAGTTTCTACTTTCACACGCAACAGGAATTTTTGGGTTATGTCAATCCGTTCGCGAGATATGGGAATTTGAAGCCAAGAAATGGTTGAGAAGGCATACAATTTTTCGCAATTCTGCTGATCCAAACGCTTAACCAGAATGGGCTATGGAAAAAATACACATACCGTTGTAATCGGGCGAGTTTCTACTTTCAGATGCAACAGGAATTTTTGGGTTAGGTCAATCCATTCGCGAGATATGGGAGTTTGATGCCAAGAAATGGTTGAGAAGGCAAAAAATTTTTCGCAATTCTGCTGACCCAAACGCTTAACCAGAAAGGCCTAGGGAAAAAATACACATACCGTTGTAATCGGGCGAGTTTCTGCTTTCTGGCGCAGCAGGAATTTTTGGGTTTGGTCAATCCGTTCGCGAGATATGGGACTTTGAAGCTAAGAAATGGTTGAGAAGACAACAAATTTTTCGCAATTCTGCTGCTCCAAACGCTTAACCAGAATGGGCTAGGGAAAAAATACACATACCGTTGTAATCGGGCGAGTTTCTACTTTCACACGCAACAGGAATTTTTGGGTTAGGTCAATCCGTTCGCGAGATATGGGAATTTGAAGCCAAGAAATGCTTGAGAAGGCATACAATTTTTCGCAATTCTGCTGATCCAAACGCTTAACCAGAATGTCCTAGGGAAAAAATACACATACCGTTGTAATCGGGCGAGTTTCTACTTTCTGGCGCAGCAGGAATTTTTGGGTTTGATCAATCCGTTCGCGAGATATGGGACTTTGAAGCTAAGAAATGGTTGAGGAGACAACAAATTTTTCGCAATTCTGCTGCTCCAAACGCTTTACCAGAATGGCCTAGGGAAAAAATACACATACCGTTGTAATCGGGCGAGTTCCTACTTTCAGATGCAATAGGAATTTTTGGGTTAGGTCAATCCGTTCGCGTGATATGGGACTTTGAAGCTGAGAAATGGTTGAGAAGACAACAAATTTTTCGCAATTCTGCTGATCCAAACGCTTAACCAGAATGGGCTATGGAAAAAATACACATACCGTTGTAATCGGGCGAGTTTCTACTTTCAGATGCAACAGGAATTTTTGGGTTAGGTCAATCCATTCGCGAGATATGGGAGTTTGATGCCAAGAAATGGTTGAGAAGGCAAAAAATTTTTCGCAATTCTGCTGACCCAAACGCTTAACCAGAAAGGCCTAGGGAAAAAATACACATACCGTTGTAATCGGGCGAGTTTCTGCTTTCTGGCGCAGCAGGAATTTTTGGGTTTGGTCAATCCGTTCGCGAGATATGGGACTTTGAAGCTAAGAAATGGTTGAGAAGACAACAAATTTTTCGCAATTCTGCTGCTCCAAACGCTTAACCAGAATGGGCTAGGGAAAAAATACACATACCGTTGTAATCGGGCGAGTTTCTACTTTCACACGCAACAGGAATTTTTGGGTTAGGTCAATCCGTTCGCGAGATATGGGAATTTGAAGCCAAGAAATGCTTGAGAAGGCATACAATTTTTCGCAATTCTGCTGATCCAAACGCTTAACCAGAATGTCCTAGGGAAAAAATACACATACCGTTGTAATCGGGCGAGTTTCTACTTTCTGGCGCAGCAGGAATTTTTGGGTTTGATCAATCCGTTCGCGAGATATGGGACTTTGAAGCTAAGAAATGGTTGAGAAGACAACAAATTTTTCGCAATTCTGCTGCTCCAAACGCTTTACCAGAATGGCCTAGGGAAAAAATACACATACCGTTGTAATCGGGCGAGTTCCTACTTTCAGATGCAATAGGAATTTTTGGGTTAGGTCAATCCGTTCGCGTGATATGGGACTTTGAAGCTGAGAAATGGTTGAGAAGACAACAAATTTTTCGCAATTCTGCTGTTCAAAACGCTTAACCAGAATGGGCTAGGGAAAAAATACACATACCGTTGTAATCGGGCGAGTTTCTACTTTCACACGCAACAGGAATTTTTGGGTTAGGTCAATCCGTTCGCGAGATATGGGAGTTTGAAGCCAAGAAATGGTTGAGAAGGCATACAATTTCTCGCAATTCTGCTGATCCAAACGCTTAACCAGAATGGCCTAGGAAAAAAATACACATACCGTTGTAATCCGGCGAGCTTCTACTTTCAGATGCAACAGGAATTTTTGGGTTAGGTCAGTCCGTGCGCGAGATATGGGAGTTTGAAACCAAGAAATTGTTGAGAAGGCAAAATATTTTTCGCAATTCTGCTGCTCCAAACGCTTAACCAGAATGGCCTGGGGAAAAAATACACATACCGTTGTAATCGGGCGAGTTTCTACTTTCACACGCAACAGGAATTTTTGGGTTAGGTCAATCCGTTCGCGAGATATGGGAATTTGAAGCCAAGAAATGGTTGAGAAGGCATACAATTTTTCGCAATTCTGCTGATCCAAACGCTTAACCAGAATGTCCTAGGGAAAAAATACACATACCGTTGTAATCGGGCGAGTTTCTACTTTCTGGCGCAGCAGGAATTTTTGGGTTTGGTCAATCCGTTCGCGAGATATGGGACTTTGAAGCCAAGAAATGGTTGAGAAGACAACAAATTTTTCGCAATTCTGCTGATCCAAACGCTTAACCAGAATGGGCTATGGAAAAAATACACATACCGTTGTAATCGGGCGAGTTTCTACTTCCAGATGCAACAGGAATTTTTGGGTTAGGTCAATCCATTCGCGAGATATGGGAGATTGATGCCAAGAAATGGTTGAGAAGGCAAAAAATTTTTCGCAATTCTGCTGACCCAAACGCTTAACCAGAAAGGCCTAGGGAAAAAATACACATACCGTTGTAATCGGGCGAGTTTCTACTTTCTGGCGCAGCAGGAATTTTTGGGTTTGGTCAATCCGTTCGCGAGATATGGGACTTTGAAGCTAAGAAATGGTTGAGAAGACAACAAATTTTTCGCAATTCTGCTGCTCCAAACGCTTAACCAGAATGGGCTAGGGAAAAAATACACATACCGTTGTAATCGGGCGAGTTTCTACTTTCACACGCAACAGGAATTTTTGGGTTAGGTCAATCCGTTCGCGAGATATGGGAATTTGAAGCCAAGAAATGCTTGAGAAGGCATACAATTTTTCGCAATTCTGCTGATCCAAACGCTTAACCAGAATGGCCTAGGAAAAAAATACGCATACCGTTGTAATCGGGCGAGTTTCTACTTTCAGAAGCAGCAGGAATTTTTGGGTTTTGTCAATCTGTTCGCGAGATATGGGACTTTGAGGCTAAGAAATGGTTGAGAAGGCAACCAATTTTTCGCAATTCTGCTGCTCCAAACGCTTACCCAAAATGGCCTAGGGAAAAAATACACATACCGTTGTAATCGGGCGAGTTTCTACTTTCAGACGCAACAGGAATTTTTGGGTTAGGTCAGTCCGTGCGCGAGATATGGGAGTTTGAAACCAAGAAATTGTTGAGAAGGCAAAATATTTTTCGCAATTCTGCTGCTCCAAACGCTTAACCAGAATGGCCTGGGGAAAAAATACACATACCGTTGTAATCGGGCGAGTTTCTACTTTCAGATGTAACAGCAATTTTTGGGTTTGGTCAATCCGTTCGCGAGATATGGGACTTTGAAGCTAAGAAATGGTTGAGAAGACAACAAATTTTTCGCAATTCTGCTGCTCCAAACGCTTAACCAGAATGGGCTAGGGAAAAAATACACATACCGTTGTAATCGGGCGAGTTTCTACTTTCACACGCAACAGGAATTTTTGGGTTAGGTCAATCCGTTCGCGAGATATGGGAATTTGAAGCCAAGAAATGCTTGAGAAGGCATACAATTTTTCGCAATTCTGCTGATCCAAACGCTTAACCAGAAAGGCCTAGGGAAAAAATACACATACCGTTGTAATCGGGCGAGTTTCTACTTTCTGGCGCAGCAGGAATTTTTGGGTTTGGTCAATCCGTTCGCGAGATATGGGACTTTGAAGCTAAGAAATGGTTGAGAAGACAACAAATTTTTCGCAATTCTGCTGCTCCAAACGCTTAACCAGAATGGGCTAGGGAAAAAATACACATACCGTTGTAATCGGGCGAGTTTCTACTTTCACACGCAACAGGAATTTTTGGGTTAGGTCAATCCGTTCGCGAGATATGGGAATTTGAAGCCAAGAAATGCTTGAGAAGGCATACAATTTTTCGCAATTCTGCTGATCCAAACGCTTAACCAGAATGTCGTAGGGATAAAATACACATACCGTTGTAATCGGGCGAGTTTCTACTTTCTGGGGCAGCAGGAATTTTTGGGTTTGTTCAATCCGTTCGCGAGATATGGGACTTTGAAGCTAAGAAATGGTTGAGAAGACAACAAATTTTTCGCAATTCTGCTGCTCCAAACGCTTAACCAGAATGGGATAGGGAAGAAATACACATACCGTTGTAATCGGGCGATTTTCTACTTTCACACGCAACAGGAATTTTTGGGTTAGGTCAATCCGTTCGCGAGATATGGGAGTTTGAAGCCAAGAAATGGTTGCCAAGGCAAAAAATTTTTCGCAATTCTGCTGCTCCAAACGCTTAACCAGAATGGCCTAGGGAAAAAATACACATACCGTTGTAATCGGGCGAGTTCCTACTTTCAGATGCAATAGGAATTTTTGGGTTAGGTCAATCCGTTCGCGTGATATGGGACTTTGAAGCTGAGAAATGGTTGAGAAGACAACAAATTTTTCGCAATTCTGCTGTTCAAAACGCTTAACCAGATTGGGCTAGGGAAAAAACACACATACCGTTGTAATCGGGCGAGTTTCTACTTTCACACGCAACAGGAATTTTTGGGTTAGGTCAATCCGTTCGCGAGATATGGGAGTTTGAAGCCAAGAAATGGTTGAGAAGGCATACAATTTTTCGCAATTCTGCTGATCCAAACGCTTAACCAGAATGGCCTAGGAAAAAAATACGCATACCGTTGTAATCGGGCGAGTTTCTACTTTCAGAAGCAGCAGGAATTTTTGGGTTAGGTCAATCCGTTCGCGAGATATGGGTCTTTGAAGCCAAGAAATGGTTGAGAAGACAACAAATTTTTCGCAATTCTGCTGCTCCAAACGCTTACCCAAAATGGCCTAGGGAAAAAATACACATACCGTTGTAATCGGGCGAGTTTCTACTTTCAGATGTAACAGCAATTTTTGGGTTAGGTCAATCCGTTCGCGAGATATGGGAGATTGAAGCTAAGAAATGGTTGAGAAGACAACAAATTTTTCGCAATTCTGCTGCTCCAAACGCTTAACCAGAGTGGGCTAGGGAAAAAATACACATACCGTTGTAATCGGGCGAGTTTCTACTTTCTGGCGCAGCAGGAATTTTTGGGTTTGGTCAATCCGTTCGCGAGATATGGGACTTTGAAGCCAAGAAATGGTTGAGAAGACAACAAATTTTTCGCAATTCTGCTGCTCCAAACGCTTAACCAGAATGGCCTAGGGAGAAAATACACATACCGTTGTAATCGGGCGAGTTTCTACTTTCAGACGCAACAGGAATTTTTGGGTTAGGTCAGTCCGTGCGCGAGATATGGGAGTTTGAAACCAAGAAATTGTTGAGAAGGCAAAATATTTTTCGCAATTCTGCTGCTCCAAACGCTTAACCAGAGTGGGCTAGGGAAGAAATACACATACCGTTGTAATCGGGCGAGCTACTACTTTCAGACGCAGCAGGAATTTTTGGGTTCGGTCAATCCGCTCGCGAGATACGGGACTTTGGAGCTAAGAAATGGTTGAGAAGACAACAAATTTTTCGCAATTCTGCTGCTCCAAACGCTTAACCAGAGTGGGCTAGGGAAAAAATACACATACCGTTGTAATCGGGCGAGTTTCTACTTTCTGGCGCAGCAGGAATTTTTGGGTTTGGTCAATCCGTTCGCGAGATACGGGACTTTGAAGCCAAGAAATGGTTGAGAAGACAACAAATTTTTCGCAATTCTGCTGCTCCAAACGCTTAACCAGAATGGGCTAGGGAAAAAATACACATTCCGTTGTAATCGGGCGAGTTTCTACTTTCACACGCAACAGGAATTTTTGGGTTAGGTCAATCCGTTCGCGAGATATGGGAATTTGAAGCCAAGAAATGGTTGAGAAGGCATACAATTTTTCGCAATTCTGCTGATCCAGACGCTTAACCAGAATGTCCTAGGGAAAAAATACACATACCGTTGTAATCGGGCGAGTTTCTACTTTCTGGCGCAGCAGGAATTTTTGGGTTTGGTCAATCCGTTCGCGAGATATGGGACTTTGAAGCCAAGAAATGGTTGAGAAGACAACAAATTTTTCGCAATTCTGCTGATCCAAACGCTTAACCAGAATGGGCTATGGAAAAAATACACATACCGTTGTAATCGGGCGAGTTTCTACTTTCAGATGCAACAGGAATTTTTGGGTTAGGTCAATCCATTCGCGAGATATGGGAGATTGATGCCAAGAAATGGTTGAGAAGGCAAAAAATTTTTCGCAATTCTGCTGACCCAAACGCTTAACCAGAAAGGCCTAGGGAAAAAATACACATACCGTTGTAATCGGGCGAGTTTCTACTTTCTGGCGCAGCAGGAATTTTTGGGTTTGGTCAATCCGTTCGCGAGATATGGGACTTTGAAGCTAAGAAATGGTTGAGAAGACAACAAATTTTTCGCAATTCTGCTGCTCCAAACGCTTAACCAGAATGGGCTAGGGAAAAAATACACATACCGTTGTAATCGGGCGAGTTTCTACTTTCACACGCAACAGGAATTTTTGGGTTAGGTCAATCCGTTCGCGAGATATGGGAATTTGAAGCCAAGAAATGCTTGAGAAGGCATACAAATTTTCGCAATTCTGCTGATCCAAACGCTTAACCAGAATGGCCTAGGAAAAAAATACGCATACCGTTGTAATCGGGCGAGTTTCTACTTTCAGAAGCAGCAGGAATTTTTGGGTTTGGTCAATCTGTTCGCGAGATATGGGACTTTGAGGCTAAGAAATGGTTGAGAAGGCAACAAATTTTTCGCAATTCTGCTGCTCCAAACGCTTACCCAAAATGGCCTAGGGAAATAATACACATACCGTTGTAATCGGGCGAGTTTCTACTTTCAGACGCAACAGGAATTTTTGGGTTAGGTCAGTCCGTGCGCGAGATATGGGAGTTTGAAACCAAGAAATTGTTGAGAAGGCAAAATATTTTTCGCAATTCTGCTGCTCCAAACCCTTAACCAGAAAGGCCTGGGGAAAAAATACACATACCGTTGTAATCGGGCGAGTTTCTACTTTCAGATGTAACAGCAATTTTTGGGTTAGGTCAATCCGTTCGCGAGATATGGGAGATTGAAGCTAAGAAATGGTTGAGAAGACAACAAATTTTTCGCAATTCTGCTGCTCCAAACGCTTAACCAGTATGGCCTAGGGAAAAAATACACGTACCGCTGTAATCGGGCGAGTTTCTTCCTTCAGATGCAATAGGAATTTTTCGGTTAGGACAATCCGTTCGCGAGATATGGGAGTTTCAAGCCAAGAAATGGTTGAGAAGGCAAAAAACTTTTCGCAATTCTGCTGCTCCAAACGCTTAACCAGAATGGCCTAGGGAAAAAATACACGTACCGCTGTAATCGGGCGAGCTTCTACTTTCAGATGCAATAGGAATTTTTGGGTTAGGTCAATCCGTTCGCGAGATATGGGACTTTGAAGCCAAGAAATGGTTGAGAAGACAACAAATTTTTCGCAATTCTGCTGCTCCAAACGCTTAACCAGAGTGGGCTAGGGAAAAAATACACATACCGTTGTAATCGGGCGAGTTTCTACTTTCTGGCGCAGCAGGAATTTTTGGGTTTGGTCAATCCGTTCGCGAGATATGGGACTTTGAAGCCAAGAAATGGTTGAGAAGACAACAAATTTTTCGCAATTCTGCTGCTCCAAACGCTTAACCAGAATGGGCTAGGGAAAAAATACACATACCGTTGTAATCGGGCGAGTTTCTACTTTCACACGTAACAGGAATTTTTGGGTTAGGTCAATTCGTTCGCGAGATATGGGAGTTTGAAGCCAAGAAATGGTTGAGAAGGCATAAAATTTTTCGCAATTCTGCTGACCCAAACGCTTAACCAGAAAGGCCTAGGGAAAAAATACACCTACCGTTGTAATCGGGCGAGTTTCTACTTTCAGATGCAATAGGAATTTTTGGGTTAGGTCAATCCGTTCGCGAGATATGGGAGTTTGAAGCTAAGAAATGGTTAAGAAGAGAACAAAGTTTTCGCAGTTCTGCTGCTCCAAACGCTTAACCAGAATGGCCTAGGGAAAAAATACACATACCGCTGTAATCGGGCGAGTTTCTACTTTCTGGCGCAGCCGGAATTTTTGGGTTTGGTCAATCCGTTCGCGAGATATGGGACTTTGAAGCTAAGTAATGGTTGAGAAGACAACAAATTTTTCGCAATTCTGCTGCTCCAAACGCTTAACCAGAATGGGCTAGGGAAAAAATACACATACCGTTGTAATCGGGCGAGTTTCTACTTTCACACGCAACAGGAATTTTTGGGTTAGGTCAATCCGTTCGCGAGATATGGGAATTTGAAGCCAAGAAATGGTTGAGAAGGCATACAATTTTTCGCAATTCTGCTGATCCAAACGCTTAACCAGAATGTCCTAGGGAGAAAATACACATACCGTTGTAATCGGGCGAGTTTCTACTTTCTGGCGCAGCAGGAATTTTTGGGTTTGGTCAATCCGTTCGCGAGATATGGGACTTTGAAGCCAAGAAATGGTTGAGAAGACAACAAATTTTTCGCAATTCTGCTGATCCAAACGCTTAACCAGAATGGGCTATGGAAAAAATACACATACCGTTGTAATCGGGCGAGTTTCTACTTTCAGATGCAACAGGAATTTTTTGTTAGGTCAATCCATTCGCGAGATATGGGAGATTGATGCCAAGAAATGGTTGAGAAGGCAAAAAATTATTCGCAATTCTGCTGACCCGAACGCTTAACCAGAAAGGCCTAGGGAAAAAATACACATACCGTTGTAATCGGGCGAGTTTCTACTTTCTGGCGCAGCAGGAATTTTTGGGTTTGGTCAATCCGTTCGCGAGATATGGGACTTTGAAGCTAAGAAATGGTTGAGAAGACAACAAATTTTTCGCAATTCTGCTGCTCCAAACGCTTAACCAGAATGGGCTAGGGAAAAAATACACATACCGTTGTAATCGGGCGAGTTTCTACTTTCACACGCAACAGGAATTTTTGGGTTAGGTCAATCCGTTCGCGAGATATGGGAATTTGAAGCCAAGAAATGCTTGAGAAGGCATACAATTTTTCGCAATTCTGCTGCTCCAAACGCTTAACCAGAATGGCCTAGGGAAAAAATACACATACCGTTGTAATCGGGCGAGTTCCTACTTTCAGATGCAATAGGAATTTTTGGGTTAGGTCAATCCGTTCGCGTGATATGGGACTTTGAAGCTGAGAAATGGTTGAGAAGACAACAAATTTTTCGCAATTCTGCTGTTCAAAACGCTTAACCAGATTGGGCTAGGGAAAAAACACACATACCGTTGTAATCGGGCGAGTTTCTACTTTCACACGCAACAGGAATTTTTGGGTTAGGTCAATCCGTTCGCGAGATATGGGAGTTTGAAGCCAAGAAATGGTTGAGAAGGCATACAATTTTTCGCAATTCTGCTGATCCAAACGCTTAACCAGAATGGCCTAGGAAAAAAATACGCATACCGTTGTAATCGGGCGAGTTTCTACTTTCAGAAGCAGCAGGAATTTTTGGGTTTGGTCAATCTGTTCGCGAGATATGGGACTTTGAGGCTAAGAAATGGTTGAGAAGGCAACAAATTTTTCGCAATTCTGCTGCTCCAAACGCTTACCCAAAATGGCCTAGGGAAAAAATACACATACCGTTGTAATCGGGCGAGTTTCTACTTTCAGACGCAACAGGAATTTTTGGGTTAGGTCAGTCCGTGCGCGAGATATGGGAGTTTGAAACCAAGAAATTGTTGAGAAGGCAAAATATTTTTCGCAATTCTGCTGCTCCAAACGCTTAACCAGAATGGCCTGGGGAAAAAATACACATACCGTTGTAATCGGGCGAGTTTCTACTTTCAGATGTAACAGCAATTTTTGGGTTAGGTCAATCCGTTCGCGAGATATGGGAGATTGAAGCTAAGAAATGGTTGAGAAGACAACAAATTTTTCGCAATTCTGCTGCTCCAAACGCTTAACCAGAATGGCCTAGGGAAAAAATACACGTACCGCTGTAATCGGGCGAGTTTCTACTTTCAGATGCAATAGGAATTTTTCCGTTAGGACAATCCGTTCGCGAGATATGGGAGTTTGAATCCAAGAAATGGTTGAGAAGGCAAAAAATTTTTCGCAATTCTGCTGCTCCAAACGCTTAACCAGAATGGCCTAGGGAAAAAATACACGTACCGCTGTAATCGGGCGAGTTTCTACTTTCAGATGCAATAGGAATTTTTGGGTTAGGTCAATCCGTTCGCGAGATATGGGAGTTTGAAGCCAAGAAATGGTTGAGAAGGCCAAAAATTTTTCGCAATTCTAATGCTCCAAACGCTTAACCAGAATGGCCTAGGGAAAAAATACACATACCGTTGTAATCGGGCGAGTTTCTACTTTCAGACGCAACAGGAATTTTTGGGTTAGGTCAGTCCGTTCGCGAGATATGGGAGTTTGAAACCAAGAAATTGTTGAGAAGGCAAAACATTTTTCGCAATTCTGCTGCTCCAAACACTTAACCAGAATGGCCTAGGGAAAAAATACACATACCGTTGTAATCGGGCGAGTTTCTACTTTCAGATGTAACAGAAATTTTTGGGTTATGCCAATCCGTTCGCGAGATATGGGAGTTTGAAGCTAAGAAATGGTTGAGAAGACAACAAATTTTTCGCAATTCTGCTGCTCCAAACGCTTAACCAGCATGGGCTAGGGAGAAAATACACATACCGTTGTAATCGGGCGAGCTTCTACTTTCGGATGCAACAGGAATTTTTGGGTTAGGTCAATCCGTTCGCGTGATATGGGACTTTGAAGCTGAGAAATGGTTGAGAAGACAACAAATTTTTCGCAATTCTGCTGTTCAAAACGCTTAACCAGATTGGGCTAGGGAAAAAACACACATACCGTTGTAATCGGGCGAGTTTCTACTTTCACACGCAACAGGAATTTTTGGGTTAGGTCAATCCGTTCGCGAGATATGGGAGTTTGAAGCCAAGAAATGATTGAGAAGGCATACAATTTTTCGCAATTCTGCTGATCCAAACGCTTAACCAGAATGGCCTAGGAAAAAAATACGCATACCGTTGTAATCGGGCGAGTTTCTACTTTCAGAAGCAGCAGGAATTTTTGGGTTTGGTCAATCTGTTCGCGAGATATGGGACTTTGAGGCTAAGAAATGGTTGAGAAGGCAACAAATTTTTCGCAATTCTGCTGCTCCAAACGCTTACCCAAAATGGCCTAGGGAAAAAATACACATACCGTTGTAATCGGGCGAGTTTCTACTTTCAGACGCAACAGGAATTTTTGGGTTAGGTCAGTCCGTGCGCGAGATATGGGAGTTTGAAACCAAGAAATTGTTGAGAAGGCAAAATATTTTTCGCAATTCTGCTGCTCCAAACGCTTAACCAGAATGGCCTGGGGAAAAAATACACATACCGTTGTAATCGGGCGAGTTTCTACTTTCAGATGTAACAGCAATTTTTGGGTTAGGTCAATCCGTTCGCGAGATATGGGAGATTGAAGCTAAGAAATGGTTGAGACGACAACAAATTTTTCGCAATTCTGCTGCTCCAAACGCTTAACCAGAATGGCCTAGGGAAAAAATACACGTACCGCTGTAATCGGGCGAGTTTCTACTTTCAGATGCAATAGGAATTTTTCCGTTAGGACAATCCGTTCGCGAGATATGGGAGTTTGAATCCAAGAAATGGTTGAGAAGGCAAAAAATTTTTCGCAATTCTGCTGCTCCAAACGCTTAACCAGAATGGCCTAGGGAAAAAATACACGTACCGCTGTAATCGGGCGAGTTTCTACTTTCAGATGCAATAGGAATTTTTGGGTTAGGTCAATCCGTTCGCGAGATATGGGAGTTTGAAGCCAAGAAATGGTTGAGAAGGCCAAAAATTTTTCGCAATTCTAATGCTCCAAACGCTTAACCAGAATGGCCTAGGGAAAAAATACACATACCGTTGTAATCGGGCGAGTTTCTACTTTCAGACGCAACAGGAATTTTTGGGTTAGGTCAGTCCGTTCGCGAGATATGGGAGTTTGAAACCAAGAAATTGTTGAGAAGGCAAAACATTTTTCGCAATTCTGCTGCTCCAAACGCTTACCCAAAATGGCCTAGGGAAAAAATACACATACCGTTGTAATCGGGCGAGTTTCTACTTTCAGACGCAACAGGAATTTTTGGGTTAGGTCAGTCCGTGCGCGAGATATGGGAGTTTGAAACCAAGAAATTGTTGAGAAGGCAAAATATTTTTCGCAATTCTGCTGCTCCAAACGCTTAACCAGAATGGCCTGGGGAAAAAATACACATACCGTTGTAATCGGGCGAGTTTCTACTTTCAGATGTAACAGCAATTTTTGGGTTAGGTCAATCCGTTCGCGAGATATGGGAGATTGAAGCTAAGAAATGGTTGAGACGACAACAAATTTTTCGCAATTCTGCTGCTCCAAACGCTTAACCAGAATGGCCTAGGGAAAAAATACACGTACCGCTGTAATCGGGCGAGTTTCTACTTTCAGATGCAATAGGAATTTTTCCGTTAGGACAATCCGTTCGCGAGATATGGGAGTTTGAATCCAAGAAATGGTTGAGAAGGCAAAAAATTTTTCGCAATTCTGCTGCTCCAAACGCTTAACCAGAATGGCCTAGGGAAAAAATACACGTACCGCTGTAATCGGGCGAGTTTCTACTTTCAGATGCAATAGGAATTTTTGGGTTAGGTCAATCCGTTCGCGAGATATGGGAGTTTGAAGCCAAGAAATGGTTGAGAAGGCCAAAAATTTTTCGCAATTCTAATGCTCCAAACGCTTAACCAGAATGGCCTAGGGAAAAAATACACATACCGTTGTAATCGGGCGAGTTTCTACTTTCAGACGCAACAGGAATTTTTGGGTTAGGTCAGTCCGTTCGCGAGATATGGGAGTTTGAAACCAAGAAATTGTTGAGAAGGCAAAACATTTTTCGCAATTCTGCTGCTCCAAACACTTAACCAGAATGGCCTAGGGAAAAAATACACATACCGTTGTAATCGGGCGAGTTTCTACTTTCAGATGTAACAGGAATTTTTGGGTTATGCCAATCCGTTCGCGAGATATGGGAGTTTGAAGCTAAGAAATGGTTGAGAAGACAACAAATTTTTCGCAATTCTGCTGCTCCAAACGCTTAACCAGCATGGGCTAGGGAGAAAATACACATACCGTTGTAATCGGGCGAGCTTCTACTTTCAGATGCAACAGGAATTTTTGGGTTAGGTCAATCCGTTCACGAGATATGGGAGTTTGAACACAAGAAATGGTTGAGAAGGCAAAAAATTTTTCGCAATTCTGCTGCTCCAAACGCTTAACCAGAATGGCCTAGGGAAAAAATACACGTACCGCTGTAATCGGGCGAGTTTCTACTTTCAGATGCAGTAGGAATTTTTGGGTTAGGTCAATCCGTTCGCGAGATATGGGAGTTTGAAGCCAAGAAATGGTTGAGAAGGCAAAAAATTTTCGCAATTCAGCTGCTCCAAACGCTTATCCAGAATGGCCTAGGGAAAAAATACACATACCGTTGTAATCGGGCGAGTTTCTACTTTCAGACGCAACAGGAATTTTTGGGTTATGTCAGTCCGCTCGCGAGATATGGGAGTTTGAAACCAAGAAATTGTCGAGAAGTCAAAAAATTTTTCGCAATTCTGCTGCTCCAAACGCTTAACCAGAATGGCCTAGGGAAAAAATACACATACCGATGTAATCGGGCGAGTTTCTACTTTCAGATGTAACAGGAATTTTTGGGTTATGTCAATCCGTTCGCGAGATATGGGAGTTTGAAGCTAAGAAATGGTTGAGAAGACAACAAATTTTTCGCAATTCTGCTGCTCCAAACGCTTAACCAGCATGGGCTAGGGAGAAAATACACATACCCTTGTAATCGGGCGAGCTTCTACTTTCAGATGCAACAGGAATTTTTGGGTTAGGTCAATCCGTTCGCGAGATATGGGAGTTTGAAGACAAGAAATGGTTGAGAAGGCAAAAAATTTTTCGCAATTCTGCTGCTCCAAACGCTTAACCAGAATGGCCTAGGGAAAAAATACACGTACCGCTGTAATCGGGCGAGTTTCTACTTTCAGATGCAGTAGGAATTTTTGGGTTAGGTCAATCCGTTCGCGAGATATGGGAGTTTGAAGCCAAGAAATGGTTGAGAAGGCAAAAAATTTTCGCAATTCAGCTGCTCCAAACGCTTATCCAGAATGGCCTAGGGAAAAAATACACATACCGTTGTAATCGGGCGAGTTTCTACTTTCAGACGCAACAGGAATTTTTGGGTTATGTCAGTCCGTTCGCGAGATATGGGAGATTGAAGCTAAGAAATGGTTGAGAAGACAACAAATTTTTCGCAATTCTGCTCCTCCAAACGCTTAACCAGAATGCCCTAGGGAAAAAATACACGTACCGCTGTAATCGAGCGAGTTTCTACTTTCAGATGCAATAGGAATTTTTGGGTTAGGTCAATCCGTTCGCGAGATAAAGGGAGTTTGAAGCTAAGAAATGGTTAAGAAGAGAACAAAGTTTTCGCACTTCTGCTGCTCCAAACGCTTAACCAGAATGGCCTAGGGAAAAAATACACCTACCTTTGTAATCGGGCGAGTTTCTACTTTCAGATGCAATAGGAATTTTTGTGTTAGGTTAATCCGTTCGCGAGATATGGGAGTTTGAAGCCAAGAAATGGTTGAGAAGGTAAAATATTTTTTGCAATTCTGCTGCTCCAAACGCTTAACCAGAATGGCCTAGGGAAAAAAATACACATACCGTTGTAATCGGGCGAGTTTCTACATTCTGGCGCAGCAGGAATTTTTGGGTTTGCTCAATCCGTTCGCGAGATATGGGACTTTGAAGCTAAGAAATGTTTGAGAAGACAACAAATTTTTCGCAATTCTGCTGCTCCAAACGCTTAACCAGAATGGCCTAGGGAAAAAATACACATACCGTTGTAATCGGACGAGTTTCTACTTTCAGACGCAACACGAATTTTTGGGTTATGTCAGTCCGTTCGCGAGATATGGGAGTTTGAAGCTAAGAAATGGTTGAGAAGACAACAAATTTTTCGCAATTCTGCTCCTCCAAACGCTTAACCAGAATGGCCTAGGGAAAAAATACACCTACCTTTGTAATCGGGCGAGTTTCTACTTTCAGATGCAATAGGAATTTTTGGGTTAGGTTAATCCGTTCGCGAGATATGGGAGTTTGAAGCCAAGAAATGGTTGAGAAGGTAAAATATTTTTCGCAATTCTGCTGCTCCAAACGCTTAACCAGAATGGCCTAGGGAAAAAATACACATACCGTTGTAATCGGGCGAGTTTCTACTTTCACACGCAACAGGAATTTTTGGGTTAGGTCAATCCGTTCGCGAGATATGGGAGTTTGAAGCCAAGAAATGGTTGAGAAGGCATACAATTTTTCGCAATTCTGCTGATCCAAACGCTTAACCAGATTGGCCTAGGGAAAAAATACACATACCGTTGTAATCGGGCGAGTTTCTACATTCTGGCGCAACAGGAATTTTTGGGTTTGGTCAATCCGTTCGCGAGATATGGGACTTTGAAGCTAAGAAATGGTTGAGAAGACAACAAATTTTTCGCAATTCTGCTGCTCCAAACGCTTAACCAGAATGGCCTAGGGAAAAAATACACATACCGATGTAATCGGACGAGTTTCTACTTTCAGACGCAACACGAATTTTTGGGTTATGTCAGTCCGTTCGCGAGATATGGGAGTTTGAAACCAAGAAATTGTCGAGAAGTCAAAAAATTTTTCGCAATTCTGCTGCTCCAAACGCTTAACCAGAATGGCCTAGGGAAAAAATACACATACCGATGTAATCGGGCGAGTTTCTACTTTCAGATGTAACAGGAATTTTTGGGTTATGTCAATCCGTTCGCGAGATATGGGAGTTTGAAGCTAAGAAATGGTTGAGAAGACAACAAATTTTTCGCAATTCTGCTCCTCCAAACGCTTGACCAGAATGCCCTAGGGAAAAAATACACGTACCGCTGTAACCGAGCGAGTTTCTACTTTCAGATGCAATAGGAATTTTTGGGTTAGGTCAATCCGTTCGCGAGATATGGGAGTTTGAAGCTAAGAAATGGTTAAGAAGAGAACAAAGTTTTCGCACTTCTGCTGCTCCAAACGCTTAACCAGAATGGCCTAGGGAAAAAACACACCTACCTTTGTAATCGGGCGAGTTTCTACTTTCAGATGCAATAGGAATTTTTGGGTAAGGTTAATCCGTTCGCGAGATATGGGAGTTTGAATCCAAGAAATGGTTGAGAAGGCATACAATTTTTCGCAATTCTGCTGATCCAAACGCTTAACCAGAATGGCCTAGGGAAAAAATACACATACCGTTGTAATCTGGCGAGTTTCTACTTTCACACGCAACAGGAATTTTTGGGTTAGGTCAATCCGTTCGCGAGATATGGGAGTTTGAAGCCAAGAAATGGTTGAGAAGGCATACAATTTTTCGCAATTCTGCTGATCCAAACGCTTAATCAGAATGGCCTAGGGAAAAAATACACATACCGTTGTAATCGGGCGAGTTTCTACATTCTGGCGCAGCAGGAATTTTTGGGTCTGGTCAATCCGTTCGCGAGATATGGGACTTTGAAGCTAAGAAGTGGTTGAGAAGACAACAAATTTTTCGCAATTCTGCTGCTCCAAACGCTTAACCAGAATGGCCTAGGGAAAAAATACACATACCGTTGTAATCGGGCGAGTTTCTACTTTCACACGCAACAGGAATTTTTTGGTTAGGTCAATCCGTTCGCGAGATATGGGAGTTTGAAGCCAAGAAATGGTTGAGAAGGCATACAATTTTTCGCAATTCTGCTGATCCAAACGCTTAACCAGATTGGCCTAGGGAAAAAATACACATACCGTTGTAATCGGGCGAGTTTCTACATTCTGGCGCAACAGGAATTTTTGGGTTTGGTCAATCCGTTCGCGAGATATGGGACTTTGAAGCTAAGAAATGGTTGAGAAGACAACAAATTTTTCGCAATTCTGCTGCTCCAAACGCTTAACCAGAATGGCCTAGGGAAAAAATACACATACCGATGTAATCGGACGAGTTTCTACTTTCAGACGCAACACGAATTTTTGGGTTATGTCAGTCCGTTCGCGAGATATGGGAGTTTGAAACCAAGAAATTGTCGAGAAGTCAAAAAATTTTTCGCAATTCTGCTGCTCCAAACGCTTAACCAGAATGGCCTAGGGAAAAAATACACATACCGATGTAATCGGGCGAGTTTCTACTTTCAGATGTAACAGGAATTTTTGGGTTATGTCAATCCGTTCGCGAGATATGGGAGTTTGAAGCTAAGAAATGGTTGAGAAGACAACAAATTTTTCGCAATTCTGCTCCTCCAAACGCTTAACCAGAATGCCCTAGGGGAAAAATACACGTACCGCTGTAATCGAGCGAGCTTCTACCTTCAGATGCAATAGGAATTTTTGGGTTAGGTCAATCCGTTCGCGAGATATGGGAGTTTGAAGCTAAGAAATGGTTAAGAAGAGAACAAAGTTTTCGCACTTCTGCTGCTCCAAACGCCTAACCAGAATGGCCTAGGGAAAAAATACACATACCGTTGTAATCGGGCGAGTTTCTACATTCTGGCGCAGCAGGAATTTTTGGGTCTGGTCAATCCGTTCGCGAGATATGGGACTTTGAAGCTAAGAAATGGTTGAGAAGACAACAAATTTTTCGCAATTCTGCTGCTCCAAACGCTTAACCAGAATGGGCTAGGGAAGAAATACACATACCGTTGTAATCGGACGATTTTCTACTTTCACACGCAACAGGAATCTTTGGGTTAGGTCAATCCGTTCGCGAGATATGGGAGTTTGAAGCCAAGAAATGGTTGAGAAGGCAAAAAATTTTTCGCAATTCTAATGCTCCAAACGCTTAATCAGAATGGCCTGGGAGAAAATACACATACCGTTGTAATCGGTCGTGTTTCTACTTTCAGACGCAACAGGAATTTTTGGGTTAGGTCAGTCCGTTCGCGAGATATGGGAGTTTGAAACCAAGAAATTGTTGAGAAGGCAAAACGTTTTTCGCAATTCTGCTGCTCCAAACGCTTAACCGGAATGGCCCAGGGAAAAAATACACATACCGTTGTAATCGGGCGAGTTTCTACTTTCAGATGTAACAGCAATTTTTGGGTAAGGTCAATCCGTTCGCGAGATATGGGAGTTTGAAGCTAAGAAATGGTTGAGAAGATAACAAATTTTTCGCAATTCTGCTGCTCCAAACGCTTAACCAGTATGGCCTAGGGAAAAAATACACGCACCGCTGTAATCGGGCGAGTTTCTACTTTCAGATGCAATAGGAATTTTTGGGTTAGGTCAATCCGTTCGCGTGATATGGGAGTTTGAAGCCAAGAAATGGTTGAGAAGGCAAAAAATTTTTCGCAATTCTAATGCTCCAAACGCTTAATCAGAATGGCCTAGGAAAAAATACATATACCGTTGTAATCGGTCGAGTTTCTACTTTCAGACGCAACAGGAATTTTTGGGTTAGGTCAGTCCGTTCGCGAGATATGGGAGTTTGAAACCAAGAAATTGTTGAGAAGGCAAAACATTTTTCGCAATTCTGCTGCTCCAAACGCTTAACCGGAATGGCCCAGGGAAAAAATACACATACCGTTGTAATCGGGCGAGTTTCTACTTTCAGATGTAACAGCAATTTTTGGGTTAGGTCAATCCGTTCGCGAGATATGGGAGTTTGAAGCCAAGAAATGGTTGAGAAGGCAACAAATTTTTCGCAATTCTGCTGCTCCTAACGCTTAACCAGAATGGCCTAGGGAAAAAATACACATACCGTTGTAATCGGGCGAGTTTCTACTTTCAGACGCAATAGGAATTTTTGGGTTAGGTCAATCCGTTCGCGAGATATGGGAGTTTGAAGCCAAGAAATGGTTGAGAAGGCAAAAAATTTTTCGCAATTCTGCTGCTTCAAACGCTTAACCAGAATAGCCTAGGGAAAAAATACACATACCGTTGTAATCGGGCGAGTTTCTACTTTCAGATGCAACAGGAATTTTTGGGTTTGGTCAATCCGTTCGCGAGATATGGGACTTTGAAACTAAGAAATGGTTGAGAAGACAACAAATTTTTCGCAATTCTGCTGCTCCAAACGCTTAACCAGAATGGGCTAGGGAAGAAATACACATACCGTTGTAACCGGGCGATTTTCTACTATCACACGCAACAGGAATCTTTGGGTTAGGGCAATTTGTTCGCGAGATATGGGAGTTTGAAGCCAAGAAATGGTTGAGAAGGCAAAAAATTTTTCGCAATTCTGCTGCTCCAAACGCTTAACCAGAGTGGCCTAGGGAAAAAATACACTTACCGTTGTAATCGGGCGAGTTTCTACTTTCAGATGCAGTAGGAATTTTTGGGTTAGGTCAATCCGTTCGCGAGATATGGGACTTTGAAGCTAAGAAATGGTTGAGAAGACAACAAATTTTTCGCAATTCTGCTGCTCCAAACGCTTAACCAGAATGGGCTAGGGAAAAAATACACATACCGTTGTAATCGGGCGAGTTTCCACTTTCACACGCAACTGGAATTTTTGGCTTAGGTCAATCCGTTCGCGAGATATGGGAGTTTGAAGCCAAGAAATGGTTGAGAAGGCAACAAATTTTTCGCAATTCTGCTGCTCCAAACGCTTAACCAGAATGGGCTATGGAAAAAATACACATACCGTTGTAATCTGGCGAGTTTCTACTTTCAGATGCAACAGGAATTTTTGGGTTGGGTCAATCCGTTCGCGAGATATGGGAGTTTGATGCCAAGAAATGGTTGAGAAGGCAAAAAATTTTTCGCAATTCTGCTGCTCCAAACGCTTAACCAGAATGGCCTAGGAAAAAAATACACATACCGTTGTAATCGGGCGAGTCTCTACTTTCAGATGCAATAGGAATTTTTGGGTTAGGTCAATCCGTTCGCGAGATATGGGACTTTGAAGCTAAGAAATGGTTGACAAAACAATAAATTTTTCGCACTTCTGCTGCTCCAAACGCTTAACCAGAATGGCCTAGGGAAAAAATACGCATACCGTTGTAATCGGGCGAGTTTCTACTTTCAGAAGCAGCAGGAATTTTTGGGTATGGTCAATCCGTTTCTCGAGATATGGGACTTTGAAGCTAAGAAATGGTTGAGAAGGCAACAAATTTTTCGCAATTCTGCTGCTCCAAACGCTTAACCAGCATGGGCTAGGGAAAAAATACACATACCGTTGTAATCCGGCAAGCTTCTACTTTCAGATGCAACAGGAATTTTTGGGTTAGGTCAACCCGTTCGCGAGATATGGGAGTTTGAAGACAAGAAATGGTTGAGAAGCGAAGAAATTTTTCGCAATTCTGCTGCTCCAAACGCTTAACCAGAATGGCCTAGGGAAAAAATACACGTACCGCTGTAATCGGGCGAGTTTCTACTTTCAGATGCAATAGGAATTTTTGGGTTAGGTCAATCCGTTCGCGAGATATGGGAGTTTGAAGCCAAGAAATGGTTGAGAAGGCAAAAAATTTTTCGCACTTCTACTGCTCCAAACGCTTAACCAGAATGGCCTAGGGAAAAAATACACCTACCTTTGTAATCGGGCGAGTTTCTACTTTCAGATGCAATAGGAATTTTTGGGTAAGGTTAATCCGTTCGCGAGATATGGGAGTTTGAATCCAAGAAATGGTTGAGAGGGCATACAATTTTTCGCAATTCTGCTGATCCAAACGCTTAACCAGAATGGCCTAGGGAAAAAATACACATACCGTTGTAATCGGGCGAGTTTCTACTTTCACACGCAACAGGAATTTTTGGGTTAGGTCAATCCGTTCGCGAGATATGGGAGTTTGAAGCCAAGAAATGGTTGAGAAGGTATACAATTTTTCGCAATTCTGCTGATCCAAACGCTTAATCAGAATGGCCTAGGGAAAAAATACACATACCGTTGTAATCGGGCGAGTTTCTACATTCTGGCGCAGCAGGAATTTTTGGGTCTGGTCAATCCGTTCGCGAGATATGGGACTTTGAAGCTAAGAAATGGTTGAGAAGACAACAAATATTTCGCAATTCTGCTGCTCCAAACGCTTAACCAGAATGGGCTAGGGAAGAAATACACATACCGTTGTAATCGGGCGATTTTCTACTTTCACACGCAACAGGAATCTTTGGGTTAGGGCAATCCGTTCGCGAGATATGGGAGTTTGAAGCCAAGAAATGGTTGAGAAGGCAAAAAATTTTTCGCAATTCTAATGCTCCAAACGCTTAATCAGAATGGCCTGGGAAAAAATACACATACCGTTGTAATCGGTCGTGTTTCTACTTTCAGACGCAACAGGAATTTTTGGGTTAGGTCAGTTCGTTCGCGAGATATGGGAGTTTGAAACCAAGAAATTGTTGAGAAGGCAAAACATTTTTCGCAATTCTGCTGCTCCAAACGCTTAACCGGAATGGCCCAGGGAAAAAATACACATACCGTTGTAATCGGGCGAGTTTCTACTTTCAGATGTAACAGCAATTTTTGGGTTAGGTCAATCCGTTCGCGAGATATGGGAGTTTGAAGCTAAGAAATGGTTGAGAAGATAACAAATTTTTCGCAATTCTGCTGCTCCAAACGCTTAACCAGTATGGCCTAGGGAAAAAATACACGCACCGCTGTAATCGGGCGAGTTTCTACTTTCAGATGCAATAGGAATTTTTGGGTTAGGTCAATCCGTTCGCGAGATATGGGAGTTTGAAGCCAAGAAATGGTTGAGAAGGCAAAAAATTTTTCGCAATTCTAATGCTCCAAACGCTTAATCAGAATGGCCTAGGAAAAAATACATATACCGTTGTAATCGGTCGAGTTTCTACTTTCAGACGCAACAGGAATTTTTGGGTTAGGTCAGTCCGTTCGCGAGATATGGGAGTTTGAAACCAAGAAATTGTTGAGAAGGCAAAACATTTTTCGCAATTCTGCTGCTCCAAACGCTTAACCGGAATGGCCCAGGGAAAAAATACACATACCGTTGTAATCGGGCGAGTTTCTACTTTCAGATGTAACAGCAATTTTTGGGTTAGGTCAATCCGTTCGCGAGATATGGGAGTTTGAAGCCAAGAAATGGTTGAGAAGGCAAAAAATTTTTCGCAATTCTGCTGCTCCTAACGCTTAACCAGAATGGCCTAGGGAAAAAATACACATACCGTTGTAATCGGGCGAGTTTCTACTTTCAGACGCAACAGGAATTTTTGGGTTATGTCAGTCCGCTCGCGAGATATGGGAGTTTGAAACCAAGAAATTGTCGAGAAGTCAAAAAATTTTTCGCAATTCTGCTGCTCCAAACGCTTAACCAGAATGGCCTAGGGAAAAAATACACATACCGATGTAATCGGGCGAGTTTCTACTTTCAGATGTAACAGGAATTTTTGGGTTATGTCAATCCGTTCGCGAGATATGGGAGTTTGAAGCTAAGAAATGGTTGAAAAGACAACAAATTTTTCGCAATTCTGCTGCTCCAAACGCTTAACCAGCATGGGCTAGGGAGAAAATACACATACCCTTGTAATCGGGCGAGCTTCTACTTTCAGATGCAACAGGAATTATTGGGTTAGGTCAATCCGTTCGCGAGATATGGGAGTTTGAAGACAAGAAATGGTTGAGAAGGCAAAAAATTTTTCGCAATTCTGCTGCTCCAAACGCTTAACCAGAATGGCCTAGGGAAAAAATACACGTACCGCTGTAATCGGGCGAGTTTCTACTTTCAGATGCAGTAGGAATTTTTGGGTTAGGTCAATCCGTTCGCGAGATATGGGAGTTTGAAGCCAAGAAATGGTTGAGAAGGCAAAAAATTTTCGCAATTCAGCTGCTCCAAACGCTTATCCAGAATGGCCTAGGGAAAAAATACACATACCGTTGTAATCGGGCGAGTTTCTACTTTCAGACGCAACAGGAATTTTTGGGTTATGTCAGTCCGTTCGCGAGATATGGGAGATTGAAGCTAAGAAATGGTTGAGAAGACAACAAATTTTTCGCAATTCTGCTGCTCCAAACGCTTAACCAGAATGGCCTAGGGAAAAAATACACATACCGTTGTAATCGGACGAGTTTCTACTTTCAGACGCAACACGAATTTTTGGGTTATGTCAGTCCGTTCGCGAGATATGGGAGTTTGAAGCTAAGAAATGGTTGAGAAGACAACAAATTTTTCGCAATTCTGCTCCTCCAAACGCTTAACCAGAATGGCCTAGGGAAAAAATACACCTACCTTTGTAATCGGGTGAGTTTCTACTTTCAGATGCAATAGGAATTTTTGGGTAAGGTTAATCCGTTCGCGAGATATGGGAGTTTGAATCCAAGAAATGGTTGAGAAGGCATACAATTTTTCGCAATTCTGCTGATCCAAACGCTTAACCAGAATGGCCTAGGGAAAAAATACACCTACCTTTGTAATCGGGCGAGTTTCTACTTTCAGATGCAATAGGAATTTTTGGGTTAGGTTAATCCGTTCGCGAGATATGGGAGTTTGAAGCCAAGAAATGGTTGAGAAGGTAAAATATTTTTCGCAATTCTGCTGCTCCAAACGCTTAACCAGAATGGCCTAGGGAAAAAATACACATACCGTTGTAATCGGGCGAGTTTCTACTTTCACACGCAACAGGAATTTTTGGGTTAGGTCAATCCGTTCGCGAGATATGGGAGTTTGAAGCCAAGAAATGGTTGAGAAGGCATACAATTTTTCGCAATTCTGCTGATCCAAACGCTTAACCAGATTGGCCTAGGGAAAAAATACACATACCGTTGTAATCGGGCGAGTTTCTACATTCTGGCGCAACAGGAATTTTTGGGTTTGGTCAATCCGTTCGCGAGATATGGGACTTTGAAGCTAAGAAATGGTTGAGAAGACAACAAATTTTTCGCAATTCTGCTGCTCCAAACGCTTAACCAGAATGGCCTAGGGAAAAAATACACATACCGATGTAATCGGACGAGTTTCTACTTTCAGACGCAACACGAATTTTTGGGTTATGTCAGTCCGTTCGCGAGATATGGGAGTTTGAAACCAAGAAATTGTCGAGAAGTCAAAAAATTTTTCGCAATTCTGCTGCTCCGAACGCTTAACCAGAATGGCCTAGGGAAAAAATACACATACCGATGTAATCGGGCGAGTTTCTACTTTCAGATGTAACAGGAATTTTTGGGTTATGTCAATCCGTTCGCGAGATATGGGAGTTTGAAGCTAAGAAATGGTTGAGAAGACAACAAATTTTTCGCAATTCTGCTCCTCCAAACGCTTGACCAGAATGCCCTAGGGAAAAAATACACGTACCGCTGTAACCGAGCGAGTTTCTACTTTCAGATGCAATAGGAATTTTTGGGTTAGGTCAATCCGTTCGCGAGATATGGGAGTTTGAAGCTAAGAAATGGTTAAGAAGAGAACAAAGTTTTCGCACTTCTGCTGCTCCAAACGCTTAACCAGAATGGCCTAGGGAAAAAACACACCTACCTTTGTAATCGGGCGAGTTTCTACTTTCAGATGCAATAGGAATTTTTGGGTAAGGTTAATCCGTTCGCGAGATATGGGAGTTTGAATCCAAGAAATGGTTGAGAAGGCATACAATTTTTCGCAATTCTGCTGATCCAAACGCTTAACCAGAATGGCCTAGGGAAAAAATACACATACCGTTGTAATCTGGCGAGTTTCTACTTTCACACGCAACAGGAATTTTTGGGTTAGGTCAATCCGTTCGCGAGATATGGGAGTTTGAAGCCAAGAAATGGTTGAGAAGGCATACAATTTTTCGCAATTCTGCTGATCCAAACGCTTAATCAGAATGGCCTAGGGAAAAAATACACATACCGTTGTAATCGGGCGAGTTTCTACATTCTGGCGCAGCAGGAATTTTTGGGTCTGGTCAATCCGTTCGCGAGATATGGGACTTTGAAGCTAAGAAGTGGTTGAGAAGACAACAAATTTTTCGCAATTCTGCTGCTCCAAACGCTTAACCAGAATGGCCTAGGGCAAAAATACACATACCGTTGTAATCGGGCGAGTTTCTACTTTCACACGCAACAGGAATTTTTGGGTTAGGTCAATCCGTTCGCGAGATATGGGAGTTTGAAGCCAAGAAATGGTTGAGAAGGCATACAATTTTTCGCAATTCTGCTGATCCAAACGCTTAACCAGATTGGCCTAGGGAAAAAATACACATACCGTTGTAATCGGGCGAGTTTCTACATTCTGGCGCAACAGGAATTTTTGGGTTTGGTCAATCCGTTCGCGAGATATGGGACTTTGAAGCTAAGAAATGGTTGAGAAGACAACAAATTTTTCGCAATTCTGCTGCTCCAAACGCTTAACCAGAATGGCCTAGGGAAAAAATACACATACCGATGTAATCGGACGAGTTTCTACTTTCAGACGCAACACGAATTTTTGGGTTATGTCAGTCCGTTCGCGAGATATGGGAGTTTGAAACCAAGAAATTGTCGAGAAGTCAAAAAATTTTTCGCAATTCTGCTGCTCCGAACGCTTAACCAGAATGGCCTAGGGAAAAAATACACATA
Source organism: Ptiloglossa arizonensis (assembly GCF_051014685.1). NCBI lineage: Eukaryota > Metazoa > Arthropoda > Insecta > Hymenoptera > Colletidae > Ptiloglossa > Ptiloglossa arizonensis. The sequence continues at coordinate 279,160 of NW_027478667.1, forward strand.
CCGATGTAATCGGGCGAGTTTCTACTTTCAGATGTAACAGGAATTTTTGGGTTATGTCAATCCGTTCGCGAGATATGGGAGTTTGAAGCTAAGAAATGGTTGAGAAGACAACAAATTTTTCGCAATTCTGCTCCTCCAAACGCTTGACCAGAATGCCCTAGGGAAAAAATACACGTACCGCTGTAACCGAGCGAGTTTCTACTTTCAGATGCAATAGGAATTTTTGGGTTAGGTCAATCCGTTCGCGAGATATGGGAGTTTGAAGCTAAGAAATGGTTAAGAAGAGAACAAAGTTTTCGCACTTCTGCTGCTCCAAACGCTTAACCAGAATGGCCTAGGGAAAAAACACACCTACCTTTGTAATCGGGCGAGTTTCTACTTTCAGATGCAATAGGAATTTTTGGGTAAGGTTAATCCGTTCGCGAGATATGGGAGTTTGAATCCAAGAAATGGTTGAGAAGGCATACAATTTTTCGCAATTCTGCTGATCCAAACGCTTAACCAGAATGGCCTAGGGAAAAAATACACATACCGTTGTAATCTGGCGAGTTTCTACTTTCACACGCAACAGGAATTTTTGGGTTAGGTCAATCCGTTCGCGAGATATGGGAGTTTGAAGCCAAGAAATGGTTGAGAAGGCATACAATTTTTCGCAATTCTGCTGATCCAAACGCTTAATCAGAATGGCCTAGGGAAAAAATACACATACCGTTGTAATCGGGCGAGTTTCTACATTCTGGCGCAGCAGGAATTTTTGGGTCTGGTCAATCCGTTCGCGAGATATGGGACTTTGAAGCTAAGAAGTGGTTGAGAAGACAACAAATTTTTCGCAATTCTGCTGCTCCAAACGCTTAACCAGAATGGCCTAGGGAAAAAATACACATACCGTTGTAATCGGGCGAGTTTCTACTTTCACACGCAACAGGAATTTTTGGGTTAGGTCAATCCGTTCGCGAGATATGGGAGTTTGAAGCCAAGAAATGGTTGAGAAGGCATACAATTTTTCGCAATTCTGCTGATCCAAACGCTTAACCAGATTGGCCTAGGGAAAAAATACACATACCGTTGTAATCGGGCGAGTTTCTACATTCTGGCGCAACAGGAATTTTTGGGTTTGGTCAATCCGTTCGCGAGATATGGGACTTTGAAGCTAAGAAATGGTTGAGAAGACAACAAATTTTTCGCAATTCTGCTGCTCCAAACGCTTAACCAGAATGGCCTAGGGAAAAAATACACATACCGATGTAATCGGACGAGTTTCTACTTTCAGACGCAACACGAATTTTTGGGTTATGTCAGTCCGTTCGCGAGATATGGGAGTTTGAAACCAAGAAATTGTCGAGAAGTCAAAAAATTTTTCGCAATTCTGCTGCTCCAAACGCTTAACCAGAATGGCCTAGGGAAAAAATACACATACCGATGTAATCGGGCGAGTTTCTACTTTCAGATGTAACAGGAATTTTTGGGTTATGTCAATCCGTTCGCGAGATATGGGAGTTTGAAGCTAAGAAATGGTTGAGAAGACAACAAATTTTTCGCAATTCTGCTCCTCCAAACGCTTAACCAGAATGCCCTAGGGGAAAAATACACGTACCGCTGTAATCGAGCGAGTTTCTACCTTCAGATGCAATAGGAATTTTTGGGTTAGGTCAATCCGTTCGCGAGATATGGGAGTTTGAAGCTAAGAAATGGTTAAGAAGAGAACAAAGTTTTCGCACTTCTGCTGCTCCAAACGCTTAACCAGAATGGCCTAGGGAAAAAATACACCTACCTTTGTAATCGGGCGAGTTTCTACTTTCAGATGCAATAGGAATTTTTGGGTAAGGTTAATCCGTTCGCGAGATATGGGAGTTTGAATCCAAGAAATGGTTGAGAAGGCATACAATTTTTCGCAATTCTGCTGATCCAAACGCTTAACCAGAATGGCCTAGGGAAAAAATACACATACCGTTGTAATCGGGCGAGTTTCTACATTCTGGCGCAGCAGGAATTTTTGGGTCTGGTCAATCCGTTCGCGAGATATGGGACTTTGAAGCTAAGAAATGGTTGAGAAGACAACAAATTTTTCGCAATTCTGCTGCTCCAAACGCTTAACCAGAATGGGCTAGGGAAGAAATACACATACCGTTGTAATCGGACGATTTTCTACTTTCACACGCAACAGGAATCTTTGGGTTAGGTCAATCCGTTCGCGAGATATGGGAGTTTGAAGCCAAGAAATGGTTGAGAAGGCAAAAAATTTTTCGCAATTCTAATGCTCCAAACGCTTAATCAGAATGGCCTGGGAGAAAATACACATACCATTGTAATCGGTCGTGTTTCTACTTTCAGACGCAACAGGAATTTTTGGGTTAGGTCAGTCCGTTCGCGAGATATGGGAGTTTGAAACCAAGAAATTGTTGAGAAGGCAAAACGTTTTTCGCAATTCTGCTGCTCCAAACGCTTAACCGGAATGGCCCAGGGAAAAAATACACATACCGTTGTAATCGGGCGAGTTTCTACTTTCAGATGTAACAGCAATTTTTGGGTAAGGTCAATCCGTTCGCGAGATATGGGAGTTTGAAGCTAAGAAATGGTTGAGAAGATAACAAATTTTTCGCAATTCTGCTGCTCCAAACGCTTAACCAGTATGGCCTAGGGAAAAAATACACGCACCGCTGTAATCGGGCGAGTTTCTACTTTCAGATGCAATAGGAATTTTTGGGTTAGGTCAATCCGTTCGCGTGATATGGGAGTTTGAAGCCAAGAAATGGTTGAGAAGGCAAAAAATTTTTCGCAATTCTAATGCTCCAAACGCTTAATCAGAATGGCCTAGGAAAAAATACATATACCGTTGTAATCGGTCGAGTTTCTACTTTCAGACGCAACAGGAATTTTTGGGTTAGGTCAGTCCGTTCGCGAGATATGGGAGTTTGAAACCAAGAAATTGTTGAGAAGGCAAAACATTTTTCGCAATTCTGCTGCTCCAAACGCTTAACCGGAATGGCCCAGGGAAAAAATACACATACCGTTGTAATCGGGCGAGTTTCTACTTTCAGATGTAACAGCAATTTTTGGGTTAGGTCAATCCGTTCGCGAGATATGGGAGTTTGAAGCCAAGAAATGGTTGAGAAGGCAACAAATTTTTCGCAATTCTGCTGCTCCTAACGCTTAACCAGAATGGCCTAGGGAAAAAATACACATACCGTTGTAATCGGGCGAGTTTCTACTTTCAGACGCAATAGGAATTTTTGGGTTAGGTCAATCCGTTCGCGAGATATGGGAGTTTGAAGCCAAGAAATGGTTGAGAAGGCAAAAAATTTTTCGCAATTCTGCTGCTTCAAACGCTTAACCAGAATAGCCTAGGGAAAAAATACACATACCGTTGTAATCGGGCGAGTTTCTACTTTCAGATGCAACAGGAATTTTTGGGTTTGGTCAATCCGTTCGCGAGATATGGGACTTTGAAACTAAGAAATGGTTGAGAAGACAACAAATTTTTCGCAATTCTGCTGCTCCAAACGCTTAACCAGAATGGGCTAGGGAAGAAATACACATACCGTTGTAACCGGGCGATTTTCTACTATCACACGCAACAGGAATCTTTGGGTTAGGGCAATTTGTTCGCGAGATATGGGAGTTTGAAGCCAAGAAATGGTTGAGAAGGCAAAAAATTTTTCGCAATTCTGCTGCTCCAAACGCTTAACCAGAGTGGCCTAGGGAAAAAATACACTTACCGTTGTAATCGGGCGAGTTTCTACTTTCAGATGCAGTAGGAATTTTTGGGTTAGGTCAATCCGTTCGCGAGATATGGGACTTTGAAGCTAAGAAATGGTTGAGAAGACAACAAATTTTTCGCAATTCTGCTGCTCCAAACGCTTAACCAGAATGGGCTAGGGAAAAAATACACATACCGTTGTAATCGGGCGAGTTTCCACTTTCACACGCAACTGGAATTTTTGGCTTAGGTCAATCCGTTCGCGAGATATGGGAGTTTGAAGCCAAGAAATGGTTGAGAAGGCAACAAATTTTTCGCAATTCTGCTGCTCCAAACGCTTAACCAGAATGGGCTATGGAAAAAATACACATACCGTTGTAATCGGGCGAGTTTCTACTTTCAGATGCAACAGGAATTTTTGGGTTAGGTCAATCCGTTCGCGAGATATGGGAGTTTGATGCCAAGAAATGGTTGAGAAGGCAAAAAATTTTTCGCAATTCTGCTGCTCCAAACGCTTAACCAGAATGGCCTAGGAAAAAAATACACATACCGTTGTAATCGGGCGAGTCTCTACTTTCAGATGCAATAGGAATTTTTGGGTTAGGTCAATCCGTTCGCGAGATATGGGACTTTGAAGCTAAGAAATGGTTGACAAAACAATAAATTTTTCGCACTTCTGCTGCTCCAAACGCTTAACCAGAATGGCCTAGGGAAAAAATACGCATACCGTTGTAATCGGGCGAGTTTCTACTTTCAGAAGCAGCAGGAATTTTTGGGTATGGTCAATCCGTTTCTCGAGATATGGGACTTTGAAGCTAAGAAATGGTTGAGAAGGCAACAAATTTTTCGCAATTCTGCTGCTCCAAACGCTTAACCAGCATGGGCTAGGGAAAAAATACACATACCGTTGTAATCCGGCAAGCTTCTACTTTCAGATGCAACAGGAATTTTTGGGTTAGGTCAACCCGTTCGCGAGATATGGGAGTTTGAAGCCAAGAAATGGTTGAGAAGGCAAAAAATTTTTCGCACTTCTACTGCTCCAAACGCTTAACCAGAATGGCCTAGGGAAAAAATACACCTACCTTTGTAATCGGGCGAGTTTCTACTTTCAGATGCAATAGGAATTTTTGGGTAAGGTTAATCCGTTCGCGAGATATGGGAGTTTGAATCCAAGAAATGGTTGAGAGGGCATACAATTTTTCGCAATTCTGCTGATCCAAACGCTTAACCAGAATGGCCTAGGGAAAAAATACACATACCGTTGTAATCGGGCGAGTTTCTACTTTCACACGCAACAGGAATTTTTGGGTTAGGTCAATCCGTTCGCGAGATATGGGAGTTTGAAGCCAAGAAATGGTTGAGAAGGTATACAATTTTTCGCAATTCTGCTGATCCAAACGCTTAATCAGAATGGCCTAGGGAAAAAATACACATACCGTTGTAATCGGGCGAGTTTCTACATTCTGGCGCAGCAGGAATTTTTGGGTCTGGTCAATCCGTTCGCGAGATATGGGTCTTTGAAGCTAAGAAATGGTTGAGAAGACAACAAATATTTCGCAATTCTGCTGCTCCAAACGCTTAACCAGAATGGGCTAGGGAAGAAATACACATACCGTTGTAATCGGGCGATTTTCTACTTTCACACGCAACAGGAATCTTTGGGTTAGGGCAATCCGTTCGCGAGATATGGGAGTTTGAAGCCAAGAAATGGTTGAGAAGGCAAAAAATTTTTCGCAATTCTAATGCTCCAAACGCTTAATCAGAATGGCCTGGGAAAAAATACACATACCGTTGTAATCGGTCGTGTTTCTACTTTCAGACGCAACAGGAATTTTTGGGTTAGGTCAGTCCGTTCGCGAGATATGGGAGTTTGAAACCAAGAAATTGTTGAGAAGGCAAAACATTTTTCGCAATTCTGCTGCTCCAAACGCTTAACCGGAATGGCCCAGGGAAAAAATACACATACCGTTGTAATCGGGCGAGTTTCTACTTTCAGATGTAACAGCAATTTTTGGGTTAGGTCAATCCGTTCGCGAGATATGGGAGTTTGAAGCTAAGAAATGGTTGAGAAGATAACAAATTTTTCGCAATTCTGCTGCTCCAAACGCTTAACCAGTATGGCCTAGGGAAAAAATACACGCACCGCTGTAATCGGGCGAGTTTCTACTTTCAGATGCAATAGGAATTTTTGGGTTAGGTCAATCCGTTCGCGAGATATGGGAGTTTGAAGCCAAGAAATGGTTGAGAAGGCAAAAAATTTTTCGCAATTCTAATGCTCCAAACGCTTAATCAGAATGGCCTAGGAAAAAATACACATACCGTTGTAATCGGTCGAGTTTCTACTTTCAGACGCAACAGGAATTTTTGGGTTAGGTCAGTCCGTTCGCGAGATATGGGAGTTTGAAACCAAGAAATTGTTGAGAAGGCAAAACATTTTTCGCAATTCTGCTGCTCCAAACGCTTAACCGGAATGGCCCAGGGAAAAAATACACATACCGTTGTAATCGGGCGAGTTTCTACTTTCAGATGTAACAGCAATTTTTGGGTTAGGTCAATCCGTTCGCGAGATATGGGAGTTTGAAGCCAAGAAATGGTTGAGAAGGCAAAAAATTTTTCGCAATTCTGCTGCTCCTAACGCTTAACCAGAATGGCCTAGGGAAAAAATACACATACCGTTGTAATCGGGCGAGTTTCTACTTTCAGATGCAACAGGAATTTTTGGGTTTGGTCAATCCGTTCTCGAGATATGGGACTTTGAAACTAAGAAATGGTTGAGAAGACAACAAATTTTTCGCAATTCTGCTGCTCCAAACGCTTAACCAGAATGGGCTAGGGAAGAAATACACATACCGTTGTAACCGGGCGATTTTCTACTATCACACGCATCAGGAATCTTTGGGTTAGGGCAATCCGTTCGCGAGATATGGGAGTTTGAAGCCAAGAAATGGTTGAGAAGACAACAAATTTTTCGCAATTCTGCTGCTCCAAACGCTTAACCAGAATGGGCTAGGGAAAAAATACACATACCGTTGTAATCGGGCGAGTTTCCACTTTCACACGCAACAGGAATTTTTGGCTTAGGTCAATCCGTTCGCGAGATATGGGAGTTTGAAGCCAAGAAATGGTTGAGAAGGCAACAAATTTTTCGCAATTCTGCTGCTCCAAACGCTTAACCAGAATGGGCTATGGAAAAAATACACATACCGTTGTAATCGGGCGAGTCTCTACTTTCAGATGCAATAGGAATTTTTGGGTTAGGTCAATCCGTTCGCGAGATATGGGACTTTGAAGCTAAGAAATGGTTGACAAAACAATAAATTTTTCGCACTTCTGCTGCTCCAAACGCTTAACCAGAATGGCTTAGGGAAAAAATACGCATACCATTGTAATCGGGCGAGTTTCTACTTTCAGAAGCAGCAGGAATTTTTGGGTATGGTCAATCCGTTTCTCGAGATATGGGCTTTGAAGCTAAGAAATGGTTGAGAAGGCAACAAATTTTTCGCAATTCTGCTGCTCCAAACGCTTAACCAGCATGGGCTAGGGAAAAAATACACATACCTTTGTAATCCGGCAAGCTTCTACTTTCAGATGCAATAGGAATTTTTGGGTTAGGTCAACCCGTTCGCGAGATATGGGAGTTTGAAGACAAGAAATGGTTGAGAAGCGAAGAAATTTTTCGCAATTCTGCTGCTCCAAACGCTTAACCAGAATGGCCTAGGGAAAAAATACACGTACCGCTGTAATCGGGCGAGTTTCTACTTTCAGATGCAATAGGAATTTTTGGGTTAGGTCAATCCGTTCGCGAGATATGGGAGTTTGATGCCAAGAAATGGTTGAGAAGGCAAAAAATTTTTCGCAATTCTAATCCTCCAAACGCTTAATCAGAATGGCCTAGGAAAAAATACACATACCGTTGTAATCGGTCGTGTTTCTACTTTCAGACGCAACAGGAATTTTTGGGTTAGGTCAGTCCGTTCACGAGATATGGGAGTTTGAAACCAAGAAATTGTTGAGAAGGCAAAACATTTTTCGCAATTCTGCTGCTCCAAACGCTTAATCGGAATGGCCCAGGGAAAAAATACACATACCGTTGTAATCTGGCGAGTTTCTACTTTCAGATGTAACAGCAATTTTTGGGTTAGGTCAATCCGTTCGCGAGATATGGGAGTTTGAAGCCAAGAAATGGTTGAGAAGGCAACAAATTTTTCGCAATTCTGCTGCTCCTAACGCTTAACCAGAATGGCCTAGGGAATAAATACACATACCGTTGTAATCGGGCGAATTTCTACTTTCAGACGCAATAGGAATTTTGGGGTTAGGTCAATCCGTTCGCGAGATATGGGAGTTTGAAGCCAAGAAATGGTTGAGAAGGCAAAAAATTTTTCGCAATTCAGCTGCTTCAAACGCTTAACCAGAATAGCCTAGGGAAAAAATACACATACCGTTGTAATCGGGCGAGTTTCTACTTTCAGATGCAACAGGAATTTTTGGGTTTGGTCAATCCGTTCGCGAGATATGGGACTTTGAAACTAAGAAATGGTTGAGAAGACAACAAATTTTTCGCAATTCTGCTGCTCCAAACGCTTAACCAGAATGGGCTAGGGAAGAAATACACATACCGTTGTAACCGGGCGATTTTCTACTTTCACACGCAACAGGAATCTTTGGGTTAGGGCAATCCGTTCGCGAGATATGGGAGTTTGAAGCCAAGAAATGGTTGAGAAGGCAAAAAATTTTTCGCAATTCTGCTGCTCCAAACGCTTAACCAGAGTGGCCTAGGGAAAAAATACACTTACCGTTGTAATCGGGCGAGTTTCTACTTTCAGATGCAGTAGGAATATTTGGGTTAGGTCAATCCGTTCGCGAGATATGGGACTTTGAAGCTAAGAAATGGTTGACAAAACAATAAATTTTTCGCACTTCTGCTGCTCCAAACGCTTAACCAGAATGGCCTAGGGAAAAAATACGCATACCGTTGTAATCGGGCGAGTTTCTACTTTCAGAAGCAGCAGGAATTTTTGGGTATGGTCAATCCGTTTCTCGAGATATGGGACTTTGAAGCTAAGAAATGGTTGAGAAGGCAACAAATTTTTCGCAATTCTGCTGCTGCAAACGCTTAACCAGCATGGGCTAGGGAAAAAATACACATACCGTTGTAATCCGGCAGGCTTCTACGTTCAGATGCAACAGGAATTTTTGGGTTAGGTCAACCCGTTCGCGAGATATGGGAGTTTGAAGACAAGAAATGGTTGAGAAGGCAAAAAATTTTTCGCAATTCTGCTGCTCCAAACGCTTAACCAGAATGGCCTAGGGAAAAGATACACGTACCGCTGTAATCGGGCGAGTTTCTACTTTCAGATGCAATAGGAATTTTTGGGTTAGGTCAATCCGTTCGCGAGATATGGGAGTTTGAAGCCAAGAAATGGTTGAGAAGGTATACAATTTTTCGCAATTCTGCTGATCCAAACGCTTAATCAGAATGGCCTAGGGAAAAAATACACATACCGTTGTAATCGGGCGAGTTTCTACATTCTGGCGCAGCAGGAATTTTTGGGTCTGGTCAATCCGTTCGCGAGATATGGGTCTTTGAAGCTAAGAAATGGTTGAGAAGACAACAAATATTTCGCAATTCTGCTGCTCCAAACGCTTAACCAGAATGGGCTAGGGAAGAAATACACATACCGTTGTAATCGGGCGATTTTCTACTTTCACACGCAACAGGAATCTTTGGGTTAGGGCAATCCGTTCGCGAGATATGGGAGTTTGAAGCCAAGAAATGGTTGAGAAGGCAAAAAATTTTTCGCAATTCTAATGCTCCAAACGCTTAATCAGAATGGCCTGGGAAAAAATACACATACCGTTGTAATCGGTCGTGTTTCTACTTTCAGACGCAACAGGAATTTTTGGGTTAGGTCAGTCCGTTCGCGAGATATGGGAGTTTGAAACCAAGAAATTGTTGAGAAGGCAAAACATTTTTCGCAATTCTGCTGCTCCAAACGCTTAACCGGAATGGCCCAGGGAAAAAATACACATACCGTTGTAATCGGGCGAGTTTCTACTTTCAGATGTAACAGCAATTTTTGGGTTAGGTCAGTCCGTTCGCGAGATATGGGAGTTTGAAGCTAAGAAATGGTTGAGAAGATAACAAATTTTTCGCAATTCTGCTGCTCCAAACGCTTAACCAGTATGGCCTAGGGAAAAAATACACGCACCGCTGTAATCGGGCGAGTTTCTACTTTCAGATGCAATAGGAATTTTTGGGTTAGGTCAATCCGTTCGCGAGATATGGGAGTTTGAAGCCAAGAAATGGTTGAGAAGGCAAAAAATTTTTCGCAATTCTAATGCTCCAAACGCTTAATCAGAATGGCCTAGGAAAAAATACACATACCGTTGTAATCGGTCGAGTTTCTACTTTCAGACGCAACAGGAATTTTTGGGTTAGGTCAGTCCGTTCGCGAGATATGGGAGTTTGAAACCAAGAAATTGTTGAGAAGGCAAAACATTTTTCGCAATTCTGCTGCTCCAAACGTTTAACCGGAATGGCCCAGGGAAAAAATACACATACCGTTGTAATCGGGCGAGTTTCTACTTTCAGATGTAACAGCAATTTTTGGGTTAGGTCAATCCGTTCGCGAGATATGGGAGTTTGAAGCCAAGAAATGGTTGAGAAGGCAAAAAATTTTTCGCAATTCTGCTGCTCCTAACGCTTAACCAGAATGGGCTATGGAAAAAATACACATACCGTTGTAATCGGGCGAGTCTCTACTTTCAGATGCAATAGGAATTTTTGGGTTAGGTCAATCCGTTCGCGAGATATGGGACTTTGAAGCTAAGAAATGGTTGACAAAACAATAAATTTTTCGCACTTCTGCTGCTCCAAACGCTTAACCAGAATGGCTTAGGGAAAAAATACGCATACCATTGTAATCGGGCGAGTTTCTACTTTCAGAAGCAGCAGGAATTTTTGGGTATGGTCAATCCGTTTCTCGAGATATGGGCTTTGAAGCTAAGAAATGGTTGAGAAGGCAACAAATTTTTCGCAATTCTGCTGCTCCAAACGCTTAACCAGCATGGGCTAGGGAAAAAATACACATACCTTTGTAATCCGGCAAGCTTCTACTTTCAGATGCAATAGGAATTTTTGGGTTAGGTCAACCCGTTCGCGAGATATGGGAGTTTGAAGACAAGAAATGGTTGAGAAGCGAAGAAATTTTTCGCAATTCTGCTGCTCCAAACGCTTAACCAGAATGGCCTAGGGAAAAAATACACGTACCGCTGTAATCGGGCGAGTTTCTACTTTCAGATGCAATAGGAATTTTTGGGTTAGGTCAATCCGTTCGCGAGATATGGGAGTTTGATGCCAAGAAATGGTTGAGAAGGCAAAAAATTTTTCGCAATTCTAATCCTCCAAACGCTTAATCAGAATGGCCTAGGAAAAAATACACATACCGTTGTAATCGGTCGTGTTTCTACTTTCAGACGCAACAGGAATTTTTGGGTTAGGTCAGTCCGTTCACGAGATATGGGAGTTTGAAACCAAGAAATTGTTGAGAAGGCAAAACATTTTTCGCAATTCTGCTGCTCCAAACGCTTAATCGGAATGGCCCAGGGAAAAAATACACATACCGTTGTAATCTGGCGAGTTTCTACTTTCAGATGTAACAGCAATTTTTGGGTTAGGTCAATCCGTTCGCGAGATATGGGAGTTTGAAGCCAAGAAATGGTTGAGAAGGCAACAAATTTTTCGCAATTCTGCTGCTCCTAACGCTTAACCAGAATGGCCTAGGGAATAAATACACATACCGTTGTAATCGGGCGAATTTCTACTTTCAGACGCAATAGGAATTTTGGGGTTAGGTCAATCCGTTCGCGAGATATGGGAGTTTGAAGCCAAGAAATGGTTGAGAAGGCAAAAAATTTTTCGCAATTCTGCTGCTTCAAACGCTTAACCAGAATAGCCTAGGGAAAAAATACACATACCGTTGTAATCGGGCGAGTTTCTACTTTCAGATGCAACAGGAATTTTTGGGTTTGGTCAATCCGTTCGCGAGATATGGGACTTTGAAACTAAGAAATGGTTGAGAAGACAACAAATTTTTCGCAATTCTGCTGCTCCAAACGCTTAACCAGAATGGGCTAGGGTAGAAATACACATACCGTTGTAACCGGGCGATTTTCTACTTTCACACGCAACAGGAATCTTTGGGTTAGGGCAATCCGTTCGCGAGATATGGGAGTTTGAAGCCAAGAAATGGTTGAGAAGGCAAAAAATTTTTCGCAATTCTGCTGCTCCAAACGCTTAACCAGAGTGGCCTAGGGAAAAAATACACTTACCGTTGTAATCGGGCGAGTTTCTACTTTCAGATGCAGTAGGAATATTTGGGTTAGGTCAATCCGTTCGCGAGATATGGGACTTTGAAGCTAAGAAATGGTTGACAAAACAATAAATTTTTCGCACTTCTGCTGCTCCAAACGCTTAACCAGAATGGCCTAGGGAAAAAATACGCATACCGTTGTAATCGGGCGAGTTTCTACTTTCAGAAGCAGCAGGAATTTTTGGGTATGGTCAATCCGTTTCTCGAGATATGGGACTTTGAAGCTAAGAAATGGTTGAGAAGGCAACAAATTTTTCGCAATTCTGCTGCTGCAAACGCTTAACCAGCATGGGCTAGGGAAAAAATACACATACCGTTGTAATCCGGCAGGCTTCTACGTTCAGATGCAACAGGAATTTTTGGGTTAGGTCAACCCGTTCGCGAGATATGGGAGTTTGAAGACAAGAAATGGTTGAGAAGGCAAAAAATTTTTCGCAATTCTGCTGCTCCAAACGCTTAACCAGAATGGCCTAGGGAAAAGATACACGTACCGCTGTAATCGGGCGAGTTTCTACTTTCAGATGCAATAGGAATTTTTGGGTTAGGTCAATCCGTTCGCGAGATATGGGAGTTTGAAGCCAAGAAATGGTTGAGAAGGCAAAAAATTTTTCGCAATTCTAATGCTCCAAACGCTTAACCAGAATGGCCTAGGGAAAAAATACACATACCGTTGTAATCGGGCGAGTTTCTACTTTCAGATGCAATAGGAATTTTTCGGTTAGGACAATCCGTTCGCGAGATATGGGAGTTTGAAGCCAAGAAATGTTTGAGAAGGCAAAAAATTTTTCGCAATTCTGCTGCTCCAAACGCTTAACCAGAATGGCCTAGGGAAAAAATACACATACCGCTGTAATCGGTCGAGTTTCTACTTTCAGGTGCAGTAGGAATTTTTGGGTTACGTCAATCCGTTCGCGAGGTATGGGAGTTTGAAGCTAAGAAATTGTTAAGAAGAGAACAAAGTTTTCGCACTTCTGCTGCTCCAAACGCTTAACCAGCATGGGCTAGGGAGAAAATACACATACCGTTGTAATCGGGCGAGCTTCTACTTTCAGATGCAACAGGAATTTTTGGGTTAGGTCAATCCGTTCGCGAGATATGGGAGTTTGAAGATAAGAAATGGTTGAGAAGGCAAAAAATTTTTCGCAATTCTGCTGCTCCAAACCCTTAACCAGAATGGCCTCGGGAAAAAATACACGTACCGCTGTAATCGGGCGAGTTTCTACTTTCAGATGCAGTAGGAATTTTTGGGTTAGGTCAATCCGTTCGCGAGATATGGGAGTTTGAAGCCAAGAAATGGTTGAGAAGGCAAAAAATTTTCGCAATTCAGCTGCTCCAAATGCTTACCCAGATTGGCCTAGGGAAAAAATACACATACCGTTGTAATCGGGCGAGTTTCTACTTTCAGACGCAACAGGAACTATTGGGTTATGTCAGTCCGTTCGCGAGATATGGGAGTTTGAAACCAAGAAATTGTCGAGAAGTCAAAAAATTTTTCGCAATTCTGCTGCTCCAAACGCTTAACCAGAATGGCCTAGGGAAAAAATACACATACCGATGTAATCGGGCGAGTTTCTACTTTCAGATGTAACAGGAATTTTTGGGTTATGTCAATCCGTTCGCGAGATATGGGAGTTTGAAGCTAAGAAATGGTTGAGAAGACAACAAATTTTTCGCAATTCTGCTCCTCCAAACGCTTAACCAGAATGCCCTAGGGAAAAAATACACGTACCGCTGTAATCGACCGAGTTTCTACTTTCAGATGCAATAGGAATTTTTGGGTTAGGTCAATCCGTTCGCGAGATATGGGAGTTTGAAGCTAAGAAATTGTTAAGAAGAGAACAAAGTTTTCGCACTTCTGTTGCTCCAAAAGCTTAACCAGAATGGCCTAGGGAAAAAATACACCTACCTTTGTAACCGGGCGAGTTTCTACTTTCAGATGCAATAGGAATTTTTGGGTTAGGTTAATCCGTTCGCGAGATATGGGAGTTTGAAGCCAAGAAATGGTTGAGAAGGCAAAACATTTTTCGCATTTCTGCTGCTCCAAACGCTTAACCAGAATGGCCTAGGGAAAAAATACACATACCGTTGTAATCGGGCGAGTTTCTACTTTCACACGCAACAGGAATTTTTGGGTTAGGTCAATCCGTTCGCGAGATATGGGAGTTTGAAGCCAAGAAATGGTTGAGAAGGCATACAATTTTTCGCAATTCTGCTGATCCAAACGCGTAACCAGAATGGCCTAGGGAAAAAATACACATACCGTTGTAATCGGGCGAGTTTCTACATTCTGGCGCAGCAGGAATTTTTGGGTTTGGTCAATCCGTTCGCGAGATATGGGAGTTTGAAGCTAAGAAATGGTTAAGAAGAGAACAAATTTTTCGCAATTCTGCTGCTCCAAACGCTTAACCAGCATGGGCTAGGGAAAAAATACACATACCGTTGTAATCCGGCGAGCTTCTACTTTCAGATGCAACAGGAATTTTTGGGTTAGGTCAACCCGTTCGCGAGATATGGGAGTTTGAAGACAAGAAATGGTTGAGAAGGCAAAAAATTTTTCGCAATTCTGCTGCTCCAAACGCTTAACCAGAATGGCCTAGGGAAAAAATACACGTACCGCTGTAATCGGGCGAGTTTCTACTTTCAGATGCAATAGGAATTTTTGGGTTAGGTCAATCCGTTGGCGAGATATGGGAGTTTGAAGCCAAGAAATGGTTGAGAAGGCAAAAAATTTTTCGCAATTCTAATGCTCCAAACGCTTAACCAGAATGGCCTAGGGAAAAAATACACATACCGTTGTAATTGGGCGAGTTTCTACTTTCAGACGCAACAGGAATTTTTGGGTTAGGTCAGTCCGTTTGCGAGATATGGGAGTTTGAAACCAAGAAATTGTTGAGAAGGCAAAACATTTTTCGCAATTCTGCTGCTCCAAACGCTTAACCAGAATGGCCTAGGGAAAAAATACACATACCGTTGTAATCGGGCGAGTTTCTACTTTCAGATGTAACAGCAATTTTTGGGTTAGGTCAATCCGTTCGCGAGATATGGGAGTTTGAAGCTAAGAAATGGTTGAGAAGACAACAAATTTTTCGCAATTCTGCTGCTCCAAACGCTTAACCAGTATGGCCTAGGGAAAAAATACACGTACCGCTCTAATCGGGCGAGTTTCTACTTTCAGATGCAATAGGAATTTTTCGGTTAGGACAGTCCGTTCGCGAGATATGGGAGTTTGAAGCCAAGAAATGGTTGAGAAGGCAAAAAATTTTTCGCAATTCTGCTGCTCCAAACGCTTAACCAGAATGGCCTAGGGAAAAAATACACATACCGCTGTAATCGGTCGAGTTTCTACTTTCAGGTGCAGTAGGAATTTTTGGGTTACGTCAATCCGTTCGCGAGATATGGGACATTGAAGCTAAGAAATGGTTGAGAAGAGAAGAAATTTTTCGCAATTCTGCTGCTCCAAACGCTTAACCAGAATGGCCTAGGGAAAAAATACGCATACCGTTGTAATCGGGCGAGTTTCTACTTTCAGACGCAGCAGGAATTTTTGGGTTTGGTCAATCCGTTCGCGAGATATGGGACTTTGAAACTAAGAAATGGTTGAGAAGGCAACAAATTTTTCGCAATTCTGCTGCTCCAAACGCTTAACCAGCATGGGATAGGGAGAAAATACACATACCGTTGTAATCGGGCGAGCTTCTACTTTCAGATGCAACAGGAATTTTTGGGTTAGGTCAATCCGTTCGCGAGATATGGGAGTTTGAAGACAAGAAATGGTTGAGAAGGCAAAAAATTTTTCGCAATTCTGCTGCTCCAAACGCTTAATCAGAATGGCCTCGGGAAAAAATACACGTACCGCTGTAATCGGGCGAGTTTCTACTTTCAGATGCAGTAGGAATTTTTGGGTTAGGACCATCCGTTCGCGAGATATGGGAGTTTGAAGCCAAGAAATGGTTGAGAAGGCAAACAATTTTCGCAATTCAGCTGCTCCAAACGCTTAACCAGAATGCCCTAGGGAAAAAATACACGTACCGCTGTAATCGAGCGAGTTTCTACTTTCAGATGCAATAGGAATTTTTGGGTTAGGTCAATCCGTTCGCGAGATATGGGAGTTTGAAGCTAAGAAATGGTTAAGAAGAGAACAAAGTTTTCGCACTTCTGCTGCTCCAAACGCTTAACCAGAATGGCCTATGGAAAAAATACACATACCGTTGTAATCGGGCGAGTTTCTACTTTCAGACGCAACAGGAATTTTTGGGTTAGGTCAGTCCGTTCGCGAGATATGGGAGTTTGAAACCAAGAAATTGTTGAGAAGGCAAAACATTTTTCGCAATTCTGCTGCTCCAAACGCTTAACCGGAATGGCCCAGGGAAAAAATACACATACCGTTGAAATCGGGCGAGTTTCTGCTTTCAGATGTAACAGCAATTTTTGGGTTAGGTCAGTCCGTTCGCGAGATATGGGAGTTTGAAACCAAGAAATTGTTGAGAAGGCAAAACATTTTTCGCAATTCTGTTGCTCCAAACGCTTAACCGGAATGGCCCAGGGAAAAAATACACATACCGTTGTAATCGGGCGAGTTTCTACTTTCAGATGCAATAGGAATTTTTGGGTTAGGTCAATCCGTTCGCGAGATATGGGAGTTTGAAGCCAAGAAATGGTTGAGAAGGCAAAAAATTGTTCGCTATTCTAATGCTCCAAACGCTTAATCAGAATGGCCTAGGGAAAAAATACACATACCGTTGTAATCGGGCGAGTTTCAACTTTCAGACGCAATAGGAATTTTTGGGTTAGGTCAATCCGTTCGCGAGATATGGGAGTTTGAAGCCAAGAAATGGTTGAGAAGGCAAAAAATTTTTCGCAATTCTGCTGCTTCAAAAGCTTAACCAGAATAGCCTAGGGAAAAAATACACATACCGTTGTAATCGGGCGAGTTTCTACTTTCAGATGCAACCGGAATTTTTGGGTTTGGTCAATCCGTTCGCGAGATATGGGACTTCGAAGCTAAGAAATGGTTGAGAAGACAACAAATTTTTCGCAATTCTGCTGCTCCAAACGCTTAACCAGATTGGGCTAGGGAAGAAATACACATACCGTTGTAACCGGGCGATTATCTACTTGCACACGCAACAGGAATCTTTGGGTTAGGTCAATCCGTTCGCGAGATATGGGAGTTTGAAGCCAAGAAATGGTTGAGAAGGCAAAAAATTTTTCGCAATTCTGCTGCTCCAAACGCTTAACCAGAGTGGCCTAGGGAAAAAATACACTGACCGTTGTAATCGGGCGAGTTTCTACTTTCAGATGCAATAGCAATTTTTGGGTTAGGTCAATCCGTTCGCGAGATATGGGACTTTGAAGCTAAGAAATGGTTGACAAAACAATAAATTTTTCGCACTTCTGCTGCTCCAATCGCTTAACCAGAACGGCCTAAGGGAAAAATTCACGTACCGTTGTAATCGGGCGAGTTTCTACTTTCAAATGCAATAGGAATTTTTGGGTTACGTCAATCCGTTCGCGAGATATGGGAGTTTGAAGCTAAGAAATGGTTGAGAAGACAACAAATTTTTCGCAATTCTGCTGCTCCAAACGCTTAACCAGAATGGCGTAGG
This sequence comes from Ptiloglossa arizonensis, assembly GCF_051014685.1. Classification (NCBI taxonomy): domain Eukaryota; kingdom Metazoa; phylum Arthropoda; class Insecta; order Hymenoptera; family Colletidae; genus Ptiloglossa; species Ptiloglossa arizonensis. The sequence continues at coordinate 296,838 of NW_027478667.1, forward strand.
GAAAAAATACGCATACCGTTGTAATCGGGCGAGTTTCTACTTTCAGATGCAATAGGAATTTTTGGGTTAGGTCAATCCGCTCGCGAGATATGGGAGTTTGAAGCCAAGAAATGGTTGAGAAGGCAAAACATTTTTCGCAATTCTGCTGCTCCAAACACTTAACCAGAATGGCCTAGGGAAAAAATACACATACCGTTGTAATCGGGCGAGTTTCTTCTTTCAGATGTAACAGCAATTTTTGGGTTAGGTCAATCCGTTCGCGAGATATGGGACTTTGAAGCTAAGAAATGCTTGAGAAGAGAAGAAATTTTTCGCAATTCTGCGGCTCCAAACGCTTAACCAGAATGGCCTAGGGAAAAAATACGCATACCGTTGTAATCGGGCGAGTTTCTACTTCCAGACGCAGCAGGAATTTTTGGGTTTGGTCAATCCGTTCGCGAGATATGGGAGTTTGAAGACAAGAAATGGTTGAGAAGGCAAAACATTTTTCGCAATTCTGCTGCTCCAAACACTTAACCAGAATGGCCTAGGGAAAAAATACACATACCGTTGTAATCGGGCGAGTTTCTTCTTTCAGATGTAACAGCAATTTTTGGGTTAGGTCATTCCGTTCGCGAGATATGGGAGTTTGAAGCTAAGAAATGGTTGAGAAGGCAAAAAATTTTTCGCAATTCTGCTGCTCCAAACGCTTAACCAGAATGGCCCAGGGAAAAAATACACATACCGCTGTAATCGGTCGAGTTTCTACTTTCAGGTGCAGTAGGAATTTTTGGGTTACGTCAATCCGTTCGCGAGATATGGGACTTTGAAGCTAAGAAATGGTTGAGAAGAGAAGAAATTTTTCGCAATTCTGCGGCTCCAAACGCTTAACCAGAATGGCCTAGGGAAAAAATACGCATACCGTTGTAATCGGGCGAGTTTCTACTTCCAGACGCAGCAGGAATTTTTGGGTTTGGTCAATCCGTTCGCGAGATATGGGAGTTTGAAGACAAGAAATGGTTGAGAAGGCAAAAAATTTTTCGCAATTCTGCTGCTCCAAACGCTTAACCAGAATGGCCTCGGGAAAAAATACACGTACCGCTGTAATCGGGCGAGTTTCTACTTTCAGATGCAGTAGGAATTTTTGGGTTAGGTCAATCCGTTCGCGAGATATGGGAGTTTGAAGCTAAGAAATGGTTAAGAAGAGAACAAAGTTTTCGCACTTCTGCTGCTCCAAACGCTTAACCAGAATGGCCTAGGGAAAAAATACACATACCGTTGTAATCGGGCGAGTTTCTACATTCTGGCGCAGCAGGAATTTTTGGGTTTGGTCTATCCGTTCGGGAGATATGGGACTTGGAAGCTAAGAAATGGTTGAGAAGACAACAAATTTTTCGCAATTCTGCTGCTCCAAACGCTTAACCAGAATGGCGTAGGGAAAAAATACGCATACCGTTGTAATCGGGCGAGTTTCTACTTTCAGATGCAATAGGAATTTTTGGGTTAGGTCAATCCGCTCGCGAGATATGGGAGTTTGAAGCCAAGAAATGGTTGAGAAGGCAAAACATTTTTCGCAATTCTGCTGCTCCAAACACTTAACCAGAATGGCCTAGGGAAAAAATACACATACCGTTGTAATCGGGCGAGTTTCTTCTTTCAGATGTAACAGCAATTTTTGGGTTAGGTCAATCCGTTCGCGAGATATGGGAGTTTGAAGCTAAGAAATGGTTGAGAAGACAACAAATTTTTCGCAATTCTGCTGCTCCAAACGCTTAACCAGTATGGCCTAGGGACAAAATACACATACCGCTGTAATCGGGCGAGTTTCTACTTTCAGATGCAATAGGAATTTTTCGGTTAGGACAATCCGTTCGCGAGATATGGGAGTTTGAAGCCAAGAAATGGTTGAGAAGGCAAAAAATTTTTCGCAATTCTGCTGCTCCAAACGCTTAACCAGAATGGCCCAGGGAAAAAATACACATACCGCTGTAATCGGTCGAGTTTCTACTTTCAGGTGCATTAGGAATTTTTGGGTTACGTCAATCCGTTCGCGAGATATGGGACTTTGAAGCTAAGAAATGGTTGAGAAGAGAAGAAATTTTTCGCAATTCTGCGGCTCCAAACGCTTAACCAGAGTGGCCTAGGGAAAAAATACGCATACCGTTGTAATCGGGCGAGTTTCTACTTCCAGACGCAGCAGGAATTTTTGGGTTTGGTCAATCCGTTCGCGAGATATGGGAGTTTGAAGACAAGAAATGGTTGAGAAGGCAAAAAATTTTTCGCAATTCTGCTGCTCCAAACGCTTAACCAGAATGGCCTCGGGAAAAAATACACGTACCGCTGTAATCGGGCGAGTTTCTACTTTCAGATGCAGTAGGAATTTTTGGGTTAGGTCAATCCGTTCGCGAGATATGGGAGTTTGAAGCTAAGAAATGGTTAAGAAGAGAACAAAGTTTTCGCACTTCTGCTGCTCCAAACGCTTAACCAGAATGGCCTAGGGAAAAAATACACATACCTTTGTAATCGGGCGAGTTTCTACATTCTGGCGCAGCAGGAATTTTTGGGTTTGGTCTATCCGTTCGGGAGATATGGGACTTGGAAGCTAAGAAATGGTTGAGAAGACAACAAATTTTTCGCAATTCTGCTGCTCCAAACGCTTAACCAGAATGGGCTAGGGAAGAAATACACATACAGTTGTAATCGGGCGATTTTCTACTTTCACACGCAACAGGAATCTTTGGGTTAGGTCAATCCGTTCGCGAGATATGGGAGTTTGAAGCCAAGAAATGGTTGTGAAGGCAAAAAATTTTTCGCAATTCTGCTGCTCCAAACGCTTAACCAGAATGGGCTATGGAAAAAATACACATACCGTTGTAATCGGGCGAGTTTCTACTTTCAGATGCAATAGGAATTTTTGGGTTAGGTCAATCCGTTCGCGAGATATGGGACTTTGAAGCTAAGAAATGGTTGACAAAACAACAAATTTTTCGCAATTCTGCTGCTCCAAACGCTTAACCAGAATGGCCTCGGGAAAAAATACGCATACCGTTGTAATCGGGCGAGTTTCTACTTCCAGACGCAGCAGGAATTTTTGGGTTTGGTCAATCCGTTCGCGAGATATGGGAGTTTGAAGACAAGAAATGGTTGAGAAGGCAAAAAATTTTTCGCAATTCTGCTGCTCCAAACGCTTAACCAGAATGGCCTCGGGAAAAAATACACGTACCGCTGTAATCGGGCGAGTTTCTACTTTCAGATGCAGTAGGAATTTTTGGGTTAGGTCAATCCGTTCGCGAGATATGGGAGTTTGAAGCTAAGAAATGGTTAAGAAGAGAACAAAGTTTTCGCACTTCTGCTGCTCCAAACGCTTAACCAGAATGGCCTAGGGAAAAAATACACATACCGTTGTAATCGGGCGAGTTTCTACATTCTGGCGCAGCAGGAATTTTTGGGTTTGGTCTATCCGTTCGGGAGATATGGGACTTGGAAGCTAAGAAATGGTTGAGAAGACAACAAATTTTTCGCAATTCTGCTGCTCCAAACGCTTAACCAGAATGGCGTAGGGAAAAAATACGCATACCGTTGTAATCGGGCGAGTTTCTACTTTCAGATGCAATAGGAATTTTTGGGTTAGGTCAATCCGCTCGCGAGATATGGGAGTTTGAAGCCAAGAAATGGTTGAGAAGGCAAAACATTTTTCGCAATTCTGCTGCTCCAAACACTTAACCAGAATGGCCTAGGGAAAAAATACACATACCGTTGTAATCGGGCGAGTTTCTTCTTTCAGATGTAACAGCAATTTTTGGGTTAGGTCAATCCGTTCGCGAGATATGGGAGTTTGAAGCTAAGAAATGGTTGAGAAGACAACAAATTTTTCGCAATTCTGCTGCTCCAAACGCTTAACCAGTATGGCCTAGGGACAAAATACACATACCGCTGTAATCGGGCGAGTTTCTACTTTCAGATGCAATAGGAATTTTTCGGTTAGGACAATCCGTTCGCGAGATATGGGAGTTTGAAGCCAAGAAATGGTTGAGAAGGCAAAAAATTTTTCGCAATTCTGCTGCTCCAAACGCTTAACCAGAATGGCCCAGGGAAAAAATACACATACCGCTGTAATCGGTCGAGTTTCTACTTTCAGGTGCATTAGGAATTTTTGGGTTACGTCAATCCGTTCGCGAGATATGGGACTTTGAAGCTAAGAAATGGTTGAGAAGAGAAGAAATTTTTCGCAATTCTGCGGCTCCAAACGCTTAACCAGAATGGCCTAGGGAAAAAATACGCATACCGTTGTAATCGGGCGAGTTTCTACTTCCAGACGCAGCAGGAATTTTTGGGTTTGGTCAATCCGTTCGCGAGATATGGGAGTTTGAAGACAAGAAATGGTTGAGAAGGCAAAAAATTTTTCGCAATTCTGCTGCTCCAAACGCTTAACCAGAATGGCCTCGGGAAAAAATACACGTACCGCTGTAATCGGGCGAGTTTCTACTTTCAGATGCAGTAGGAATTTTTGGGTTAGGTCAATCCGTTCGCGAGATATGGGAGTTTGAAGCTAAGAAATGGTTAAGAAGAGAACAAAGTTTTCGCACTTCTGCTGCTCCAAACGCTTAACCAGAATGGCCTAGGGAAAAAATACACATACCTTTGTAATCGGGCGAGTTTCTACATTCTGGCGCAGCAGGAATTTTTGGGTTTGGTCTATCCGTTCGGGAGATATGGGACTTGGAAGCTAAGAAATGGTTGAGAAGACAACAAATTTTTCGCAATTCTGCTGCTCCAAACGCTTAACCAGAATGGGCTAGGGAAGAAATACACATACAGTTGTAATCGGGCGATTTTCTACTTTCACACGCAACAGGAATCTTTGGGTTAGGTCAATCCGTTCGCGAGATATGGGAGTTTGAAGCCAAGAAATGGTTGTGAAGGCAAAAAATTTTTCGCAATTCTGCTGCTCCAAACGCTTAACCAGAATGGGCTATGGAAAAAATACACATACCGTTGTAATCGGGCGAGTTTCTACTTTCAGATGCAATAGGAATTTTTGGGTTAGGTCAATCCGTTCGCGAGATATGGGACTTTGAAGCTAAGAAATGGTTGACAAAACAACAAATTTTTCGCAATTCTGCTGCTCCAAACGCTTAACCAGAATGGCCTCGGGAAAAAATACACGTACCGCTGTAATCGGGCGAGTTTCTACTTTCAGATGCAGTAGGAATTTTTGGGTTAGGTCAATCCGTTCGCGAGATATGGGAGTTTGAAGCTAAGAAATGGTTAAGAAGAGAACAAAGTTTTCGCACTTCTGCTGCTCCAAACGCTTAACCAGAATGGCCTAGGGAAAAAATACACATACCGTTGTAATCGGGCGAGTTTCTACATTCTGGCGCAGCAGGAATTTTTGGGTTTGGTCTATCCGTTCGGGAGATATGGGACTTGGAAGCTAAGAAATGGTTGAGAAGAACACAAATTTTTCGCAATTCTGCTGCTCCAAACGCTTAACCAGAATGGGCTAGGGAAGAAATACACATACAGTTGTAATCGGGCGATTTTCTACTTTCACACGCAACAGGAATCTTTGGGTTAGGTCAATCCGTTCGCGAGATATGGGAGTTTGAAGCCAAGAAATGGTTGTGAAGGCAAAAAATTTTTCGCAATTCTGCTGCTCCAAACGCTTAACCAGAATGGGCTATGGAAAAAATACACATACCGTTGTAATCGGGCGAGTTTCTACTTTCAGATGCAATAGGAATTTTTGGGTTAGGTCAATCCGTTCGCGAGATATGGGACTTTGAAGCTAAGAAATGGTTGACAAAACAACAAATTTTTCGCAATTCTGCTGCTCCAATCGCTTAACCAGAATGGCCTAAGGGATAAATTCACGTACCGTTGTAATCGGGCGAGTTTCTACTTTCAAATGCAATAGGAATTTTTGGGTTACGTCAATCCGTTCGCGAGATATGGGAGTTTGAAGCTAAGAAATGGTTGAGAAGACAACAAATTTTTCGCAATTCTGCTGCTCCAAACGCTTAACCAGAATGGCGTAGGGAAAAAATACGCATACCGTTGTAATCGGGCGAGTTTCTACTTTCAGATGCAATAGGAATTTTTGGGTTAGGTCAATCCGCTCGCGAGATATGGGAGTTTGAAGCCAAGAAATGGTTGAGAAGGCAAAACATTTTTCGCAATTCTGCTGCTCCAAACACTTAACCAGAATGGCCTAGGGAAAAAATACACATACCGTTGTAATCGGGCGAGTTTCTTCTTTCAGATGTAACAGCAATTTTTGGGTTAGGTCAATCCGTTCGCGAGATATGGGAGTTTGAAGCTAAGAAATGGTTGAGAAGACAACAAATTTTTCGCAATTCTGCTGCTCCAAACGCTTAACCAGTATGGCCTAGGGACAAAATACACATACCGCTGTAATCGGGCGAGTTTCTACTTTCAGATGCAATAGGAATTTTTCGGTTAGGACAATCCGTTCGCGAGATATGGGAGTTTGAAGCCAAGAAATGGTTGAGAAGGCAAAAAATTTTTCGCAATTCTGCTGCTCCAAACGCTTAACCAGAATGGCCCAGGGAAAAAATACACATACCGCTGTAATCGGTCGAGTTTCTACTTTCAGGTGCAGTAGGAATTTTTGGGTTACGTCAATCCGTTCGCGAGATATGGGACTTTGAAGCTAAGAAATGGTTGAGAAGAGAAGAAATTTTTCGCAATTCTGCGGCTCCAAACGCTTAACCAGAATGGCCTAGGGAAAAAATACGCATACCGTTGTAATCGGGCGAGTTTCTACTTCCAGACGCAGCAGGAATTTTTGGGTTTGGTCAATCCGTTCGCGAGATATGGGAGTTTGAAGACAAGAAATGGTTGAGAAGGCAAAAAATTTTTCGCAATTCTGCTGCTCCAAACGCTTAACCAGAATGGCCTCGGGAAAAAATACACGTCCCGCTGTAATCGGGCGAGTTTCTACTTTCAGATGCAGTAGGAATTTTTGGGTTAGGTCAATCCGTTCGCGAGATATGGGAGTTTGAAGCTAAGAAATGGTTAAGAAGAGAACAAAGTTTTCGCACTTCTGCTGCTCCAAACGCTTAACCAGAATGGCCTAGGGAAAAAATACACATATCGTTGTAATCGGGCGAGTTTCTACTTTCAGAAGCAATAGGAATTTTTGGGTTAGGTCAATCCGTTCGCGAGATATGGGACTTTGAAGCTAAGAAATGGTTGAGAAGACAACAAATTTTTCGCAATTCTGATGCTCCAAACGCTTAACCAGAATGGGCTAGGGAAAAAATACACATACCGTTGTAATCGGGCGAGTTTCCGCTTTCACACGCAACAGGAATTTTTGGCTTAGGTCAATCCGTTCGCGAGAAATGGGAGTTTGAAGCCAAGAAATGGTTGAGAAGGCAACAAATTTTTCGCAATTCTGCTGCTCCAAACGCTTAACCAGAATGGGCTATGGAAAAAATACACATACCGTTGTAATCGGGCGAGTTTCTACTTTCAGATGCAACAGGAATTTTTGGGTTAGGTCAATCCGTTCGCGAGATATGGGAGTTTGATGCCAAGAAATGGTTGAGAAGGCAAAAAATTTTTCGCAATTCTGCTGCTACAAACGCTTAACCAGAATGGCCTAGGAAAAAAATACACATACCGTTGTAATCGGGCGAGTTTCTACTTTCAGATGCAATAGGAATTTTTGGGTTAGGTCAATCCGTTCGCGAGATATGGGTCTTTGAAGCTAAGAAATGGTTGACAAACCAATAAATTTTTCGCACTTCTGCTGCTCCAATCGCTTAACCAGAATGGCCTAAGGGATAAATTCACGTACCGTTGTAATCGGGCGAGTTTCTACTTTCAAATGCAATAGGAATTTTTGGGTTACGTCAATCCGTTCGCGAGATATGGGAGTTTGAAGCTAAGAAATGGTTGAGAGGAGAAGAAATTTTTCGCAATTCTGCTGCTCCAAACGCTTAACCAGAATGGCCTAGGGAAAAAATACACGTACAGCTGTAATCGGGCGAGTTTCTACTTTCAGATGCAATAGGAATTTTTGGGGTAGGTCAGTCCGTTCGCGAGATATGGGAGTTTGAAACCAAGAAATTGTTGAGAAGGCAAAACATTTTTCGCAATTCTGCTGCTCCAAACGCTTAACCGGAATGGCCCAGGGAAAAAATACACATACCGTTGTAATCGGGCGAGTTTCTACTTTCAGATGTAACAGCAATTTTTGGGTTAGGTCAATCCGTTCGCGAGATATGGGAGTTTGAAGCTAAGAAATGGTTGAGAAGACAACAAATTTTTCGCAATTCTGCTGCTCCAAACGCTTAACCAGTATGGCTTAGGGAAAAAATACAAATACCGTTGTAATCGGTCGAGTTTCTACTTCCAGACGCAACAGGAATTTGTGGGTTAGGTCAGTCCGTTCGCGAGATATGGGAGTTTGAAACCAAGAAATTGTTGAGAAGGCAAAAAATTTTCGCAATTCAGCTGCTCCAAACGCTTACCCAGAATGGCCTAGGGAAAAAATACACATACCGTTGTAATCGGGCGAGTTTCTACTTTCAGACGCAACAGGAATTTTTGGGTTAGGTCAGTCCGTTCGCGAGATATGGGAGTTTGAAACCAAGAAATTGTTGAGAAGGCAAAACATTTTTCGCAATTCTGCTGCTCCAAACGCTTAACCAGAATGGCCTAGGGAAAAAATACACATACCGTTGTAATCGGGCGAGTTTCTACTTTCAGATGCAACAGGAATTTTTGGGTTAGGTCAATCCGTTCGCGAGATATGGGAGTTTGAAGCCAAGAAATGGTTGAGAAGGCAAAAAATTTTCGCAATTCAGCTGCTCCAAACGCTTACCCAGAATGGCCTAGGGAAAAAATACACATACCGTTGTAATCGGGCGAGTTTCTACTTTCAGACGCAACAGGAATTTTTGGGTTATGTCAGTCCGTTCGCGAGATATGGGAGTTTGAAACCAAGAAATTGTCGAGAAGTCAAAAAATTTTTCGCAATTCTGCTGCTCCAAACGCTTAACCAGAATGGCCTAGGGAAAAAATACACATACCGATGTAATCGGGCGAGTTTCTACTTTCAGATGTAACAGGAATTTTTGGGTTATGTCAATCCGTTCGCGAGATATGGGAGTTTGAAGCTAAGAAATGGTTGAGAAGACAACAAATTTTTCGCAATTCTGCTCCTCCAAACGCTTAACCGGAATGCCCTAGGGAAAAAATACACGTACCGCTGTAATCGAGCGAGTTTCTACTTTCAGATGCAATAGGAATTTTTGGGTTAGGTCAATCCGTTCGCGAGATATGGGAGTTTGAAGCCAAGAAATGGTTGAGAAGGCAAAAAATTTTTCGCAATTCTAATGCTCCAAACGCTTAATCAGAATGGCCTAGGAAAAAATACAAATACCGTTGTAATCGGTCGAGTTTCTACTTCCAGACGCAACAGGAATTTGTGGGTTAGGTCAGTCCGTTCGCGAGATATGGGAGTTTGAAACCAAGAAATTGTTGAGAAGGCAAAACATTTTTCGCAATTCTGCTGCTCCAAACGCTTAACCGGAATGGCCCAGGGAAAAAATACACATACCGTTGTAATCGGGCGAGTTTCTACTTTCAGACGCAACAGGAATTTTTGGGTTAGGTCAATCCGTTGGCGAGATATGGGAGTTTGAAGCCAAGAAATGGTTGAAAGGCAAAAAATTTTTCGCAATTCTAATGCTCCAGACGCTTAACCAGAATGGCCTAGGGAAAAAATACACATACCGTTGTAATCGGGCGAGTTTCTACTTTCAGACGCAACAGGAATTTTTGGGTTAGGTCAGTCCGTTCGCGAGATATGGGAGTTTGAAACCAAGAAATTGTTGAGAAGGCAAAACATTTTTCGCAATTCTGCTGCTCCAAACGCTTAACCAGAATGGCCTAGGGAAAAAATACACATACCGTTGTAATCGGGCGAGTTTCCACTTTCAGATGTAACAGCAATTTTTGGGTTAGGTCAATCCGTTCGCGAGATATGGGAGTTTGAAGCTAAGAAATGGTTGAGAAGACAACAAATTTTTCGCAATTCTGCTGCTCCAAACGCTTAACCTGTATGGCCTAGGGAAAAAATACACGTACCTCTCTAATCGGGCGAGTTTCTACTTTCAGATGCAATAGGAATTTTTCGGTTAGGACAATCCGTTCGCGAGATATGAGAGTTTGAAGCCAAGAAATGGTTGAGAAGCCAAAAAATTTTTCGCAATTCTGCTGCTCCAAACGCTTAACCAGAATGGCCTAGGGAAAAAATACACATACCGCTGTAATCGGTCGAGTTTCTACTTTCAGGTGCAGTAGGAATTTTTGGGTTACGTCAATCCGTTCGCGAGATATGGGACTTTGAAGCTAAGAAGTGGTTGAGAAGAGAAGAAATTTTTCGCAATTCTGCTGCTCCAAACGCTTAACCAGCATGGGCTAGGGAGAAAATACACATACCGTTGTAATCGGGCGAGTTTCTACTTTCAGTCGCAACAGGAATTTTTGGGTTATGTCAGTCCGTTCGCGAGATATGGGAGTTTGAAGCTAAGAAATGGTTGAGAAGACAACAAATTTTTCGCAATTCTGCTGCTCCAAACGCTTAACCAGTATGGCCTAGGGAAAAAATACACGTACCTCTCTAATCGGGCGAGTTTCTACTTTCAGATGCAACAGGAATTTTTGGGTTAGGTCAATCCGTTCGCGAGATATGGGAGTTTGAAGACAAGAAATGGTTGAGAAGGCAAAAAATTTTTCGCAATTCTGCTGCTCCAAACGCTTAACCAGAATGGCCTCGGGAAAAAATACACGTACCGCTGTAATCGGGCGAGTTTCTACTTTCAGATGCAGTAGGAATTTTTGGGTTAGGTCAATCCGTTCGCGAGATATGGGAGTTTGAAGACAAGAAATGGTTGAGAAGGCAAAAAATTTTTCGCAATTCTGCTGCTCCAAACGCTTAACCAGAATGGCCTCGGGAATAAATACACGTACCGCTGTAATCGGGCGAGTTTCTACTTTCAGATGCAGTAGGAATTTTTGGGTTAGGTCAATCCGTTCGCGACATATGGGAGTTTGAAGCCAAGAAATGGTTGAGAAGGCAAAAAATTTTCGCAATTCAGCTGCTCCAAACGCTTACACAGAATGGCCTAGGGAAAAAATACACATACCGTTGTAATCGGGCGAGTTTCTACTTTCAGACGCAACAGGAATTTTTGGGTTATGTCAGTCCGTTCGCGAGATATGGGAGTTTGAAACCAAGAAATTGTCGAGAAGTCAAAAAATTTTTCGCAATTCTGCTGCTCCAAACGCTTAACCAGAATGGCCTAGGGAAAAAATACACATACCGATGTAATCGAGCGAGTTTCTACTTTCAGATGCAATAGGAATTTTTGGGTTAGGTCAATCCGTTCGCGAGATATGGGAGTTTGAAGCTAAGAAATGGTTAAGAAGAGAACAAAGTTTTCGCACTTCTGTTGCTCCAAACGCTTAACCAGAATGGCCTAGGGAAAAAATACACATACCGTTGTAATCGGGCGAGTTTCTACTTTCAGACGCAACAGGAATTTTTGGGTTAGGTCAGTCCGTTCGCGAGATATGGGAGTTTGAAACCAAGAAATTGTTGAGAAGGCAAAACATTTTTCGCAATTCTGCTGCTCCAAACGCTTAACCGGAATGGCCCAGGGAAAAAATACACATACCGTTGAAATCGGGCGAGTTTCTCCTTTCAGATGTAACAGCAATTTTTGGGTTAGGTCAGTCCGTTCGCGAGATATGGGAGTTTGAAACCAAGAAATTGTTGAGAAGGCAAAACATTTTTCGCAATTCTGTTGCTCCAAACGCTTAACCGGAATGGCCCAGGGAAAAAATACACATACCGTTGTAATCGGGCGAGTTTCTACTTTCAGATGTAACAGCAATTTTTGGGTTAGGTCAATCCGTTCGCGAGATATGGGAGTTTGAAGCTAAGAAATGGTTGAGAAGACAACAAATTTTTCGCAATTCTGCTGCTCCAAACGCTTAACCAGTATGGCCTAGAGAAAAAATACACGCACCGCTGTAATCGGGCGAGTTTCTACTTTCAGATGCAATAGGAATTTTTGGGTTAGGTCAATCCGTTCGCGAGATATGGGAGTTTGAAGCCAAGAAATGGTTGAGAAGGCAAAAAATTTTTCGCTATTCTAATGCTCCAAACGCTTAATCAGAATGGCCTAGGAAAAAATACACATACCGTTGTAATCGGTCGAGTTTCTACTTTCAGACGCAACAGGAATTTTTGGGTTAGGTCAGTCCGTTCGCGAGATATGGGAGTTTGAAGCCAAGAAATGGTTGAGAAGGCAAAAAATTTTCGCAATTCAGCTGCTCCAAACGCTTAACCGGAATGGCCCAGGGAAAAAATACACATACCGTTGTAATCGGGCGAGTTTCTACTTTCAGACGCAACAGGAATTTTTGTGTTAGGTCAACCCGTTCGCGAGATATGGGAGTTTGAAGACAAGAAATGGTTGAGAAGGCAAAAAATTTTTCGCAATTCTGCTGCTCCAAACGCTTAACCAGAATGGCCTAGGGAAAAAATACACGTACCGCTGTAATCGGGCGAGTTTCTACTTTCAGATGCAATAGGAATTTTTGGGTTAGGTCAATCCGTTGGCGAGATATGGGAGTTTGAAGCCAAGAAATGGTTGAAAGGCAAAAAATTTTTCGCAATTCTAATGCTCCAGACGCTTAACCAGAATGGCCTAGGGAAAAAATACACATACCGTTGTAATCGGGCGAGTTTCTACTTTCAGACGCAACAGGAATTTTTGGGTTAGGTCAGTCCGTTCGCGAGATATGGGAGTTTGAAACCAAGAAATTGTTGAGAAGGCAAAACATTTTTCGCAATTCTGCTGCTCCAAACGCTTAACCAGAATGGCCTAGGGAAAAAATACACATACCGTTGTAATCGGGCGAGTTTCTACTTTCAGATGTAACAGCAATTTTTGGGTTAGGTCAATCCGTTCGCGAGATATGAGAGTTTGAAGCTAAGAAATGGTTGAGAAGACAACAAATTTTTCGCAATTCTGCTGCTCCAAACGCTTAACCAGTATGGCCTAGGGAAAAAATACACGTACCGCTCTAATCGGGCGAGTTTCTACTTTCAGATGCAATAGGAATTTTTCGGTTAGGACAATCCGTTCGCGAGATATGAGAGTTTGAAGCCAAGAAATGGTTGAGAAGACAAAAAATTTTCCAATTCGCATTGCTGCTCCAAACGCTTAACCAGAATGGCCTAGGGAAAAAATACACATACCGCTGTAATCGGTCGAGTTTCTACTTTCAGGTGCAGTAGGAATTTTTGGGTTACGTCAATCCGTTCGCGAGATATGGGACTTTGAAGCTAAGAAATGGTTGAGAAGAGAAGAAATTTTTCGCAATTCTGCTGCTCCAAACGCTTACCCAGAATGGCCTAGGGAAAAATACACATACCGTTGTAATCGGGCGAGTTTTTTAATTTCAGACGCATCAGGAATTTTTGGGTTATGTCAGTCCGTTCGCGAGATATGGGAGTTTGAAACCAAGAAAATTGTCGAGAAGTCAAAAAATTTTTCGCAATTCTGCTGCTCCAAACGCTTAACCAGAATGGCCTAGGGAAAAAATACACATACCGATGTAATCGAGCGAGTTTCTACTTTCAGATGCAATAGGAATTTTTGGGTTAGGTCAATCCGTTCGCGAGATATGGGAGTTTGAAGCTAAGAAATGGTTAAGAAGAGAACAAAGTTTTCGCACTTCTGTTGCTCCAAACGCTTAACCAGAATGGCCTAGGGAAAAAATACACATACCGCTGTAATCGGGCGAGTTTCTACTTTCAGACGCAACAGGAATTTTTGGGTTAGGTCAGTCCGTTCGCGAGATATGGGAGTTTGAAACCAAGAAATTGTTGAGAAGGCAAAACATTTTTCGCAATTCTGCTGCTCCAAACGCTTAACCGGAATGGCCCAGGGAAAAAATACACATACCGTTGAAATCGGGCGAGTTTCTCCTTTCAGATGTAACAGCAATTTTTGGGTTAGGTCAGTCCGTTCGCGAGATATGGGAGTTTGAAACCAAGAAATTGTTGAGAAGGCAAAACATTTTTCGCAATTCTGCTGCTCCAAACGCTTAACCAGAGTGGCCTAGGGAAAAAATACACTTACCGTTGTAATCGGGCGAGTTTCTACTTTCAGATGCAATAGGAATTTTTGGGTTAGGTCAATCCGTTCGCGAGATATGGGAGTTTGAAGCCAAGAAATGGTTGAGAAGGCAAAAAATTTTTCGCTATTCTAATGCTCCAAACGCTTAATCAGAATGGCCTAGGAAAAAATACACATACCGTTGTAATCGGTCGAGTTTCTACTTTCAGACGCAACAGGAATTTTTGGGTTAGGTCAATCCGTTCGCGAGATATGGGAGCTTGAAGCCAAGAAATGGTTGAGAAGGCAAAAAATTTTTCGCAATTCTGCTGCTCCAAACGCTTAACCAGATTGGGCTAGGGAAGAAATACACATACCGTTGTAACCGGGCGATTTTCTTCTTTCACACGCAACAGGAATCTTTGGGTTAGGTCAATCCGTTCGCGAGATATGGGAGTTTGAAGCCAAGAAATGGTTGAGAGGGCAAAAAATTTTTCGCAATTCTGCTGCTCCAAACGCTTAACCAGAATGTCGTAGGGAAAAAATACGCATACCGTTGTAATCGGGCGAGTTTCTACTTTCAGCTGCAATAGGAATTTTTGGGTTAGGTCAATCCGTTCGCGAGATATGGGACTTTGAAGCTAAGAAATGGTTGAGAAGACAACAAATTTTTCGCAATTCTGCTGCTCCAAACGCTTATCCAGAATGGGCTAGGCAAAAAATACACATACCGTTGTAATCGGGCGAGTTTCCACTTTCACACGCAACAGGAATTTTTGGCTTAGGTCAATCCGTTCGCGAGATATGGGAGTTTGAAGCCAAGAAATGGTTGAGAAGGCAACAAATTTTTCGCAATTCTGCTGCTCCAAACGCTTAACCAGAATGGGCTATGGAAAAAATACACATACGGTTGTAATCGGGCGAGTTTCTACTTTCAGATGCAACAGGAATTTTTGGGTTAGGTCAATCCGTTCGCGAGATATGGGAGTTTGATGCCAAGAAATGGTTGAGAAGGCAACAAATTTTTCGCAATTCTGCTGCTCCAAACGCTTAACCAGAATGTCGTAGGGAAAAAATACGCATACCGTTGTAATCGGGCGAGTTTCTACTTTCAGATGCAATAGGAATTTTTGGGTTAGGTCAATCCGCTCGCCAGATATGGGAGTTTGTAGCTAAGAAATGGTTGAGAAGGCAACAAATTTTTCGCAATTCTGCTGCTCCAAACGCTTAACCAGCATGGGCTAGGGAAAAAATACACATACCGTTGTAATCCGGCGAGCTTCTACTTTCAGATACAACAGGAATTTTTGGGTTAGGTCAACCCGTTCGCGAGATATGGGAGTTTGAAGACAAGAAATGGTTGAGAAGGCAAAAAATTTTTCGCAATTCTGCTGCTCCAAACGCTTAACCAGAATGGCCTAGGGAAAAAATACACGTACCGCTGAAATCGGGCGAGTTTCTACTTTCAGATGCAATAGGAATTTTTGGGTTAGGTCAATCCGTTCGCGAGATATGGGAGTTTGAAGCCAAGAAATGGTTGAGAAGGCAAAAAATTTTTCGCAATTCTAATGCTCCAAACGCTTAACCAGAATGGCCTCGGGAAAAAATACACCTACCGTTGTAATCCGGCGAGTTTCTACTTTCAGATGCAATAGGAATTTTTGGGTTAGGTCAGTCCGTTCGCGAGATATGGGAGTTTGAAGCCAAGAAATGGTTGAGAAGGCAACAAATTTTTCGCAATTCTGCTGCTCCAAACGCATAACCAGAATGGGCTATGGAAAAAATACACATACGGTTGTAATCGGGCGAGTTTCTACTTTCAGATGCAACAGGAATTTTTGGGTTAGGTCAATCCGTTCGCGAGATATGGGAGTTTGATGCCAAGAAATGGTTGAGAAGGCAACAAATTTTTCGCAATTCTGCTGCTCCAAACGCTTAACCAGAATGTCGTAGGGAAAAAATACGCATACCGTTGTAATCGGGCGAGTTTCTACTTTCAGATGCAATAGGAATTTTTGGGTTAGGTCAATCCGTTCGCGAGATATGGGAGTTTGAAGCCAAGAAATGGTTGAGAAGGCAAAAAATTTTTCGCAATTCTAATGCTCCAAACGCTTAACCAGAATGGCCTCGGGAAAAAATACACTTACCGTTGTAATCGGGCGAGTTTCTACTTTCAGATGCAATAGGAATTTTTGGGGTTAGGTCAATCCGTTCGCGAGATATGGGACATTGAAGCTAAGAAATGGTTGAGAAGACAACAAATTTTTCGCAATTCTGCTGCTCCAAACGCTTAACCAGAATGGGCTAGGCAAAAAATACACATACCGTTGTAATCGGGCGAGTTTCCACTTTCACACGCAACAGGAATTTTTGGCTTAGGTCAATCCGTTCGCGAGATATGGGAGTTTGAAGCCAAGAAATGGTTGAGAAGGCAACAAATTTTTCGCAATTCTGCTGCTCCAAACGCTTAACCAGAATGGGCTATGGAAAAAATACACATACGGTTGTAATCGGGCGAGTTTCTACTTTCAGATGCAACAGGAATTTTTGGGTTAGGTCAATCCGTTCGCGAGATATGGGAGTTTGATGCCAAGAAATGGTTGAGAAGGCAACAAATTTTTCGCAATTCTGCTGCTCCAAACGCTTAACCAGAATGTCGTAGGGAAAAAATACGCATACCGTTGTAATCGGGCGAGTTTCTACTTTCAGATGCAATAGGAATTTTTGGGTTAGGTCAATCCGCTCGCGAGATATGGGAGTTTGAAGCTAAGAAATGGTTGAGAATGCAACAAATTTTTCGCAATTCTGCTGCTCCAAACGCTTAACGAGCATGGGCTAGGGAAAAAATACGCATACCGTTGTAATCCGGCGAGCTTCTACTTTCAGATGCAACAGGAATTTTTGGGTTAGGTCAACCCGTTCGCGAGATATGGGAGTTTGAAGACAAGAAATGGTTGAGAAGGCAAAAAATTTTTCGCAATTCTAATGCTCCAAATGCTTAACCAGAATGGCCTAGGGAAAAAATACACCTACCGTTGTAATCGGGCGAGTTTCTACTTTCAGATGTAACAGCAATTTTTGGGTTAGGTCAATCCGTTCGCGAGATATGGGAGTTTGAAGCTAAGAAATGGTTGAGAAGACAACAAATTTTTCGCAATTCTGCTGCTCCAAACGCTTAACCAGTATGGCCTAGGGAAAAAATACACGTACCGCTGTAATCGGGCGAGTTTCTTCTTTCAGATGCAATAGGAATTTTTCGGTTAGGACAATCCGTTCGCGAGATATGGGAGTTTGAAGCCAAGAAATGGTTGAGAAGGCAAAAAATTTTTCGCAATTCTGCTGTTCCAAACGCTTAACCAGAATGGCCTAGGGAAAAAAAACACGTACCGCTGTAATCGGGCGAGTTTCTACTTTCAGATGCAATAGGAATTTTTGGGTTACGTCAATCCGTTCGCGAGATATGGGAGTTTGAAGCCAAGAAATGGTTGAGAAGGCAAAAAATTTTTCGCAATTCTAATGCTCCAAACGCTTAACCAGAATGGCCTAGGGAAAAAATACACTTACCGTTGTAATCGGGCGAGTTTCTACTTTCAGATGCAATAGGAATTTTTGGGGTTAGGTCAATCCGTTCGCGAGATATGGGACATTGAAGCTAAGAAATGGTTGAGAAGACAACAAATTTTTCGCAATTCTGCTGCTCCAAACGCTTAACCAGAATGGGCTAGGCAAAAAATACACATACCGTTGTAATCGGGCGAGTTTCCACTTTCACACGCAACAGGAATTTTTGGCTTAGGTCAATCCGTTCGCGAGATATGGGAGTTTGAAGCCAAGAAATGGTTGAGAAGGCAACAAATTTTTCGCAATTCTGCTGCTCCAAACGCTTAACCAGAATGGGCTATGGAAAAAATACACATACGGTTGTAATCGGGCGAGTTTCTACTTTCAGATGCAACAGGAATTTTTGGGTTAGGTCAATCCGTTCGCGAGATATGGGAGTTTGATGCCAAGAAATGGTTGAGAAGGCAACAAATTTTTCGCAATTCTGCTGCTCCAAACGCTTAACCAGAATGTCGTAGGGAAAAAATACGCATACCGTTGTAATCGGGCGAGTTTCTACTTTCAGATGCAATAGGAATTTTTGGGTTAGGTCAATCCGCTCGCGAGATATGGGAGTTTGAAGCTAAGAAATGGTTGAGAATGCAACAAATTTTTCGCAATTCTGCTGCTCCAAACGCTTAACGAGCATGGGCTAGGGAAAAAATACGCATACCGTTGTAATCCGGCGAGCTTCTACTTTCAGATGCAACAGGAAATTTTGGGTTAGGTCAGTCCGTTCGCGAGATATGGGAGTTTGAAACCAAGAAATTGTTGAGAAGGCAAAACATTTTTCGCAATTCTGCTGCTCCAAACACTTAACCAGAATGGCCTAGGGAAAAAATACACATACCGTTGTAATCGGGCGAGTTTCTTCTTTCAGATGTAACAGCAATTTTTGGGTTAGGTCAATCCGTTCGCGAGATATGGGAGTTTGAAGCTAAGAAATGGTTGAGAAGACAACAAATTTTTCGCAATTCTGCTGCTCCAAACGCTTAACCAGAATGTCGTAGGGAAAAAATACGCATACCGTTGTAATCGGGCGAGTTTCTACTTTCAGATGCAATAGGAATTTTTGGGTTAGGTCAATCCGCTCGCGAGATATGGGAGTTTGAAGCTAAGAAATGGTTGAGAAGGCAACAAATTTTTCGCAATTCTGCTGCTCCAAACGCTTAACCAGCATGGGCTAGGGAAAAAATACACATACCGTTGTAATCGGGCGAGTTTCTACTTTCAGACGCAACAGGAAATTTTGGGTTAGGTCAGTCCGTTCGCGAGATATGGGAGTTTGAAACCAAGAAATTGTTGAGAAGGCAAAACATTTTTCGCAATTCTGCTGCTCCAAACACTTAACCAGAATGGCCTAGGGAAAAAATACACATACCGTTGTAATCGGGCGAGTTTCTTCTTTCAGATGTAACAGCAATTTTTGGGTTAGGTCAATCCGTTCGCGAGATATGGGAGTTTGAAGCTAAGAAATGGTTGAGAAGACAACAAATTTTTCGCAATTCTGCTGCTCCAAACGCTTAACCAGAATGTCGTAGGGAAAAAATACGCATACCGTTGTAATCGGGCGAGTTTCTACTTTCAGATGCAATAGGAATTTTTGGGTTAGGTCAATCCGCTCGCGAGATATGGGAGTTTGAAGCTAAGAAATGGTTGAGAAGGCAACAAATTTTTCGCAATTCTGCTGCTCCAAACGCTTAACCAGCATGGGCTAGGGAAAAAATACACATACCGTTGTAATCCGGCGAGCTTCTACTTTCAGATGCAACAGGAATTTTTGGGTTAGGTCAACCCGTTCGCGAGATATGGGAGTTTGAAGACAAGAAATGGTTGAGAAGGCAAAAAATTTTTCGCAATTCTAATGCTCCAAACGCATAACCAGAATGGCCTAGGGAAAAAATACACCTACCGTTGTAATCGGGCGAGTTTCTACTTTCAGATGTAACAGCAATTTTTGGGTTAGGTCAATCCGTTCGCGAGATATGGGAGTTTGAAGCTAAGAAATGGTTGAGAAGACAACAAATTTTTCGCAATTCTGCTGCTCCAAACGCTTAACCAGTATGGCCTAGGGAAAAAATACACGTACCGCTGTAATCGGGCGAGTATCTTCTTTCAGATGCAATAGGAATTTTTCGGTTAGGACAATCCGTTCGCGAGATATGGGAGTTTGAAGCCAAGAAATGGTTGAGAAGGCAAAAAATTTTTCGCAATTCTGCTGTTCCAAACGCTTAACCAGAATGGCCTAGGGAAAAAAAACACGTACCGCTGTAATCGGGCGAGTTTCTACTTTCAGATGCAATAGGAATTTTTCGGTTAGGACAATCCCTTCGCGAGATATGGGAGTTTGAAGCTAAGAAATGGTTGAGAAGACAACAAATTTTTCGCAATTCTGCTGCTCCAAACGCTTAACCAGTATGGCCTAGGGAAAAAATACACGTACCGCTGTAATCGGGCGAGTTTCTTCTTTCAGATGCAATAGGAATTTTTCGGTTAGGACAGTCCGTTCGCGAGATATGGGAGTTTGAAGCCAAGAAATGGTTGAGAAGGCAAAAAATTTTTCGCGATTCTGCTGTTCCAAACGCTTAACCAGAATGGCCTAGGGAAAAAAAACACGTACCGCTGTAATCGGGCGAGTTTCTACTTTCAGATGCAATAGGAATTTTTGGGTTACGTCAATCCGTTCGCGAGATATGGGAGTTTGAAGCCAAGAAATGGTTGAGAAGGCAAAAAATTTTTCGCAATTCTAATGCTCCAAACGCTTAACCAGAATGGCCTAGGGAAAAAATACACATACCTTTGTAATCGGGCGAGTTTCTACTTTCAGACGCAACAGGAATTTTTGGGTTAGGTCAGTCCGTTCGCGAGATATGGGAGTTTGAAACCAAGAAATTGTTGAGAAGGCAAAACATTTTTCGCAATTCTGCTGCTCCAAACACTTAACCAGAATGGCCTAGGGAAAAAATACACATACCGTTGTAATCGGGCGAGTTTCTTCTTTCAGATGTAACAGCAATTTTTGGGTTAGTTCAATCCGTTCGCGAGATATGGGAGTTTGAAGCTAAGAAATGGTTGAGAAGACAACAAATTTTTCGCAATTCTGCTGCTCGAAACGCTTAACCAGTATGGCCTAGGGACAAAATACACGTACCGCTGTAATCGGGCGAGTTTCTACTTTCAGATGCAATAGGAATTTTTCGGTTAGGACAATCCGTTCGCGAGATATGGGAGTTTGAAGCCAAGAAATGGTTGAGAAGGCAAAAAATTTTTCGCAATTCTGCTGCTCCAAACGCTTAACCAGAACGGCCTAGGGAAAAAATACACGTACCGCTGTAATCTGGCGAGTTTCTACTTTCAGATGCAATAGGAATTTTTGGGTTACGTCAATCCGTTCGCGAGATATGGGAGTTTGAAGCCAAGAAATGGTTGAGAAGGCAAAAAATTTTTCGCAATTCTAATGCTCCAAACGCTTAACCAGAATGGGCTAGGGAAAAAATACACATACCGTTGTAATCGGGCGAGTTTCTACTTTCAGACGCAACAGGAATTTTTGGGTTGTCAGTCCGTTCGCGAGATATGGGAGTTTGAAACCAAGAAATTGTCGAGAAGTCAAAAAATTTTTCGCAATTCTGCTGCTCCAAACGCTTAACCAGAATGGCCTAGGGAAAAAATACACATACCGATGTAATCGAGCGAGTTTCTACTTTCAGATGCAATAGGAATTTTTGGGTTAGGTCAATCCGTTCGCGAGATATGGGAGTTTGAAGCTAAGAAATGGTTAAGAAGAGAACAAAGTTTTCGCACTTCTGCTGCTCCAAACGCTTAACCAGAATGGCCTAGGGAAAAAATACACATACCGTTGTAATCGGGCGAGTTTCTACTTTCAGACGCAACAGGAATTTTTGGGTTAGGTCAGTCCGTTCGCGAGATATGGGAGTTTGAAACCAAGAAATTGTTGAGAAGGCAAAACATTTTTCGCAATTCTGCTGCTCCAAACGCTTAACCGGAATGGCCCAGGGAAAAAATACACATACCGTTGAAATCGGGCGAGTTTCTGCTTTCAGATGTAACAGCAATTTTTGGGTTAGGTCAGTCCGTTCGCGAGATATGGGAGTTTGAAACCAAGAAATTGTTGAGAAGGCAAAACATTTTTCGCAATTCTGCTGCTCCAAACGCTTAACCGGAATGGCCCAGGGAAAAAATACACATACCGTTGTAATCGGGCGAGTTTCTACTTTCAGACGCAACAGGAATTTTTGGGTTAGGTCAACCCGTTCGCGAGATATGGGAGTTTGAAGACAAGAAATGGTTGAGAAGGCAAAAAATTTTTCGCAATTCTGCTGCTCCAAACGCTTAACCAGAATGGCCTAGGGAAAAAATACACGTACCGCTGTAATCGGGCGAGTTTCTACTTTCAGATGCAATAGGAATTTTTGGGTTAGGTCAATCCGTTGGCGAGATATGGGAGTTTGAAGCCAAGAAATGGTTGAAAGGCAAAAAATTTTTCGCAATTCTAATGCTCCAGATGCTTAACCAGAATGGCCTAGGGAAAAAATACACATACCGTTGTAATCGGGCGAGTTTCTACTTTCAGACGCAACAAGAATTTTTGGGTTATGTCAGTCCGTTCGCGAGATATGGGAGTTTGAAACCAAGAAATTGTTGAGAAGGCAAAACATTTTTCGCAATTCTGCTGCTCCAAACGCTTAACCAGAATGGCCTAGGGAAAAAACACACATACCGTTGTAATCGGGCGAGTTTCTACTTTCAGATGTAACAACAATTTTTGGGTTAGGTCAATCCGTTCGCGAGATATGGGAGTTTGAAGCTAAGAAATGGTTGAGAAGACAACAAATTTTTCGCAATTCTGCTGCTCCAAACGCTTAACCAGAATGTCGTAGGGAAAAAATACGCATACCGTTGTAATCGGGCGAGTTTCTACTTTCAGATGCAATAGGAATTTTTGGGTTAGGTCAATCCGCTCGCGAGATATGGTAGTTTGAAGCTAAGAAATGGTTGAGAAGGCAACAAATTTTTCGCAATTCTGCTGCTCCAAACGCTTAACCAGCATGGGCTAGGGAAAAAATACACATACCGTTGTAATCCGGCGAGCTTCTACTTTCAGATGCAACAGGAATTTTTGGGTTAGGTCAACCCGTTCGCGAGATATGGGAGTTTGAAGCCAAGAAATGGTTGAGAAGGCAAAAAATTTTTCGCAATTCTGCTGTTCCAAACGCTTAACCAGAATGGCCTAGGGAAAAAAAACACGTACCGCTGTAATCGGGCGAGTTTCTACTTTCAGATGCAATAGGAATTTTTGGGTTACGTCAATCCGTCCGCGAGATATGGGAGTTTGAAGCCAAGAAATGGTTGAGAAGGCAAAAAATTTTTCGCAATTCTAATGCTCCAAACGCTTAACCAGAATGGCCTAGGGAAAAAATACACATACCGTTGTAATCGGGCGAGTTTCTACTTTCAGACGCAACAGGAATTTTTGGGTTAGGTCAGTCCGTTCGCGAGATATGGGAGTTTGAAACCAAGAAATTGTTGAGAAGGCAAAACATTTTTCGCAATTCTGCTGCTCCAAACACTTAACCAGAATGGCCTAGGGAAAAAATACACATACCGTTGTAATCGGGCGAGTTTCTTCTTTCAGATGTAACAGCAATTTTTGGGTTAGGTCAATCCGTTCGCGAGATATGGGAGTTTGAAGCTAAGAAATGGTTGAGAAGACAACAAATTTTTCGCAATTCTGCTGCTCCAAACGCTTAACCAGTATGGCCTAGGGACAAAATACACGTACCGCTGTAATCGGGCGAGTTTCTACTTTCAGATGCAATAGGAATTTTTCGGTTAGGACAATCCGTTCGCGAGATATGGGAGTTTGAAGCCAAGAAATGGTTGAGAAGGCAAAAAATTTTTCGCAATTCTGCTGCTCCAAACGCTTAACCAGAATGGCCTAGGGAAAAAATACACGTACCGCTGTAATCGGGCGAGTTTCTACTTTCAGATGCAATAGGAATTTTTGGGTTACGTCAATCCGTTCGCGAGATATGGGAGTTTGAAGCCAAGAAATGGTTGAGAAGGCAAAAAATTTTTCGCAATTCTAATGCTCCAAACGCTTAACCAGAATGGGCTAGGGAAAAAATACACATACCGTTGTAATCGGGCGAGTTTCTACTTTCAGACGCAACAGGACTTTTTGGGTTGTCAGTCCGTTCGCGAGATATGGGAGTTTGAAACCAAGAAATTGTCGAGAAGTCAAAAAATTTTTCGCAATTCTGCTGCTCCAAACGCTTAACCAGAATGGCCTAGGGAAAAAATACACATACCGATGTAATCGAGCGAGTTTCTACTTTCAGATGCAATAGGAATTTTTGGGTTAGGTCAATCCGTTCGCGAGATATGGGAGTTTGAAGCTAAGAAATGGTTAAGAAGAGAACAAAGTTTTCGCACTTCTGCTGCTCCAAACGCTTAACCAGAATGGCCTAGGGAAAAAATACACATACCGTTGTAATCGGGCGAGTTTCTACTTTCAGACGCAACAGGAATTTTTGGGTTAGGTCAGTCCGTTCGCGAGATATGGGAGTTTGAAACCAAGAAATTGTTGAGAAGGCAAAACATTTTTCGCAATTCTGCTGCTCCAAACGCTTAACCGGAATGGCCCAGGGAAAAAATACACATACCGTTGAAATCGGGCGAGTTTCTGCTTTCAGATGTAACAGCAATTTTTGGGTTAGGTCAGTCCGTTCGCGAGATATGGGAGTTTGAAACCAAGAAATTGTTGAGAAGGCAAAACATTTTTCGCAATTCTGCTGCTCCAAACGCTTAACCGGAATGGCCCAGGGAAAAAATACACATACCGTTGTAATCGGGCGAGTTTCTACTTTCAGACGCAACAGGAATTTTTGGGTTAGGTCAACCCGTTCGCGAGATATGGGAGTTTGAAGACAAGAAATGGTTGAGAAGGCAAAAAATTTTTCGCCATTCTGCTGCTCCAAACGCTTAACCAGAATGGCCTAGGGAAAAAATACACGTACCGCTGTAATCGGGCGAGTTTCTACTTTCAGATGCAATAGGAATTTTTGGGTTAGGTCAATCCGTTGGCGAGATATGGGAGTTTGAAGCCAAGAAATGGTTGAAAGGCAAAAAATTTTTCGCAATTCTAATGCTCCAGATGCTTAACCAGAATGGCCTAGGGAAAAAATACACATACCGTTGTAATCGGGCGAGTTTCTACTTTCAGACGCAACAAGAATTTTTGGGTTATGTCAGTCCGTTCGCGAGATATGGGAGTTTGAAACCAAGAAATTGTTGAGAAGGCAAAACATTTTTCGCAATTCTGCTGCTCCAAACGCTTAACCAGAATGGCCTAGGGAAAAAACACACATACCGTTGTAATCGGGCGAGTTTCTACTTTCAGATGTAACAACAATTTTTGCGTTAGGTCAATCCGTTCGCGAGATATGGGAGTTTGAAGCTAAGAAATGGTTGAGAAGACAACAAATTTTTCGCAATTCTGCTGCTCCTAACGCTTAACCAGTATGGCCTAGGGAAAAAATACACGTACCGCTCTAATCGGGCGAGTTTCTACTTTCAGATGCAATAGGAATTTTTCGGTTAGGACAATCCGTTCGCGAGATATGAGAGTTTGAAGCCAAGAAATGGTTGAGAAGACAAAAAATTTTTCGCAATTCTGCTGCTCCAAACGCTTAACCAGAATGGCCTAGGGAAAAAATACACATACCGCTGTAATCGGTCGAGTTTCTACTTTCAGGTGCAGTAGGAATTTTTGGGTTACGTCAATACGTTCGCGAGATATGGGACTTTGAAGCTAAGAAATGGCTGAGAAGAGAAGAAATTTTTCGCAATTCTGCTGCTCCAAACGCTTAACCAGAATGGCCTAGGGAAAAAATACGCATACCGTTGCAATCGGGCGAGTTTCTACTTTCAGACGCAGCAGGAATTTTTGGGTTAGGTCAATCCGTTCGCGAGATATGGGAGTTTGAAGACAAGAAATGGTTGAGAAGGCAAAAAAATTTTTCGCAATTCTGCTGCTCCAAACGCTTAACCAGAATGGCCTCGGGAAAAAATACACGTACCGCTGTAATCGGGCGAGTTTCTACTTTCAGATGCAGTAGGAATTTTTAGGTTAGGTCAATCCGTTCGCGAGATATGGGAGTTTGAAGCCAAGAAATGGTTGAGAAGGCAAAAAATTTTCGCAATTCAGCTGCTCCAAACGCTTACCCAGAATGGCCTAGGGAAAAAATACACATACCGTTGTAATCGGGCGAGTTTCTACTTTCAGACGCAACAGGAATTTTTGGGTTATGTCAGTCCGTTCGCGAGATATGGGAGTTTGAAACCAAGAAATTGTCGAGAAGTCAAAAAATTTTTCGCAATTCTGCTGCTCCAAACGCTTAACCAGAATGGCCTAGGGAAAAAATACACATACCGATGTAATCGAGCGAGTTTCTACTTTCAGATGCAATAGGAATTTTTGGGTTAGGTCAATCCGTTCGCGAGATATGGGAGTTTGAAGCTAAGAAATGGTTAAGAAGAGAACAAAGTTTTCGCACTTCTGCTGCTCCAAACGCTTAACCAGAATGGCCTAGGGAAAAAATACACATACCGTTGTAATCGGGCGAGTTTCTACTTTCAGACGCAACAGGAATTTTTGGGTTAGGTCAGTCCGTTCGCGAGATATGGGAGTTTGAAACCAAGAAATTGTTGAGAAGGCAAAACATTTTTCGCAATTCTGCTGCTCCAAACGCTTAACCGGAATGGCCCAGGGAAAAAATACACATACCGTTGAAATCGGGCGAGTTTCTGCTTTCAGATGTAACAGCAATTTTTGGGTTAGGTCAGTCCGTTCGCGAGATATGGGAGTTTGAAACCAAGAAATTGTTGAGAAGGCAAAACATTTTTCGCAATTCTGTTGCTCCAAACGCTTAACCGGAATGGCCCAGGGAAAAAATACACATACCGTTGTAATCGGGCGAGTTTCTACTTTCAGATGTAACAGCAATTTTTGGGTTAGGTCAATCCGTTCGCGAGATATGGGAGTTTGAAGCTAAGAAATGGTTGAGAAGACAACAAATTTTTCGCAATTCTGCTGCTCCAAACGCTTAACCAGTATGGCCTAGAGAAAAAATACACGCACCGCTGTAATCGGGCGAGTTTCTACTTTCAGATACAATAGGAATTTTTGGGTTAGGTCAATCCGTTCGCGAGATATGGGACTTTGAAGCTAAGAAATGGTTGAGAAGACAACAAATTTTTCGCAATTCTGCTGCTCCAAACGCTTAACCAGAATGGGCTAGGCAAAAAATACGCATACCGTTGTAATCGGGCGAGTTTCCACTTTCACACGCAACAGGAATTTTTGGCTTAGGTCAATCCGTTCGCGAGATATGGGAGTTTGAAGCCAAGAAATGGTTGAGAAGGCAACAAATTTTTCGCAATTCTGCTGCTCCAAACGCTTAACCAGAATGGGCTATGGAAAAAATACACATACGGTTGTAATCGGGCGAGTTTCTACTTTCAGATGCAACAGGAATTTTTGGGTTAGGTCAATCCGTTCGCGAGATATGGGAGTTTGAAGCTAAGAAATGGTTGAGAAGACAACAAATTTTTCGCAATTCTGCTGCTCCTAACGCTTAACCAGTATGGCCTAGGGAAAAAATACACGTACCGCTCTAATCGGGCGAGTTTCTACTTTCAGATGCAATAGGAATTTTTCGGTTAGGACAATCCGTTCGCGAGATATGAGAGTTTGAAGCCAAGAAATGGTTGAGAAGACAAAAAATTTTTCGCAATTCTGCTGCTCCAAACGCTTAACCAGAATGGCCTAGGGAAAAAATACACATACCGCTGTAATCGGTCGAGTTTCTACTTTCAGGTGCAGTAGGAATTTTTGGGTTACGTCAATACGTTCGCGAGATATGGGACTTTGAAGCTAAGAAATGGCTGAGAAGAGAAGAAATTTTTCGCAATTCTGCTGCTCCAAACGCTTAACCAGAATGGCCTAGGGAAAAAATACGCATACCGTTGCAATCGGGCGAGTTTCTACTTTCAGACGCAGCAGGAATTTTTGGGTTAGGTCAATCCGTTCGCGAGATATGGGAGTTTGAAGACAAGAAATGGTTGAGAAGGCAAAAAAATTTTTCGCAATTCTGCTGCTCCAAACGCTTAACCAGAATGGCCTCGGGAAAAAATACACGTACCGCTGTAATCGGGCGAGTTTCTACTTTCAGATGCAGTAGGAATTTTTAGGTTAGGTCAATCCGTTCGCGAGATATGGGAGTTTGAAGCCAAGAAATGGTTGAGAAGGCAAAAAATTTTCGCAATTCAGCTGCTCCAAACGCTTACCCAGAATGGCCTAGGGAAAAAATACACATACCGTTGTAATCGGGCGAGTTTCTACTTTCAGACGCAACAGGAATTTTTGGGTTATGTCAGTCCGTTCGCGAGATATGGGAGTTTGAAACCAAGAAATTGTCGAGAAGTCAAAAAATTTTTCGCAATTCTGCTGCTCCAAACGCTTAACCAGAATGGCCTAGGGAAAAAATACACATACCGATGTAATCGAGCGAGTTTCTACTTTCAGATGCAATAGGAATTTTTGGGTTAGGTCAATCCGTTCGCGAGATATGGGAGTTTGAAGCTAAGAAATGGTTAAGAAGAGAACAAAGTTTTCGCACTTCTGCCGCTCCAAACGCTTAACCAGAATGGCCTAGGGAAAAAATACACTTACCGTTGTAATCGGGCGAGTTTCTACTTTCAGACGCAACAGGAATTTTTGGGTTAGGTCAGTCCGTTCGCGAGATATGGGAGTTTGAAACCAAGAAATTGTTGAGAAGGCAAAACATTTTTCGCAATTCTGCTGCTCCAAACGCTTAACCGGAATGGCCCAGGGAAAAAATACACATACCGTTGAAATCGGGCGAGTTTCTGCTTTCAGATGTAACAGCAATTTTTGGGTTAGGTCAGTCCGTTCGCGAGATATGGGAGTTTGAAACCAAGAAATTGTTGAGAAGGCAAAACATTTTTCGCAATTCTGTTGCTCCAAACGCTTAACCGGAATGGCCCAGGGAAAAAATACACATACCGTTGTAATCGGGCGAGTTTCTACTTTCAGATGTAACAGCAATTTTTGGGTTAGGTCAATCCGTTCGCGAGATATGGGAGTTTGAAGCTAAGAAATGGTTGAGAAGACAACAAATTTTTCGCAATTCTGCTGCTCCAAACGCTTAACCAGTATGGCCTAGAGAAAAAATACACGCACCGCTGTAATCGGGCGAGTTTCTACTTTCAGATACAATAGGAATTTTTGGGTTAGGTCAATCCGTTCGCGAGATATGGGACTTTGAAGCTAAGAAATGGTTGAGAAGACAACAAATTTTTCGCAATTCTGCTGCTCCAAACGCTTAACCAGAATGGGCTAGGCAAAAAATACGCATACCGTTGTAATCGGGCGAGTTTCCACTTTCACACGCAACAGGAATTTTTGGCTTAGGTCAATCCGTTCGCGAGATATGGGAGTTTGAAGCCAAGAAATGGTTGAGAAGGCAACAAATTTTTCGCAATTCTGCTGCTCCAAACGCTTAACCAGAATGGGCTATGGAAAAAATACACATACGGTTGTAATCGGGCGAGTTTCTACTTTCAGATGCAACAGGAATTTTTGGGTTAGGTCAATCCGTTCGCGAGATATGGGAGTTTGATGCCAAGAAATGGCTGAGAAGGCAACAAATTTTTCGCAATTCTGCTGCTCCAAACGCTTAACCAGAATGTCGTAGGGAAAAAATACGCAGACCGTTGTAATCGGGCGAGTTTCTACTTTCAGATGCAATAGGAATTTTTGGGTTAGGTCAATCCGCTCGCGAGATATGGGAGATTGTAGCTAAGAAATGGTTGAGAAGGCAACAAATTTTTCGCAATTCTGCTGCTCCAAACGCTTAACCAGCATGGGCTAGGGAAAAAATACACATACCGTTGTAATCCGGCGAGCTTCTACTTTCAGATGCAACAGGAATTTTTGGGTTAGGTCAGTCCGTTCGCGAGATATGGGAGTTTGAAACCAAGAAATTGTTGAGAAGGCAAAACATTTTTCGCAATTCTGTTGCTCCAAACGCTTAACCAGAATGGCCTAGGGAAGAAATACACATACCGTTGTAATCGGGCGAGTTTCTACTTTCAGATGTAACAGCAATTTTTGGGTTAGGTCAATCCGTTCGCGAGATATGGGAGCTTGAAGCCAAGAAATGGTTGAGAAGGCAAAAAATTTTTCGCAATTCTGCTGCTCCTAACGCTTAACCAGAATGGCCTAGGGAAAAAATACACATACCGTTGTAATCGGGCGAGTTTCTACTTTCAGACGCAACAGGAATTTTTGGGTTAGGTCAGTCCGTTCGCGAGATATGGGAGTTTGAAACCAAGAAATTGTTGAGAAGGCAAAACATTTTTCGCAATTCTGCTGCTCCAAACGCTTAACCGGAATGGCCCAGGGAAAAAATACACATACCGTTGAAATCGGGCGAGTTTCTGCTTTCAGATGTAACAGCAATTTTTGGGTTAGGTCAGTCCGTTCGCGAGATATGGGAGTTTGAAACCAAGAAATTGTTGAGAAGGCAAAACATTTTTCGCAATTCTGTTGCTCCAAACGCTTAACCGGAATGGCCCAGGGAAAAAATACACATACCGTTGTAATCGGGCGAGTTTCTACTTTCAGATGTAACAGCAATTTTTGGGTTAGGTCAATCCGTTCGCGAGATATGGGAGTTTGAAGCTAAGAAATGGTTGAGAAGACAACAAATTTTTCGCAATTCTGCTGCTCCAAACGCTTAACCAGTATGGCCTAGAGAAAAAATACACGCACCGCTGTAATCGGGCGAGTTTCTACTTTCAGATACAATAGGAATTTTTGGGTTAGGTCAATCCGTTCGCGAGATATGGGACTTTGAAGCTAAGAAATGGTTGAGAAGACAACAAATTTTTCGCAATTCTGCTGCTCCAAACGCTTAACCAGAATGGGCTAGGCAAAAAATACGCATACCGTTGTAATCGGGCGAGTTTCCACTTTCACACGCAACAGGAATTTTTGGCTTAGGTCAATCCGTTCGCGAGATATGGGAGTTTGAAGCCAAGAAATGGTTGAGAAGGCAACAAATTTTTCGCAATTCTGCTGCTCCAAACGCTTAACCAGAATGGGCTATGGAAAAAATACACATACGGTTGTAATCGGGCGAGTTTCTACTTTCAGATGCAACAGGAATTTTTGGGTTAGGTCAATCCGTTCGCGAGATATGGGAGTTTGATGCCAAGAAATGGTTGAGAAGGCAACAAATTTTTCGCAATTCTGCTGCTCCAAACGCTTAACCAGCATGGGCTAGGGAAAAAATACACATACCGTTGTAATCCGGCGAGCTTCTACTTTCAGATGCAACAGGAATTTTTGGGTTAGGTCAACCCGTTCGCGAGATATGGGAGTTTGAAGACAAGAAATGGTTGAGAAGGCAAAAAATTTTTCGCAATTCTGCTGCTCCAAACGCTTAACCAGAATGGCCTAGGGAAAAAATACACGTAACGCTGTAATCGGGCGAGTTTCTACTTTCAGATGCAATAGGATTTTTTGGGTTAGGTCAATCCGTTCGCGAGATATGGGAGTTTGAAGCCAAGAAATGGTTGAGAAGGCAAAAAATTTTTCGCAATTCTAATGCTCCAAACGCTTAACCAGAATGGCCTCGGGAAAAAATACACCTACCGTTGTAATCGGGCGAGTTTCTACTTTCAGATGCAATAGGAATTTTTGGGTTAGGTCAGTCCGTTCGCGAGATATGGGAGTTTGAAACCAAGAAATTGTTGAGAAGGCAAAACATTTTTCGCAATTCTGTTGCTCCAAACGCTTAACCAGAATGGCCTAGGGAAGAAATACACATACCGTTGTAATCGGGCGAGTTTCTACTTTCAGATGTAACAGCAATTTTTGGGTTAGGTCAATCCGTTCGCGAGATATGGGAGCTTGAAGCCAAGAAATGGTTGAGAAGGCAAAAAATTTTTCGCAATTCTGCTGCTCCTAACGCTTAACCAGAATGGCCTAGGGAAAAAATACACATACCGTTGTAATCGGGCGAGTTTCTACTTTCAGATGCAACAGGAATTTTTGGGTTTGGTCAATCCGTTCGCGAGATATGGGACTTTGAAGCTAAGAAATGGTTGAGAAGACAACAAATTTTTCGCAATTCTGCTGCTCCAAACGTTTAACTAGATTGGGCTAGGGAAGAAATACACATACCGTTGTAACCGGGCGATTTTCTTCTTTCACACGCAACAGGAATCTTTGGGTTAGGTCAATCCGTTCGCGAGATATGGGAGTTTGAAGCCAAGAAATGGTTGAGAAGGCAAAAAATTTTTCGCAATTCTGCTGCTCCAAACGCTTAACCAGAGTGGCCTAGGGAAAAAATACACTTACCGTTGTAATCGGGCGAGTTTCTACTTTCAGATGCAATAGGAATTTTTGGGGTTAGGTCAATCCGTTCGCGAGATATGGGACTTTGAAGCTAAGAAATGGTTGAGAAGACAACAAATTTTTCGCAATTCTGCTTCTCCAAACGCTTAACCAGAATGGGCTAGGGAAAAAATACACGTAACGCTGTAATCGGGCGAGTTTCTACTTTCAGATGCAATAGGATTTTTTGGGTTAGGTCAATCCGTTCGCGAGATATGGGAGTTTGAAGCCAAGAAATGGTTGAGAAGGCAAAAAATTTTTCGCAATTCTAATGCTCCAAACGCTTAACCAGAATGGCCTCGGGAAAAAATACACCTACCGTTGTAATCGGGCGAGTTTCTACTTTCAGATGCAATAGGAATTTTTGGGTTAGGTCAGTCCGTTCGCGAGATATGGGAGTTTGAAACCAAGAAATTGTTGTGAAGGCAAAACATTTTTCGCAATTCTGTTGCTCCAAACGCTTAACCAGAATGGCCTAGGGAAGAAATACACATACCGTTGTAATCGGGCGAGTTTCTACTTTCAGATGTAACAGCAATTTTTGGGTTAGGTCAATCCGTTCGCGAGATATGGGAGCTTGAAGCCAAGAAATGGTTGAGAAGGCAAAAAATTTTTCGCAATTCTGCTGCTCCTAACGCTTAACCAGAATGGCCTAGGGAAAAAATACACATACCGTTGTAATCGGGCGAGTTTCTACTTTCAGATGCAACAGGAATTTTTGGGTTTGGTCAATCCGTTCGCGAGATATGGGACTTTGAAGCTAAGAAATGGTTGAGAAGACAACAAATTTTTCGCAATTCTGCTGCTCCAAACGCTTAACTAGATTGGGCTAGGGAAGAAATACACATACCGTTGTAACCGGGCGATTTTCTTCTTTCACACGCAACAGGAATCTTTGGGTTAGGTCAATCCGTTCGCGAGATATGGGAGTTTGAAGCCAAGAAATGGTTGAGAAGGCAAAAAATTTTTCGCAATTCTGCTGCTCCAAACGCTTAACCAGAGTGGCCTAGGGAAAAAATACACTTACCGTTGTAATCGGGCGAGTTTCTACTTTCAGATGCAATAGGAATTTTTGGGGTTAGGTCAATCCGTTCGCGAGATATGGGACTTTGAAGCTAAGAAATGGTTGAGAAGACAACAAATTTTTCGCAATTCTGCTTCTCCAAACGCTTAACCAGAATGGGCTAGGGAAAAAATACACGTAACGCTGTAATCGGGCGAGTTTCTACTTTCAGATGCAATAGGATTTTTTGGGTTAGGTCAATCCGTTCGCGAGATATGGGAGTTTGAAGCCAAGAAATGGTTGAGAAGGCAAAAAATTTTTCGCAATTCTAATGCTCCAAACGCTTAACCAGAATGGCCTCGGGAAAAAATACACCTACCGTTGTAATCGGGCGAGTTTCTACTTTCAGATGCAATAGGAATTTTTGGGTTAGGTCAGTCCGTTCGCGAGATATGGGAGTTTGAAACCAAGAAATTGTTGAGAAGGCAAAACATTTTTCGCAATTCTGTTGCTCCAAACGCTTAACCAGAATGGCCTAGGGAAGAAATACACATACCGTTGTAATCGGGCGAGTTTCTACTTTCAGATGTAACAGCAATTTTTGGGTTAGGTCAATCCGTTCGCGAGATATGGGAGCTTGAAGCCAAGAAATGGTTGAGAAGGCAAAAAATTTTTCGCAATTCTGCTGCTCCTAACGCTTAACCAGAATGGCCTAGGGAAAAAATACACCCACCGTTGTAATCGGGCGAGTTTCTACTTTCAGATGCAATAGGAATTTTTGGGTTAGGTCAGTCCGTTCGCGAGATATGGGAGTTTGAAACCAAGAAATTGTTGAGAAGGCAAAACATTTTTCGCAATTCTGTTGCTCCAAACGCTTAACCAGAATGGCCTAGGGAAGAAATACACATACCGTTGTAATCGGGCGAGTTTCTACTTTCAGATGTAACAGCAATTTTTGGGTTAGGTCAATCCGTTCGCGAGATATGGGAGCTTGAAGCCAAGAAATGGTTGAGAAGGCAAAAAATTTTTCGCAATTCTGCTGCTCCTAACGCTTAACCAGAATGGCCTAGGGAAAAAATACACATACCGTTGTAATCGGGCGAGTTTCTACTTTCAGATGCAACAGGAATTTTTGGGTTTGGTCAATCCGTTCGCGAGATATGGGACTTTGAAGCTAAGAAATGGTTGAGAAGACAACAAATTTTTCGCAATTCTGCTGCTCCAAACGCTTAACTAGATTGGGCTAGGGAAGAAATACACATACCGTTGTAACCGGGCGATTTTCTTCTTTCACACGCAACAGGAATCTTTGGGTTAGGTCAATCCGTTCGCGAGATATGGGAGTTTGAAGCCAAGAAATGGTTGAGAAGGCAAAAAATTTTTCGCAATTCTGCTGCTCCAAACGCTTAACCAGAGTGGCCTAGGGAAAAAATACACTTACCGTTGTAATCGGGCGAGTTTCTACTTTCAGATGCAATAGGAATTTTTGGGGTTAGGTCAATCCGTTCGCGAGATATGGGACTTTGAAGCTAAGAAATGGTTGAGAAGACAACAAATTTTTCGCAATTCTGCTTCTCCAAACGCTTAACCAGAATGGGCTAGGCAAAAAATACACATACCGTTGTAATCGGGCGAGTTTCCACTTTCACACGAAACAGGAATTTTTGGCTTAGGTCAATCCGTTCGCGAGATATGGGAGTTTGAAGCCAAGAAATGGTTGAGAAGGCAACAAATTTTTCGCAATTCTGCTGCTCCAAACGCTTAACCAGAATGGGCTATGGAAAAAATACACCCACCGTTGTAATCGGGCGAGTTTCTACTTTCAGATGCAATAGGAATTTTTGGGTTAGGTCAGTCCGTTCGCGAGATATGGGAGTTTGAAACCAAGAAATTGTTGAGAAGGCAAAACATTTTTCGCAATTCTGTTGCTCCAAACGCTTAACCAGAATGGCCTAGGGAAGAAATACACATACCGTTGTAATCGGGCGAGTTTCTACTTTCAGATGTAACAGCAATTTTTGGGTTAGGTCAATCCGTTCGCGAGATATGGGAGCTTGAAGCCAAGAAATGGTTGAGAAGGCAAAAAATTTTTCGCAATTCTGCTGCTCCTAACGCTTAACCAGAATGGCCTAGGGAAAAAATACACATACCGTTGTAATCGGGCGAGTTTCTACTTTCAGATGCAACAGGAATTTTTGGGTTTGGTCAATCCGTTCGCGAGATATGGGACTTTGAAGCTAAGAAATGGTTGAGAAGACAACAAATTTTTCGCAATTCTGCTGCTCCAAACGCTTAACTAGATTGGGCTAGGGAAGAAATACACATACCGTTGTAACCGGGCGATTTTCTTCTTTCACACGCAACAGGAATCTTTGGGTTAGGTCAATCCGTTCGCGAGATATGGGAGTTTGAAGCCAAGAAATGGTTGAGAAGGCAAAAAATTTTTCGCAATTCTGCTGCTCCAAACGCTTAACCAGAGTGGCCTAGGGAAAAAATACACTTACCGTTGTAATCGGGCGAGTTTCTACTTTCAGATGCAATAGGAATTTTTGGGGTTAGGTCAATCCGTTCGCGAGATATGGGACTTTGAAGCTAAGAAATGGTTGAGAAGACAACAAATTTTTCGCAATTCTGCTTCTCCAAACGCTTAACCAGAATGGGCTAGGCAAAAAATACACATACCGTTGTAATCGGGCGAGTTTCCACTTTCACACGAAACAGGAATTTTTGGCTTAGGTCAATCCGTTCGCGAGATATGGGAGTTTGAAGCCAAGAAATGGTTGAGAAGGCAACAAATTTTTCGCAATTCTGCTGCTCCAAACGCTTAACCAGAATGGGCTATGGAAAAAATACACATACGGTTGTAATCGGGCGAGTTTCTACTTTCAGATGCAACAGGAATTTTTGGGTTAGGTCAATCCGTTCGCGAGATATGGGAGTTTGATGCCAAGAAATGGTTGAGAAGGCAACAAATTTTTCGCAATTCTGCTGCTCCAAACGCTTAACCAGAATGTCGTAGGGAAAAAATACGCATACCGTTGTAATCGGGCGAGTTTCTACTTTCAGATGCAATAGGAATTTTTGGGGTAGGTCAATCCGCTCGCGAGATATGGGAGTTTGAAGCTAAGAAATGGTTGAGAAGGCAACAAATTTTTCGCAATTCTGCTGCTCCAAACGCTTAACCAGCATGGGCTAGGGAAAAAATACACATACCGTTGTAATCCGGCGAGCTCCTACTTTCAGATGCAACAGGAATTTTTGGGTTAGGTCAATCCGTTCGCGAGATATGGGAGTTTGAAGACAAGAAATGGTTGAGAAGGCAAAAAATTTTTCGCAATTCTGCTGCTCCAAACGCTTAACCAGAATGGCCCAGGGAAAAAATACACGTACCGCTGTAATCGGGCAAGTTTCTACTTTCAGATGCAATAGGAATTTTTGGGTTACGTCAATCCGTTCGCGAGATATGGGAGTTTGAAGCCAAGAAATGGTTGAGAAGGCAAAAAATTTTTCGCAATTCTAATGCTCCAAACGCTTAACCAGAATGGCCTAGGGAAAAAATACACATACCGTTGTAATCGGGCGAGTTTCTACTTTCAGACGCAACGGGAACTTTTGGGTTAGGTCAGTCCGTTCGCGAGATATGGGAGTTTGAAACCAAGAAATTGTTGAGAAGGCAAAACATTTTTCGCAATTCTGCTGCTCCAAACACTTAACCAGAATGGCCTAGGGAAAAAATACACATACCGTTGTAATCGGGCGAGTTTCTTCTTTCAGATGTAACAGCAATTTTTGGGTTAGGTCAATCCGTTCGCGAGATATGGGAGTTTGAAGCTAAGAAATGGTTGAGAAGACAACAAATTTTTCGCAATTCTGCTGCTCCAAACGCTTAACCAGTATGGCCTAGGGACAAAATACACGTACCGCTGTAATCGGGCGAGTTTCTACTTTCAGATGCAATAGGAATTTTTCGGTTAGGACAATCCGTTCGCGAGATATGGGAGTTTGAAGCCAAGAAATGGTTAAGAAGGCAAAAAATTTTTCGCAATTCTGCTGCTCCAAACGCTTAACCAGAATGGCCTAGGGAAAAAATACACGTACCGCTGTAATC
The DNA here is from genome assembly GCF_051014685.1 of Ptiloglossa arizonensis. Taxonomy (NCBI): domain Eukaryota; kingdom Metazoa; phylum Arthropoda; class Insecta; order Hymenoptera; family Colletidae; genus Ptiloglossa; species Ptiloglossa arizonensis. The sequence goes on from NW_027478667.1 coordinate 334,205, forward strand.
GGGCGAGTTTCTACTTTCAGATGCAATAGGAATTTTTGGGTTACGTCAATCCGTTCGCGAGATATGGGAGTTTGAAGCCAAGAAATGGTTGAGATGGCAAAAAATTTTTCGCAATTCTAATGCTCCAAACGCTTAACCAGTATGGCCTAGGGAAAAAATACACGTACCGCTGTAATCGGGCGAGTTTCTTCTTTCAGATGCAATAGGAATTTTTCGGTTAGGACAATCCGTTCGCGAGATATGGGAGTTTGAAGCCAAGAAATGGTTGAGAAGGCAAAAAATTTTTCGCAATTCTAATGCTCCAAACGCTTAACCAGAATGGCCTAGGGAAAAAATACACATACCGTTGTAATCGGACGAGTTTCTACTTTCAGACGCAACGGGAATTTTTGGGTTAGGTCAGTCCGTTCGCGAGATATGGGAGTTTGAAACCAAGAAATTGTTGAGAAGGCAAAACATTTTTCGCAATTCTGCTGCTCCAAACACTTAACCAGAATGGCCTAGGGAAAAAATACACATACCGTTGTAATCGGGCGAGTTTCTTCTTTCAGATGTAACAGCAATTTTTGGGTTAGGTCAATCCGTTCGCGAGATATGGGAGTTTGAAGCTAAGAAATGGTTGAGAAGACAACAAATTTTTCGCAATTCTGCTGCTCCAAACGCTTAACCAGTATGGCCTAGGGACAAAATACACGTACCGCTGTAATCGGGCGAGTTTCTACTTTCAGATGCAATAGGAATTTTTCGGTTAGGACAATCCGTTCGCGAGATATGGGAGTTTGAAGCCAAGAAATGGTTAAGAAGGCAAAAAATTTTTCGCAATTCTGCTGCTCCAAACGCTTAACCAGAATGGCCTAGGGAAAAAATACACGTACCGCTGTAATCGGGCGAGTTTCTACTTTCAGACGCAACAGGAATTTTTGGGTTACGTCAATCCGTTCGCGAGATATGGGAGTTTGAAGCCAAGAAATGGTTGAGAAGGCAAAAAATTTTTCGCAATTCTAATGCTCCAAACGCTTAACCAGAATGGCCTAGGGAAAAAAACACGTACCGCTGTAATCGGGCGAGTTTCTACTTTCAGATGCAATAGGAATTTTTGGGTTACGTCAATCCGTTCGCGAGATATGGGAGTTTGAAGCCAAGAAATGGTTGAGATGGCAAAAAATTTTTCGCAATTCTAATGCTCCAAACGCTTAACCAGTATGGCCTAGGGAAAAAATACACGTACCGCTGTAATCGGGCGAGTTTCTTCTTTCAGATGCAATAGGAATTTTTCGGTTAGGACAATCCGTTCGCGAGATATGGGAGTTTGAAGCCAAGAAATGGTTGAGAAGGCAAAAAATTTTTCGCAATTCTGCTTTTCCAAACGCTTAACTAGAATGGCCTAGGGAAAAAAACACGTACCGCTGTAATCGGGCGAGTTTCTACTTTCAGATGCAATAGGAATTTTTGGGTTACGTCAATCCGTTCGCGAGATATGGGAGTTTGAAGCCAAGAAATGGTTGAGAAGGCAAAAAATTTTTCGCAATTCTAATGCTCCAAACGCTTAACCAGAATGGCCTAGGGAAAAAAACACGTACCGCTGTAATCGGGCGAGTTTCTACTTTCAGATGCAATAGGAATTTTTGGGTTACGTCAATCCGTTCGCGAGATATGGGAGTTTGAAGCCAAGAAATGGTTGAGAAGGCAAAAAATTTTTCGCAATTCTAATGCTCCAAACGCTTAACCAGAATGGCCTAGGGAAAAAATACACATACCGTTGTAATCGGACGAGTTTCTACTTTCAGACGCAACGGGAATTTTTGGGTTAGGTCAGTCCGTTCGCGAGATATGGGAGTTTGAAACCAAGAAATTGTTGAGAAGGCAAAACATTTTTCGCAATTCTGCTGCTCCAAACACTTAACCAGAATGGCCTAGGGAAAAAATACACATACCGTTGTAATCGGGCGAGTTTCTTCTTTCAGATGTAACAGCAATTTTTGGGTTAGGTCAATCCGTTCGCGAGATATGGGAGTTTGAAGCTAAGAAATGGTTGAGAAGACAACAAATTTTTCGCAATTCTGCTGCTCCAAACGCTTAACCAGTATGGCCTAGGGACAAAATACACGTACCGCTGTAATCGGGCGAGTTTCTACTTTCAGATGCAATAGGAATTTTTCGGTTAGGACAATCCGTTCGCGAGATATGGGAGTTTGAAGCCAAGAAATGGTTAAGAAGGCAAAAAATTTTTCGCAATTCTGCTGCTCCAAACGCTTAACCAGAATGGCCTAGGGAAAAAATACACGTACCGCTGTAATCGGGCGAGTTTCTACTTTCAGATGCAATAGGAATTTTTGGGTTACGTCAATCCGTTCGCGAGATATGGGAGTTTGAAGCCAAGAAATGGTTGAGATGGCAAAAAATTTTTCGCAATTCTAATGCTCCAAACGCTTAACCAGTATGGCCTAGGGAAAAAATACACGTACCGCTGTAATCGGGCGAGTTTCTTCTTTCAGATGCAATAGGAATTTTTCGGTTAGGACAATCCGTTCGCGAGATATGGGAGTTTGAAGCCAAGAAATGGTTGAGAAGGCAAAAAATTTTTCGCAATTCTGCTTTTCCAAACGCTTAACTAGAATGGCCTAGGGAAAAAAACACGTACCGCTGTAATCGGGCGAGTTTCTACTTTCAGATGCAATAGGAATTTTTGGGTTACGTCAATCCGTTCGCGAGATATGGGAGTTTGAAGCCAAGAAATGGTTGAGAAGGCAAAAAATTTTTCGCAATTCTAATGCTCCAAACGCTTAACCAGAATGGCCTAGGGAAAAAATACACATACCGTTGTAATCGGGCGAGTTTCTACTTTCAGACGCAACAGGAATTTTTGGGTTAGGTCAGTCCGTTCGCGAGATATGGGAGTTTGAAACCAAGAAATTGTTGAGAAGGCAAAACATTTTTCGCAATTCTGCTGCTCCAAACGCTTAACCAGAATGGCCTAGGGAAAAAATACACATACCGTTGTAATCGGGCGAGTTTCTACTTTCAGACGCAACAGGAATTTTTGGGTTAGGTCAGTCCGTTCGCGAGATATGGGAGTTTGAAACCAAGAAATTGTTGAGAAGGCAAAACATTTTTCGCAATTCTGCTGCTCCAAACACTTAACCAGAATGGCCTAGGGAAAAAATACACATACCGTTGTAATCGGGCGAGTTTCTTCTTTCAGATGTAACAGCAATTTTTGGGTTAGGTCAATCCGTTCGCGAGATATGGGAGTTTGAAGCTAAGAAATGGTTGAGAAGACAACAAATTTTTCGCAATTCTGCTGCTCCAAACGCTTAACCAGTATGGCCTAGGGACAAAATACACGTACCGCTGTAATCGGGCGAGTTTCTACTTTCAGATGCAATAGGAATTTTTCGGTTAGGACAATCCGTTCGCGAGATATGGGAGTTTGAAGCCTAGAAATGGTTAAGAAGGCAAAAAATTTTTCGCAATTCTGCTGCTCCAAACGCTTAACCAGAATGGCCTAGGGAAAAAATACACGTACCGCTGTAATCGGGCGAGTTTCTACTTTCAGATGCAATAGGAATTTTTGGGTTTTGTCAATCCGTTCGCGAGATATGGGAGTTTGAAGCCAAGAAATGGTTGAGAAGGCAAAAAATTTTTCGCAATTCTAATGCTCCAAACGCTTAACCAGAATGGCCTAGGGAAAAAATACACATACCGTTGTAATCGGGCGAGTTTCTACTTTCAGACGCAACAGGAATTTTTGGGTTAGGTCAGTCCGTTCGCGAGATATGGGAGTTTGAAACCAAGAAATTGTTGAGAAGGCAAAACATTTTTCGCAATTCTGCTGCTCCAAACACTTAACCAGAATGGCCTAGGGAAAAAATACACATACCGTTGTAATCGGGCGAGTTTCTTCTTTCAGATGTAACAGCAATTTTTGGGTTAGGTCAATCCGTTCGCGAGATATGGGAGTTTGAAGCTAAGAAATGGTTGAGAAGACAACAAATTTTTCGCAATTCTGCTGCTCCAAACGCTTAACCAGTATGGCCTAGGGACAAAATACACGTACCGCTGTAATCGGGCGAGTTTCTACTTTCAGATGCAATAGGAATTTTTCGGTTAGGACAATCCGTTCGCGAGATATGGGAGTTTGAAGCCAAGAAATGGTTAAGAAGGCAAAAAATTTTTCGCAATTCTGCTGCCCCAAACGCTTAACCAGAATGGCCTAGGGAAAAAATACACGTACCGCTGTAATCGGGCGAGTTTCTACTTTCAGATGCAATAGGAATTTTTGGGTTACGTCAATCCGTTCGCGAGATATGGGAGTTTGAAGCCAAGAAATGGTTGAGAAGGCAAAAAATTTTTCGCAATTCTAATGCTCCAAACGCTTAACCAGAATGGGCTAGGGAAAAAATACACATACCGTTGTAATCGGGCGAGTTTCTACTTTCAGACGCAACAGGAATTTTTGGGTTAGGTCAATCCGTTCGCGAGATATGGGAGTTTGAAGACAAGAAATGGTTGAGAAGGCAAAAAATTTTTCGCAATTCTGCTGCTCCAAACGCTTAACCAGAATGGCCTCGGGAAAAAATACACGTACCGCTGTAATCGGGCGAGTTTCTACTTTCAGATGCAGTAGGAATTTTTGGGTTAGGTCAATCCGTTCGCGAGATATGGGAGTTTGAAGCTAAGAAATGGTTGAGAAGGCAAAAAATTTTCGCAATTCAGCTGCTCCAAACGCTTACCTAGAATGGCCCAGGGAAAAAAAACACATACCGTTGTAATCGGGCGAGTTTCTACTTTCAGACGCAACAGGAATATTTGGGTTATGTCAGTCCGTTCGCGAGATATGGGAGTTTGAAACCAAGAAATTGTCGAGAAGTCAAAAAATTTTTCGCAATTCTGCTGCTCCAAACGCTTAACCAGAATGGCCTAGGGAAAAAATACACATACCGATGTAATAGGGCGAGTTTCTACTTTCAGATGTAACAGGAATTTTTGGGTTATGTCAATCCGTTCGCGAGATATGGGAGTTTGAAGCTAAGAAATGGTTGAGAAGACAACAAATTTTTCGCAATTCTGCTCCCCCAAACGCTTAACCAGAATGCCCTAGGGAAAAAATACACGTACCGCTGTAATCGAGCGAGTTTCTACTTTCAGATGCAATAGGAATTTTTGGGTTAGGTCAATCCGTTCGCGAGATATGGGAGTTTGAAGCTAAGAAATGGTTAAGAAGAGAACAAAGTTTTCGCACTTCTGCTGCTCCAAACGCTTAACCAGAATGGCCTAGGGAAAAAATAAACATACCGTTGTATTCGGGCGCGTTTCTACATTCTGGCGCAGCAGGAATTTTTGGGTTTGGTCTATCCGTTCGGGAGATATGGGACTTGGAAGCTAAGAAATGGTTGAGAAGACAACAAATTTTTCGCAATTCTGCTGCTCCAAGCGCTTAACCAGAGTGGCCTAGGGAAAAAATACACTTACCGTTGTAATCGGGCGAGTTTCTACTTTCAGATGCAATAGGAATTTTTGGGGTTAGGTCAATCCGTTCGCGAGATATGGGACTTTGAAGCTAAGAAATGGTTGAGAAGACAACAAATTTTTCGCAATTCTGCTGCTCCAAACGCTTAACCAGTATGGCCTAGGGACAAAATACACGTACCGCTGTAATCGGGCGAGTTTCTACTTTCAGATGCAATAGGAATTTTTCGGTTAGGACAATCCGTTCGCGAGATATGGGAGTTTGAAGCCAAGAAATGGTTAAGAAGGCAAAAAATTTTTCGCAATTCTGCTGCTCCAAACGCTTAACCAGAATGGCCTAGGGAAAAAATACACGTACCGCTGTAATCGGGCGAGTTTCTACTTTCAGATGCAATAGGAATTTTTGGGTTACGTCAATCCGTTCGCGAGATATGGGAGTTTGAAGCCAAGAAATGGTTGAGAAGGCAAAAAATTTTTCGCAATTCTAATGCTCCAAACGCTTAACCAGAATGGGCTAGGGAAAAAATACACATACCGTTGTAATCGGGCGAGTTTCTATTTTCAGACGCAACAGGAATTTTTGGGTTAGGTCAATCCGTTCGCGAGATATGGGAGTTTGAAGACAAGAAATGGTTGAGAAGGCAAAAAATTTTTCGCAATTCTGCTGCTCCAAACGCTTAACCAGAATGGCCTCGGGAAAAAATACACGTACCGCTGTAATCGGGCGAGTTTCTACTTTCAGATGCAGTAGGAATTTTTGGGTTAGGTCAATCCGTTCGCGAGATATGGGAGTTTGAAGCTAAGAAATGGTTGAGAAGGCAAAAAATTTTCGCAATTCAGCTGCTCCAAACGCTTACCTAGAATGGCCCAGGGAAAAAATACACACACCTTGTAATCGGGCGAGTTTCTACTTTCAGATGCAACAGGAATTTTTGGGTTAGGTCAATCCGTTCGCGAGATATGGGAGTTTGAAGACAAGAAATGGTTGAGAAGGCAAAAAATTTTTCGCAATTCTGCTGCTCCAAACGCTTAACCAGAATGGCCTAGGGAAAAAACACACATACCGTTGTAATCGGGCGAGTTTCTACTTTCAGATGTAACAACAATTTTTGGGTTAGGTCAATCCGTTCGCGAGATATGGGAGTTTGAAGCTAAGAAATGGTTGAGAAGACAACAAATTTTTCGCAATTCTGCTGCTCCTAACGCTTAACCAGTATGGCCTAGGGAAAAAATACACGTACCGCTCTAATCGGGCGAGTTTCTACTTTCAGATGCAATAGGAATTTTTCGGTTAGGACAATCCGTTCGCGAGATATGAGAGTTTGAAGCCAAGAAATGGTTGAGAAGACAAAAAATTTTTCGCAATTCTGCTGCTCCAAACGCTTAACCAGAATGGCCTAGGGAAAAAATACACATACCGCTGTAATCGGTCGAGTTTCTACTTTCAGGTGCAGTAGGAATTTTTGGGTTACGTCAATACGTTCGCGAGATATGGGACTTTGAAGCTAAGAAATGGCTGAGAAGAGAAGAAATTTTTCGCAATTCTGCTGCTCCAAACGCTTAACCAGAATGGCCTAGGGAAAAAATACGCATACCGTTGCAATCGGGCGAGTTTCTACTTTCAGACGCAGCAGGAATTTTTGGGTTAGGTCAATCCGTTCGCGAGATATGGGAGTTTGAAGACAAGAAATGGTTGAGAAGGCAAAAAATTTTTCGCAATTCTGCTGCTCCAAACGCTTAACCAGAATGGCCTCGGGAAAAAATACACGTACCGCTGTAATCGGGCGAGTTTCTACTTTCAGATGCAGTAGGAATTTTTAGGTTAGGTCAATCCGTTCGCGAGATATGGGAGTTTGAAGCCAAGAAATGGTTGAGAAGGCAAAAAATTTTCGCAATTCAGCTGCTCCAAACGCTTACCCAGAATGGCCTAGGGAAAAAATACACATACCGTTGTAATCGGGCGAGTTTCTACTTTCAGACGCAACAGGAATTTTTGGGTTATGTCAGTCCGTTCGCGAGATATGGGAGTTTGAAACCAAGAAATTGTCGAGAAGTCAAAAAATTTTTCGCAATTCTGCTGCTCCAAACGCTTAACCGGAATGGCCCAGGGAAAAAATACACATACCGTTGAAATCGGGCGAGTTTCTGCTTTCAGATGTAACAGCAATTTTTGGGTTAGGTCAGTCCGTTCGCGAGATATGGGAGTTTGAAACCAAGAAATTGTTGAGAAGGCAAAACATTTTTCGCAATTCTGTTGCTCCAAACGCTTAACCGGAATGGCCCAGGGAAAAAATACACATACCGTTGTAATCGGGCGAGTTTCTACTTTCAGATGTAACAGCAATTTTTGGGTTAGGTCAATCCGTTCGCGAGATATGGGAGTTTGAAGCTAAGAAATGGTTGAGAAGACAACAAATTTTTCGCAATTCTGCTGCTCCAAACGCTTAACCAGTATGGCCTAGAGAAAAAATACACGCACCGCTGTAATCGGGCGAGTTTCTACTTTCAGATACAATAGGAATTTTTGGGTTAGGTCAATCCGTTCGCGAGATATGGGACTTTGAAGCTAAGAAATGGTTGAGAAGACAACAAATTTTTCGCAATTCTGCTGTTCCAAACGCTTAACCAGAATGGGCTAGGCAAAAAATACGCATACCGTTGTAATCGGGCGAGTTTCCACTTTCACACGCAACAGGAATTTTTGGCTTAGGTCAATCCGTTCGCGAGATATGGGAGTTTGAAGCCAAGAAATGGTTGAGAAGGCAACAAATTTTTCGCAATTCTGCTGCTCCAAACGCTTAACCAGAATGGGCTATGGAAAAAATACACATACGGTTGTAATCGGGCGAGTTTCTACTTTCAGATGCAACAGGAATTTTTGGGTTAGGTCAATCCGTTCGCGAGATATGGGAGTTTGATGCCAAGAAATGGTTGAGAAGGCAACAAATTTTTCGCAATTCTGCTGCTCCAAACGCTTAACCAGAATGTCGTAGGGAAAAAATACGCAGACCGTTGTAATCGGGCGAGTTTCTACTTTCAGATGCAATGGGAATTTTTGGGTTAGGTCAATCCGCTCGCGAGATATGGGAGATTGTAGCTAAGAAATGGTTGAGAAGGCAACAAATTTTTCGCAATTCTGCTGCTCCAAACGCTTAACCAGCATGGGCTAGGGAAAAAATACACATACCGTTGTAATCCGGCGAGCTTCTACTTTCAGATGCAACAGGAATTTTTGGGTTAGGTCAACCCGTTCGCGAGATATGGGAGTTTGAAGACAAGAAATGGTTGAGAAGGCAAAAAATTTTTCGCAATTCTGCTGCTCCAAACGCTTAACCAGAATGGCCTAGGGAAAAAATACACGTAACGCTGTAATCGGGCGAGTTTCTACTTTCAGATGCAATAGGATTTTTTGGGTTAGGTCAATCCGTTCGCGAGATATGGGAGTTTGAAGCCAAGAAATGGTTGAGAAGGCAAAAAATTTTTCGCAATTCTAATGCTCCAAACGCTTAACCAGAATGGCCTAGGGAAAAAATACACATACCGTTGTAATCGGGCGAGTTTCTACTTTCAGACGCAACAGGAATTTTTGGGTTAGGTCAGTCCGTTCGCGAGATATGGGAGTTTGAAACCAAGAAATTGTTGAGAAGGCAAAACATTTTTCGCAATTCTGCTGCTCCAAACACTTAACCAGAATGGCCTAGGGAAAAAATACACATACCGTTGTAATCGGGCGAGTTTCTTCTTTCAGATGTAACAGCAATTTTTGGGTTAGGTCAATCCGTTCGCGAGATATGGGAGTTTGAAGCTAAGAAATGGTTGAGAAGACAACAAATTTTTCGCAATTCTGCTGCTCCAAACGCTTAACCAGTATGGCCTAGGGACAAAATACACGTACCGCTGTAATCGGGCGAGTTTCTACTTTCAGATGCAATAGGAATTTTTCGGTTAGGACAATCCGTTCGCGAGATATGGGAGTTTGAAGCCAAGAAATGGTTAAGAAGGCAAAAAATTTTTCGCAATTCTGCTGCTCCAAACGCTTAACCAGAATGGCCTAGGGAAAAAATACACGTACCGCTGTAATCGGGCGAGTTTCTACTTTCAGATGCAATAGGAATTTTTGGGTTACGTCAATCCGTTCGCGAGATATGGGAGTTTGAAGCCAAGAAATGGTTGAGAAGGCAAAAAATTTTTCGCAATTCTAATGCTCCAAACGCTTAACCAGAATGGGCTAGGGAAAAAATACACATACCGTTGTAATCGGGCGAGTTTCTACTTTCAGACGCAACAGGAATTTTTGGGTTAGGTCAGTCCGTTCGCGAGATATGGGAGTTTGAAACCAAGAAATTGTTGAGAAGGCAAAACATTTTTCGCAATTCTGCTGCTCCAAACACTTAACCAGAATGGCCTAGGGAAAAAATACACATACCGTTGTAATCGGGCGAGTTTCTTCTTTCAGATGTAACAGCAATTTTTGGGTTAGGTCAATCCGTTCGCGAGATATGGGAGTTTGAAGCTAAGAAATGGTTGAGAAGACAACAAATTTTTCGCAATTCTGCTGCTCCAAACGCTTAACCAGTATGGCCTAGGGACAAAATACACGTACCGCTGTAATCGGGCGAGTTTCTACTTTCAGATGCAATAGGAATTTTTCGGTTAGGACAATCCGTTCGCGAGATATGGGAGTTTGAAGCCAAGAAATGGTTAAGAAGGCAAAAAATTTTTCGCAATTCTGCTGCTCCAAACGCTTAACCAGAATGGCCTAGGGAAAAAATACACGTACCGCTGTAATCGGGCGAGTTTCTACTTTCAGATGCAATAGGAATTTTTGGGTTACGTCAATCCGTTCGCGAGATATGGGAGTTTGAAGCCAAGAAATGGTTGAGAAGGCAAAAAATTTTTCGCAATTCTAATGCTCCAAACGCTTAACCAGAATGGGCTAGGGAAAAAATACACATACCGTTGTAATCGGGCGAGTTTCTACTTTCAGACGCAACAGGAATTTTTGGGTTAGGTCAATCCGTTCGCGAGATATGGGAGTTTGAAGACAAGAAATGGTTGAGAAGGCAAAAAATTTTTCGCAATTCTGCTGCTCCAAACGCTTAACCAGAATGGCCTCGGGAAAAAATACACGTACCGCTGTAATCGGGCGAGTTTCTACTTTCAGATGCAGTAGGAATTTTTGGGTTAGGTCAATCCGTTCGCGAGATATGGGAGTTTGAAGCTAAGAAATGGTTGAGAAGGCAAAAAATTTTCGCAATTCAGCTGCTCCAAACGCTTACCTAGAATGGCCCAGGGAAAAAAAACACATACCGTTGTAATCGGGCGAGTTTCTACTTTCAGACGCAACAGGAATATTTGGGTTATGTCAGTCCGTTCGCGAGATATGGGAGTTTGAAACCAAGAAATTGTCGAGAAGTCAAAAAATTTTTCGCAATTCTGCTGCTCCAAACGCTTAACCAGAATGGCCTAGGGAAAAAATACACATACCGATGTAATAGGGCGAGTTTCTACTTTCAGATGTAACAGGAATTTTTGGGTTATGTCAATCCGTTCGCGAGATATGGGAGTTTGAAGCTAAGAAATGGTTGAGAAGACAACAAATTTTTCGCAATTCTGCTCCTCCAAACGCTTAACCAGAATGCCCTAGGGAAAAAATACACGTACCGCTGTAATCGAGCGAGTTTCTACTTTCAGATGCAATAGGAATTTTTGGGTTAGGTCAATCCGTTCGCGAGATATGGGAGTTTGAAGCTAAGAAATGGTTAAGAAGAGAACAAAGTTTTCGCACTTCTGCTGCTCCAAACGCTTAACCAGAATGGCCTAGGGAAAAAATAAACATACCGTTGTATTCGGGCGCGTTTCTACATTCTGGCGCAGCAGGAATTTTTGGGTTTGGTCTATCCGTTCGGGAGATATGGGACTTGGAAGCTAAGAAATGGTTGAGAAGACAACAAATTTTTCGCAATTCTGCTGCTCCAAACGCTTAACCAGAGTGGCCTAGGGAAAAAATACACTTACCGTTGTAATCGGGCGAGTTTCTACTTTCAGATGCAATAGGAATTTTTGGGGTTAGGTCAATCCGTTCGCGAGATATGGGACTTTGAAGCTAAGAAATGGTTGAGAAGACAACAAATTTTTCGCAATTCTGCTGCTCCAAACGCTTAACCAGTATGGCCTAGGGACAAAATACACGTACCGCTGTAATCGGGCGAGTTTCTACTTTCAGATGCAATAGGAATTTTTGGGTTACGTCAATCCGTTCGCGAGATATGGGAGTTTGAAGCCAAGAAATGGTTGAGAAGGCAAAAAATTTTTCGCAATTCTAATGCTCCAAACGCTTAACCAGAATGGGCTAGGGAAAAAATACACATACCGTTGTAATCGGGCGAGTTTCTATTTTCAGACGCAACAGGAATTTTTGGGTTAGGTCAATCCGTTCGCGAGATATGGGAGTTTGAAGACAAGAAATGGTTGAGAAGGCAAAAAATTTTTCGCAATTCTGCTGCTCCAAACGCTTAACCAGAATGGCCTCGGGAAAAAATACACGTACCGCTGTAATCGGGCGAGTTTCTACTTTCAGATGCAGTAGGAATTTTTGGGTTAGGTCAATCCGTTCGCGAGATATGGGAGTTTGAAGCTAAGAAATGGTTGAGAAGGCAAAAAATTTTCGCAATTCAGCTGCTCCAAACGCTTACCTAGAATGGCCCAGGGAAAAAATACACACACCTTGTAATCGGGCGAGTTTCTACTTTCAGATGCAACAGGAATTTTTGGGTTAGGTCAATCCGTTCGCGAGATATGGGAGTTTGAAGACAAGAAATGGTTGAGAAGGCAAAAAATTTTTCGCAATTCTGCTGCTCCAAACGCTTAACCAGAATGGCCTAGGGAAAAAACACACATACCGTTGTAATCGGGCGAGTTTCTACTTTCAGATGTAACAACAATTTTTGGGTTAGGTCAATCCGTTCGCGAGATATGGGAGTTTGAAGCTAAGAAATGGTTGAGAAGACAACAAATTTTTCGCAATTCTGCTGCTCCTAACGCTTAACCAGTATGGCCTAGGGAAAAAATACACGTACCGCTCTAATCGGGCGAGTTTCTACTTTCAGATGCAATAGGAATTTTTCGGTTAGGACAATCCGTTCGCGAGATATGAGAGTTTGAAGCCAAGAAATGGTTGAGAAGACAAAAAATTTTTCGCAATTCTGCTGCTCCAAACGCTTAACCAGAATGGCCTAGGGAAAAAATACACATACCGCTGTAATCGGTCGAGTTTCTACTTTCAGGTGCAGTAGGAATTTTTGGGTTACGTCAATACGTTCGCGAGATATGGGACTTTGAAGCTAAGAAATGGCTGAGAAGAGAAGAAATTTTTCGCAATTCTGCTGCTCCAAACGCTTAACCAGAATGGCCTAGGGAAAAAATACGCATACCGTTGCAATCGGGCGAGTTTCTACTTTCAGACGCAGCAGGAATTTTTGGGTTAGGTCAATCCGTTCGCGAGATATGGGAGTTTGAAGACAAGAAATGGTTGAGAAGGCAAAAAATTTTTCGCAATTCTGCTGCTCCAAACGCTTAACCAGAATGGCCTCGGGAAAAAATACACGTACCGCTGTAATCGGGCGAGTTTCTACTTTCAGATGCAGTAGGAATTTTTAGGTTAGGTCAATCCGTTCGCGAGATATGGGAGTTTGAAGCCAAGAAATGGTTGAGAAGGCAAAAAATTTTCGCAATTCAGCTGCTCCAAACGCTTACCCAGAATGGCCTAGGGAAAAAATACACATACCGTTGTAATCGGGCGAGTTTCTACTTTCAGACGCAACAGGAATTTTTGGGTTATGTCAGTCCGTTCGCGAGATATGGGAGTTTGAAACCAAGAAATTGTCGAGAAGTCAAAAAATTTTTCGCAATTCTGCTGCTCCAAACGCTTAACCGGAATGGCCCAGGGAAAAAATACACATACCGTTGAAATCGGGCGAGTTTCTGCTTTCAGATGTAACAGCAATTTTTGGGTTAGGTCAGTCCGTTCGCGAGATATGGGAGTTTGAAACCAAGAAATTGTTGAGAAGGCAAAACATTTTTCGCAATTCTGTTGCTCCAAACGCTTAACCGGAATGGCCCAGGGAAAAAATACACATACCGTTGTAATCGGGCGAGTTTCTACTTTCAGATGTAACAGCAATTTTTGGGTTAGGTCAATCCGTTCGCGAGATATGGGAGTTTGAAGCTAAGAAATGGTTGAGAAGACAACAAATTTTTCGCAATTCTGCTGCTCCAAACGCTTAACCAGTATGGCCTAGAGAAAAAATACACGCACCGCTGTAATCGGGCGAGTTTCTACTTTCAGATACAATAGGAATTTTTGGGTTAGGTCAATCCGTTCGCGAGATATGGGACTTTGAAGCTAAGAAATGGTTGAGAAGACAACAAATTTTTCGCAATTCTGCTGTTCCAAACGCTTAACCAGAATGGGCTAGGCAAAAAATACGCATACCGTTGTAATCGGGCGAGTTTCCACTTTCACACGCAACAGGAATTTTTGGCTTAGGTCAATCCGTTCGCGAGATATGGGAGTTTGAAGCCAAGAAATGGTTGAGAAGGCAACAAATTTTTCGCAATTCTGCTGCTCCAAACGCTTAACCAGAATGGGCTATGGAAAAAATACACATACGGTTGTAATCGGGCGAGTTTCTACTTTCAGATGCAACAGGAATTTTTGGGTTAGGTCAATCCGTTCGCGAGATATGGGAGTTTGATGCCAAGAAATGGTTGAGAAGGCAACAAATTTTTCGCAATTCTGCTGCTCCAAACGCTTAACCAGAATGTCGTAGGGAAAAAATACGCAGACCGTTGTAATCGGGCGAGTTTCTACTTTCAGATGCAATGGGAATTTTTGGGTTAGGTCAATCCGCTCGCGAGATATGGGAGATTGTAGCTAAGAAATGGTTGAGAAGGCAACAAATTTTTCGCAATTCTGCTGCTCCAAACGCTTAACCAGCATGGGCTAGGGAAAAAATACACATACCGTTGTAATCCGGCGAGCTTCTACTTTCAGATGCAACAGGAATTTTTGGGTTAGGTCAACCCGTTCGCGAGATATGGGAGTTTGAAGACAAGAAATGGTTGAGAAGGCAAAAAATTTTTCGCAATTCTGCTGCTCCAAACGCTTAACCAGAATGGCCTAGGGAAAAAATACACGTAACGCTGTAATCGGGCGAGTTTCTACTTTCAGATGCAATAGGATTTTTTGGGTTAGGTCAATCCGTTCGCGAGATATGGGAGTTTGAAGCCAAGAAATGGTTGAGAAGGCAAAAAATTTTTCGCAATTCTAATGCTCCAAACGCTTAACCAGAATGGCCTCGGGAAAAAATACACCTACCGTTGTAATCGGGCGAGTTTCTACTTTCAGATGCAATAGGAATTTTTGGGTTAGGTCAGTCCGTTCGCGAGATATGGGAGTTTGAAACCAAGAAATTGTTGAGAAGGCAAAACATTTTTCGCAATTCTGTTGCTCCAAACGCTTAACCAGAATGGCCTAGGGAAGAAATACACATACCGTTGTAATCGGGCGAGTTTCTACTTTCAGATGTAACAGCAATTTTTGGGTTAGGTCAATCCGTTCGCGAGATATGGGAGCTTGAAGCCAAGAAATGGTTGAGAAGGCAAAAAATTTTTCGCAATTCTGCTGCTCCTAACGCTTAACCAGAATGGCCTAGGGAAAAAATACACATACCGTTGTAATCGGGCGAGTTTCTACTTTCAGACGCAACAGGAATTTTTGGGTTATGTCAGTCCGTTCGCGAGATATGGGAGTTTGAAACCAAGAAATTGTCGAGAAGTCAAAAAATTTTTCGCAATTCTGCTGCTCCAAACGCTTAACCAGAATGGCCTAGGGAAAAAATACACATACCGATGTAATCGAGCGAGTTTCTACTTTCAGATGCAATAGGAATTTTTGGGTTAGGTCAATCCGTTCGCGAGATATGGGAGTTTGAAGCTAAGAAATGGTTAAGAAGAGAACAAAGTTTTCGCACTTCTGCTGCTCCAAACGCTTAACCAGAATGGCCTAGGGAAAAAATACACATACCGTTGTAATCGGGCGAGTTTCTACTTTCAGACGCAACAGGAATTTTTGGGTTAGGTCAGTCCTTTCGCGAGATATGGGAGTTTGAAACCAAGAAATTGTTGAGAAGGCAAAACATTTTTCGCAATTCTGCTGCTCCAAACGCTTAACCGGAATGGCCCAGGGAAAAAATACACATACCGTTGAAATCGGGCGAGTTTCTGCTTTCAGATGTAACAGCAATTTTTGGGTTAGGTCAGTCCGTTCGCGAGATATGGGAGTTTGAAACCAAGAAATTGTTGAGAAGGCAAAACATTTTTCGCAATTCTGTTGCTCCAAACGCTTAACCGGAATGGCCCAGGGAAAAAATACACATACCGTTGTAATCGGGCGAGTTTCTACTTTCAGATGTAACAGCAATTTTTGGGTTAGGTCAATCCGTTCGCGAGATATGGGAGTTTGAAGCTAAGAAATGGTTGAGAAGACAACAAATTTTTCGCAATTCTGCTGCTCCAAACGCTTAACCAGTATGGCCTAGAGAAAAAATACACGCACCGCTGTAATCGGGCGAGTTTCTACTTTCAGATACAATAGGAATTTTTGGGTTAGGTCAATCCGTTCGCGAGATATGGGACTTTGAAGCTAAGAAATGGTTGAGAAGACAACAAATTTTTCGCAATTCTGCTGCTCCAAACGCTTAACCAGAATGGGCTAGGCAAAAAATACGCATACCGTTGTAATCGGGCGAGTTTCCACTTTCACACGCAACGGGAATTTTTGGGTTAGGTCAGTCCGTTCGCGAGATATGGGAGTTTGAAACCAAGAAATTGTTGAGAAGGCAAAACATTTTTCGCAATTCTGCTGCTCCAAACACTTAACCAGAATGGCCTAGGGAAAAAATACACATACCGTTGTAATCGGGCGAGTTTCTTCTTTCAGATGTAACAGCAATTTTTGGGTTAGGTCAATCCGTTCGCGAGATATGGGAGTTTGAAGCTAAGAAATGGTTGAGAAGACAACAAATTTTTCGCAATTCTGCTGCTCCAAACGCTTAACCAGTATGGCCTAGGGACAAAATACACGTACCGCTGTAATCGGGCGAGTTTCTACTTTCAGATGCAATAGGAATTTTTCGGTTAGGACAATCCGTTCGCGAGATATGGGAGTTTGAAGCCAAGAAATGGTTAAGAAGGCAAAAAATTTTTCGCAATTCTGCTGCTCCAAACGCTTAACCAGAATGGCCTAGGGAAAAAATACACGTACCGCTGTAATCGGGCGAGTTTCTGCTTTCAGATGCAATAGGAATTTTTGGGTTACGTCAATCCGTTCGCGAGATATGGGAGTTTGAAGCCAAGAAATGGTTGAGATGGCAAAAAATTTTTCGCAATTCTAATGCTCCAAACGCTTAACCAGTATGGCCTAGGGAAAAAATACACGTACCGCTGTAATCGGGCGAGTTTCTTCTTTCAGATGCAATAGGAATTTTTCGGTTAGGACAATCCGTTCGCGAGATATGGGAGTTTGAAGCCAAGAAATGGTTGAGAAGGCAAAAAATTTTTCGCAATTCTGCTTTTCCAAACGCTTAACTAGAATGGCCTAGGGAAAAAAACACGTACCGCTGTAATCGGGCGAGTTTCTACTTTCAGATGCAATAGGAATTTTTGGGTTACGTCAATCCGCTCGCGAGATATGGGAGTTTGAAGCTAAGAAATGGTTGAGAAGGCAACAAATTTTTCGCAATTCTGCTGCTCCAAACGCTTAACCAGCATGGGCTAGGGAAAAAATACACATACCGTTGTAATCCGGCGAGCTCCTACTTTCAGATGCAACAGGAATTTTTGGGTTAGGTCAACCCGTTCGCGAGATATGGGAGTTTGAAGACAAGAAATGGTTGAGAAGGCAAAAAATTTTTCGCAATTCTGCTGCTCCAAACGCTTAACCAGAATGGCCCAGGGAAAAAATACACGTACCGCTGTAATCGGGCAAGTTTCTACTTTCAGATGCAATAGGAATTTTTGGGTTAGGTCAATCCGTTCGCGAGATATGGGAGTTTGAAGCCAAGAAATGGTTGAGAAGGCAAAAAATTTTTCGCAATTCTAATGCTCCAAACGCTTAACCAGAATGGCCCAGGGAAAAAATACACGTACCGCTGTAATCGGGCGAGTTTCTACTTTCAGATGCAATAGGAATTTTTGGGTTAGGTCAATCCGTTCGCGAGATATGGGAGTTTGAAGCCAAGAAATGGTTGAGAAGGCAAAAAATTTTTCGCAATTCTAATGCTCCAAACGCTTAACCAGTATGGCCTAGGGAAAAAATACACGTACCGCTGTAATCGGGCGAGTTTCTTCTTTCAGATGCAATAGGAATTTTTCGGTTAGGACAATCCGTTCGCGAGATATGGGAGTTTGAAGCCAAGAAATGGTTGAGAAGGCAAAAAATTTTTCGCAATTCTGCTTTTCCAAATGCTTAACTAGAATGGCCTAGGGAAAAAAAACACGTACCGCTGTAATCGGGCGAGTTTCTACTTTCAGATGCAATAGGAATTTTTGGGTTACGTCAATCCGTTCGCGAGATATGGGAGTTTGAAGCCAAGAAATGGTTGAGAAGGCAAAAAATTTTTCGCAATTCTAATGCTCCAAGCGCTTAACCAGAATGGCCTAGGGAAAAAATACACATACCCTTGTAATCGGGCGAGTTTCTACTTTCAGACGCAACGGGAATTTTTGGGTTAGGTCAGTCCGTTCGCGAGATATGGGAGTTTGAAACCAAGAAATTGTTGAGAAGGCAAAACATTTTTCGCAATTCTGCTGCTCCAAACACTTAACCAGAATGGCCTAGGGAAAAAATACACATACCGTTGTAATCGGGCGAGTTTCTTCTTTCAGATGTAACAGCAATTTTTGGGTTAGGTCAATCCGTTCGCGAGATATGGGAGTTTGAAGCTAAGAAATGGTTGAGAAGACAACAAATTTTTCGCAATTCTGCTGCTCCAAACGCTTAACCAGTATGGCCTAGGGACAAAATACACGTACCGCTGTAATCGGGCGAGTTTCTACTTTCAGATGCAATAGGAATTTTTCGGTTAGGACAATCCGTTCGCGAGATATGGGAGTTTGAAGCCAAGAAATGGTTAAGAAGGCAAAAAATTTTTCGCAATTCTGCTGCTCCAAACGCTTAACCAGAATGGCCTAGGGAAAAAATACACGTACCGCTGTAATCGGGCGAGTTTCTACTTTCAGATGCAATAGGAATTTTTGGGTTACGTCAATCCGTTCGCGAGATATGGGAGTTTGAAGCCAAGAAATGGTTGAGATGGCAAAAAATTTTTCGCAATTCTAATGCTCCAAACGCTTAACCAGTATGGCCTAGGGAAAAAATACACGTACCGCTGTAATCGGGCGAGTTTCTTCTTTCAGATGCAATAGGAATTTTTCGGTTAGGACAATCCGTTCGCGAGATATGGGAGTTTGAAGCCAAGAAATGGTTGAGAAGGCAAAAAATTTTTCGCAATTCTGCTTTTCCAAACGCTTAACTAGAATGGCCTAGGGAAAAAAACACGTACCGCTGTAATCGGGCGAGTTTCTACTTTCAGATGCAATAGGAATTTTTGGGTTACGTCAATCCGTTCGCGAGATATGGGAGTTTGAAGCCAAGAAATGGTTGAGAAGGCAAAAAATTTTTCGCAATTCTAATGCTCCAAACGCTTAACCAGAGTGGCCTAGGGAAAAAATACACATACCGTTGTAATCGGGCGAGTTTCTACTTTCAGACGCAACAGGAATTTTTGGGTTAGGTCAGTCCGTTCGCGAGATATGGGAGTTTGAAACCAAGAAATTGTTGAGAAGGCAAAACATTTTTCGCAATTCTGCTGCTCCAAACACTTAACCAGAATGGCCTAGGGAAAAAATACACATACCGTTGTAATCGGGCGAGTTTCTTCTTTCAGATGTAACAGCAATTTTTGGGTTAGGTCAATCCGTTCGCGAGATATGGGAGTTTGAAGCTAAGAAATGGTTGAGAAGACAACAAATTTTTCGCAATTCTGCTGCTCCAAACGCTTAACCAGTATGGCCTAGGGACAAAATACACGTACCGCTGTAATCGGGCGAGTTTCTTCTTTCAGATGCAATAGGAATTTTTCGGTTAGGACAATCCGTTCGCGAGATATGGGAGTTTGAAGCCAAGAAATGGTTGAGAAGGCAAAAAATTTTTCGCAATTCTGCTTTTCCAAATGCTTAACTAGAATGGCCTAGGGAAAAAAAACACGTACCGCTGTAATCGGGCGAGTTTCTACTTTCAGATGCAATAGGAATTTTTGGGTTACGTCAATCCGTTCGCGAGATATGGGAGTTTGAAGCCAAGAAATGGTTGAGAAGGCAAAAAATTTTTCGCAATTCTAATGCTCCAAGCGCTTAACCAGAATGGCCTAGGGAAAAAATACACATACCGTTGTAATCGGGCGAGTTTCTACTTTCAGACGCAACGGGAATTTTTGGGTTAGGTCAGTCCGTTCGCGAGATATGGGAGTTTGAAACCAAGAAATTGTTGAGAAGGCAAAACATTTTTCGCAATTCTGCTGCTCCAAACACTTAACCAGAATGGCCTAGGGAAAAAATACACATACCGTTGTAATCGGGCGAGTTTCTTCTTTCAGATGTAACAGCAATTTTTGGGTTAGGTCAATCCGTTCGCGAGATATGGGAGTTTGAAGCTAAGAAATGGTTGAGAAGACAACAAATTTTTCGCAATTCTGCTGCTCCAAACGCTTAACCAGTATGGCCTAGGGACAAAATACACGTACCGCTGTAATCGGGCGAGTTTCTACTTTCAGATGCAATAGGAATTTTTCGGATAGGACAATCCGTTCGCGAGATATGGGAGTTTGAAGCCAAGAAATGGTTAAGAAGGCAAAAAATTTTTCGCAATTCTGCTGCTCCAAACGCTTAACCAGAATGGCCTAGGGAAAAAATACACGTACCGCTGTAATCGGGCGAGTTTCTACTTTCAGATGCAATAGGAATTTTTGGGTTACGTCAATCCGTTCGCGAGATATGGGAGTTTGAAGCCAAGAAATGGTTGAGATGGCAAAAAATTTTTCGCAATTCTAATGCTCCAAACGCTTAACCAGTATGGCCTAGGGAAAAAATACACGTACCGCTGTAATCGGGCGAGTTTCTTCTTTCAGATGCAATAGGAATTTTTCGGTTAGGACAATCCGTTCGCGAGATATGGGAGTTTGAAGCCAAGAAATGGTTGAGAAGGCAAAAAATTTTTCGCAATTCTGCTTTTCCAAACGCTTAACTAGAATGGCCTAGGGAAAAAAACACGTACCGCTGTAATCGGGCGAGTTTCTACTTTCAGATGCAATAGGAATTTTTGGGTTACGTCAATCCGTTCGCGAGATATGGGAGTTTGAAGCCAAGAAATGGTTGAGAAGGCAAAAAATTTTTCGAAATTCTAATGCTCCAAACGCTTAACCAGAGTGGCCTAGGGAAAAAATACACATACCGTTGTAATCGGGCGAGTTTCTACTTTCAGACGCAACAGGAATTTTTGGGTTAGGTCAGTCCGTTCGCGAGATATGGGAGTTTGAAACCAAGAAATTGTTGAGAAGGCAAAACATTTTTCGCAATTCTGCTGCTCCAAACACTTAACCAGAATGGCCTAGGGAAAAAATACACATACCGTTGTAATCGGGCGAGTTTCTTCTTTCAGATGTAACAGCAATTTTTGGGTTAGGTCAATCCGTTCGCGAGATATGGGAGTTTGAAGCTAAGAAATGGTTGAGAAGACAACAAATTTTTCGCAATTCTGCTGCTCCAAACGCTTAACCAGTATGGCCTAGGGACAAAATACACGTACCGCTGTAATCGGGCGAGTTTCTACTTTCAGATGCAATAGGAATTTTTCGGTTAGGACAATCCGTTCGCGAGATATGGGAGTTTGAAGCCAAGAAATGGTTAAGAAGGCAAAAAATTTTTCGCAATTCTGCTGCTCCAAACGCTTAACCAGAATGGCCTAGGGAAAAAATACACGTACCGCTGTAATCGGGCGAGTTTCTACTTTCAGATGCAATAGGAATTTTTGGGTTACGTCAATCCGTTCGCGAGATATGGGAGTTTGAAGCCAAGAAATGGTTGAGAAGGCAAAAAATTTTTCGCAATTCTAATGCTCCAAACGCTTAACCAGAATGGGCTAGGGAAAAAATACACATACCGTTGTAATCGGGCGAGTTTCTACTTTCAGACGCAACAGGAATTTTTGGGTTAGGTCAGTCCGTTCGCGAGATATGGGAGTTTGAAACCAAGAAATTGTTGAGAAGGCAAAACATTTTTCGCAATTCTGCTGCTCCAAACACTTAACCAGAATGGCCTAGGGAAAAAATACACATACCGTTGTAATCGGGCGAGTTTCTTCTTTCAGATGTAACAGCAATTTTTGGGTTAGGTCAATCCGTTCGCGAGATATGGGAGTTTGAAGCTAAGAAATGGTTGAGAAGACAACAAATTTTTCGCAATTCTGCTGCTCCAAACGCTTAACCAGTATGGCCTAGGGACAAAATGCACGTACCGCTGTAATCGGGCGAGTTTCTACTTTCAGATGCAATAGGAATTTTTCGGTTAGGACAATCCGTTCGCGAGATATGGGAGTTTGAAGCCAAGAAATGGTTAAGAAGGCAAAAAATTTTTCGCAATTCTGCTGCTCCAAACGCTTAACCAGAATGGCCTAGGGAAAAAATACACGTACCGCTGTAATCGGGCGAGTTTCTACTTTCAGATGCAATAGGAATTTTTGGGTTACGTCAATCCGTTCGCGAGATATGGGAGTTTGAAGCCAAGAAATGGTTGAGAAGGCAAAAAATTTTTCGCAATTCTAATGCTCCAAACGCTTAACCAGAATGGGCTAGGGAAAAAATACACATACCGTTGTAATCGGGCGAGTTTCTACTTTCAGACGCAACAGGAATTTTTGGGTTAGGTCAATCCGTTCGCGAGATATGGGAGTTTGAAGCTAAGAAATGGTTGAGAAGACAACAAATTTTTCGCAATTCTGCTGCTCCAAACGCTTAACCAGTATGGCCTAGGGACAAAATGCACGTACCGCTGTAATCGGGCGAGTTTCTACTTTCAGATGCAATAGGAATTTTTCGGTTAGGACAATCCGTTCGCGAGATATGGGAGTTTGAAGCCAAGAAATGGTTAAGAAGGCAAAAAATTTTTCGCAATTCTGCTGCTCCAAACGCTTAACCAGAATGGCCTAGGGAAAAAATACACGTACCGCTGTAATCGGGCGAGTTTCTACTTTCAGATGCAATAGGAATTTTTGGGTTACGTCAATCCGTTCGCGAGATATGGGAGTTTGAAGCCAAGAAATGGTTGAGAAGGCAAAAAATTTTTCGCAATTCTAATGCTCCAAACGCTTAACCAGAATGGGCTAGGGAAAAAATACACATACCGTTGTAATCGGGCGAGTTTCTACTTTCAGACGCAACAGGAATTTTTGGGTTAGGTCAATCCGTTCGCGAGATATGGGAGTTTGAAGACAAGAAATGGTTGAGAAGGCAAAAAATTTTTCGCAATTCTGCTGCTCCAAACGCTTAACCAGAATGGCCTCGGGAAAAAATACACGTACCGCTGTAATCGGGCGAGTTTCTACTTTCAGATGCAGTAGGAATTTTTGGGTTAGGTCAATCCGTTCGCGAGATATGGGAGTTTGAAGCTAAGAAATGGTTGAGAAGGCAAAAAATTTTCGCAATTCAGCTGCTCCAAACGCTTACCTAGAATGGCCCAGGGAAAAAAAACACATACCGTTGTAATCGGGCGAGTTTCTACTTTCAGACGCAACAGGAATTTTTGGGTTGTGTCAGTCCGTTCGCGAGATATGGGAGTTTGAAACCAAGAAATTGTCGAGAAGTCAAAAAATTTTTCGCAATTCTGCTGCTCCAAACGCTTAACCAGAATGGCCTAGGGAAAAAATACACATACCGATGTAATAGGGCGAGTTTCTACTTTCAGATGTAACAGGAATTTTTGGGTTATGTCAATCCGTTCGCGAGATATGGGAGTTTGAAGCTAAGAAATGGTTGAGAAGACAACAAATTTTTCGCAATTCTGCTCCTCCAAACGCTTAACCAGAATGCCCTAGGGAAAAAATACACGTACCGCTGTAATCGAGCGAGTTTCTACTTTCAGATGCAATAGGAATTTTTGGGTTAGGTCAATCCGTTCGCGAGATATGGGAGTTTGAAGCTAAGAAATGGTTAAGAAGAGAACAAAGTTTTCGCACTTCTGCTGCTCCAAACGCTTAACCAGAATGGCCTAGGGAAAAAATAAACATACCGTTGTATTCGGGCGCGTTTCTACATTCTGGCGCAGCAGGAATTTTTGGGTTTGGTCTATCCGTTCGGGAGATATGGGACTTGGAAGCTAAGAAATGGTTGAGAAGACAACAAATTTTTCGCAATTCTGCTGCTCCAAACGCTTAACCAGAGTGGCCTAGGGAAAAAATACACTTACCGTTGTAATCGGGCGAGTTTCTACTTTCAGATGCAATAGGAATTTTTGGGGTTAGGTCAATCCGTTCGCGAGATATGGGACTTTGAAGCTAAGAAATGGTTGAGAAGACAACAAATTTTTCGCAATTCTGCTGCTCCAAACGCTTAACCAGTATGGCCTAGGGACAAAATACACGTACCGCTGTAATCGG
The DNA here is from genome assembly GCF_051014685.1 of Ptiloglossa arizonensis. NCBI lineage: Eukaryota > Metazoa > Arthropoda > Insecta > Hymenoptera > Colletidae > Ptiloglossa > Ptiloglossa arizonensis. Next base: position 358,443 of record NW_027478667.1, read on the forward strand.
GCGAGTTTCTACTTTCAGATGCAATAGGAATTTTTCGGTTAGGACAATCCGTTCGCGAGATATGGGAGTTTGAAGCCAAGAAATGGTTAAGAAGGCAAAAAATTTTTCGCAATTCTGCTGCTCCAAACGCTTAACCAGTATGGCCTAGGGGCAAAATACACGTACCGCTGTAATCGGGCGAGTTTCTACTTTCAGATGCAATAGGAATTTTTCGGTTAGGACAATCCGTTCGCGAGATATGGGAGTTTGAAGCCAAGAAATGGTTAAGAAGGCAAAAAATTTTTCGCAATTCTGCTGCTCCAAACGCTTAACCAGAATGGCCTAGGGAAAAAATACACGTACCGCTGTAATCGGGCGAGTTTCTACTTTCAGATGCAATAGGAATTTTTGGGTTACGTCAATCCGTTCGCGAGATATGGGAGTTTGAAGCCAAGAAATGGTTGAGAAGGCAAAAAATTTTTCGCAATTCTAATGCTCCAAACGCTTAACCAGAATGGGCTAGGGAAAAAATACACATACCGTTGTAATCGGGCGAGTTTCTACTTTCAGACGCAACAGGAATTTTTGGGTTAGGTCAATCCGTTCGCGAGATATGGGAGTTTGAAGACAAGAAATGGTTGAGAAGGCAAAAAATTTTTCGCAATTCTGCTGCTCCAAACGCTTAACCAGAATGGCCTCGGGAAAAAATACACGTACCGCTGTAATCGGGCGAGTTTCTACTTTCAGATGCAGTAGGAATTTTTGGGTTAGGTCAATCCGTTCGCGAGATATGGGAGTTTGAAGCTAAGAAATGGTTGAGAAGGCAAAAAATTTTCGCAATTCAGCTGCTCCAAACGCTTACCTAGAATGGCCCAGGGAAAAAAAACACATACCGTTGTAATCGGGCGAGTTTCTACTTTCAGACGCAACAGGAATTTTTGGGTTATGTCAGTCCGTTCGCGAGATATGGGAGTTTGAAACCAAGGAATTGTCGAGAAGTCAAAAAATTTTTCGCAATTCTGCTGCTCCAAACGCTTAACCAGAATGGCCTAGGGAAAAAATACACATACCGATGTAATAGGGCGAGTTTCTACTTTCAGATGTAACAGGAATTTTTGGGTTATGTCAATCCGTTCGCGAGATATGGGAGTTTGAAGCTAAGAAATGGTTGAGAAGACAACAAATTTTTCGCAATTCTGCTCCTCCAAACGCTTAACCAGAATGCCCTAGGGAAAAAATACACGTACCGCTGTAATCGAGCGAGTTTCTACTTTCAGATGCAATAGGAATTTTTGGGTTAGGTCAAACCGTTCGCGAGATATGGGAGTTTGAAGCTAAGAAATGGTTAAGAAGAGAACAAAGTTTTCGCACTTCTGCTGCTCCAAACGCTTAACCAGAATGGCCTAGGGAAAAAATACACATACCGTTGTAATCGGGCGAGTTTCTTCTTTCAGATGTAACAGCAATTTTTGGGTTAGGTCAATCCGTTCGCGAGATATGGGAGTTTGAAGCCAAGAAATGGTTGAGAAGGCAAAAAATTTTTCGCAATTCTGCTGTTCCAAACGCTTAACCAGAATGGCCTAGGGAAAAAAAACACGTACCGCTGTAATCGGGCGAGTTTCTACTTTCAGATGCAATAGGAATTTTTGGGTTACGTCAATCCGTTCGCGAGATATGGGAGTTTGAAGCCAAAAAATGGTTGAGAAGGCAAAAAATTTTTCGCAATTCTAATGCTCCAAACGCTTAACCAGAATGGGCTAGGGAAAAAATACACATACCGTTGTAATCGGGCGAGTTTCTACTTTCAGACGCAACAGGAATTTTTGGGTTAGGTCAGTCCGTTCGCGAGATATGGGAGTTTGAAACCAAGAAACTGTTGAGAAGGCAAAACATTTTTCGCAATTCTGCTGCTCCAAACACTTAACCAGAATGGCCTAGGGAAAAAATACACATACCGTTGTAATCGGGCGAGTTTCTTCTTTCAGATGTAACAGCAATTTTTGGGTTAGGTCAATCCGTTCGCGAGATATGGGAGTTTGAAGCTAAGAAATGGTTGAGAAGACAACAAATTTTTCGCAATTCTGCTGCTCCAAACGCTTAACCAGTATGGCCTAGGGACAAAATACACGTACCGCTGTAATCGGGCGAGTTTCTACTTTCAGATGCAATAGGAATTTTCGGTTAGGACAATCCGTTCGCGAGATATGGGAGTTTGAAGCCAAGAAATGGTTGAGAAGGCAAAAAATTTTTCGCAATTCTGCTGCTCCAAACGCTTAACCAGAATGGCCTAGGGAAAAAATACACATACCGCTGTAATCGGTCGAGTTTCTACTTTCAGGTGCAGTAGGAATTTTTGGGTTACGTCAATCCGTTCGCGTGATATGGGACTTTGAAGCTAAGAAATGGTTGAGAAGAGAAGAAATTTTTCGCAATTCTGCTGCTCCAAACGCTTAAGCAGAATGGCCTAGGGAAAAAATACGCATACCGTTGTAATCGGGCGAGTTTCTACTTTCAGATGCAACAGGAATTTTTGGGGTAGGTCAATCCGTTCGCGAGATATGGGAGTTTGAAGACAAGAAATGGTTGAGAAGGCAAAAAATTTTTCGCAATTCTGCTGCTCCAAACGCTTAACCAGAATGGCCTCGGGAAAAAATACACGTACCGCTGTAATCGGGCGAGTTTCTACTTTCAGATGCAGTAGGAATTTTTGGGTTAGGTCAATCCGTTCGCGAGATATGGGAGTTTGAAGCCAAGAAATGGTTGAGAAGGCAAAAAATTTTCGCAATTCAGCTGCTCCAAACGCTTACCTAGAATGGCCCAGGAAAAAAAAACACATACCGTTGTAATCGGGCGAGTTTCTACTTTCAGACGCAACAGGAATTTTTGGGTTATGTCAGTCCGTTCGCGAGATATGGGAGTTTGAAACCAAGAAATTGTCGAGAAGTCAAAAAATTTTTCGCAATTCTGCTGCTCCAAACGCTTAACCAGATTGGCCTAGGGAAAAAATACACATACCGATGTAATCGGGCGAGTTTCTACTTTCAGATGTAACAGGAATTTTTGGGTTATGTCAATCCGTTCGCGAGATATGGGAGTTTGAAGCTAAGAAATGGTTGAGAAGACAACAAATTTTTCGCAATTCTGCCCCTCCAAACGCTTAACCAGAATGCCCTAGGGAAAAAATACACGTACCGCTGTAATCGAGCGAGTTTCTACTTTCAGATGCAATAGGAATTTTTGTGTTAGGTCAATCCGTCCGCGAGATATGGGAGTTTGAAGCTAAGAAATGGTTAAGAAGAGAACAAAGTTTTCGCACTTCTGCTGCTCCAAACGCTTAACCAGAATGGCCTAGGGAAAAAATACACATACCGTTGTAATAGGGCGAGTTTCTACATTCTGGCGCAGCAGGAATTTTTGGGTTTGGTCTATCCGTTCGGGAGATATGGGACTTGGAAGCTAAGAAATGGTTGAGAAGGCAAAAAATTTTTCGCAATTCTGCTGCTCCAAACGCTTAACCAGAATGACCTAGGGAAAAAATACACGTACCGCTGTAATCGGGCGAGTTTCTACTTTCAGATGCAGTAGGAATTTTTGGGTTAGGTCAATCCGTTCGCGAGATATGGGAGTTTGAAGCCAAGAAATGGTTGAGAAGGAAAAAATTTTTCGCAATTCAGCTGCTCCAAACGCTTAACCAGAATGGCCTAGGGAAAAAATACACATACCGTTGTAATCGGGCGAGCTTCTACTTTCAGACGCAACAGGAATTTTTGGGTTAGGTCAGTCCGTTCGCGAGATATGGGACTTTGAAGCTAAGAAATGGTTGAGAAGGAAAAAAATTTTTCGCAATTCTGCTGCTCCAAAAGCTTAACCAGAATGGCCTAGGGAAAAAATACACATACCGATGTAATCGGGCGAGTTTCTACTTTCAGATGTAACAGGAATTTTTGGGTTATGTCAATCCGTTCGCCAGATATGGGAGTTTGAAGCTAAGAAATGGTTGAGAAGACAACAAATTTTCGCAATTCTGCTGCACCAAACGCTTAACCAGAATGGCCTAGGGAAAAAATACACATACCGTTGTAATCGGGCGAGTTTCTTCTTTCAGATGTAACAGCAATTTTTGGGTTAGGTCAATCCGTTCGCGAGATATGGGAGTTTGAAGCTAAGAAATGGTTGAGAAGACAACAAATTTTTCGCAATTCTGCTGCTCCAAACGCTTAACCAGTATGGCCTAGGCACAAAATACACGTACCGCTGTAATCGGGCGAGTTTCTACTTTCAGATGCAATAGGAATTTTTCGGTTAGGACAATCCGTTCGCGAGATATGGGAGTTTGAAGCCAAGAAATGGTTGAGAAGGCAAAAAATTTTTCGCAATTCTGCTGCTCCAAACGCTTAACCAGAATGGCCTAGGGAAAAAATACACGTACCGCTGTAATCGGGCGAGTTTCTACTTTCAGATGCAATAGGAATTTTTGGGTTACGTCAATCCGTTCGCGAGATATGGGAGTTTGAAGCCAAGAAATGGTTGAGAAGGCAAAAAATTTTTCGCAATTCTAATGCTCCAAACGCTTAACCAGAATGGGCTAGGGAAAAAATACACATACCGTTGTAATCGGGCGAGTTTCTACTTTCAGACGCAACAGGAATTTTTGGGTTAGGTCAGTCCGTTCGCGAGATATGGGAGTTTGAAACCAAGAAACTGTTGAGAAGGCAAAACATTTTTCGCAATTCTGCTGCTCCAAACACTTAACCAGAATGGCCTAGGGAAAAAATACACATACCGTTGTAATCGGGCGAGTTTCTTCTTTCAGATGTAACAGCAATTTTTGGGTTAGGTCAATCCGTTCGCGAGATATGGGAGTTTGAAGCCAAGAAATGGTTGAGAAGGCAAAAAATTTTTCGCAATTCTGCTGCTCCAAACGCTTAACCAGAGTGGCCTAGGGAAAAAATACACATACCGCTGTAATCGGTCGAGTTTCTACTTTCAGGTGCAGTAGGAATTTTTGGGTTACGTCAATCCGTTCGCGAGATATGGGACTTTGAAGCTAAGAAGTGGTTGAGAAGAGAAGAAATTTTTCGCAATTCTGCTGCTCCAAACGCTTAAGCAGAATGGCCTAGGGAAAAAATACGCATACCGTTGTAATCGGGCGAGTTTCTACTTTCAGATGCAACAGGAATTTTTGGGGTAGGTCAATCCGTTCGCGAGATATGGGAGTTTGAAGACAAGAAATGGTTGAGAAGGCAAAAAATTTTTCGCAATTCTGCTGCTCCAAACGCTTAAGCAGAATGGCCTAGGGAAAAAATACGCATACCGTTGTAATCGGGCGAGTTTCTACTTTCAGATGCAACAGGAATTTTTGGGGTAGGTCAATCCGTTCGCGAGATATGGGAGTTTGAAGACAAGAAATGGTTGAGAAGGCAAAAAATTTTTCGCAATTCTGCTGCTCCAAACGCTTAACCAGAATGGCCTCGCGAAAAAATACACGTACCGCTGTAATCGGGCGAGTTTCTACTTTCAGATGCAGTAGGAATTTTTGGGTTAGGTCAATCCGTTCGCGAGATATGGGAGTTTGAAGCCAAGAAATGGTTGAGAAGGCAAAAAATTTTCGCAATTCAGCTGCTCCAAACGCTTACCTAGAATGGCCCAGGGAAAAAAAACACATACCGTTGTAATCGGGCGGGTTTCTACTTTCAGACGCAACAGGAATTTTTGGGTTATGTCAGTCCGTTCGCGAGATATGGGAGTTTGAAACCAAGAAATTGTCGAGAAGTCAAAAAATTTTTCGCAATTCTGCTGCTCCAAACGCTTAACCAGAATGGCCTAGGGAAAAAATACACGTACCGCTGTAATCGGGCGAGTTTCTACTTTCAGATGCAATAGGAATTTTTCGGTTAGGACAATCCGTTCGCGAGATATGGGAGTTTGAAGCCAAGAAATGGTTGAGAAGGCAAAAAATTTTTCGCAATTCTGCTGCTCCAAACGCTTAACCAGAATGGCCTAGGGAAAAAATACACGTACCGCTGTAATCGGGCGAGTTTCTACTTTCAGATGCAATAGGAATTTTTGGGTTACGTCAATCCGTTCGCGAGATATGGGAGTTTGAAGCCAAGAAATGGTTGAGAAGGCAAAAAAATTTTTCGCAATTCTAATGCTCCAAACGCTTAACCAGAATGGGCTAGGGAAAAAATACACATACCGTTGTAATCGGGCGAGTTTCTACTTTCAGACGCAACAGGAATTTTTGGGTTAGGTCAGTCCGTTCGCGAGATATGGGAGTTTGAAACCAAGAAACTGTTGAGAAGGCAAAACATTTTTCGCAATTCTGCTGCTCCAAACACTTAACCAGAATGGCCTAGGGAAAAAATACACATACCGTTGTAATCGGGCGAGTTTCTTCTTTCAGATGTAACAGCAATTTTTGGGTTAGGTCAATCCGTTCGCGAGATATGGGAGTTTGAAGCCAAGAAATGGTTGAGAAGGCAAAAAATTTTTCGCAATTCTGCTGCTCCAAACGCTTAACCAGAATGGCCTAGGGAAAAAATACACATACCGTTGTAATCGGGCGAGTTTCTACTTTCAGACGCAACAGGAATTTTTGGGTTAGGTCAGTCCGTTCGCGAGATATGGGAGTTTGAAACCAAGAAACTGTTGAGAAGGCAAAACATTTTTCGCAATTCTGCTGCTCCAAACACTTAACCAGAATGGCCTAGGGAAAAAAATACACATACCGTTGTAATCGGGCGAGTTTCTTCTTTCAGATGTAACAGCAATTTTTGGGTTAGGTCAATCCGTTCGCGAGATATGGGAGTTTGAAGCTAAGAAATGGTTGAGAAGACAACAAATTTTTCGCAATTCTGCTGCTCCAAACGCTTAACCAGTATGGCCTAGGGACAAAATACACGTACCGCTGTAATCGGGCGAGTTTCTACTTTCAGATGCAATAGGAATTTTTCGGTTAGGACAATCCGTTCGCGAGATATGGGAGTTTGAAGCCAAGAAATGGTTGAGAAGGCAAAAAATTTTTCGCAATTCTGCTGCTCCAAACGCTTAACCAGAATGGCCTAGGGAAAAAATACACATACCGCTGTAATCGGTCGAGTTTCTACTTTCAGGTGCAGTAGGAATTTTTGGGTTACGTCAATCCGTTCGCGTGATATGGGACTTTGAAGCCAAGAAATGGTTGAGAAGGCAAAAAATTTTCGCAATTCAGCTGCTCCAAACGCTTACCTAGAATGGCCCAGGGAAAAAAAACACATACCGTTGTAATCGGGCGAGTTTCTACTTTCAGACGCAACAGGAATTTTTGGGTTATGTCAGTCCGTTCGCGAGATATGGGAGTTTGAAACCAAGAAATTGTCGAGAAGTCAAAAAATTTTTCGCAATTCTGCTGCTCCAAACGCTTAACCAGAATGGCCTAGGGAAAAAATACACATACCGATGTAATCGGGCGAGTTTCTACTTTCAGATGTAACAGGAATTTTTGGGTTATGTCAATCCGTTCGCGAGATATGGGAGTTTGAAGCTAAGCTAAGAAATGGTTGAGAAGACAACAAATTTTTCGCAATTCTGCTCCTCCAAACGCTTAACCAGAATGCGCCTAGGGAAAAAATACACGTACCGCTGTAATCGAGCGAGTTTCTACTTTCAGATGCAATAGGAATTTTTGTGTTAGGTCAATCCGTCCGCGAGATATGGGAGTTTGAAGCTAAGAAATGGTTAAGAAGAGAACAAAGTTTTCGCACTTCTGCTGCTCCAAACGCTTAACCAGAATGGCCTAGGGAAAAAATACACATACCGTTGTAATAGGGCGAGTTTCTACATTCTGGCGCAGCAGGAATTTTTGGGTTTGGTCTATCCGTTCGGGTGATATGGGACTTGGAAGCTAAGAAATGGTTGAGAAGACAACAAATTTTTCGCAATTCTGCTGCTCCAAACGCTTAACCAGAATGGGCTAAGGAAGAAATACACATACCGTTGTAATCGGGCGATTTCTACTTTCACACGCAACAGGAATCTTTGGTTAGGTCAATCCGTTCGCGAGATATGGAGTTTGAAGCCAAGAAATGGTTGTGAAGGCAAAAAATTTTTCGCAATTCTGCTGCTCCAAACGCTTAACCAGAGTGGCCTAGGGAAAAAATACACATACCGTTGTAATCGGGCGAGTTTCTACTTCAGAAGCAATAGGAATTTTTGGGTTAGGTCAATCCGTTCGCGAGATATGGGACTTTGAAGCTAAGAAATGGTTGAGAAGACAACAAATTTTTCGCAATTCTGATGCTCCAAACGCTTAACCAGAATGGGCTAGGGAAAAAATACACATACTGTTGTAATCGGGCGAGTTTCCACTTTCACACGCAACAGGAATTTATGGCTTAGGTCAATCCGTTCGCGAGATATGGAGTTTGATGCAAGAAATGGTTGAGAAGGCAAAAAAATTTTTCGCAATTCTGCTGCTACAAACGCTTAACCAGATCGGCCTAGGAAAAAAAATACACATACCGTTGTAATCGGGCGAGTTTCTAGTTTCAGATGCAATAGGAATTTTTGGGTTAGGTCAATCCGTTCGCGAGATATGGGACTTTGAAGCTAAGAAATGGTTGACAAAACAATAAATTTTTCGTACTTCTGCTGCTCCAATCGCTTAACCAGAATGGCCTAAGGATAAATTCACGTACCGTTGTAATCGGCGAGTTTCTACTTTCAAATGCAATAGGAATTTTTGGGTTACGTCAATCCGTTCGCGAGATATGGGAGTTTGAAGCTAAGAAATGGTTGAGAAGAGAAGAAATTTTTCGCAATTCTGCTGCTCCAAACGCTTAACCAGAATGCCTAGGGAAAAATACGCATACCGTTGTAATCGGGCGAGTTTCTACTTTCAGAAGCAGCAGGGAATTTTTGGGTTTGGTCAATCCGTTCGCGAGATATGGGACTTTGAAGCTAAGAAATGGTTGAGAAGGCAACAAATTTTTCGCAATTCTGCTGCTCCAAACGCTTAAACAACATGGGCTAGGGAAAAAATACACATACCATTGTAATCCGGCGAGCTTCTACTTTCAGATGCAACAGGAATTTTTGGGTTAGGGTTAGTCCGTTCGCGAGATATGGGACTTTGAAGCTAAGAAATGGTTGAGAAGGAAAAAAATTTTTCGCAATTCTGCTGCTCCAAAAGCTTAACCAGAATGGCCTAGAGAAAAAATACACATACCGATGTAATCGGGCGAGTTTCTACTTTCAGATGTAACAGGAATTTTTGGGTTATGTCAATCCGTTCGCGAAATATGGGAGTTTGAAGCTAAGAAATGGTTGAGAAGACAACAAATTTTCGCAATTCTGCTGCACCAAACGCTTAACCAGAATGGCCTAGGGAAAAAATAAACGTACCGCTGTAATATGGCGAGTTTCTACTTTAAGATGCAATAGGGACTTTTGGGTTAGGTCAATCCGTTCGCGAGATATGGGAGTTTGAAGACAAGAAATGGTTGAGAAGGCAAAAAATTTTTCGCAATTCTGCTGCTCCAAACGCTTAACCAGAATGACCTAGGGAAAAAATACACGTACCGCTGTAATCGGGCGAGTTTCTACTTTCAGATGCAGTAGGAATTTTTGGGTTAGGTCAATCCGTTCGCGAGATATGGGAGTTTTGAAGCCAAGAAATGGTTGAGAAGGAAAAAATTTTTCGCAATTCAGCTGCTCCAAACGCTTAACCAGAATGGCCTAGGGAAAAAATACACATACCGTTGTAATCGGGCGAGCTTCTACTTTCAGACGCAACAGGAATTTTTGGGTTAGGTCAGTCCGTTCGCGAGATATGGGACTTTGAAGCTAAGAAATGGTTGAGAAGGAAAAAAATTTTTCGCAATTCTGCTGCTCCAAAAGCTTAACCAGAATGGCCTAGGGAAAAAATACACATACCGATGTAATCGGGCGAGTTTCTACTTTCAGATGTAACAGGAATTTTTGGGTTATGTCAATCCGTTCGCCAGATATGGGAGTTTGAAGCTAAGAAATGGTTGAGAAGACAACAAATTTTCGCAATTCTGCTGCACCAAACGCTTAACCAGAATGGCCTAGGGAAAAAATAAACGTGCCGCTGTAATATGGCGAGTTTCTACTTTCAGATGCAATAGGGATTTTTGGGTTCGGTCAATCCGTTCGCGAGATATGGGAGTTTGAAGCCAAGAAATGGTTGAGAAGGCAAAAAATTTTTCGCAATTCTGCTGCTTCAAACGCTTAACCAGAATAGCCTAGGGAAAAAATACACATACCGTTGTAATCGGGCGAGTTTCTTCTTTCAGATGCAACAGGAATTTTTGGGTTTGGTCAATCCGTTCGCGAGATATGGGACTTTGAAGCTAAGAAATGGTTGAGAAGGCAAAAAATTTTTCGCAATTCTGCTGCTCCAAACGCTTAACCAGAATGGCCTAGGGAAAAAATACACATACCGATGTAATCGGGCGAGTTTCTACTTTCAGATGTAACAGGAATTTTTGGGTTATGTCAGTCCTTTCGCGAGATATGGGAGTTTGAAGCTAAGAAATGGTTGAGAAGGCAAAACATTTTTCGCAATTCTGCTGCTCCTAACGCTTAACCAGAATGGCCTAGGGAAAAAATACACATACCGTTGTTATCGGCCGAGTTTCTACTTTCAGATGCAACAGGAATTTTTGGGTATGATCAATCCGTTCGCGAGATATGGGACTTTGAAGATAAGTAATGGTTGAGAAGGCAAAAAATTTTTCGCAATTCTGCTGCTCCAAACGCTTAACCAGAATGGCCGAGGGAAAAAATAAACGTACCGCTGTAATAGGGCGAGTTTCTACTTTCAGATGCAATAGGGATTTTTGCGTTATGTCAACCCGTTCGCGAGATATGGGAGTTTGAAGCCAAGAAATGGTTGAGAAGGCAAAAAATTTTTCGCAATTCTGCTGCTTCAAACGCTTAACCAGAATGGCCTAGGGAAAAAATACACATACCGTTGTTATCGGCCGAGTTTCTACTTTCAGATGCAACAGGAATTTTTGGGTTTGGTCAATCCGTTCGCGAGATATGGGACTTTGAAGATAAGTAATGGTTGAGAAGGCAAAAAATTTTTCGCAATTCTGCTGCTCCAAACGCTTAACCAGAATGGCCGAGGGAAAAAATAAACGTACCGTTGTAATCGGGCGAGTTTCTAATTTCAGATGCAACAGGAATTTTTGGGTTTGGTCAATCCGTTCGCGAGATATGGGACTTTGAAGCTAAGTAATGGTTGAGAAGGCAAAAAATTTTTCGCAATTCTGCTGCTCCAAACGCTTAACCAGAATGGCCTAGGGAAAAAATACACATACTGTTGTAATCGGGCGTGTTTCTACTTTCAGACGCAACAGGAATTTTTGGGTTATGTCAATCCGTTCGCGAGATATGGAAGTTTGAAGCCAAGAAATGGTTGAGAAGGTCAAAAATTTTTCGCAATTCTGCGGCTACAAACGCTTAACCAGAAAGGCCTAGGTAAAAAACACACATACCGTTGTACTCGGGCGAGTTTCTACTTTCAGACGCAATAGGAATTTTTGGGTTAGGCCAATCCGTTCGCGAGATATGGGAGTTTGAAACTAAGAAATGGTTGAGAAGACGACAAATTTTTCGCAATTCTAATGCTCCAAACGCTTAACCAGAATGGCCTAGGGAAAAAATACACATACCGTTGTAATCGGGCGAGTTTCTACTTTCAGACGCAACAGGAATTTTTGGGTTAGGTCAGTCCGTTCGCGAGATATGGGAGTTTGAAACCAAGAAATTGTTGAGAAGGCAAAGCATTTTTCGCAATTCTGCTGCTCCAAACACTTAACCAGAATGGCCTAGGGAAAAAATACACATACCGTTGTAATCGGGCGAGTTTCTTCTTTCAGATGTAACAGCAATTTTTGGGTTAGGTCAATCCGTTCGCGAGATATGGGAGTTTGAAGCTAAGAAATGGTTGAGAAGACAACAAATTTTTCGCAATTCTGCTGCTCCAAACGCTTAACCAGTATGGCCTAGGCACAAAATACACGTACCGCTGTAATCGGGCGAGTTTCTACTTTCAGATGCAATAGGAATTTTTCGGTTAGGACAATCCGTTCGCGAGATATGGGAGTTTGAAGCCAAGAAATGGTTGAGAAGGCAAAAAATTTTTCGCAATTCTGCTGCTCCAAACGCTTAACCAGAATGGCCTAGGGAAAAAATACACGTACCGCTGTAATCGGGCGAGTTTCTACTTTCAGATGCAATAGGAATTTTTGGGTTACGTCAATCCGTTCGCGAGATATGGGAGTTTGAAGCCAAGAAATGGTTGAGAAGGCAAAAAATTTTTCGCAATTCTAATGCTCCAAACGCTTAACCAGAATGGGCTAGGGAAAAAATACACATACCGTTGTAATCGGGCGAGTTTCTACTTTCAGACGCAACAGGAATTTTTGGGTTAGGTCAGTCCGTTCGCGAGATATGGGAGTTTGAAACCAAGAAACTGTTGAGAAGGCAAAACATTTTTCGCACTTCTGCTGCTCCAAACACTTAACCAGAATGGCCTAGGGAAAAAATACACATACCGTTGTAATCGGGCGAGTTTCTTCTTTCAGATGTAACAGCAATTTTTGGGTTAGGTCAATCCGTTCGCGAGATATGGGAGTTTGAAGCCAAGAAATGGTTGAGAAGAGAAGAAATTTTTCGCAATTCTGCTGCTCCAAACGCTTAAGCAGAATGGCCTAGGGAAAAAATACGCATACCGTTGTAATCGGGCGTGTTTCAACTTTCAGATGCAACAGGAATTTTTGGGGTAGGTCAATCCGTTCGCGAGATATGGGAGTTTGAAGACAAGAAATGGTTGAGAAGGCAAAAAATTTTTCGCAATTCTGCTGCTCCAAACGCTTAAGCAGAATGGCCTAGGGAAAAAATACGCATACCGTTGTAATCGGGCGAGTTTCTACTTTCAGATGCAACAGGAATTTTTGGGGTAGGTCAATCCGTTCGCGAGATATGGGAGTTTGAAGACAAGAAATGGTTGAGAAGGCAAAAAATTTTCGCAATTCTGCTGCTCCAAACGCTTAACCAGAATGGCCTCGCGAAAAAATACACGTACCGCTGTAATCGGGCGAGTTTCTACTTTCAGATGCAGTAGGAATTTTTGGGTTAGGTCAATCCGTTCGCGAGATATGGGAGTTTGAAGCCAAGAAATGGTTGAGAAGGCAAAAAATTTTCGCAATTCAGCTGCTCCAAACGCTTACCTAGAATGGCCCAGGGAAAAAAAACACATACCGTTGTAATCGGGCGGGTTTCTACTTTCAGACGCAACAGGAATTTTTGGGTTATGTCAGTCCGTTCGCGAGATATGGGAGTTTGAAACCAAGAAATTGTCGAGAAGTCAAAAAATTTTTCGCAATTCTGCTGCTCCAAACGCTTAACCAGAATGGCCTAGGGAAAAAATACACGTACCGCTGTAATCGGGCGAGTTTCTACTTTCAGATGCAATAGGAATTTTTCGGTTAGGACAATCCGTTCGCGAGATATGGGAGTTTGAAGCCAAGAAATGGTTGAGAAGGCAAAAAATTTTTCGCAATTCTGCTGCTCCAAACGCTTAACCAGAATGGCCTAGGGAAAAAATACACGTACCGCTGTAATCGGGCGAGTTTCTACTTTCAGATGCAATAGGAATTTTTGGGTTACGTCAATCCGTTCGCGAGATATGGGAGTTTGAAGCCAAGAAATGGTTGAGAAGGCAAAAAATTTTTCGCAATTCTAATGCTCCAAACGCTTAACCAGAATGGGCTAGGGAAAAAATACACATACCGTTGTAATCGGGCGAGTTTCTACTTTCAGACGCAACAGGAATTTTTGGGTTAGGTCAGTCCGTTCGCGAGATATGGGAGTTTGAAACCAAGAAACTGTTGAGAAGGCAAAACATTTTTCGCAATTCTGCTGCTCCAAACACTTAACCAGAATGGCCTAGGGAAAAAATACACATACCGTTGTAATCGGGCGAGTTTCTTCTTTCAGATGTTACAGCAATTTTTGGGTTAGGTCAATCCGTTCGCGAGATATGGGAGTTTGAAGCCAAGAAATGGTTGAGAAGGCAAAAAATTTTTCGCAATTCTGCTGCTCCAAACGCTTAACCAGAGTGGCCTAGGGAAAAAATACACATACCGCTGTAATCGGTCGAGTTTCTACTTTCAGGTGCAGTAGGAATTTTTGGGTTACGTCAATCCGTTCGCGAGATATGGGACTTTGAAGCTAAGAAATGGTTGAGAAGAGAAGAAATTTTTCGCAATTCTGCTGCTCCAAACGCTTAAGCAGAATGGCCTAGGGAAAAAATACGCATACCGTTGTAATCGGGCGAGTTTCTACTTTCAGATGCAACAGGAATTTTTGGGGTAGGTCAATCCGTTCGCGAGATATGGGAGTTTGAAGACAAGAAATGGTTGAGAAGGCAAAAAATTTTTCGCAATTCTGCTGCTCCAAACGCTTAAGCAGAATGCCCTAGGGAAAAAATACGCATACCGTTGTAATCGGGCGAGATTCTACTTTCAGATGCAACAGGAATTTTTGGGGTAGGTCAATCCGTTCGCGAGATATGGGAGTTTGAAGACAAGAAATGGTTGAGAAGGCAAAAAATTTTTCGCAATTCTGCTGCTCCAAACGCTTAACCAGAATGGCCTCGCGAAAAAATACACGTACCGCTGTAATCGGGCGAGTTTCTACTTTCAGATGCAGTAGGAATTTTTGGGTTAGGTCAATCCGTTCGCGAGATATGGGAGTTTGAAGCCAAGAAATGGTTGAGAAGGCAAAAAATTTTCGCAATTCAGCTGCTCCAAACGCTTACCTAGAATGGCCCAGGGAAAAAAAACACATACCGTTGTAATCGGGCGGGTTTCTACTTTCAGACGCAACAGGAATTTTTGGGTTATGTCAGTCCGTTCGCGAGATATGGGAGTTTGAAACCAAGAAATTGTCGAGAAGTCAAAAAATTTTTCGCAATTCTGCTGCTCCAAACGCTTAACCAGAATGGCCTAGGGAAAAAATACACGTACCGCTGTAATCGGGCGAGTTTCTACTTTCAGATGCAATAGGAATTTTTCGGTTAGGACAATCCGTTCGCGAGATATGGGAGTTTGAAGCCAAGAAATGGTTGAGAAGGCAAAAAATTTTTCGCAATTCTGCTGCTCCAAACGCTTAACCAGAATGGCCTAGGGAAAAAATACACGTACCGCTGTAATCGGGCGAGTTTCTACTTTCAGATGCAATAGGAATTTTTGGGTTAGGTCAGTCCGTTCGCGAGATATGGGAGTTTGAAACCAAGAAACTGTTGAGAAGGCAAAACATTTTTCGCAATTCTGCTGCTCCAAACACTTAACCAGAATGGCCTAGGGAAAAAATACACATACCGTTGTAATCGGGCGAGTTTCTTCTTTCAGATGTAACAGCAATTTTTGGGTTAGGTCAATCCGTTCGCGAGATATGGGAGTTTGAAGCCAAGAAATGGTTGAGAAGGCAAAAAATTTTCCGCAATTCTGCTGCTCCAAACGCTTAACCAGAATGGCCTAGGGAAAAAATACACATACCGCTGTAATCGGTCGAGTTTCTACTTTCAGGTGCTGTAGGAATTTTTGGGTTACGTCAATCCGTTCGCGAGATATGGGACTTTGAAGCTAAGAAATGGTTGAGAAGAGAAGAAATTTTTCGCAATTCTGCTGCTCCAAACGCTTAACCAGAATGGCCTCGGGAAAAAATACACGTACCGCTGTAATCGGGCGAGTTTCTACTTTCAGATGCAGTAGGAATTTTTGGGTTAGGTCAATCCGTTCGCGAGATATGGGAGTTTGAAGCCAAGAAATGGTTGAGAAGGCAAAAAATTTTCGCAATTCAGCTGCTCCAAACGCTTACCTAGAATGGCCCAGGGAAAAAAAACACATACCGTTGTAATCGGGCGGGTTTCTACTTTCAGACGCAACAGGAATTTTTGGGTTATGTCAGTCCGTTCGCGAGATATGGGAGTTTGAAACCAAGAAATTGTCGAGAAGTCAAAAAATTTTTCGCAATTCTGCTGCTCCAAACGCTTAACCAGAATGGCCTAGGGAAAAAATACACATACCGATGTAATCGGGCGAGTTTCTACTTTCAGATGTAATAGGAATTTTTGGGTTATGTCAATCCGTTCGCGAGATATGGGAGTTTGAAGCTAAGAAATGGTTAAGAAGAGAACAAAGTTTTCGCACTTCTGCTGCTCCAAACGCTTAACCAGAATGGCCTAGGGAAAAAATATACATACCGTTGTAATAGGGCGAGTTTCTACATTCTGGCGCAGCAGGAATTTTTGGGTTCGGTCTATCCGTTCGGGAGATATGGGACTTGGAAGCTAAGAAATGGTTGAGAAGACAACAAATTTTTCGCAATTCTGCTGCTCCAAACGCTTAACCAGAATGGGCTAAGGAAGAAATACACATACCGTTGTAATCGGGCGATTTTCTACTTTCACACGCAACAGGAATCTTTGGGTTAGGTCAATCCGTTCGCGAGATATGGGAGTTTGAAGCCAAGAAATGGTTGTGAAGGCAAAAAATTGTTCGCAATTCTGCTGCTCCAAACGCTTAACCAGAGTGGCCTAGGGAAAAAATACACATACCGTTGTAAGCGGGCGAGTTTCTACTTTCAGAAGCAATAGGAATTTTTGGGTTAGGTCAATCCGTTCGCGAGATATGGGACTTTGAAGCTAAGAAATGGTTGAGAAGACAACAAATTTTTCGCAATTCTGATGCTCCAAACGCTTAACCAGAATGGGCTAGGGAAAAAATACACATACCGTTGTAATCGGGCGAGTTTCCACTTTCACACGCAACAGGAATTTATGGCTTAGGTCAATCCGTTCGCGAGATATGGGAGTTTGATGCCAAGAAATGGTTGAGAAGGCAAAAAATTTTTCGCAATTCTGCTGCTACAAACGCTTAACCAGAATGGCCTAGGAAAAAAATACACATACCGTTGTAATCGGGCGAGTTTCTACTTTCAGATGCAATAGGAATTTTTGGGTTAGGTCAATCCGTTCGCGAGATATGGGACTTTGAAGCTAAGAAATGGTTGACAAAACAATAAATTTTTCGCACTTCTGCTGCTCCAATCGCTTAACCAGAATGGCCTAAGGGATAAATTCACGTACCGTTGTAATCGGGCGAGTTTCTACTTTCAAATGCAATAGGAATTTTTGGGTTTGGTCAATCCGTTCGCGAGATATGGGACTTTGAAGCTAAGAAATGGTTGAAAAGGCAACAACTTTTTCGCAATTCTGCTGCCCCAAACGCTTAAACAACATGGGCTAGGGAAAAAATACACATACCATTGTAATCCGGCGAGCTTCTACTTTCAGATGCAACAGGAATTTTTGGGTTAGGTCAGTCCGTTCGCGAGATATGGGACTTTGAAGCTAAGAAATGGTTGAGAAGGAAAAAAATTTTTCGCAATTCTGCTGCTCCAAAAGCTTAACCAGAATGGCCTAGGGAAAAAATACACATACCGATGTAATCGGGCGAGTTTCTACTTTCAGATGTAACAGGAATTTTTGGGTTATGTCAATCCGTTCGCGAAATATGGGAGTTTGAAGCTAAGAAATGGTTGAGAAGACAACAAATTTTCGCAATTCTGCTGCACCAAACGCTTAACCAGAATGGCCTAGGGAAAAAATAAACGTACCGCTGTAATATGGCGAGTTTCTACTTTCAGATGCAATAGGGATTTTTGGGTTAGGTCAATCCGTTCGCGAGATATGGGAGTTTGAAGACAAGAAATGGTTGAGAAGGCAAAAAATTTTTCGCAATTCTGCTGCTCCAAACGCTTAACCAGAATGACCTAGGGAAAAAATACACGTACCGCTGTAATCGGGCGAGTTTCTACTTTCAGATGCAGTAGGAATTTTTGGGTTAGGTCAATCCGTTCGCGAGATATGGGAGTTTGAAGCCAAGAAATGGTTGAGAAGGAAAAAATTTTTCGCAATTCAGCTGCTCCAAACGCTTAACCAGAATGGCCTAGGGAAAAAATACACATACCGTTGTAATCGGGCGAGCTTCTACTTTCAGACGCAACAGGAATTTTTGGGTTAGGTCAGTCCGTTCGCGAGATATGGGACTTTGAAGCTAAGAAATGGTTGAGAAGGAAAAAAATTTTTCGCAATTCTGCTGCTCCAAAAGCTTAACCAGAATGGCCTAGGGAAAAAATACACATACCGATGTAATCGGGCGAGTTTCTACTTTCAGATGTAACAGGAATTTTTGGGTTATGTCAATCCGTTCGCGAGATATGGGAGTTTGAAGCTAAGAAATGGTTGAGAAGACAACAAATTTTCGCAATTCTGCTGCACCAAACGCTTAACCAGAATGGCCTAGGGAAAAAATAAACGTACCGCTGTAATATGGCGAGTTTCTACTTTCAGATGCAATAGGGATTTTTGGGTTAGGTCAATCCGTTCGCGAGATATGGGAGTTTGAAGCCAAGAAATGGTTGAGAAGGCAAAAAATTTTTCGCAATTCTGCTGCTCCAAACGCTTAACCAGAATGGCCTAGGGAAAAAATACACATACCGATGTAATCGGGCGACTTTCTACTTTCAGATGTAACAGGAATTTTTGGGTTTGGTCAATCCGTCCGCGAGATATGGGACTTTGAAGCTAAGAAATGGTTGAGAAGGCAAAAAATTTTTCGCAATTCTGCTGCTCCAAACGCTTAACCAGAATGGCCTAGGGAAAAAATAAACGTACCGCTGTAATAGGGCGAGTTTCTACTTTCAGATGCAATAGGGATTTTTGGGTTAGGTCAATCCGTTCGCGAGATATGGGAGTTTGAAGCCAAGAAATGGTTGAGAAGGCAAAAAATTTTTCGCAATTCTGCTGCTCCAAACGCTTAACCAGATTGGCCTAGGGAAAAAATACACATACCGTTGTAATCGGTCGAGTTTCTACTTTCAGACGCAACAGGAATTTTTGTGTTAGGTCAGTCCGTTCGCGAGATATGGGAGTTTGAAACCAAGAAATTGTTGAGAAGGCAAAATATTTTTCACAATTCTGCTGCTCCTAACGCTTAACCAGAATGGCCTGGGGAAAAAATACACATACCGTTGTAATCGGGCGAGTTTCTACTTTCAGACGCAATAGGAATTTTTGGGTTAGGTCAATCCGTTCGCGAGATGTGGGAGTTTGAAGCCAAGAAATGGTTGAGAACGCAAAATATTTTTCGCAATTCTACTGCTTCAAACGCTTAACCAGAATGGCCTAGGTAAAAAATACACATACCGTTGTACTCGGGCGAGTTTCTACTTTCAGACGCAATAGGAATTTTTGGGTTAGGTCAATCCGTTCGCGAGATATGGGACTTTGAAGCTAAGAAATGGTTGAGAAGGCAAAACAGTTTTCGCAATTCTGCTGCTCCAAACGCTTAACCAGAATGGCCTAGGGAAAAAATACACATACCGTTGTAATCGGGCGAGTTTCTACTTTCAGACGCAATAGGAATTTTTGGGTTTGGTCAATCCGTTCGCGAGATATGGGACTTTGAAGCTAAGAAATGGTTGAGAAGGCAAAACATTTTTCGCAATTCTGCTGCTCCAAACGCTTAACCAGAATGGCCTAGGGAAAAAATACACATACCGTTGTAATCGGGCGAGTTTCTACTTTCAGACGCAATAGGAATTTTTGGGTTAGGTCAATCCGTTCGCGAGATGTGGGAGTTTGAAGCCAAGAAATGGTTGAGAAGGCAAAATATTTTTCGCAATTCTACTGCTTCAAACGCTTAACCAGAATGGCCTAGGTAAAAAATACACATACCGTTGTACTCGGGCGAGTTTCTACTTTCAGACGCAATAGGAATTTTTGGGTTAGGTCAATCCGTTCGCGAGATATGGGAGTTTGAAGCTAAGAAATGGTTGAGAAGACGACAAATTTTTCGCACTTCTGCTGCTCCAAACGCTTAACCAGAATGGCCCAGGGATAAAATACACACACCTTGTAATCGGGCGAGTTTCTACTTTCAAATGCAACAGGAATTTTTGGGTTAGGTCAATCCGTTCGCGAGATATGGGAGTTTGAAGCCAAGAAATGGTTGAGAAGGCAAAAAATTTTTCGCAATTCTGCTGCTCCTAACGCTTAACCAGAATGGCCTAGGGAAAAAATACACATACCGTTGTAATCGGGCGAGTTTCTACTTTCAGATGCAACATGAATTTTTGGGTTTTTTCAATCCGTTCGCGAGATATGGGAGTTTGAAGCCAAGAAATGGTTGAGAAGGCAAAAAATTTTTCGCAATTCTGCTGCTCCAAACGCTTAACCAGAATGGCCGAGGGAAAAAATAAACGTACCGCTGTAATAGGGCGAGTTTCTACTTTCAGATGCAATAGGGATTTTTGGGTTAGGTCAATCCGTTCGCGAGATATGGGAGTTTGAAGCCAAGAAATGGTTAAGAAGGCAAAAAATTTTTCGCAATTCTACTGCTTCAAACGCTTAACCAGAATGGCCTAGGGAAAAAATACACATACCGTTGTAATCGGGCGGGTTTCTACTTTCAGACGCAATAGGAATTTTTGGGTTTGGTCAATCCGTTCGCGAGATATGGGACTTTGAAGCTAAGAAATGGTTGAAAAGGCAAAAAATTTTTCGCAATTCTGCTGCTCCAAACGCTTAACCAGAATGGCCGAGGGAAAAAATAAACGTACCGCTGTAATAGGGCGAGTTTCTACTTTCAGATGCAATAGGGATTTTTGGGTTAGGTCAATCCGTTCGCGAGATATGGGAGTTTGAAGCCAAGAAATGGTTAAGAAGGCAAAAAATTTTTCGCAATTCTACTGCTTCAAACGCTTAACCAGAATGGCCTAGGGAAAAAATACACATACCGTTGTAATCGGGCGGGTTTCTACTTTCAGACGCAATAGGAATTTTTGGGTTTGGTCAATCCGTTCGCGAGATATGGGACTTTGAAGCTAAGAAATGGTTGAGAAGGCAAAACATTTTTCGCAATTCTGCTGCTCCAAACGCTTAACCAGAATGGCCTAGGGAAAAAATACACGTACCGCTGTAATCGATCGAGTTTCTACTTTCAGATGCAATAGGAATTTTTGGGTTAGGTCAATCCGTTCGCGAGATATGGGAGTTTGAAGCCACGAAATGGTTGAGAAGGCAAATAATTTTTCGCAATTCTGCTGCTTCAAACGCTTAATCAGAATGGCCTAGGGAAAAAATACACATACCGATGTAATCGGGCGAGTTTCTACTTTCAGATGTAACAGGAATTTTTGGGTTATGTCAATCCTTTTGCGAGATATGGGAGTTTGAAGCTAAGAAATGGTTGAGAAGACAACAAATTTTTCGCAATTCTGCTGCTCCAAACGCTTAACCAGAATGGCCTAGGGAAAAAATACACGTACCGCTGTAATCGATCGAGTTTTTACTTTCAGATGCAATAGGAATTTTTGGGTTAGGTCAATCCGTTCGCGAGATATGGGAGTTTGAAACTAAGAAATGGTTGAGAAGACGACAAATTTTTCGCACTTCTGCTGCTCCAAACGCTTAACCAGAATGGCCCAGGGATAAAATACACACACCTTGTAATCGGGCGAGTTTCTACTTTCAGATGCAACAGGAATTTTTGGGTTAGGTCAATCCGTTCGCGAGATATGGGAGTTTGAAGCCAAGAAATGGTTGAGAAGGCAAAAAATTTTTCGCAATTCTGCTGCTCCTAACGCTTAACCAGAATGGCCCAGGGAAAAAATACACATACCGTTGTAATCGGGCGAGTTTCTACTTTCAGATGCAACAGGAATTTTTGGGTTTGGTCAATCCGTTCGCGAGATATGGGACTTTGAAGCTAAGTAATGGTTGAGAAGGCAAAAAATTTTTCGCAATTCTGCTGCTCCAAACGCTTAACCAGAGTGGCCTAGGGAAAAAATAAACGTACCGCTGTAATAGGGCGAGTTTCTACTTTCAGATGCAATAGGGATTTTTGGGTTAGGTCAATCCGTTCGCGAGATATGGGAGTTTGAAGCCAAGAAATGGTTAAGAAGGCAAAAAATTTTTCGCAATTCTACTGCTTCAAACGCTTAACCAGAATGGCCTAGGGAAAAAATACACATACCGTTGTAATCGGGCGGGTTTCTACTTTCAGACGCAATAGGAATTTTTGGGTTTGGTCAATCCGTTCGCGAGATATGGGACTTTGAAGCTAAGAAATGGTTGAAAAGGCAAAACATTTTTCGCAATTCTACTGCTTCAAACGCTTAACCAGAATGGCCTAGGGAAAAAATACACATACCGTTGTAATCGGGCGAGTTTCAACTTTCAGACGCAATAGGAATTTTTGGGTTTGGTCAATCCGTTCGCGAGATATGGGACTTTGAAGCTAAGAAATGGTTGAGAAGGCAAAACATTTTTCGCAATTCTGCTGCTCCAAACGCTTAACCAGAATGGCCTAGGTAAAAAATACACATACCGTTGTAATCGGGCGAGTTTCTACTTTCAGACGCAATAGGAATTTTTGGGTTAGGTCAATCCGTTCGCGAGATGTGGGAGTTTGAAGCCAAGAAATGGTTGAGAAGGCAAAATATTTTTCGCAATTCTACTGCTTCAAACGCTTAACCAGAATGGCCTAGGGAAAAAATACACGTACCGCTGTAATCGAGCGAGTTTCTACTTTCAGACGCAATAGGAATTTTTGGGTGAGGTCAATCCCTTCGCGAGATATGGGAGTTTGAAGCCAAGAAATGGTTGAGAAGGCAAAAAATTTTTCGCAATTCTGCTGCTTCAAACGCTTAACCAGAATAGCCTAGGGAAAAAATACACATACCGTTGTAATCGGGCGAGTTTCTACTTTCAGATGCAACAGGAATTTTTGGGTTTGGTCAATCCGTTCGCGAGATATGGGACTTTGAAGCTAAGAAATGGTTGAGAAGGCAAAACATTTTTCGCAATTCTGCTGCTCCAAACGCTTAACCAGAATGGCCTAGGGAAAAAATACACGTACCGCTGTAATCGATCGAGTTTCTACTTTCAGATGCAATAGGAATTTTTGGGTTAGGTCAATCCGTTCGCGAGATATGGGAGTTTGAAGCCACGAAATGGTTGAGAAGGCAAATAATTTTTCGCAATTCTGCTGCTTCAAACGCTTAATCAGAATGGCCTAGGGAAAAAATACACATACCGATGTAATCGGGCGAGTTTCTACTTTCAGATGTAACAGGAATTTTTGGGTTATGTCAATCCTTTTGCGAGATATGGGAGTTTGAAGCTAAGAAATGGTTGAGAAGACAACAAATTTTTCGCAATTCTGCTGCTCCAAACGCTTAACCAGAATGGCCTAGGGAAAAAATACACGTACCGCTGTAATCGATCGAGTTTTTACTTTCAGATGCAATAGGAATTTTTGGGTTAGGTCAATCCGTTCGCGAGATATGGGAGTTTGAAACTAAGAAATGGTTGAGAAGACGACAAATTTTTCGCACTTCTGCTGCTCCAAACGCTTAACCAGAATGGCCCAGGGATAAAATACACACACCTTGTAATCGGGCGAGTTTCTACTTTCAGATGCAACAGGAATTTTTGGGTTAGGTCAATCCGTTCGCGAGATATGGGAGTTTGAATCCAAGAAATGGTTGAGAAGGCAAAAAATTTTTCGCAATTCTGCTGCTCCTAACGCTTAACCAGAATGGCCTAGGGAAAAAATACACATACCGTTGTAATCGGGCGAGTTTCTACTTTCAGATGCAACAGGAATTTTTGGGTTTGGTCAATCCGTTCGCGAGAAATGGGACTTTGAAGCTAAGTAATGGTTGAGAAGGCAAAAAATTTTTCGCAATTCTGCTGCTCCAAACGCTTAACCAGAGTGGCCTAGGGAAAAAATAAACGTACCGCTGTAATAGGGCGAGTTTCTACTTTCAGATGCAATAGGGATTTTTGGGTTAGGTCAATCCGTTCGCGAGATATGGGAGTTTGAAGCCAAGAAATGGTTAAGAAGGCAAAAAATTTTTCGCAATTCTACTGCTTCAAACGCTTAACCAGAATGGCCTAGGGAAAAAATACACATACCGTTGTAATCGGGCGAGTTTCTACTTTCAGATGCAACAGGAATTTTTGGGTTAGGTCAATCCGTTCGCGAGATATGGGAGTTTGAAGCCAAGAAATGGTTGAGAAGGCAAAAAATTTTTCGCAATTCTGCTGCTTCAATCGCTTAACCAGAATAGCCTAGGGAAAAATACACATACCGTTGTAATCGGGCGAGTTTCTACTTTCAGACGCAATAACAATTTTTGGGTTAGGTCAATCCGTTCGCGAGATGTGGGAGTTTGAAGCCAAGAAATGGTTGAGAAGGCAAAATATTTTTCGCAATTCTACTGCTTCAAACGCTTAACCAGAATGGCCTAGGGAAAAAATACACATACCGTTGTAATCGGGCGAGTTTCTACTTTCAGATGCAACAGGAATTTTTGGGTTTTTTCAATCCGTTCGCGAGATATGGGAGTTTGAAGCCAAGAAATGGTTGAGAAGGCAAAAAATTTTTCGCAATTCTGCTGCTCCAAACGCTTAACCAGAATGGCCGAGGGAAAAAATAAACGTACCGCTGTAATAGGGCGAGTTTCTACTTTCAGATGCAATGGGGATTTTTGGGTTAGGTCAATCCGTTCGCGAGATATGGGAGTTTGAAGCCAAGAAATGGTTAAGAAGGCAAAAAATTTTTCGCAATTCTACTGCTTCAAACGCTTAACCAGAATGGCCTAGGGAAAAAATACACATACCGTTGTAATCGGGCGGGTTTCTACTTTCAGACGCAATAGGAATTTTTGGGTTTGGTCAATCCGTTCGCGAGATATGGGACTTTGAAGCTAAGAAATGGTTGAAAAGGCAAAACATTTTTCGCAATTCTACTGCTTCAAACGCTTAACCAGAATGGCCTAGGGAAAAAATACACATACCGTTGTAATCGGGCGAGTTTCAACTTTCAGACGCAATAGGAATTTTTGGGTTTGGTCAATCCGTTCGCGAGATATGGGACTTTGAAGCTAAGAAATGGTTGAGGAGGCAAAACATTTTTCGCAATTCTGCTGCTCCAAACGCTTAACCAGAATGGCCTAGGGAAAAAATACACGTACCGCTGTAATCGAGCGAGTTTCTACTTTCAGACGCAATAGGAATTTTTGGGTGAGGTCAATCCCTTCGCGAGATATGGGAGTTTGAAGCCAAGAAATGGTTGAGAAGGCAAAAAATTTTTCGCAATTCTGCTGCTTCAAACGCTTAACCAGAATAGCCTAGGGAAAAAATACACATACCGTTGTAATCGGGCGAGTTTCTACTTTCAGATGCAACAGGAATTTTTGGGTTTGGTCAATCCGTTCGCGAGATATGGGACTTTGAAGCTAAGAAATGGTTGAGAAGGCAAATAATTTTTCGCAATTCTGCTGCTTCAAACGCTTAATCAGAATGGCCTAGGGAAAAAATACACATACCGATGTAATCGGGCGAGTTTCTACTTTCAGATGTAACAGGAATTTTTGGGTTATGTCAATCCTTTTGCGAGATATGGGAGTTTGAAGCTAAGAAATGGTTGAGAAGACAACAAATTTTTCGCAATTCTGCTGCTCCAAACGCTTAACCAGAATGGCCTAGGGAAAAAATACACGTACCGCTGTAATCGATCGAGTTTTTACTTTCAGATGCAATAGGAATTTTTGGGTTAGGTCAATCCGTTCGCGAGATATGGGAGTTTGAAACTAAGAAATGGTTGAGAAGACGACAAATTTTTCGCACTTCTGCTGCTCCAAACGCTTAACCAGAATGGCCCAGGGATAAAATACACACACCTTGTAATCGGGCGAGTTTCTACTTTCAGATGCAACAGGAATTTTTGGGTTAGGTCAATCCGTTCGCGAGATATGGGAGTTCGAAGCCAAGAAATGGTTGAGAAGGCAAAAAATTTTTCGCAATTCTGCTGCTCCTAACGCTTAACCAGAATGGCCCAGGGAAAAAATACACATACCGTTGTAATCGGGCGAGTTTCTACTTTCAGATGCAACAGGAATTTTTGGGTTAGGTCAATCCGTTCGCGAGATATGGGACTTTGAAGCTAAGAAATGGTTGAGAAGGCAAAAAATTTTTCGCAATTCTGCTGCTCCAAACGCTTAACCAGAATGGCCTAGGGAAAAAATACACGTACCGCTGTAATCGAGCGAGTTTCTACTTTCAGACGCAATAGGAATTTTTGGGTGAGGTCAATCCCTTCGCGAGATATGGGAGTTTGAAGCCAAGAAATGGTTGAGAAGGCAAAAAATTTTTCGCAATTCTGCTGCTTCAAACGCTTAACCAGAATAGCCTAGGGAAAAAATACACATACCGTTGTAATCGGGCGAGTTTCTACTTTCAGATGCAACAGGAATTTTTGGGTTTGGTCAATCTGTTCGCGAGATATGGGACTTTGAAGCTAAGAAATGGTTGAGAAGGCAAAACATTTTTCGCAATTCTGCTGCTCCAAACGCTTAACCAGAATGGCCTAGGGAAAAAATACACGTACCGCTGTAATCGATCGAGTTTCTACTTTCAGATGCAATAGGAATTTTTGGGTTAGGTCAATCCGTTCGCGAGATATGGGAGTTTGAAGCCACGAAATGGTTGAGAAGGCAAATAATTTTTCGCAATTCTGCTGCTTCAAACGCTTAATCAGAATGGCCTAGGGAAAAAATACACATACCGATGTAATCGGGCGAGTTTCTACTTTCAGATGTAACAGGAATTTTTGGGTTATGTCAATCCTTTTGCGAGATATGGGAGTTTGAAGCTAAGAAATGGTTGAGAAGACAACAAATTTTTCGCAATTCTGCTGCTCCAAACGCTTAACCAGAATGGCCTAGGGAAAAAATACACGTACCGCTGTAATCGAGCGAGTTTCTACTTTCAGACGCAATAGGAATTTTTGGGTGAGGTCAATCCCTTCGCGAGATATGGGAGTTTGAAGCCAAGAAATGGTTGAGAAGGCAAAAAATTTTTCGCAATTCTGCTGCTTCAAACGCTTAACCAGAATAGCCTAGGGAAAAAATACACATACCGTTGTAATCGGGCGAGTTTCTACTTTCAGATGCAACAGGAATTTTTGGGTTTGGTCAATCCGTTCGCGAGATATGGGACTTTGAAGCTAAGAAATGGTTGAGAAGGCAAAACATTTTTCGCAATTCTGCTGCTCCAAACGCTTAACCAGAATGGCCTAGGGAAAAAATACACGTACCGCTGTAATCGATCGAGTTTCTACTTTCAGATGCAATAGGAATTTTTGGGTTAGGTCAATCCGTTCGCGAGATATGGGAGTTTGAAGCCACGAAATGGTTGAGAAGGCAAATAATTTTTCGCAATTCTGCTGCTTCAAACGCTTAATCAGAATGGCCTAGGGAAAAAATACACATACCGATGTAATCGGGCGAGTTTCTACTTTCAGATGTAACAGGAATTTTTGGGTTATGTCAATCCTTTTGCGAGATATGGGAGTTTGAAGCTAAGAAATGGTTGAGAAGACAACAAATTTTTCGCAATTCTGCTGCTCCAAACGCTTAACCAGAATGGCCTAGGGAAAAAATATACGTACCGCTGTAATCGATCGAGTTTTTACTTTCAGATGCAATAGGAATTTTTGGGTTAGGTCAATCCGTTCGCGAGATATGGGAGTTTGAAACTAAGAAATGGTTGAGAAGACGACAAATTTTTCGCACTTCTGCTGCTCCAAACGCTTAACCAGAATGGCCCAGGGATAAAATACACACACCTTGTAATCGGGCGAGTTTCTACTTTCAGATGCAACAGGAATTTTTGGGTTAGGTCAATCCGTTCGCGAGATATGGGAGTTTGAAGCCAAGAAATGGTTGAGAAGGCAAAAAATTTTTCGCAATTCTGCTGCTCCTAACGCTTAACCAGAATGGCCTAGGGAAAAAATACACATACCGTTGTAATCGGGCGAGTTTCTACTTTCAGATGCAACAGGAATTTTTGGGTTTTTTCAATCCGTTCGCGAGATATGGGAGTTTGAAGCCAAGAAATGGTTGAGAAGGCAAAAAATTTTTCGCAATTCTGCTGCTCCAAACGCTTAACCAGAATGGCCGAGGGAAAAAATAAACGTACCGCTGTAATAGGGCGAGTTTCTACTTTCAGACGCAATAGGAATTTTTGGGTGAGGTCAATCCCTTCGCGAGATATGGGAGTTTGAAGCCAAGAAATGGTTGAGAAGGCAAAAAATTTTTCGCAATTCTGCTGCTTCAAACGCTTAACCAGAATAGCCTAGGGAAAAAATACACATACCGTTGTAATCGGGCGAGTTTCTACTTTCAGATGCAACAGGAATTTTTGGGTTTGGTCAATCTGTTCGCGAGATATGGGACTTTGAAGCTAAGAAATGGTTGAGAAGGCAAAACATTTTTCGCAATTCTGCTGCTCCAAACGCTTAACCAGAATGGCCTAGGGAAAAAATACACGTACCGCTGTAATCGATCGAGTTTCTACTTTCAGATGCAATAGGAATTTTTGGGTTAGGTCAATCCGTTCGCGAGATATGGGAGTTTGAAGCCACGAAATGGTTGAGAAGGCAAATAATTTTTCGCAATTCTGCTGCTTCAAACGCTTAATCAGAATGGCCTAGGGAAAAAATACACATACCGATGTAATCGGGCGAGTTTCTACTTTCAGATGTAACAGGAATTTTTGGGTTATGTCAATCCTTTTGCGAGATATGGGAGTTTGAAGCTAAGAAATGGTTGAGAAGACAACAAATTTTTCGCAATTCTGCTGCTCCAAACGCTTAACCAGAATGGCCTAGGGAAAAAATACACGTACCGCTGTAATCGAGCGAGTTTCTACTTTCAGACGCAATAGGAATTTTTGGGTGAGGTCAATCCCTTCGCGAGATATGGGAGTTTGAAGCCAAGAAATGGTTGAGAAGGCAAAAAATTTTTCGCAATTCTGCTGCTTCAAACGCTTAACCAGAATAGCCTAGGGAAAAAATACACATACCGTTGTAATCGGGCGAGTTTCTACTTTCAGATGCAACAGGAATTTTTGGGTTTGGTCAATCCGTTCGCGAGATATGGGACGTTGAAGCTAAGAAATGGTTGAGAAGGCAAAACATTTTTCGCAATTCTGCTGCTCCAAACGCTTAACCAGAATGGCCTAGGGAAAAAATACACGTACCGCTGTAATCGATCGAGTTTCTACTTTCAGATGCAATAGGAATTTTTGGGTTAGGTCAATCCGTTCGCGAGATATGGGAGTTTGAAGCCACGAAATGGTTGAGAAGGCAAATAATTTTTCGCAATTCTGCTGCTTCAAACGCTTAATCAGAATGGCCTAGGGAAAAAATACACATACCGATGTAATCGGGCGAGTTTCTACTTTCAGATGTAACAGGAATTTTTGGGTTATGTCAATCCTTTTGCGAGATATGGGAGTTTGAAGCTAAGAAATGGTTGAGAAGACAACAAATTTTTCGCAATTCTGCTGCTCCAAACGCTTAACCAGAATGGCCTAGGGAAAAAATATACGTACCGCTGTAATCGATCGAGTTTTTACTTTCAGATGCAATAGGAATTTTTGGGTTAGGTCAATCCGTTCGCGAGATATGGGAGTTTGAAACTAAGAAATGGTTGAGAAGACGACAAATTTTTCGCACTTCTGCTGCTCCAAACGCTTAACCAGAATGGCCCAGGGATAAAATACACACACCTTGTAATCGGGCGAGTTTCTACTTTCAGATGCAACAGGAATTTTTGGGTTATGTCAATCCGTTCGCGAGATATGGGAGTTTGAAGCCAAGAAATGGTTGAGAAGGCAAAAAATTTTTCGCAATTCTGCTGCTCCTAACGCTTAACCAGAATGGCCTAGGGAAAAAATACACATACCGTTGTAATCGGGCGAGTTTCTACTTTCAGATGCAACAGGAATTTTTGGGTTTTTTCAATCCGTTCGCGAGATATGGGAGTTTGAAGCCAAGAAATGGTTGAGAAGGCAAAAAATTTTTCGCAATTCTGCTGCTCCAAACGCTTAACCAGAATGGCCGAGGGAAAAAATAAACGTACCGCTGTAATAGGGCGAGTTTCTACTTTCAGACGCAATAGGAATTTTTGGGTGAGGTCAATCCCTTCGCGAGATATGGGAGTTTGAAGCCAAGAAATGGTTGAGAAGGCAAAAAATTTTTCGCAATTCTGCTGCTTCAAACGCTTAACCAGAATAGCCTAGGGAAAAAATACACATACCGTTGTAATCGGGCGAGTTTCTACTTTCAGATGCAACAGGAATTTTTGGGTTTGGTCAATCTGTTCGCGAGATATGGGACTTTGAAGCTAAGAAATGGTTGAGAAGGCAAAACATTTTTCGCAATTCTGCTGCTCCAAACGCTTAACCAGAATGGCCTAGGGAAAAAATACACGTACCGCTGTAATCGATCGAGTTTCTACTTTCAGATGCAATAGGAATTTTTGGGTTAGGTCAATCCGTTCGCGAGATATGGGAGTTTGAAGCCACGAAATGGTTGAGAAGGCAAATAATTTTTCGCAATTCTGCTGCTTCAAACGCTTAATCAGAATGGCCTAGGGAAAAAATACACATACCGATGTAATCGGGCGAGTTTCTACTTTCAGATGTAACAGGAATTTTTGGGTGAGGTCAATCCCTTCGCGAGATATGGGAGTTTGAAGCCAAGAAATGGTTGAGAAGGCAAAAAATTTTTCGCAATTCTGCTGCTTCAAACGCTTAACCAGAATAGCCTAGGGAAAAAATACACATACCGTTGTAATCGGGCGAGTTTCTACTTTCAGATGCAACAGGAATTTTTGGGTTTGGTCAATCCGTTCGCGAGATATGGGACTTTGAAGCTAAGAAATGGTTGAGAAGGCAAAACATTTTTCGCAATTCTGCTGCTCCAAACGCTTAACCAGAATGGCCTAGGGAAAAAATACACGTACCGCTGTAATCGATCGAGTTTCTACTTTCAGATGCAATAGGAATTTTTGGGTTAGGTCAATCCGTTCGCGAGATATGGGAGTTTGAAGCCACGAAATGGTTGAGAAGGCAAATAATTTTTCGCAATTCTGCTGCTTCAAACGCTTAATCAGAATGGCCTAGGGAAAAAATACACATACCGATGTAATCGGGCGAGTTTCTACTTTCAGATGTAACAGGAATTTTTGGGTTATGTCAATCCTTTTGCGAGATATGGGAGTTTGAAGCTAAGAAATGGTTGAGAAGACAACAAATTTTTCGCAATTCTGCTGCTCCAAACGCTTAACCAGAATGGCCTAGGGAAAAAATATACGTACCGCTGTAATCGATCGAGTTTTTACTTTCAGATGCAATAGGAATTTTTGGGTTAGGTCAATCCGTTCGCGAGATATGGGAGTTTGAAACTAAGAAATGGTTGAGAAGACGACAAATTTTTCGCACTTCTGCTGCTCCAAACGCTTAACCAGAATGGCCCAGGGATAAAATAAACGTACCGCTGTAATAGGGCGAGTTTCTACTTTCAGATGCAATAGGGATTTTTGGGTTAGGTCAATCCGTTCGCGAGATATGGGAGTTTGAAGCCAAGAAATGGTTAAGAAGGCAAAAAATTTTTCGCAATTCTACTGCTTCAAACGCTTAACCAGAATGGCCTAGGGAAAAAATACACATACCGTTGTAATCGGGCGAGTTTCAACTTTCAGACGCAATAGGAATTTTTGGGTTTGGTCAATCCGTTCGCGAGATATGGGACTTTGAAGCTAAGAAATGGTTGAGAAGGCAAAACATTTTTCGCAATTCTGCTGCTCCAAACGCTTAACCAGAATGGCCTAGGTAAAAAATACACATACCGTTGTAATCGGGCGAGTTTCTACTTTCAGACGCAATAGGAATTTTTGGGTTAGGTCAATCCGTTCGCGAGATGTGGGAGTTTGAAGCCAAGAAATGGTTGAGAAGGCAAAATATTTTTCGCAATTCTACTGCTTCAAACGCTTAACCAGAATGGCCTAGGGAAAAAATACACGTACCGCTGTAATCGAGCGAGTTTCTACTTTCAGACGCAATAGGAATTTTTGGGTGAGGTCAATCCCTTCGCGAGATATGGGAGTTTGAAGCCAAGAAATGGTTGAGAAGGCAAAAAATTTTTCGCAATTCTGCTGCTTCAAACGCTTAACCAGAATAGCCTAGGGAAAAAATACACATACCGTTGTAATCGGGCGAGTTTCTACTTTCAGATGCAATAGGAATTTTTGGGTTAGGTCAATCCGTTCGCGAGATATGGGAGTTTGAAGCCACGAAATGGTTGAGAAGGCAAATAATTTTTCGCAATTCTGCTGCTTCAAACGCTTAATCAGAATGGCCTAGGGAAAAAATACACATACCGATGTAATCGGGCGAGTTTCTACTTTCAGATGTAACAGGAATTTTTGGGTTATGTCAATCCTTTTGCGAGATATGGGAGTTTGAAGCTAAGAAATGGTTGAGAAGACAACAAATTTTTCGCAATTCTGCTGCTCCAAACGCTTAACCAGAATGGCCTAGGGAAAAAATACACGTACCGCTGTAATCGATCGAGTTTTTACTTTCAGATGCAATAGGAATTTTTGGGTTAGGTCAATCCGTTCGCGAGATATAGGAGTTTGAAACTAAGAAATGGTTGAGAAGACGACAAATTTTTCGCACTTCTGCTGCTCCAAACGCTTAACCAGAATGGCCCAGGGATAAAATACACACACCTTGTAATCGGGCGAGTTTCTACTTTCAGATGCAACAGGAATTTTTGGGTTAGGTCAATCCGTTCGCGAGATATGGGAGTTTGAAGCCAAGAAATGGTTGAGAAGGCAAAAAATTTTTCGCAATTCTGCTGCTCCTAACGCTTAACCAGAATGGCCTAGGGAAAAAATACACATACCGTTGTAATCGGGCGAGTTTCTACTTTCAGATGCAACAGGAATTTTTGGGTTTGGTCAATCCGTTCGCGAGATATGGGACTTTGAAGCTAAGTAATGGTTGAGAAGGCAAAAAATTTTTCGCAATTCTGCTGCTCCAAACGCTTAACCAGAGTGGCCTAGGGAAAAAATAAACGTACCGCTGTAATAGGGCGAGTTTCTACTTTCAGATGCAATAGGGATTTTTGGGTTAGGTCAATCCGTTCGCGAGATATGGGAGTTTGAAGCCAAGAAATGGTTAAGAAGGCAAAAAATTTTTCGCAATTCTACTGCTTCAAACGCTTAACCAGAATGGCCTAGGGAAAAAATACACATACCGTTGTAATCGGGCGAGTTTCTACTTTCAGACGCAATAGGAATTTTTGGGTTTGGTCAATCCGTTCGCGAGATATGGGACTTTGAAGCTAAGAAATGGTTGAGAAGGCAAAACATTTTTCGCAATTCTGCTGCTCCAAACGCTTAACCAGAATGGCCTAGGGAAAAAATACACATACCGTTGTAATCGGGCGAGTTTCTACTTTCAGACGCAATAGGAATTTTTGGGTTAGGTCAATCCGTTCGCGAGATGTGGGAGTTTGAAGCCAAGAAATGGTTGAGAAGGCAAAATATTTTTCGCAATTCTACTGCTTCAAACGCTTAACCAGAATGGCCTAGGTAAAAAATACACATACCGTTGTACTCGGGCGAGTTTCTACTTTCAGACGCAATAGGAATTTTTGGGTTAAGTCAATCCGTTCGCGAGATATGGGAGTTTGAAACTAAGAAATGGTTGAGAAGACGACAAATTTTTCGAACTTCTGCTGCTCCAAACGCTTAACCAGAAAGGCCCAGGGATAAAATACACACACCTTGTAATCGGGCGAGTTTCGACTTTCAGATGCAACAGGAATCTTTGGGTTAGGTCAATCCGTTCGCGAGATATGGGAGTTTGAAGCCAAGAAATGGTTGAGAAGGCAAAAAATTTTTCGCAATTCTGCTGCTCCTAACGCTTAACCAGAATGGCCTAGGGAAAAAATACACATACCGTTGTAATCGGGCGAGTTTCTACTTTCAGATGCAACAGGAATTTTTGGGTTTGGTCAATCCGTTCGCGAGATATGGGACATTGAAGCTAAGTAATGGTTGAGAGGGCAAAAAATTTTTCGCAATTCTGCTGCTCCAAACGCTTAACCAGAATGGCCGAGGGAAAAAATAAACGTACCGCTGTAATAGGGCGAGTTTCTACTTTCAGATGCAATAGGGATTTTTGGGTTAGGTCAATCCGTTCGCGAGATATGGGAGTTTGAAGCCAAGAAATGGTTAAGAAGGCAAAAAATTTTTCGCAATTCTACTGCTTCAAACGCTTAACCAGAATGGCCTAGGGAAAAAATACACATACCGTTGTAATCGGGCGAGTTTCTACTTTCAGACGCAATAGGAATTTTTGGGTTTGGTCAATCCGTTCGCGAGATATGGGACTTTGAAGCTAAGAAATGGTTGAGAAGGCAAAACATTTTTCGCAATTCTACTGCTTCAAACGCTTAACCAGAATGGCCTAGGGAAAAAATACACATACCGTTGTAATCGGGCGAGTTTCAACTTTCAGACGCAATAGGAATTTTTGGGTTTGGTCAATCCGTTCGCGAGATGTTGGAGTTTGAAGCCAAGAAATGGTTGAGACGGCAAAATATTTTTCGCAATTCTACTGCTTCAAACGCCTAACCAGAATGGCCTAGGGAAAAAATACACGTACCACTGTAATCGAGCGAGTTTCTACTTTCAGACTCAATAGGAATTTTTGGGTGAGGTCAATCCGTTCGCGAGATATGGGAGTTTGAAGCCAAGAAATGGTTGAGAAGGCAAAAAATTTTTCGCAATTCTGCTGCTTCAAACGCTTAATCAGAATAGTCTAGGGAAAAAATACACATACCGTTGTAATCGGGCGAGTTTTTACTTTCAGATGCAATAGGAATTTTTGGGTTAGGTCAATCCGTTCGCGAGATATGGGAGTTTGAAACTAAGAAATGGTTGAGAAGACGACAAATTTTTCGCACTTCTGCTGCTCCAAACGCTTAACCAGAATGGCCCAGGGATAAAATACACACACCTTGTAATGGGGCGTGTTTCTACTTTCAGATGCAACAGGAATTTTTGGGTTAGGTCAATCCGTTCGCGAGATATGGGAGTTTGAAGCCAAGAAATGGTTGAGAAGGCAAAAAATTTTTCGCAATTCTGCTGCTCCTAACGCTTAACCAGAATGGCCTAGGGAAAAAATACACATACCGTTGTAATCGGGCGAGTTTCTACTTTCAGATGCAACAGGAATTTTTGGGTTTGGTCAATCCGTTCGCGAGATATGGGACTTTGAAGCTAAGTAATGGTAGAGAAGGCAAAAAATTTTTCGCAATTCTGCTGCTCCAAACGCTTAACCAGAATGGCCGAGAGAAAAAATAAACGTACCGCTGTAATAGGGCGAGTTTCTACTTTCAGATGCAATAGGGATTTTTGGGTTAGGTCAATCCGTTCGCGAGATATGGGAGTTTGAAGCCAAGAAATGGTTAAGAAGGCAAAAAATTTTTCGCAATTCTACTGCTTCAAACGCTTAACCAGAATGGCCTAGGGAAAAAATACACATACCGTTGTAATCGGGCGAGTTTCTACTTTCAGACGCAATAGGAATTTTTGGGTTTGGTCAATCCGTTCGCGAGATATGGGACTTTGAAGCTAAGTAATGGTTGAGAAGGCAAAAAATTTTTCGCAATTCTGCTGCTCCAAACGCTTAACCAGAATGGCCGAGAGAAAAAATAAACGTACCGCTGTAATAGGGCGAGTTTCTACTTTCAGATGCAATAGGGATTTTTGGGTTAGGTCAATCCGTTCGCGAGATATGGGAGTTTGAAGCCAAGAAATGGTTAAGAAGGCAAAAAATTTTTCGCAATTCTACTGCTTCAAACGCTTAACCAGAATGGCCTAGGGAAAAAATACACATACCGTTGTAATCGGGCGAGTTTCTACTTTCAGATGCAATAGGAATTTTTGTGTTTGGTCAGTCCGTTCGCGAGATATGGGAGTTTGAAGACAAGAATTGGTTAAGAAGGCAAAAAATTTTTCGCAATTCTACTGCTTCAAACGCTTAACCAGATTGGCCTAGGGAAAAAATACACATACCGTTGTAATCGGTCGAGTTTCTACTTTCAGGCGCAACAGGAATTTTTGTGTTAGGTCAGTCCGTTCGCGAGATATGGGAGTTTGAAACCAAGAAATTGTTGAGAAGGCAAAATATTTTTCGCAATTCTGCTGCTCCTAACGCTTAACCAGAATGGCCTGGGGAAAAAATACACATACCGTTGTAATCGGGCGAGTTTCTACTTTCAGATGCAACAGGAATTTTTGGGTTTGGTCAATCCGTTCGCGAGATATGGGACTTTGAAGCTAAGTAATGGTTGAGAAGGCAAAAAATTTTTCGCAATTCTGCTGCTCCAAACGCTTAACCAGAGTGGCCTAGGGAAAAAATAAACGTACCGCTGTAATAGGGCGAGTTTCTACTTTCAGATGCAATAGGGATTTTTGGGTTAGGTCAATCCGTTCGCGAGATATGGGAGTTTGAAGCCAAGAAATGGTTAAGAAGGCAAAAAATTTTTCGCAATTCTACTGCTTCAAACGCTTAACCAGAATGGCCTAGGGAAAAAATACACATACCGTTGTAATCGGGCGAGTTTCTACTTTCAGACGCAATAGGAATTTTTGGGTGTGGTCAATCCGTTCGCGAGATATGGGACTTTGAAGCTAAGAAATGGTTGAGAAGGCAAAACATTTTTCGCAATTCTGCTGCTCCAAACGCTTAACCAGAATGGCCTAGGGAAAAAATACACATACCTTTGTAATCGGGCGAGTTTCTACTTTCAGACGCAATAGGAATTTTTGGGTTAGGTCAATCCGTTCGCGAGATGTGGGAGTTTGAAGCCAAGAAATGGTTGAGAAGGCAAAATATTTTTCGCAATTCTACTGCTTCAAACGCTTAACCAGAATGGCCTAGGTAAAAAATACACATACCGTTGTACTCGGGCGAGTTTCTACTTTCAGACGCAATAGGAATTTTTGGGTTAGGTCAATCCGTTCGCGAGATATGGGACTTTGAAGCTAAGAAATGGTTGAGAAGGCAAAACATTTTTCGCAATTCTGCTGCTCCAAACGCTTAACCAGAATGGCCTAGGGAAAAAATACACATACCGTTGTAATCGGGCGAGTTTCTACTTTCAGACGCAATAGGAATTTTTGGGTGTGGTCAATCCGTTCGCGAGATATGGGACTTTGAAGCTAAGAAATGGTTGAGAAGGCAAAACATTTTTCGCAATTCTGCTGCTCCAAACGCTTAACCAGAATGGCCTAGGGAAAAAATACACATACCGTTGTAATCGGGCGAGTTTCTACTTTCAGACGCAATAGGAATTTTTGGGTTAGGTCAATCCGTTCGCGAGATGTGGGAGTTTGAAGCCAAGAAATGGTTGAGAAGGCAAAATATTTTTCGCAATTCTACTGCTTCAAACGCTTAACCAGAAAGGCCTAGGTAAAAAATACACATACCGTTGTACTCGGGCGAGTTTCTACTTTCAGACGCAATAGGAATTTTTGGGTTAGGTCAATCCGTTCGCGAGATATGGGAGTTTGAAACTAAGAAATGGTTGAGAAGACGACAAATTTTTCGCACTTCTGCTGCTCCAAACGCTTAACCAGAATGGCCCAGGGATAAAATACACATACCGTTGTAATCGGGCGAGTTTCTACTTTCAGACGCAATAGGAATTTTTGGGTTTGGTCAATCCGTTCGCGAGATATGGGACTTTGAAGCTAAGAAATGGTTGAGAAGGCAAAACATTTTTCGCAATTCTGCTGCTCCAAACGCTTAACCAGAATGGCCTAGGGAAAAAATACACATACCGTTGTAATCGGGCGAGTTTCTACTTTCAGACGCAATAGGAATTTTTGTGTTAGGTCAGTCCGTTCGCGAGATATGGGAGTTTGAAACCAAGAAATTGTTGAGAAGGCAAAATATTTTTCGCAATTCTGCTGCTCCTAACGCTTAACCAGAATGGCCTGGGGAAAAAATACACATACCGTTGTAATCGGGCGAGTTTCTACTTTCAGATGCAACAGGAATTTTTGGGTTTGGTCAATCCGTTCGCGAGATATGGGACTTTGAAGCTAAGTAATGGTTGAGAAGGCAAAAAATTTTTCGCAATTCTGCTGCTCCAAACGCTTAACCAGAGTGGCCTAGGGAAAAAATAAACGTACCGCTGTAATAGGGCGAGTTTCTACTTTCAGATGCAATAGGGATTTTTGGGTTAGGTCAATCCGTTCGCGAGATATGGGAGTTTGAAGCCAAGAAATGGTTAAGAAGGCAAAAAATTTTTCGCAATTCTACTGCTTCAAACGCTTAACCAGAATGGCCTAGGGAAAAAATACACATACCGTTGTAATCGGGCGAGTTTCTACTTTCAGACGCAATAGGAATTTTTGGGTGTGGTCAATCCGTTCGCGAGATATGGGACTTTGAAGCTAAGAAATGGTTGAGAAGGCAAAACATTTTTCGCAATTCTGCTGCTCCAAACGCTTAACCAGAATGGCCTAGGGAAAAAATACACATACCGTTGTAATCGGGCGAGTTTCTACTTTCAGACGCAATAGGAATTTTTGGGTTAGGTCAATCCGTTCGCGAGATGTGGGAGTTTGAAGCCAAGAAATGGTTGAGAAGGCAAAATATTTTTCGCAATTCTACTGCTTCAAACGCTTAACCAGAATGGCCTAGGTAAAAAATACACATACCGTTGTACTCGGGCGAGTTTCTACTTTCAGACGCAATAGGAGTTTTTGGGTTAGGTCAATCCGTTCGCGAGATATGGGACTTTGAAGCTAAGAAATGGTTGAGAAGGCAAAACATTTTTCGCAATTCTGCTGCTCCAAACGCTTAACCAGAATGGCCTAGGGAAAAAATACACATACCGTTGTAATCGGGCGAGTTTCTACTTTCAGACGCAATAGGAATTTTTGGGTTTGGTCAATCCGTTCGCGAGATATGGGACTTTGAAGCTAAGAAATGGTTGAGAAGGCAAAACATTTTTCGCAATTCTGCTGCTCCAAACGCTTAACCAGAATGGCCTAGGGAAAAAATACACATACCGTTGTAATCGGGCGAGTTTCTACTTTCAGACGCAATAGGAATTTTTGGGTTAGGTCAATCCGTTCGCGAGATGTGGGAGTTTGAAGCCAAGAAATGGTTGAGAAGGCAAAATATTTTTCGCAATTCTACTGCTTCAAACGCTTAACCAGAATGGCCTAGGTAAAAAATACACATACCGTTGTACTCGGGCGAGTTTCTACTTTCAGACGCAATAGGAATTTTTGGGTTAGGTCAATCCGTTCGCGAGATATGGGAGTTTGAAACTAAGAAATGGTTGAGAAGACGACAAATTTTTCGCACTTCTGCTGCTCCAAACGCTTAACCAGAATGGCCCAGGGATAAAATACACACACCTTGTAATCGGGCGAGTTTCTACTTTCAGACGCAATAGGAATTTTTGGGTTTGGTCAATCCGTTCGCGAGATATGGGACTTTGAAGCTAAGAAATGGTTGAGAAGGCAAAACATTTTTCGCAATTCTGCTGCTCCAAACGCTTAACCAGAATGGCCGAGGGAAAAAATAAACGTACCGCTGTAATAGGGCGAGTTTCTACTTTCAGATGCAATAGGGATTTTTGGGTTAGGTCAATCCGTTCGCGAGATGTGGGAGTTTGAAGCCAAGAAATGGTTGAGAAGGCAAAATATTTTTCGCAATTCTACTGCTTCAAACGCTTAACCAGAATGGCCTAGGTAAAAAATACACATACCGTTGTACTCGGGCGAGTTTCTACTTTCAGACGCAATAGGAATTTTTGGGTTAGGTCAATCCGTTCGCGAGATATGGGAGTTTGAAACTAAGAAATGGTTGAGAAGACGACAAATTTTTCGCACTTCTGCTGCTCCAAACGCTTAACCAGAATGGCCCAGGGATAAAATACACACACCTTGTAATCGGGCGAGTTTCTACTTTCAAATGCAACAGGAATTTTTGGGTTAGGTCAATCCGTTCGCGAGATATGGGAGTTTGAAGCCAAGAAATGGTTGAGAAGGCAAAAAATTTTTCGCAATTCTGCTGCTCCTAACGCTTAACCAGAATGGCCTAGGGAAAAAATACACATACCGTTGTAATCGGGCGAGTTTCTACTTTCAGATGCAACAGGAATTTTTGGGTTTTTTCAATCCGTTCGCGAGATATGGGACTTTGAAGCTAAGTAATGGTTGAGAAGGCAAAAAATTTTTCGCAATTCTGCTGCTCCAAACGCTTAACCAGAATGGCCGAGGGAAAAAATAAACGTACCGCTGTAATAGGGCGAGTTTCTACTTTCAGATGCAATAGGGATTTTTGGGTTAGGTCAATCCGTTCGCGAGATATGGGAGTTTGAAGCCAAGAAATGGTTAAGAAGGCAAAAAATTTTTCGCAATTCTACTGCTTCAAACGCTTAACCAGAATGGCCTAGGGAAAAAATACACATACCGTTGTAATCGGGCGGGTATCTACTTTCAGACGCAATAGGAATTTTTGGGTTTGGTCAATCCGTTCGCGAGATATGGGACTTTGAAGCTAAGAAATGGTTGAAAAGGCAAAACATTTTTCGCAATTCTACTGCTTCAAACGCTTAACCAGAATGGCCTACGGAAAAAATACACATACCGTTGTAATCGGGCGAGTTTCAACTTTCAGACGCAATAGGAAATTTTGGGTTTGGTCAATCCGTTCGCGAGATATGGGACTTTGAAGCTAAGAAATGGTTGAGAAGGCAAAATATTTTTCGCAATTCTGCTGCTCCAAACGCTTAACCAGAATGGCCTAGGGAAAAAATACACATACCGTTGTAATCGGGCGAGTTTCTACTTTCAGACGCAATAGGAATTTTTGGGTTAGGTCAATCCGTTCGCGAGATGTGGGAGTTTGAAGCCAAGAAATGGTTGAGAAGGCAAAATATTTTTCGCAATTCTACTGCTTCAAACGCTTAACCAGAATGGCCTAGGGAAAAAATACACGTACCGCTGTAATCGAGCGAGTTTCTACTTTCAGACGCAATAGGAATTTTTGGGTGAGGTCAATCCCTTCGCGAGATATGGGAGTTTGAAGCCAAGAAATGGTTGAGAAGGCAAAAAATTTTTCGCAATTCTGCTGCTTCAAACGCTTAACCAGAATAGCCTAGGGAAAAAATACACATACCGTTGTAATCGGGCGAGTTTCTACTTTCAGATGCAACAGGAATTTTTGGGTTTGGTCAATCCGTTCGCGAGATATGGGACTTTGAAGCTAAGAAATGGTTGAGAAGGCAAAACATTTTTCGCAATTCTGCTGCTCCAAACGCTTAATCAGAATGGCCTAGGGAAAAAATACACATACCGATGTAATCGGGCGAGTTTCTACTTTCAGATGTAACAGGAATTTTTGGGTTATGTCAATCCTTTTGCGAGATATGGGAGTTTGAAGCTAAGAAATGGTTGAGAAGACAACAAATTTTTCGCAATTCTGCTGCTCCAAACGCTTAACCAGAATGGCCTAGGGAAAAAATACACGTACCGCTGTAATCGATCGAGTTTTTACTTTCAGATGCAATAGGAATTTTTGGGTTAGGTCAATCCGTTCGCGAGATATGGGAGTTTGAAACTAAGAAATGGTTGAGAAGACGACAAATTTTTCGCACTTCTGCTGCTCCAAACGCTTAACCAGAATGGCCCAGGGATAAAATAAACACACCTTGTAATCGGGCGAGTTTCTACTTTCAGATGCAACAGGAATTTTTGGGTTAGGTCAATCCGTTCGCGAGATATGGGAGTTTGAAGCCAAGAAATGGTTGAGAAGGCAAAAAATTTTTCGCAATTCTGCTGCTCCTAACGCTTAACCAGAATGGCCTAGGGAAAAAATACACATACCGTTGTAATCGGGCGAGTTTCTACTTTCAGATGCAACAGGAATTTTTGGGTTTGGTCAATCCGTTCGCGAGATATGGGAGTTTGAAGCCAAGAAATGGTTAAGAAGGCAAAAAATTTTTCGCAATTCTACTGCTTCAAACGCTTAACCAGAATGGCCTAGGGAAAAAATACACATACCGTTGTAATCGGGCGAGTTTCTACTTTCAGACGCAATAGGAATTTTTGGGTTAGGTCAATCCGTTCGCGAGATGTGGGAGTTTGAAGCCAAGAAATGGTTGAGAAGGCAAAATATTTTTCGCAATTCTACTGCTTCAAACGCTTAACCAGAATGGCCTAGGTAAAAAATACACATACCGTTGTACTCGGGCGAGTTTCTACTTTCAGACGCAATAGGAATTTTTGGGTTAGGTCAATCCGTTCGCGAGATATGGGAGTTTGAAACTAAGAAATGGTTGAGAAGACGACAAATTTTTCGAACTTCTGCTGCTCCAAACGCTTAACCAGAATGGCCCAGGGATAAAATACACACACCTTGTAATCGGGCGAGTTTCGACTTTCAGATGCAACAGGAATCTTTGGGTTAGGTCAATCCGTTCCCGAGATATGGGAGTTTGAAGCCAAGAAATGGTTGAGAAGGCAAAAAATTTTTCGCAATTCTGCTGCTCCTAACGCTTAACCAGAATGGCCTAGGGAAAAAATACACATACCGTTGTAATCGGGCGAGTTTCTACTTTCAGATGCAACAGGAATTTTTGGGTTTGGTCAATCCGTTCGCGAGATATGGGACTTTGAAGCTAAGTAATGGTTGAGAAGGCAAAAAATTTTTCGCAATTCTGCTGCTCCAAACGCTTAACCAGAATGGCCGAGGGAAAAAATAAACGTACCGCTGTAATAGGGCGAGTTTCTACTTTCAGATGCAATAGGGATTTTTGGGTTAGGTCAATCCGTTCGCGAGATATGGGAGTTTGAAGCCAAGAAATGGTTAAGAAGGCAAAAAATTTTTCGCAATTCTACTGCTTCAAACGCTTAACCAGAATGGCCTAGGGAAAAAATACACATACCGTTGTAATCGGGCGAGTTTCTACTTTCAGACGCAATAGGAATTTTTGGGTTTGGTCAATCCGTTCGCGAGATATGGGACTTTGAAGCTAAGAAATGGTTGAGAAGGCAAAACATTTTTCGCAATTCTACTGCTTCAAACGCTTAACCAGAATGGCCTAGGGAAAAAATACACATACCGTTGTAATCGGGCGAGTTTCAACTTTCAGACGCAATAGGAATTTTTGGGTTTGGTCAATCCGTTCGCGAGATATGGGACTTTGAAGCTAAGAAATGGTTGA
Source organism: Ptiloglossa arizonensis (assembly GCF_051014685.1). Taxonomy (NCBI): domain Eukaryota; kingdom Metazoa; phylum Arthropoda; class Insecta; order Hymenoptera; family Colletidae; genus Ptiloglossa; species Ptiloglossa arizonensis. The sequence continues at coordinate 401,693 of NW_027478667.1, forward strand.
GAAGGCAAAACATTTTTCGCAATTCTGCTGCTCCAAACGCTTAACCAGAATGGCCTAGGGAAAAAATACACATACCGTTGTAATCGAGCGAGTTTCTACTTTCAGACGCAATAGGAATTTTTGGGTTAGGTCAATCCGTTCGCGAGATGTTGGAGTTTGAAGCCAAGAAATGGTTGATGCGGCAAAATATTTTTCGCAATTCTACTGCTTCAAACGCTTAACCAGAATGGCCTAGGGAAAAAATACACGTACCGCTGTAATCGAGCGAGTTTCTACTTTCAGACGCAATAGGAATTTTTGGGTGAGGTCAATCCGTTCGCGAGATATGGGAGTTTGAAGCAAAGAAATGGTTGAGAAGGCAAAAAATTTTTCGCAATTCTGCTGCTTCAAACGCTTAACCAGAATAGCCTAGGGAAAAAATACACATACCGTTGTAATCGGGCGAGTTTCTACTTTCAGATGCAACAGGAATTTTTGGGTTTGGTCAATCCATTCGCGAGATATGGGACCTTGAAGCTAAGAAATGGTTGAGAAGGCAAAACATTTTTCGCAATTCTGCTGCTCCAAACGCTTAACCAGAATGACCTAGGGAAAAAATACACGTACCGCTGTAATCGATCGAGTTTTTACTTTCAGATGCAATAGGAATTTTTGGGTTAGGTCAATCCGTTCGCGAGATATGGGAGTTTGAAACTAAGAAATGGTTGAGAAGACGACAAATTTTTCGCACTTCTGCTGCTCCAAACGCTTAACCAGAATGGCCCAGGGATAAAATACACACACCTTGTAATGGGGCGAGTTTCTACTTTCAGATGCAACAGGAATTTTTGGGTTAGGTCAATCCGTTCGCGAGATATGGGAGTTTGAAGCCAAGAAATGGTTGAGAAGGCAAAAAATTTTTCGAAATTCTGCTGCTCCTAACGCTTAACCAGAATGGCCTAGGGAAAAAATACACATACCGTTGTAATCGGGCGAGTTTCTACTTTCAGATGCAACAGGAATTTTTGGGTTTGGTCAATCCGTTCGCGAGATATGGGACTTTGAAGCTAAGAAATGGTTGAGAAGGCAAAACATTTTTCGCAATTCTGCTGCTCCAAACGCTTAACCAGAATGGCCTAGGGAAAAAATAAACGTACCGCTGTAATAGGGCGAGTTTCTACTTTCAGATGCAATAGGGATTTTTGGGTTAGGTCAATCCGTTCGCGAGATATGGGAGTTTGAAGCCAAGAAATGGTTAAGAAGGCAAAAAATTTTTCGCAATTCTACTGCTTCAAACGCTTAACCAGAATGGCCCTTGGAAAAAATACACATACCGTTGTAATCGGGCGAGTTTCTACTTTCAGACGCAACAGGAATTTTTGGGTTTGGTCAATCCGTTCGCGAGATATGGGACTTTGAAGCTAAGTAATGGTTGAGAAGGCAAAAAATTTTTCGCAATTCTGCTGCTCCAAACGCTTAACCAGAATGGCCGAGGGAAAAAATAAACGTACCGCTGTAATAGGGCGAGTTTCTACTTTCAGATGCAATAGGGATTTTTGGGTTAGGTCAATCCGTTCGCGAGATATGGGAGTTTGAAGCCAAGAAATGGTTAAGAAGGCAAAAAATTTTTCGCAATTCTACTGCTTCAAACGCTTAACCAGAATGGCCTAGGGAGAAAATACACATACCGTTGTAATCGGGCGAGTTTCAACTTTCAGACGCAATAGGAATTTTTGGGTTTGGTCAATCCGTTCGCGAGATATGGGACTTTGAAGCTAAGAAATGGTTGAGAAGGCAAAACATTTTTCGCAATTCTGCTGCTCCAAACGCTTAACCAGAATGGCCTAGGGAAAAAATACACATACCGTTGTAATCGGGCGAGTTTCTACTTTCAGACGCAATAGGAATTTTTGGGTTAGGTCAATCCGTTCGCGAGATGTGGGAGTTTGAAGCCAAGAAATGGTTGAGAAGGCAAAATATTTTTCGCAATTCTACTGCTTCAAACGCTTAACCAGAATGGCCTAGGGAAAAAATACACGTACCGCTGTAATCGAGCGAGTTTCTACTTTCAGACGCAATAGGAATTTTTGGGTGAGGTCAATCCGTTCGCGAGATATGGGAGTTTGAAGCCAAGAAATGGTTGAGAAGGCAAAAAATTTTTCGCAATTCTGCTGCTTCAAACGCTTAACCAGAATAGCCTAGGGAAAAAATACACATACCGTTGTAATCGGGCGAGTTTCTACTTTCAGATGCAACAGGAATTTTTGGGTTTGGTCAATCCGTTCGCGAGATATGGGACTTTGAAGCTAAGAAATGGTTGAGAAGGCAAAACATTTTTCGCAATTCTGCTGCTCCAAACGCTTAACCAGAATGGCCTAGGGAAAAAATACACGTACCGCTGTAATCGATCGAGTTTCTACTTTCAGATGCAATAGGAATTTTTGGGTTAGGTCAATCCGTTCGCGAGATATGGGAGTTTGAAGCCAAGAAATGGTTGAGAAGGCAAAAAATTTTTCGCAATTCTGCTGCTTCAAACGCTTAATCAGAATGGCCTAGGGAAAAAATACACATACCGATGTAATCGGGCGAGTTTCTACTTTCAGATGTAACAGGAATTTTTGGGTTATGTCAATCGTTTTGCGAGATATGGGAGTTTGAAGCTAAGAAATGGTTGAGAAGACAACAAATTTTTCGCAATTCTGCTGCTCCAAACGCTTAACCAGAATGGCCTAGGGAAAAAATACACGTACCGCTGTAATCGATCGAGTTTTTACTTTCAGATGCAAGAGGAATTTTTGGGTTAGGTCAATCCGTTCGCGAGATATGGGAGTTTGAAACTAAGAAATGGTTGAGAAGACGACAAATTTTTCGCACTTCTGCTGCTCCAAACGCTTAACCAGAATGGCCCAGGGATAAAATACACACACCTTGTAATCGGGCGAGTTTCTACTTTCAGATGCAACAGGAATTTTTGGGTTAGGTCAATCCGTTCGCGAGATGTTGGAGTTTGAAGCCAAGAAATGGTTGAGGCGGCAAAATATTTTTCGCAATTCTACTGCTTCAAACGCTTAACCAGAATGGCCTAGGGAAAAAATACACGTACCGCTGTAATCGAGCGAGTTTCTACTTTCAGACGCAATAGGAATTTTTGGGTGAGGTCAATCCGTTCGCGAGATATGGGAGTTTGAAGCAAAGAAATGGTTGAGAAGGCAAAAAATTTTTCGCAATTCTGCTGCTTCAAACGCTTAACCAGAATAGCCTAGGGAAAAAATACACATACCGTTGTAATCGGGCGAGTTTCTACTTTCAGATGCAACAGGAATTTTTGGGTTTGGTCAATCCATTCGCGAGATATGGGACTTTGAAGCTAAGAAATGGTTGAGAAGGCAAAACATTTTTCGCAATTCTGCTGCTCCAAACGCTTAACCAGAATGACCTAGGGAAAAAATACACGTACCGCTGTAATCGATCGAGTTTTTACTTTCAGATGCAATAGGAATTTTTGGGTTAGGTCAATCCGTTCGCGAGATATGGGAGTTTGAAACTAAGAAATGGTTGAGAAGACGACAAATTTTTCGCACTTCTGCTGCTCCAAACGCTTAACCAGAATGGCCCAGGGATAAAATACACACACCTTGTAATGGGGCGAGTTTCTACTTTCAGATGCAACAGGAATTTTTGGGTTAGGTCAATCCGTTCGCGAGATATGGGAGTTTGAAGCCAAGAAATGGTTGAGAAGGCAAAAAATTTTTCGAAATTCTGCTGCTCCTAACGCTTAACCAGAATGGCCTAGGGAAAAAATACACATACCGTTGTAATCGGGCGAGTTTCTACTTTCAGATGCAACAGGAATTTTTGGGTTTGGTCAATCCGTTCGCGAGATATGGGACTTTGAAGCTAAGAAATGGTTGAGAAGGCAAAACATTTTTCGCAATTCTGCTGCTCCAAACGCTTAACCAGAATGGCCTAGGGAAAAAATAAACGTACCGCTGTAATAGGGCGAGTTTCTACTTTCAGATGCAATAGGGATTTTTGGGTTAGGTCAATCCGTTCGCGAGATATGGGAGTTTGAAGCCAAGAAATGGTTAAGAAGGCAAAAAATTTTTCGCAATTCTACTGCTTCAAACGCTTAACCAGAATGGCCCTTGGAAAAAATACACATACCGTTGTAATCGGGCGAGTTTCTACTTTCAGACGCAATAGGAATTTTTGGGTTTGGTCAATCCGTTCGCGAGATATGGGACTTTGAAGCTAAGAAATGGTTGAGAAGGCAAAACATTTTTCGCAATTCTGCTGCTCCAAACGCTTAACCAGAATGGCCTAGGGAAAAAATACACATACCGTTGTAATCGGGCGAGTTTCTACTTTCAGACGCAATAGGAATTTTTGGGTTAGGTCAATCCGTTCGCGAGATGTGGGAGTTTGAAGCCAAGAAATGGTTGAGAAGGCAAAATATTTTTCGCAATTCTGCTGCTCCTAACGCTTAACCAGAATGGCCTAGGGAAAAAATACACATACCGTTGTAATCGGGCGAGTTTCTACTTTCAGATGCAACAGGAATTTTTGGGTTTGGTCAATCCGTTCGCGAGATATGGGACTTTGAAGCTAAGTAATGGTTGAGAAGGCAAAAAATTTTTCGCAATTCTGCTGCTCCAAACGCTTAACCAGAATGGCCGAGGGAAAAAATAAACGTACCGCTGTAATAGGGCGAGTTTCTACTTTCAGATGCAATAGGGATTTTTGGGTTAGGTCAATCCGTTCGCGAGATATGGGAGTTTGAAGCCAAGAAATGGTTAAGAAGGCAAAAAATTTTTCGCAATTCTACTGCTTCAAACGCTTAACCAGAATGGCCTAGGGAGAAAATACACATACCGTTGTAATCGGGCGAGTTTCAACTTTCAGACGCAATAGGAATTTTTGGGTTTGGTCAATCCGTTCGCAAGATATGGGACTTTGAAGCTAAGAAATGGTTGAGAAGGCAAAACATTTTTCGCAATTCTGCTGCTCCAAACGCTTAACCAGAATGGCCTAGGGAAAAAATACACATACCGTTGTAATCGGGCGAGTTTCTACTTTCAGACGCAATAGGAATTTTTGGGTTAGGTCAATCCGTTCGCGAGATGTGGGAGTTTGAAGCCAAGAAATGGTTGAGAAGGCAAAATATTTTTCGCAATTCTACTGCTTCAAACGCTTAACCAGAATGGCCTAGGGAAAAAATACACGTACCGCTGTAATCGAGCGAGTTTCTACTTTCAGACGCAATAGGAATTTTTGAGTGAGGTCAATCCGTTCGCGAGATATGGGAGTTTGAAGCCAAGAAATGGTTGAGAAGGCAAAAAATTTTTCGCAATTCTGCTGCTTCAAACGCTTAACCAGAATAGCCTAGGGAAAAAATACACATACCGTTGTAATCGGGCGAGTTTCTACTTTCAGATGCAACAGGAATTTTTGGGTTTGGTCAATCCGTTCGCGAGATATGGGACTTTGAAGCTAAGAAATGGTTGAGAAGGCAAAACATTTTTCGCAATTCTGCTGCTCCAAACGCTTAACCAGAATGGCCTAGGGAAAAAATACACGTACCGCTGTAATCGATCGAGTTTCTACTTTCAGATGCAATAGGAATTTTTGGGTTAGGTCAATCCGTTCGCGAGATATGGGAGTTTGAAGCCAAGAAATGGTTGAGAAGGCAAAAAATTTTTCGCAATTCTGCTGCTTCAAACGCTTAATCAGAATGGCCTAGGGAAAAAATACACATACCGATGTAATCGGGCGAGTTTCTACTTTCAGATGTAACAGGAATTTTTGGGTTATGTCAACCGTTTTGCGAGATATGGGAGTTTGAAGCTAAGAAATGGTTGAGAAGACAACAAATTTTTCGCAATTCTGCTGCTCCAAACGCTTAACCAGAATGGCCTAGGGAAAAAATACACGTACCGCTGTAATCGATCGAGTTTTTACTTTCAGATGCAATAGGAATTTTTGGGTTAGGTCAATCCGTTCGCGAGATATGGGAGTTTGAAACTAAGAAATGGTTGAGAAGACGACAAATTTTTCGCACTTCTGCTGCTCCAAACGCTTAACCAGAATGGCCCAGGGATAAAATACACACACCTTGTAATCGGGCGAGTTTCTACTTTCAGATGCAACAGGAATTTTTGGGTTAGGTCAATCCATTCGCGAGATATGGGAGTTTGAAGCCAAGAAATGGTTGAGAAGGCAAAAAATTTTTCGCAATTCTGCTGCTCCTAACGCTTAACCAGAATGGCCTAGGGAAAAAATACACATACCGTTGTAATCGGGCGAGTTTCAACTTTCAGACGCAATAGGAATTTTTGGGTTTGGTCAATCCGTTCGCGAGATATGGGACTTTGAAGCTAAGAAATGGTTGAGAAGGCAAAACATTTTTCGCAATTCTGCTGCTCCAAACGCTTAACCAGAATGGCCTAGGGAAAAAATAAACGTACCGCTGTAATAGGGCGAGTTTCTACTTTCAGATGCAATAGGGATTTTTGGGTTAGGTCAATCCGTTCGCGAGATATGGGAGTTTGAAGCCAAGAAATGGTTAAGAAGGCAAAAAATTTTTCGCAATTCTACTGCTTCAAACGCTTAACCAGAATGGCCCTTGGAAAAAATACACATACCGTTGTAATCGGGCGAGTTTCTACTTTCAGACGCAATAGGAATTTTTGGGTTTGGTCAATCCGTTCGCGAGATATGGGACTTTGAAGCTAAGAAATGGTTGAGAAGGCAAAACATTTTTCGCAATTCTGCTGCTCCAAACGCTTAACCAGAATGGCCTAGGGAAAAAATACACATACCGTTGTAATCGGGCGAGTTTCTACTTTCAGACGCAATAGGAATTTTTGGGTTAGGTCAATCCGTTCGCGAGATGTGGGAGTTTGAAGCCAAGAAATGGTTGAGAAGGCAAAATATTTTTCGCAATTCTACTGCTTCAAACGCTTAACCAGAATGGCCTAGGTAAAAAATACACATACCGTTGTACTCGGGCGAGTTTCTACTTTCAGACGCAATAGGAATTTTTGGGTTAGGTCAATCCGTTCGCGAGATATGGGAGTTTGAAACTAAGAAATGGTTGAGAAGACGACAAATTTTTCGCACTTCTGCTGCTCCAAACGCTTAACCAGAATGGCCCAGGGATAAAATACACACACCTTGTAATCGGGCGAGTTTCTACTTTCAGATGCAACAGGAATTTTTGGGTTAGGTCAATCCGTTCGCGAGATATGGGAGTTTGAAGCCAAGAAATGGTTGAGAAGGCAAAAAATTTTTCGCAATTCTGCTGCTCCTAACGCTTAACCAGAATGGCCTAGGGAAAAAATACACATACCGTTGTAATCGGGCGAGTTTCTACTTTCAGATGCAACAGGAATTTTTGGGTTTGGTCAATCCGTTCGCGAGATATGGGACTTTGAAGCTAAGTAATGGTTGAGAAGGCAAAAAATTTTTCGCAATTCTGCTGCTCCAAACGCTTAACCAGAATGGCCGAGGGAAAAAATAAACGTACCGCTGTAATAGGGCGAGTTTCTACTTTCAGATGCAATAGGGATTTTTGGGTTAGGTCAATCCGTTCGCGAGATATGGGAGTTTGAAGCCAAGAAATGGTTAAGAAGGCAAAAAATTTTTCGCAATTCTACTGCTTCAAACGCTTAACCAGAATGGCCTAGGGAGAAAATACACATACCGTTGTAATCGGGCGAGTTTCAACTTTCAGACGCAATAGGAATTTTTGGGTTTGGTCAATCCGTTCGCAAGATATGGGACTTTGAAGCTAAGAAATGGTTGAGAAGGCAAAACATTTTTCGCAATTCTGCTGCTCCAAACGCTTAACCAGAATGGCCTAGGGAAAAAATACACATACCGTTGTAATCGGGCGAGTTTCTACTTTCAGACGCAATAGGAATTTTTGGGTTAGGTCAATCCGTTCGCGAGATGTGGGAGTTTGAAGCCAAGAAATGGTTGAGAAGGCAAAATATTTTTCGCAATTCTACTGCTTCAAACGCTTAACCAGAATGGCCTAGGGAAAAAATACACGTACCGCTGTAATCGAGCGAGTTTCTACTTTCAGACGCAATAGGAATTTTTGAGTGAGGTCAATCCGTTCGCGAGATATGGGAGTTTGAAGCCAAGAAATGGTTGAGAAGGCAAAAAATTTTTCGCAATTCTGCTGCTTCAAACGCTTAACCAGAATAGCCTAGGGAAAAAATACACATACCGTTGTAATCGGGCGAGTTTCTACTTTCAGATGCAACAGGAATTTTTGGGTTTGGTCAATCCGTTCGCGAGATATGGGACTTTGAAGCTAAGAAATGGTTGAGAAGGCAAAACATTTTTCGCAATTCTGCTGCTCCAAACGCTTAACCAGAATGGCCTAGGGAAAAAATACACGTACCGCTGTAATCGATCGAGTTTCTACTTTCAGATGCAATAGGAATTTTTGGGTTAGGTCAATCCGTTCGCGAGATATGGGAGTTTGAAGCCAAGAAATGGTTGAGAAGGCAAAAAATTTTTCGCAATTCTGCTGCTTCAAACGCTTAATCAGAATGGCCTAGGGAAAAAATACACATACCGATGTAATCGGGCGAGTTTCTACTTTCAGATGTAACAGGAATTTTTGGGTTATGTCAACCGTTTTGCGAGATATGGGAGTTTGAAGCTAAGAAATGGTTGAGAAGACAACAAATTTTTCGCAATTCTGCTGCTCCAAACGCTTAACCAGAATGGCCTAGGGAAAAAATACACGTACCGCTGTAATCGATCGAGTTTTTACTTTCAGATGCAATAGGAATTTTTGGGTTAGGTCAATCCGTTCGCGAGATATGGGAGTTTGAAACTAAGAAATGGTTGAGAAGACGACAAATTTTTCGCACTTCTGCTGCTCCAAACGCTTAACCAGAATGGCCCAGGGATAAAATACACACACCTTGTAATCGGGCGAGTTTCTACTTTCAGATGCAACAGGAATTTTTGGGTTAGGTCAATCCATTCGCGAGATATGGGAGTTTGAAGCCAAGAAATGGTTGAGAAGGCAAAAAATTTTTCGCAATTCTGCTGCTCCTAACGCTTAACCAGAATGGCCTAGGGAAAAAATACACATACCGTTGTAATCGGGCGAGTTTCAACTTTCAGACGCAATAGGAATTTTTGGGTTTGGTCAATCCGTTCGCGAGATATGGGACTTTGAAGCTAAGAAATGGTTGAGAAGGCAAAACATTTTTCGCAATTCTGCTGCTCCAAACGCTTAACCAGAATGGCCTAGGGAAAAAATACACATACCGTTGTAATCGGGCGAGTTTCTACTTTCAGACGCAATAGGAATTTTTGGGTTAGGTCAATCCGTTCGCGAGATGTGGGAGTTTGAAGCCAAGAAATGGTTGAGAAGGCAAAATATTTTTCGCAATTCTACTGCTTCAAACGCTTAACCAGAATGGCCTAGGGAAAAAATACACGTACCGCTGTAATCGAGTGAGTTTCTACTTTCAGACGCAATAGGAATTTTTGGGTGAGGTCAATCCGTTCGCGAGATATGGGAGTTTGAAGCCAAGAAATGGTTGAGAAGGCAAAAAATTTTTCGCAATTCTGCTGCTTCAAACGCTTAACCAGAATAGCCTAGGGAAAAAATACACATACCGTTGTAATCGGGCGAGTTTCTACTTTCAGATGCAACAGGAATTTTTGGGTTAGGTCAATCCGTTCGCGAGATGTGGGAGTTTGAAGCCAAGAAATGGTTGAGAAGGCAAAATATTTTTCGCAATTCTACTGCTTCAAACGCTTAACCAGAATGGCCTAGGTAAAAAATACACATACCGTTGTAATCGGGCGAGTTTCTACTTTCAGATGCAACAGGAATTTTTGGGTTTGGTCAATCCGTTCGCGAGATATGGGACTTTGAAGCTAAGTAATGGTTGAGAAGGCAAAAAATTTTTCGCAATTCTGCTGCTCCAAACGCTTAACCAGAATGGCCGAGGGAAAAAATACACGTACCGCTGTAATCGATCGAGTTTTTACTTTCAGATGCAATAGGAATTTTTGGGTTAGGTCAATCCGTTCGCGAGATATGGGAGTTTGAAACTAAGAAATGGTTGAGAAGACGACAAATTTTTCGCACTTCTGCTGCTCCAAACGCTTAACCAGAATGGCCCAGGGATAAAATACACACACCTTGTAATGGGGCGAGTTTCTACTTTCAGATGCAACAGGAATTTTTGGGTTAGGTCAATCCGTTCGCGAGATATGGGAGTTTGAAGCCAAGAAATGGTTCAGAAGGCAAAAAATTTTCCGCAATTCTGCTGCTCCTAACGCTTAACCAGAATGGCCTAGGGAAAAAATACACATACCGTTGTAATCGGGCGAGTTTCTACTTTCAGATGCAACAGGAATTTTTGGGTTTGGTCAATCCGTTCGCGAGATATGGGACTTTGAAGCTAAGTAATGGTTGAGAAGGCAAAAAATTTTTCGCAATTCTGCTGCTCCAAACGCTTAACCAGAATGGCCGAGGGAAAAAATAAACGTACCGCTGTAATAGGGCGAGTTTCTACTTTCAGATGCAATAGGGATTTTTGGGTTAGGTCAATCCGTTCGCGAGATATGGGAGTTTGAAGCCAAGAAATGGTTAAGAAGGCAAAAAATTTTTCGCAATTCTACTGCTTCAAACGCTTAACCAGAATGGCCTAGGGAAAAAATACACATACCGTTGTAATCGGGCGAGTTTCTACTTTCAGACGCAATAGGAATTTTTGGGTTTGGTCAATCCGTTCGCGAGATATGGGACTTTGAAGCTAAGAAATGGTTGAGAAGGCAAAACATTTTTCGCAATTCTGCTGCTCCAAACGCTTAACCAGAATGGCCTAGGGAAAAAATACACATACCGTTGTAATCGGGCGAGTTTCTACTTTCAGACGCAATAGGAATTTTTGGGTTAGGTCAATCCGTTCGCGAGATGTGGGAGTTTGAAGCCAAGAAATGGTTGAGAAGGCAAAATATTTTTCGCAATTCTACTGCTTCAAACGCTTAACCAGAATGGCCTAGGTAAAAAATACACATACCGTTGTACTCGGGCGAGTTTCTACTTTCAGACGCAATAGGAATTTTTGGGTTAGGTCAATCCGTTCGCGAGATATGGGAGTTTGAAACTAAGAAATGGTTGAGAAGACGACAAATTTTTCGAACTTCTGCTGCTCCAAACGCTTAACCAGAATGGCCCAGGGATAAAATACACACACCTTGTAATCGGGCGAGTTTCGACTTTCAGATGCAACAGGAATCTTTGGGTTAGGTCAATCCGTTCGCGAGATATGGGAGTTTGAAGCCAAGAAATGGTTGAGAAGGCAAAAAATTTTTCGCAATTCTGCTGCTCCTAACGCTTAACCAGAATGGCCTAGGGAAAAAATACACATACCGTTGTAATCGGGCGAGTTTCTACTTTCAGATGCAACAGGAATTTTTGGGTTTGGTCAATCCGTTCGCGAGATATGGGACTTTGAAGCTAAGTAATGGTTGAGAAGGCAAAAAATTTTTCGCAATTCTGCTGCTCCAAACGCTTAACCAGAATGGCCGAGGGAAAAAATAAACGTACCGCTGTAATAGGGCGAGTTTCTACTTTCAGATGCAATAGGGATTTTTGGGTTAGGTCAATCCGTTCGCGAGATATGGGAGTTTGAAGCCAAGAAATGGTTAAGAAGGCAAAAAATTTTTCGCAATTCTACTGCTTCAAACGCTTAACCAGAATGGCCTAGGGAAAAAATACACATACCGTTGTAATCGGGCGAGTTTCTACTTTCAGACGCAATAGGAATTTTTGGGTTTGGTCAATCCGTTCGCGAGATATGGGACTTTGAAGCTAAGAAATGGTTGAGAAGGCAAAACATTTTTCGCAATTCTACTGCTTCAAACGCTTAACCAGAATGGCCTAGGGAAAAAATACACATACCGTTGTAATCGGGCGAGTTTCTACTTTCAGACGCAATAGGAATTTTTGGGTTAGGTCAATCCGTTCGCGAGATGTGGGAGTTTGAAGCCAAGAAATGGTTGAGAAGGCAAAATATTTTTCGCAATTCTACTGCTTCAAACGCTTAACCAGAATGGCCTAGGTAAAAAATACACATACCGTTGTACTCGGGCGAGTTTCTACTTTCAGACGCAATAGGAATTTTTGGGTTAGGTCAATCCGTTCGCGAGATATGGGAGTTTGAAACTAAGAAATGGTTGAGAAGACGACAAATTTTTCGAACTTCTGCTGCTCCAAACGCTTAACCAGAATGGCCCAGGGATAAAATACACACACCTTGTAATCGGGCGAGTTTCGACTTTCAGATGCAACAGGAATCTTTGGGTTAGGTCAATCCGTTCGCGAGATATGGGAGTTTGAAGCCAAGAAATGGTTGAGAAGGCAAAAAATTTTTCGCAATTCTGCTGCTCCTAACGCTTAACCAGAATGGCCTAGGGAAAAAATACACATACCGTTGTAATCGGGCGAGTTTCTACTTTCAGATGCAACAGGAATTTTTGGGTTTGGTCAATCCGTTCGCGAGATATGGGACTTTGAAGCTAAGTAATGGTTGAGAAGGCAAAAAATTTTTCGCAATTCTGCTGCTCCAAACGCTTAACCAGAATGGCCGAGGGAAAAAATAAACGTACCGCTGTAATAGGGCGAGTTTCTACTTTCAGATGCAATAGGGATTTTTGGGTTAGGTCAATCCGTTCGCGAGATATGGGAGTTTGAAGCCAAGAAATGGTTAAGAAGGCAAAAAATTTTTCGCAATTCTACTGCTTCAAACGCTTAACCAGAATGGCCTAGGGAAAAAATACACATACCGTTGTAATCGGGCGAGTTTCTACTTTCAGACGCAATAGGAATTTTTGGGTTTGGTCAATCCGTTCGCGAGATATGGGACTTTGAAGCTAAGAAATGGTTGAGAAGGCAAAACATTTTTCGCAATTCTACTGCTTCAAACGCTTAACCAGAATGGCCTAGGGAAAAAATACACATACCGTTGTAATCGGGCGAGTTTCTACTTTCAGACGCAATAGGAATTTTTGGGTTAGGTCAATCCGTTCGCGAGATGTGGGAGTTTGAAGCCAAGAAATGGTTGAGAAGGCAAAATATTTTTCGCAATTCTACTGCTTCAAACGCTTAACCAGAATGGCCTAGGTAAAAAATACACATACCGTTGTACTCGGGCGAGTTTCTACTTTCAGACGCAATAGGAATTTTTGGGTTAGGTCAATCCGTTCGCGAGATATGGGAGTTTGAAACTAAGAAATGGTTGAGAAGACGACAAATTTTTCGAACTTCTGCTGCTCCAAACGCTTAACCAGAATGGCCCAGGGATAAAATACACACACCTTGTAATCGGGCGAGTTTCGACTTTCAGATGCAACAGGAATCTTTGGGTTAGGTCAATCCGTTCGCGAGATATGGGAGTTTGAAGCCAAGAAATGGTTGAGAAGGCAAAAAATTTTTCGCAATTCTGCTGCTCCTAACGCTTAACCAGAATGGCCTAGGGAAAAAATACACATACCGTTGTAATCGGGCGAGTTTCTACTTTCAGATGCAACAGGAATTTTTGGGTTTGGTCAATCCGTTCGCGAGATATGGGACTTTGAAGCTAAGTAATGGTTGAGAAGGCAAAAAATTTTTCGCAATTCTGCTGCTCCAAACGCTTAACCAGAATGGCCGAGGGAAAAAATAAACGTACCGCTGTAATAGGGCGAGTTTCTACTTTCAGATGCAATAGGGATTTTTGGGTTAGGTCAATCCGTTCGCGAGATATGGGAGTTTGAAGCCAAGAAATGGTTAAGAAGGCAAAAAATTTTTCGCAATTCTACTGCTTCAAACGCTTAACCAGAATGGCCTAGGGAAAAAATACACATACCGTTGTAATCGGGCGAGTTTCTACTTTCAGACGCAATAGGAATTTTTGGGTTTGGTCAATCCGTTCGCGAGATATGGGACTTTGAAGCTAAGAAATGGTTGAGAAGGCAAAACATTTTTCGCAATTCTACTGCTTCAAACGCTTAACCAGAATGGCCTAGGGAAAAAATACACATACCGTTGTAATCGGGCGAGTTTCTACTTTCAGACGCAATAGGAATTTTTGGGTTAGGTCAATCCGTTCGCGAGATGTGGGAGTTTGAAGCCAAGAAATGGTTGAGAAGGCAAAATATTTTTCGCAATTCTACTGCTTCAAACGCTTAACCAGAATGGCCTAGGGAAAAAATACACATACCGCTGTAATCGGGCGAGTTTCTACTTTCAGATGCAACAGGAATTTTTGGGTTTGGTCAATCCGTTCGCGAGATATGGGACTTTGAAGCTAAGTAATGGTTGAGAAGGCAAAAAATTTTTCGCAATTCTGCTGCTCCAAACGCTTAACCAGAATGGCCGAGGGAAAAAATACACGTACCGCTGTAATCGATCGAGTTTTTACTTTCAGATGCAATAGGAATTTTTGGGTTAGGTCAATCCGTTCGCGAGATATGGGAGTTTGAAACTAAGAAATGGTTGAGAAGACGACAAATTTTTCGCACTTCTGCTGCTCCAAACGCTTAACCAGAATGGCCCAGGGATAAAATACACACACCTTGTAATGGGGCGAGTTTCTACTTTCAGATGCAACAGGAATTTTTGGGTTAGGTCAATCCGTTCGCGAGATATGGGAGTTTGAAGCCAAGAAATGGTTGAGAAGGCAAAAAATTTTTCGCAATTCTGCTGCTCCTAACGCTTAACCAGAATGGCCTAGGGAAAAAATACACATACCGTTGTAATCGGGCGAGTTTCTACTTTCAGATGCAACAGGAATTTTTGGGTTTGGTCAATCCGTTCGCGAGATATGGGACTTTGAAGCTAAGTAATGGTTGAGAAGGCAAAAAATTTTTCGCAATTCTGCTGCTCCAAACGCTTAACCAGAATGGCCGAGGGAAAAAATAAACGTACCGCTGTAATAGGGCGAGTTTCTACTTTCAGATGCAATAGGGATTTTTGGGTTAGGTCAATCCGTTCGCGAGATATGGGAGTTTGAAGCCAAGAAATGGTTAAGAAGGCAAAAAATTTTTCGCAATTCTACTGCTTCAAACGCTTAACCAGAATGGCCTAGGGAAAAAATACACATACCGTTGTAATCGGGCGAGTTCCTACTTTCAGACGCAATAGGAATTTTTGGGTTTGGTCAATCCGTTCGCGAGATATGGGACTTTGAAGCTAAGAAATGGTTGAGAAGGCAAAACATTTTTCGCAATTCTGCTGCTCCAAACGCTTAACCAGAATGGCCTAGGGAAAAAATACACATACCGTTGTAATCGGGCGAGTTTCTACTTTCAGACGCAATAGGAATTTTTGGGTTAGGTCAATCCGTTCGCGAGATGTGGGAGTTTGAAGCCAAGAAATGGTTGAGAAGGCAAAATATTTTTCGCAATTCTACTGCTCCAAACGCTTAACCAGAATGGCCTAGGTAAAAAATACACATACCGTTGTACTCGGGCGAGTTTCTACTTTCAGACGCAATAGGAATTTTTGGGTTAGGTCAATCCGTTCGCGAGATATGGGAGTTTGAAACTAAGAAATGGTTGAGAAGACGACAAATTTTTCGAACTTCTGCTGCTCCAAACGCTTAACCAGAATGGCCCAGGGATAAAATACACACACCTTGTAATCGGGCGAGTTTCGACTTTCAGATGCAACAGGAATCTTTGGGTTAGGTCAATCCGTTCGCGAGATATGGGAGTTTGAAGCCAAGAAATGGTTGAGAAGGCAAAAAATTTTTCGCAATTCTGCTGCTCCTAACGCTTAACCAGAATGGCCTAGGGAAAAAATACACATACCGTTGTAATCGGGCGAGTTTCTACTTTCAGATGCAACAGGAATTTTTGGGTTTGGTCAATCCGTTCGCGAGATATGGGACTTTGAAGCTAAGTAATGGTTGAGAAGGCAAAAAATTTTTCGCAATTCTGCTGCTCCAAACGCTTAACCAGAATGGCCGAGGGAAAAAATAAACGTACCGCTGTAATAGGGCGAGTTTCTACTTTCAGATGCAATAGGGATTTTTGGGTTAGGTCAATCCGTTCGCGAGATATGGGAGTTTGAAGCCAAGAAATGGTTAAGAAGGCAAAAAATTTTTCGCAATTCTACTGCTTCAAACGCTTAACCAGAATGGCCTAGGGAAAAAATACACATACCGTTGTAATCGGGCGAGTTTCTACTTTCAGACGCAATAGGAATTTTTGGGTTTGGTCAATCCGTTCGCGAGATATGGGACTTTGAAGCTAAGAAATGGTTGAGAAGGCAAAACATATTTCGCAATTCTACTGCTTCAAACGCTTAACCAGAATGGCCTAGGGAAAAAATACACATACCGTTGTAATCGGGCGAGTTTCAACTTTCAGACGCAATAGGAATTTTTGGGTTTGGTCAATCCGTTCGCGAGATATGGGACTTTGAAGCTAAGAAATGGTTGAGAAGGCAAAACATTTTTCGCAATTCTGCTGCTCCAAACGCTTAACCAGAATGGCCTAGGGAAAAAATACACATACCGTTGTAATCGAGCGAGTTTCTACTTTCAGACGCAATAGGAATTTTTGGGTTAGGTCAATCCGTTCGCGAGATGTTGGAGTTTGAAGCCAAGAAATGGTTGAGACGGCAAAATATTTTTCGCAATTCTACTGCTTCAAACGCTTAACCAGAATGGCCTAGGGAAAAAATACACGTACCGCTGTAATCGAGCGAGTTTCTACTTTCAGACGCAATAGGAATTTTTGGGTGAGGTCAATCCGTTCGCGAGATATGGGAGTTTGAAGCAAAGAAATGGTTGAGAAGGCAAAAAATTTTTCGCAATTCTGCTGCTTCAAACGCTTAACCAGAATAGCCTAGGGAAAAAATACACATACCGTTGTAATCGGGCGAGTTTCTACTTTCAGACGCAATAGGAATTTTTGGGTGAGGTCAATCCGTTCGCGAGATATGGGAGTTTGAAGCAAAGAAATGGTTGAGAAGGCAAAAAATTTTTCGCAATTCTGCTGCTTCAAACGCTTAACCAGAATAGCCTAGGGAAAAAATACACATACCGTTGTAATCGGGCGAGTTTCTACTTTCAGATGCAACAGGAATTTTTGGGTTTGGTCAATCCGTTCGCGAGATATGGGACTTTGAAGCTAAGTAATGGTTGAGAAGGCAAAAAATTTTTCGCAATTCTGCTGCTCCAAACGCTTAACCAGAATGGCCGAGAGAAAAAATAAACGTACCGCTGTAATAGGGCGAGTTTCTACTTTCAGATGCAATAGGGATTTTTGGGTTAGGTCAATCCGTTCGCGAGATATGGGAGTTTGAAGCCAAGAAATGGTTAAGAAGGCAAAAAAATTTTCGCAATTCTACTGCTTCAAACGCTTAACCAGAATGGCCTAGGGAAAAAATACACATACCGTTGTAATCGGGAGAGTTTCTACTTTCAGACGCAATAGGAATTTTTGGGTTTGGTCAATCCGTTCGCGAGATATGGGACTTTGAAGCTAAGAAATGGTTGAGAAGGCAAAACATTTTTCGCAATTCTGCTGCTCCAAACGCTTAACCAGAATGGCCTAGGGAAAAAATAAACGTACCGCTGTAATAGGGCGAGTTTCTACTTTCAGATGCAATAGGGATTTTTGGGTTAGGTCAATCCGTTCGCGAGATATGGGAGTTTGAAGCCAAGAAATGGTTAAGAAGGCAAAAAATTTTTCGCAATTCTACTGCTTCAAACGCTTAACCAGAATGGCCCTTGGAAAAAATACACATACCGTTGTAATCGGGCGAGTTTCTACTTTCAGACGCAATAGGAATTTTTGGGTTTGGTCAATCCGTTCGCGAGATATGGGACTTTGAAGCTAAGAAATGGTTGAGAAGGCAAAACATTTTTCGCAATTCTGCTGCTCCAAACGCTTAACCAGAATGGCCTAGGGAAAAAATACACATACCGTTGTAATCGGGCGAGTTTCTACTTTCAGACGCAATAGGAATTTTTGGGTTAGGTCAATCCGTTCGCGAGATGTGGGAGTTTGAAGCCAAGAAATGGTTGAGAAGGCAAAATATTTTTCGCAATTCTACTGCTTCAAACGCTTAACCAGAATGGCCTAGGTAAAAAATACACATACCGTTGTACTCGGGCGAGTTTCTACTTTCAGACGCAATAGGAATTTTTGGGTTAGGTCAATCCGTTCGCGAGATATGGGAGTTTGAAACTAAGAAATGGTTGAGAAGACGACAAATTTTTCGCACTTCTGCTGCTCCAAACGCTTAACCAGAATGGCCCAGGGATAAAATACACACACCTTGTAATCGGGCGAGTTTCTACTTTCAGATGCAACAGGAATTTTTGGGTTAGGTCAATCCGTTCGCGAGATATGGAAGTTTGAAGCCAAGAAATGGTTGAGAAGGCAAAAAATTTTTCGCAATTCTGCTGCTCCTAACGCTTAACCAGAATGCCCTAGGGAAAAAATACACATACCGTTGTAATCGGGCGAGTTTCTACTTTCAGATGCAACAGGAATTTTTGGGTTTGGTCAATCCGTTCGCGAGATATGGGACTTTGAAGCTAAGTAATGGTTGAGAAGGCAAAAAATTTTTCGCAATTCTGCTGCTCCAAACGCTTAACCAGAATGGCCGAGGGAAAAAATAAACGTACCGCTGTAATAGGGCGAGTTTCTACTTTCAGATGCAATAGGGATTTTTGGGTTAGGTCAATCCGTTCGCGAGATATGGGAGTTTGAAGCCAAGAAATGGTTAAGAAGGCAAAAAATTTTTCGCAATTCTACTGCTTCAAACGCTTAACCAGAACGGCCTAGGGAAAAAATACACATACCGTTGTAATCGGGCGAGTTTCTACTTTCAGACGCAATAGGAATTTTTGGGTTTGGTCAATCCGTTCGCGAGATATGGGACTTTGAAGCTAAGAAATGGTTGAGAAGGCAAAACATTTTTCGCAATTCTACTGCTTCAAACGCTTAACCAGAATGGCCTAGGGAAAAAATACACATACCGTTGTAATCGGGCGAGTTTCAACTTTCAGACGCAATAGGAATTTTTGGGTTTGGTCAATCCGTTCGCGAGATATGGGACTTTGAAGCTAAGAAATGGTTGAGAAGGCAAAACATTTTTCGCAATTCTGCTGCTCCAAACGCTTAACCAGAATGGCCTAGGGAAAAAATACACATACCGTTGTAATCGGGCGAGTTTCTACTTTCAGACGCAATAGGAATTTTTGGGTTAGGTCAATCCGTTCGCGAGATGTGGGAGTTTGAAGCCAAGAAATGGTTGAGAAGGCAAAATATTTTTCGCAATTCTACTGCTTCAAACGCTTAACCAGAATGGCCTAGGGAAAAAATACACGTACCGCTGTAATCGAGCGAGTTTCTACTTTCAGACGCAATAGGAATTTTTGGGTGAGGTCAATCCGTTCGCGAGATATGGGAGTTTGAAGCCAAGAAATGGTTGAGAAGGCAAAAAATTTTTCGCAATTCTGCTGCTTCAAACGCTTAACCAGAATAGCCTAGGGAAAAAATACACACACCTTGTAATCGGGCGAGTTTCTACTTTCAGATGCAACAGGAATTTTTGGGTTAGGTCAATCCGTTCGCGAGATATGGGAGTTTGAAGCCAAGAAATGGTTGAGAAGGCAAAAAATTTTTCGCAATTCTGCTGCTCCTAACGCTTAACCAGAATGCCCTAGGGAAAAAATACACATACCGTTGTAATCGGGCGAGTTTCTACTTTCAGATGCAACAGGAATTTTTGGGTTTGGTCAATCCGTTCGCGAGATATGGGACTTTGAAGCTAAGTAATGGTTGAGAAGGCAAAAAATTTTTCGCAATTCTGCTGCTCCAAACGCTTAACCAGAATGGCCGAGGGAAAAAATAAACGTACCGCTGTAATAGGGCGAGTTTCTACTTTCAGATGCAATAGGGATTTTTGGGTTAGGTCAATCCGTTCGCGAGATATGGGAGTTTGAAGCCAAGAAATGGTTAAGAAGGCAAAAAATTTTTCGCAATTCTACTGCTTCAAACGCTTAACCAGAACGGCCTAGGGAAAAAATACACATACCGTTGTAATCGGGCGAGTTTCTACTTTCAGACGCAATAGGAATTTTTGGGTTTGGTCAATCCGTTCGCGAGATATGGGACTTTGAAGCTAAGAAATGGTTGAGAAGGCAAAACATTTTTCGCAATTCTACTGCTTCAAACGCTTAACCGGAATGGCCTAGGGAAAAAATACACATACCGTTGTAATCGGGCGAGTTTCAACTTTCAGACGCAATAGGAATTTTTGGGTTTGGTCAATCCGTTCGCGAGATATGGGACTTTGAAGCTAAGAAATGGTTGAGAAGGCAAAACATTTTTCGCAATTCTGCTGCTCCAAACGCTTAACCAGAATGGCCTAGGGAAAAAATACACATACCGTTGTAATCGGGCGAGTTTCTACTTTCAGACGCAATAGGAATTTTTGGGTTAGGTCAATCCGTTCGCGAGATGTGGGAGTTTGAAGCCAAGAAATGGTTGAGAAGGCAAAATATTTTTCGCAATTCTACTGCTTCAAACGCTTAACCAGAATGGCCTAGGGAAAAAATACACGTACCGCTGTAATCGAGCGAGTTTCTACTTTCAGACGCAATAGGAATTTTTGGGTGAGGTCAATCCGTTCGCGAGATATGGGAGTTTGAAGCCAAGAAATGGTTGAGAAGGCAAAAAATTTTTCGCAATTCTGCTGCTTCAAACGCTTAACCAGAATAGCCTAGGGAAAAAATACACACACCTTGTAATCGGGCGAGTTTCTACTTTCAGATGCAACAGGAATTTTTGGGTTAGGTCAATCCGTTCGCGAGATATGGGAGTTTGAAGCCAAGAAATGGTTGAGAAGGCAAAAAATTTTTCGCAATTCTGCTGCTCCTAACGCTTAACCAGAATGCCCTAGGGAAAAAATACACATACCGTTGTAATCGGGCGAGTTTCTACTTTCAGATGCAACAGGAATTTTTGGGTTTGGTCAATCCGTTCGCGAGATATGGGACTTTGAAGCTAAGTAATGGTTGAGAAGGCAAAAAATTTTTCGCAATTCTGCTGCTCCAAACGCTTAACCAGAATAGCCTAGGGAAAAAATACACATACCGTTGTAATCGGGCGAGTTTCTACTTTCAGATGCAACAGGAATTTTTGGGTTTGGTCAATCCATTCGCGAGATATGGGACTTTGAAGCTAAGAAATGGTTGAGAAGGCAAAACATTTTTCGCAATTCTGCTGCTCCAAACGCTTAACCAGAATGACCTAGGGAAAAAATACACGTACCGCTGTAATCGATCGAGTTTTTACTTTCAGATGCAATAGGAATTTTTGGGTTAGGTCAATCCGTTCGCGAGATATGGGAGTTTGAAACTAAGAAATGGTTGAGAAGACGACAAATTTTTCGCACTTCTGCTGCTCCAAACGCTTAACCAGAATGGCCCAGGGATAAAATACACACACCTTGTAATGGGGCGAGTTTCTACTTTCAGATGCAACAGGAATTTTTGGGTTAGGTCAATCCGTTCGCGAGATATGGGAGTTTGAAGCCAAGAAATGGTTGAGAAGGCAAAAAATTTTTCGCAATTCTGCTGCTCCTAACGCTTAACCAGAATGGCCTAGGGAAAAAATACACATACCGTTGTACTCGGGCGAATTTCTACTTTCAGACGCAATAGGAATTTTTGGGTTAGGTCAATCCGTTCGCGAGATATGGGAGTTTGAAACTAAGAAATGGTTGAGAAGACGACAAATTTTTCGAACTTCTGCTGCTCCAAACGCTTAACCAGAATGGCCCAGGGATAAAATACACACACCTTGTAATCGGGCGAGTTTCGACTTTCAGATGCAACAGGAATCTTTGGGTTAGGTCAATCCGTTCGCGAGATATGGGAGTTTGAAGCCAAGAAATGGTTGAGAAGGCAAAAAATTTTTCGCAATTCTGCTGCTCCTAACGCTTAACCAGAATGGCCTAGGGAAAAAATACACATACCGTTGTAATCGGGCGAGTTTCTACTTTCAGATGCAACAGGAATTTTTGGGTTTGGTCAATCCGTTCGCGAGATATGGGACTTTGGGGCTAAGTAATGGTTGAGAAGGCAAAAAATTTTTCGCAATTCTGCTGCTCCAAACGCTTAACCAGAATGGCCGAGAGAAAAAATAAACGTACCGCTGTAATAGGGCGAGTTTCTACTTTCAGATGCAATAGGGATTTTTGGGTTAGGTCAATCCGTTCGCGAGATATGGGAGTTTGAAGCCAAGAAATGGTTAAGAAGGCAAAAAAATTTTCGCAATTCTACTGCTTCAAACGCTTAACCAGAATGGCCTAGGGAAAAAATACACATACCGTTGTAATCGGGCGAGTTTCTACTTTCAGACGCAATAGGAATTTTTGGGTTTGGTCAATCCGTTCGCGAGATATGGGACTTTGAAGCTAAGAAATGGTTGAGAAGGCAAAACATTTTTCGCAATTCTGCTGCTCCAAACGCTTAACCAGAATGGCCTAGGGAAAAAATAAACGTACCGCTGTAATAGGGCGAGTTTCTACTTTCAGATGCAATAGGGATTTTTGGGTTAGGTCAATCCGTTCGCGAGATATGGGAGTTTGAAGCCAAGAAATGGTTAAGAAGGCAAAAAATTTTTCGCAATTCTACTGCTTCAAACGCTTAACCAGAATGGCCCTTGGAAAAAATACACATACCGTTGTAATCGGGCGAGTTTCTACTTTCAGACGCAATAGGAATTTTTGGGTTTGGTCAATCCGTTCGCGAGATATGGGACTTTGAAGCTAAGAAATGGTTGAGAAGGCAAAACATTTTTCGCAATTCTGCTGCTCCAAACGCTTAACCAGAATGGCCTAGGGAAAAAATACACATACCGTTGTAATCGGGCGAGTTTCTACTTTCAGACGCAATAGGAATTTTTGGGTTAGGTCAATCCGTTCGCGAGATGTGGGAGTTTGAAGCCAAGAAATGGTTGAGAAGGCAAAATATTTTTCGCAATTCTACTGCTTCAAACGCTTAACCAGAATGGCCTAGGTAAAAAATACACATACCGTTGTACTCGGGCGAGTTTCTACTTTCAGACGCAATAGGAATTTTTGGGTTAGGTCAATCCGTTCGCGAGATATGGGAGTTTGAAACTAAGAAATGGTTGAGAAGACGACAAATTTTTCGCACTTCTGCTGCTCCAAACGCTTAACCAGAATGGCCCAGGGATAAAATACACACACCTTGTAATCGGGCGAGTTTCTACTTTCAGATGCAACAGGAATTTTTGGGTTAGGTCAATCCGTTCGCGAGATATGGGAGTTTGAAGCCAAGAAATGGTTGAGAAGGCAAAAAATTTTTCGCAATTCTGCTGCTCCTAACGCTTAACCAGAATGCCCTAGGGAAAAAATACACATACCGTTGTAATCGGGCGAGTTTCTACTTTCAGATGCAACAGGAATTTTTGGGTTTGGTCAATCCGTTCGCGAGATATGGGACTTTGAAGCTAAGTAATGGTTGAGAAGGCAAAAAATTTTTCGCAATTCTGCTGCTCCAAACGCTTAACCAGAATGGCCGAGGGAAAAAATAAACGTACCGCTGTAATAGGGCGAGTTTCTACTTTCAGATGCAATAGGGATTTTTGGGTTAGGTCAATCCGTTCGCGAGATATGGGAGTTTGAAGCCAAGAAATGGTTAAGAAGGCAAAAAATTTTTCGCAATTCTACTGCTTCAAACGCTTAACCAGAACGGCCTAGGGAAAAAATACACATACCGTTGTAATCGGGCGAGTTTCTACTTTCAGACGCAATAGGAATTTTTGGGTTTGGTCAATCCGTTCGCGAGATATGGGACTTTGAAGCTAAGAAATGGTTGAGAAGGCAAAACATTTTTCGCAATTCTACTGCTTCAAACGCTTAACCAGAATGGCCTAGGGAAAAAATACACATACCGTTGTAATCGGGCGAGTTTCAACTTTCAGACGCAATAGGAATTTTTGGGTTTGGTCAATCCGTTCGCGAGATATGGGACTTTGAAGCTAAGAAATGGTTGAGAAGGCAAAACATTTTTCGCAATTCTGCTGCTCCAAACGCTTAACCAGAATGGCCTAGGGAAAAAATACACATACCGTTGTAATCGGGCGAGTTTCTACTTTCAGACGCAATAGGAATTTTTGGGTTAGGTCAATCCGTTCGCGAGATGTGGGAGTTTGAAGCCAAGAAATGGTTGAGAAGGCAAAATATTTTTCGCAATTCTACTGCTTCAAACGCTTAACCAGAATGGCCTAGGGAAAAAATACACGTACCGCTGTAATCGAGCGAGTTTCTACTTTCAGACGCAATAGGAATTTTTGGGTGAGGTCAATCCGTTCGCGAGATATGGGAGTTTGAAGCCAAGAAATGGTTGAGAAGGCAAAAAATTTTTCGCAATTCTGCTGCTTCAAACGCTTAACCAGAATAGCCTAGGGAAAAAATACACACACCTTGTAATCGGGCGAGTTTCTACTTTCAGATGCAACAGGAATTTTTGGGTTAGGTCAATCCGTTCGCGAGATATGGGAGTTTGAAGCCAAGAAATGGTTGAGAAGGCAAAAAATTTTTCGCAATTCTGCTGCTCCTAACGCTTAACCAGAATGCCCTAGGGAAAAAATACACATACCGTTGTAATCGGGCGAGTTTCTACTTTCAGATGCAACAGGAATTTTTGGGTTTGGTCAATCCGTTCGCGAGATATGGGACTTTGAAGCTAAGTAATGGTTGAGAAGGCAAAAAATTTTTCGCAATTCTGCTGCTCCAAACGCTTAACCAGAATGGCCGAGGGAAAAAATAAACGTACCGCTGTAATAGGGCGAGTTTCTACTTTCAGATGCAATAGGGATTTTTGGGTTAGGTCAATCCGTTCGCGAGATATGGGAGTTTGAAGCCAAGAAATGGTTAAGAAGGCAAAAAATTTTTCGCAATTCTACTGCTTCAAACGCTTAACCAGAACGGCCTAGGGAAAAAATACACATACCGTTGTAATCGGGCGAGTTTCTACTTTCAGACGCAATAGGAATTTTTGGGTTTGGTCAATCCGTTCGCGAGATATGGGACTTTGAAGCTAAGAAATGGTTGAGAAGGCAAAACATTTTTCGCAATTCTACTGCTTCAAACGCTTAACCAGAATGGCCTAGGGAAAAAATACACATACCGTTGTAATCGGGCGAGTTTCAACTTTCAGACGCAATAGGAATTTTTGGGTTTGGTCAATCCGTTCGCGAGATATGGGACTTTGAAGCTAAGAAATGGTTGAGAAGGCAAAACATTTTTCGCAATTCTGCTGCTCCAAACGCTTAACCAGAATGGCCTAGGGAAAAAATACACATACCGTTGTAATCGGGCGAGTTTCTACTTTCAGACGCAATAGGAATTTTTGGGTTAGGTCAATCCGTTCGCGAGATGTGGGAGTTTGAAGCCAAGAAATGGTTGAGAAGGCAAAATATTTTTCGCAATTCTACTGCTTCAAACGCTTAACCAGAATGGCCTAGGGAAAAAATACACGTACCGCTGTAATCGAGCGAGTTTCTACTTTCAGACGCAATAGGAATTTTTGGGTGAGGTCAATCCGTTCGCGAGATATGGGAGTTTGAAGCCAAGAAATGGTTGAGAAGGCAAAAAATTTTTCGCAATTCTGCTGCTTCAAACGCTTAACCAGAATAGCCTAGGGAAAAAATACACATACCGTTGTAATCGGGCGAGTTTCTACTTTCAGATGCAACAGGAATTTTTGGGTTTGGTCAATCCGTTCGCGAGATATGGGACTTTGAAGCTAAGAAATGGTTGAGAAGGCAAAACATTTTTCGCAATTCTGCTGCTCCAAACGCTTAACCAGAATGGCCTAGGGAAAAAATACACGTACCGCTGTAATCGATCGAGTTTCTACTTTCAGATGCAATAGGAATTTTTGGGTTAGGTCAATCCGTTCGCGAGATATGGGAGTTTGAAGCCAAGAAATGGTTGAGGAGGCAAAAAATTTTTCGCAATTCTGCTGCTTCAAACGCTTAATCAGAATGGCCTAGGGAAAAAATACACATACCGATGTAATCGGGCGAGTTTCTACTTTCAGATGTAACAGGAATTTTTGGGTTATGTCAATCGTTTTGCGAGATATGGGAGTTTGAAGCTAAGAAATGGTTGAGAAGACAACAAATTTTTCGCAATTCTGCTGCTCCAAACGCTTAACCAGAATGGCCTAGGGAAAAAATACACGTACCGCTGTAATCGATCGAGTTTTTACTTTCAGATGCAATAGGAATTTTTGGGTTAGGTCAATCCGTTCGCGAGGTATGGGAGTTTGAAACTAAGAAATGGTTGAGAAGACGACAAATTTTTCGCACTTCTGCTGCTCCAAACGCTTAACCAGAATGGCCCAGGGATAAAATACACACACCTTGTAATCGGGCGAGTTTCTACTTTCAGATGCAACAGGAATTTTTGGGTTAGGTCAATCCGTTCGCGAGATATGGGAGTTTGAAGCCAAGAAATGGTTGAGAAGGCAAAAAATTTTTCGCAATTCTGCTGCTCCTAACGCTTAACCAGAATGGCCTAGGGAAAAAATACACATACCGTTGTAATCGGGCGAGTTTCAACTTTCAGACGCAATAGGAATTTTTGGGTTTGGTCAATCCGTTCGCGAGATATGGGACTTTGAAAGTAAGAAATGGTTGAGAAGGCAAAACATTTTTCGCAATTCTGCTGCTCCAAACGCTTAACCAGAATGGCCTAGGGAAAAAATACACATACCGTTGTAATCGGGCGAGTTTCTACTTCCAGACGCAATAGGAATTTTTGGGTTAGGTCAATCCGTTCGCGAGATGTGGGAGTTTGAAGCCAAGAAATGGTTGAGAAGGCAAAATATTTTTCGCAATTCTACTGCTTCAAACGCTTAACCAGAATGGCCTAGGGAAAAAATACACGTACCGCTGTAATCGAGCGAGTTTCTACTTTCAGACGCAATAGGAATTTTTGGGTGAGGTCAATCCGTTCGCGAGATATGGGAGTTTGAAACCAAGAAATGGTTGAGAAGGCAAAAAATTTTTCGCAATTCTGCTGCTTCAAACGCTTAACCAGAATAGCCTAGGGAAAAAATACACATACCGTTGTAATCGGGCGAGTTTCTACTTTCAGATGCAACAGGAATTTTTGGGTTTGGTCAATCCGTTCGCGAGATATGGGACTTTGAAGCTAAGAAATGGTTGAGAAGGCAAAACATTTTTCGCAATTCTGCTGCTCCAAACGCTTAACCAGAATGGCCTAGGGAAAAAATACACGTACCGCTGTAATCGATCGAGTTTCTACTTTCAGATGCAATAGGAATTTTTGGGTTAGGTCAATCCGTTCGCGAGATATGGGAGTTTGAAGCCAAGAAATGGTTGAGAAGGCAAAAAATTTTTCGCAATTCTGCTGCTTCAAACGCTTAATCAGAATGGCCTAGGGAAAAAATACACATACCGATGTAATCGGGCGAGTTTCTACTTTCAGATGTAACAGGAATTTTTGGGTTATGTCAAACCTTTTGCGAGATATGGGAGTTTGAAGCTAAGAAATGGTTGAGAAGACAACAAATTTTTCGCAATTCTGCTGCTCCAAACGCTTAACCAGAATGGCCTAGGGAAAAAATACACGTACCGCTGTAATCGATCGAGTTTTTACTTTCAGATGCAATAGGAATTTTTGGGTTAGGTCAATCCGTTCGCGAGATATGGGAGTTTGAAGCTAAGAAATGGTTGAGAAGACGACAAATTTTTCGCACTTCTGCTGCTCCAAACGCATAACCAGAATGGCCCAGGGATAAAATACACACACCTTGTAATCGGGCGAGTTTCTACTTTCAGATGCAACAGGAATTTTTGGGTTAGGTCAATCCGTTCGCGAGATGTGGGAGTTTGAAGCCAAGAAATGGTTGAGAAGGCAAAATATTTTTCGCAATTCTACTGCTTCAAACGCTTAACCAGAATGGCCTAGGTAAAAAATACACATACCGTTGTACTCGGGCGAGTTTCTACTTTCAGACGCAATAGGAATTTTTGGGTTAGGTCAATCCGTTCGCGAGATATGGGAGTTTGAAACTAAGAAATGGTTGAGAAGACGACAAATTTTTCGCACTTCTGCTTCTCCAAACGCTTAACCAGAATGGCCCAGGGATAAAATACACACACCTTGCAATCGGGCGAGTTTCTACTTTCAGATGCAACAGGAATTTTTGGGTTAGGTCAATCCGTTCGCGAGATATGGGAGTTTGAAGCCAAGAAATGGTTGAGAAGGCAAAAAATTTTTCGCAATTCTGCTGCTCCTAACGCTTAACCAGAATGGCCTAGGGAAAAAATACACATACCGTTGTAATCGGGCGAGTTTCTGCTTTCAGATGCAACAGGAATTTTTGGGTTTGGTCAATCCGTTCGCGAGTTATGGGACTTTGAAGCTAAGTAATGGTTGAGAAGGCAAAAAATTTTTCGCAATTCTGCTGCTCCAAACGCTTAACCAGAATGGCCGAGAGAAAAAATAAACGTACCGCTGTAATAGGGCGAGTTTCTACTTTCAGATGCAATAGGGATTTTTGGGTTAGGTCAATCCGTTCGCGAGATATGGGAGTTTGAAGCCAAGAAATGGTTAAGAAGGCAAAAAATTTTTCGCAATTCTACTGCTTCAAACGCTTAACCAGAATGACCTAGGGAAAAAATACACATACCGTTGTAATCGGGCGAGTTTCTACTTTCAGACGCAATAGGAATTTTTGGGTTTGGTCAATCCGTTCGCGAGATATGGGACTTTGAAGCTAAGAAATGGTTGAGAAGGCAAAACATTTTTCGCAATTCTGCTGCTCCAAACGCTTAACCAGAATGGCCTAGGGAAAAAATAAACGTACCGCTGTAATAGGGCGAGTTTCTACTTTCAGATGCAATAGGGATTTTTGGGTTAGGTCAATCCCTTCGCGAGATATGGGAGTTTGAATCGAAGAAATGGTTAAGAAGGCAAAAAATTTTTCGCAATTCTGCTGCTCCTAACGCTTAACCAGAATGGCCTAGGGAAAAAATACACATACCGTTGTAATCGGGCGAGTTTCTGCTTTCAGATGCAACAGGAATTTTTGGGTTTGGTCAATCCGTTCGCGAGTTATGGGACTTTGAAGCTAAGTAATGGTTGAGAAGGCAAAAAATTTTTCGCAATTCTGCTGCTCCAAACGCTTAACCAGAATGGCCGAGAGAAAAAATAAACGTACCGCTGTAATAGGGCGAGTTTCTACTTTCAGATGCAATAGGGATTTTTGGGTTAGGTCAATCCGGTCGCGAGATATGGGAGTTTGAAGCCAAGAAATGGTTAAGAAGGCAAAAAATTTTTCGCAATTCTACTGCTTCAAACGCTTAACCAGAATGACCTAGGGAAAAAATACACATACCGTTGTAAT
Organism: Ptiloglossa arizonensis; assembly: GCF_051014685.1. Lineage (NCBI taxonomy): Eukaryota > Metazoa > Arthropoda > Insecta > Hymenoptera > Colletidae > Ptiloglossa > Ptiloglossa arizonensis. Next base: position 431,137 of record NW_027478667.1, read on the forward strand.
CGGGCGAGTTTCTACTTTCAGACGCAATAGGAATTTTTGGGTTTGGTCAATCCGTTCGCGAGATATGGGACTTTGAAGCTAAGAAATGGTTGAGAAGGCAAAACATTTTTCGCAATTCTGCTGCTCCAAACGCTTAACCAGAATGGCCTAGGGAAAAAATAAACGTACCGCTGTAATAGGGCGAGTTTCTACTTTCAGATGCAATAGGGATTTTTGGGTTAGGTCAATCCGTTCGCGAGATATGGGAGTTTGAATCGAAGAAATGGTTAAGAAGGCAAAAAATTTTTCGCAATTCTACTGCTTCAAACGCTTAACCAGAATGGCCTAGGGAAAAAATACACATACCGTTGTAATAGGGCGAGTTTCTACTTTCAGACGCAATAGGAATTTTTGGGTTTGGTCAATCCGTTCGCGAGATATGGGACTTTGAAGCTAAGAAATGGTTGAGAAGGCAAAACATTTTTCGCAATTCTGCTGCTCCAAACGCTTAACCAGAATGGCCTAGGGAAAAAATACACATACCGTTGTAATCGGGCGAGTTTCTACTTTCAGACGCAATAGGAATTTTTGGGTTAGGTCAATCCGTTCGCGAGATGTGGGAGTTTGAAGCCAAGAAATGGTTGAGAAGGCAAAATATTTTTCGCAATTCTACTGCTTCAAACGCTTAACCAGAATGGCCTAGGGAAAAAATACACGTACCGCTGTAATCGAGCGAGTTTCTACTTTCAGACGCAATAGGAATTTTTGGGTGAGGTCAATCCGTTCGCGAGATATGGGAGTTTGAAGCCAAGAAATGGTTGAGAAGGCAAAAAATTTTTCGCAATTCTGCTGCTTCAAACGCTTAACCAGAATAGCCTAGGGAAAAAATACACATACCGTTGTAATCGGGCGAGTTTCTACTTTCAGATGCAACAGGAATTTTTGGGTTTGGTCAATCCGTTCGCGAGATATGGGACTTTGAAGCTAAGAAATGGTTGAGAAGGCAAAACATTTTTCGCAATTCTGCTGCTCCAAACGCTTAACCAGAATGGCCTAGGGAAAAAATACACGTACCGCTGTAATCGATCGAGTTTCTACTTTCAGATGCAATAGGAATTTTTGGGTTAGGTCAATCCGTTCGCGAGATATGGGAGTTTGAAGCCAAGAAATGGTTGAGAAGGCAAAAAATTTTTCGCAATTCTGCTGCTTCAAACGCTTAATCAGAATGGCCTAGGGAAAAAATACACATACCGATGTAATCGGGCGAGTTTCTACTTTCAGATGTAACAGGAATTTTTGGGTTATGTCAATCCTTTTGCGAGATATGGGAGTTTGAAGCTAAGAAATGGTTGAGAAGACAACAAATTTTTCGCAATTCTGCTGCTCCAAACGCTTAACCAGAATGGCCTAGGGAGAAAATACACGTACCGCTGTAATCGATCGAGTTTTTACTTTCAGATGCAATAGGAATTTTTGGGTTAGGTCAATCCGTTCGCGAGATATGGGAGTTTGAAGCTAAGAAATGGTTGAGAAGACGACAAATTTTTCGCACTTCTGCTGCTCCAAACGCTTAACCAGAATGGCCCAGGGATAAAATACACACACCTTGTAATCGGGCGAGTTTCTACTTTCAGATGCAACAGGAATTTTTGGGTTAGGTCAATCCGTTCGCGAGATGTGGGAGTTTGAAGCCAAGAAATGGTTGAGAAGGCAAAATATTTTTCGCAATTCTACTGCTTCAAACGCTTAACCAGAATGGCCTAGGTAAAAAATACACATACCGTTGTACTCGGGCGAGTTTCTACTTTCAGACGCAATAGGAATTTTTGGGTTAGGTCAATCCGTTCGCGAGATATGGGAGTTTGAAACTAAGAAATGGTTGAGAAGACGACAAATTTTTCGCACTTCTGCTGCACCAAACGCTTAACCAGAATGGCCCAGGGATAAAATACACACACCTTGTAATCGGGCGAGTTTCTACTTTCAGATGCAACAGGAATTTTTGGGTTAGGTCAATCCGTTCGCGAGATATGGGAGTTTGAAGCCAAGAAATGGTTGAGAAGGCAAAAAATTTTTCGCAATTCTGCTGCTCCTAACGCTTAACCAGAATGGCCTAGGGAAAAAATACACATACCGTTGTAATCGGGCGAGTTTCAGCTTTCAGACGCAATAGGAATTTTTGGGTTTGGTCAATCCGTTCGCGAGATATGGGACTTTGAAGCTAAGAAATGGTTGAGAAGGCAAAACATTTTTCGCAATTCTGCTGCTCCAAACGCTTAACCAGAATGGCCTAGGGAAAAAATACACATACCGTTGTAATCGGGCGAGTTTCTACTTTCAGACGCAATAGGAATTTTTGGGTTAGGTCAATCCGTTCGCGAGATGTGGGAGTTTGAAGCCAAGAAATGGTTGAGAAGGCAAAATATTTTTCGCAATTCTACTGCTTCAAACGCTTAACCAGAATGGCCAAGGGAAAAAATACACGTACCGCTGTAATCGAGCGAGTTTCTACTTTCAGACGCAATAGGAATTTTTGGGTGAGGTCAATCCGTTCGCGAGATATGGGAGTTTGAAGCCAAGAAATGGTTGAGAAGGCAAAAAATTTTTCGCAATTCTGCTGCTTCAAACGCTTAACCAGAATAGCCTAGGGAAAAAATACACATACCGTTGTAATCGGGCGAGTTTCTACTTTCAAATGCAACAGGAATTTTTGGGTTTGGTCAATCCGTTCGCGAGATATGGGACTTTGAAGCTAAGAAATGGTTGAGAAGGCAAAACATTTTTCGCAATTCTGCTGCTCCAAACGCTTAACCAGAATGGCCTAGGGAAAAAATACACGTACCGCTGTAATCGATCGAGTTTCTACTTTCAGATGCAATAGGAATTTTTGGGTTAGGTCAATCCGTTCGCGAGATATGGGAGTTTGAAGCCAAGAAATGGTTGAGAAGGCAAAAAATTTTTCGCAATTCTTCTGCTTCAAACGCTTAATCAGAATGGCCTAGGGAAAAAATACACATACCGATGTAATCGGGCGAGTTTCTACTTTCAGATGTAACAGGAATTTTTGGGTTATGTCAATCCTTTTGCGAGATATGGGAGTTTGAAGCTAAGAAATGGTTGAGAAGACAACAAATTTTTCGCAATTCTGCTGCTCCAAACGCTTAACCAGAATGGCCTAGGGAGAAAATACACGTACCGCTGTAATCGATCGAGTTTTTACTTTCAGATGCAATAGGAATTTTTGGGTTAGGTCAATCCGTTCGCGAGATATGGGAGTTTGAAGCTAAGAAATGGTTGAGAAGACGACAAATTTTTCGCACTTCTGCTGCTCCAAACGCTTAACCAGAATGGCCCAGGGATAAAATACACACACCTTGTAATCGGGCGAGTTTCTACTTTCAGATGCAACAGGAATTTTTGGGTTAGGTCAATCCGTTCGCGAGATGTGGGAGTTTGAAGCCAAGAAATGGTTGAGAAGGCAAAATATTTTTCGCAATTCTACTGCTTCAAACGCTTAACCAGAATGGCCTAGGTAAAAAATACACATACCGTTGTACTCGGGCGAGTTTCTACTTTCAGACGCAATAGGAATTTTTGGGTTAGGTCAATCCGTTCGCGAGATATGGGAGTTTGAAACTAAGAAATGGTTGAGAAGACGACAAATTTTTCGCACTTCTGCTGCTCCAAACGCTTAACCAGAATGGCCCAGGGATAAAATACACACACCTTGTAATCGGGCGAGTTTCTACTTTCAGATGCAACAGGAATTTTTGGGTTAGGTCAATCCGTTCGCGAGATATGGGAGTTTGAAGCCAAGAAATGGTTGAGAAGGCAAAAAATTTTTCGCAATTCTGCTGCTCCTAACGCTTAACCAGAATGGCCTAGGGAAAAAATACACATACCGTTGTAATCGGGCGAGTTTCTACTTTCAGATGCAACAGGAATTTTTGGGTTTGGTCAATCCGTTCGCGAGATATGGGACTTTGAAGCTAAGTAATGGTTGAGAAGGCAAAAAATTTTTCGCAATTCTGCTGCTCCAAACGCTTAACCAGAATGGCCGAGAGAAAAAATAAACGTACCGCTGTAATAGGGCGAGTTTCTACTTTCAGATGCAATAGGGATTTTTGGGTTAGGTCAATCCGTTCGCGAGATATGGGAGTTTGAAGCCAAGAAATGGTTAAGAAGGCAAAAAATTTTTCGCAATTCTACTGCTTCAAACGCTTAACCAGAATGACCTAGGGAAAAAATACACATACCGTTGTAATCGGGCGAGTTTCTACTTTCAGACGCAATAGGAATTTTTGGGTTTGGTCAATCCGTTCGCGAGATATGGGACTTTGAAGCTAAGAAATGGTTGAGAAGGCAAAACATTTTTCGCAATTCTGCTGCTCCAAACGCTTAACCAGAATGGCCTAGGGAAAAAATAAACGTACCGCTGTAATAGGGCGAGTTTCTACTTTCAGATGCAATAGGGATTTTTGGGTTAGGTCAATCCGTTCGCGAGATATGGGAGTTTGAAGCGAAGAAATGGTTAAGAAGGCAAAAAATTTTTCGCAATTCTACTGCTTCAAACGCTTAACCAGAATGGCCTAGGGAAAAAATACACATACCGTTGTAATAGGGCGAGTTTCTACTTTCAGACGCAATAGGAATTTTTGGGTTTGGTCAATCCGTTCACGAGATATGGGACTTTGAAGCTAAGAAATGGTTGAGAAGGCAAAACATTTTTCGCAATTCTGCTGCTCCAAACGCTTAACCAGAATGGCCTAGGGAAAAAATAAACGTACCGCTGTAATCGATCGAGTTTCTACTTTCAGATGCAATAGGAATTTTTGGGTTAGGTCAATCCGATCGCGAGATATGGGAGTTTGAAGCCAAGAAATGGTTGAGAAGGCAAAAAATTTTTCGCAATTCTGCTGCTTCAAACGCTTAATCAGAATGGCCTAGGGAAAAAATACACATACCGATGTAATCGGGCGAGCTTCTACTTTCAGATGTAACAGGAATTTTTGGGTTATGTCAATCCTTTTGCGAGATATGGGAGTTTGAAGCTAAGAAATGGTTGAGAAGACAACAAATTTTTCGCAATTCTGCTGCTCCAAACGCTTAACCAGAATGGCCTAGGGAAAAAATACACGTACCGCTGTAATCGATCGATTTTTTACTTTCAGATGCAATAGGAATTTTTGGGTTAGGTCAATCCGTTCGCGAGGTATGGGAGTTTGAAGCTAAGAAATGGTTGAGAAGACGACAAATTTTTCGCACTTCTGCTGCTCCAAACGCTTAACCAGAATGGCCCAGGGTTAAAATACACACACCTTGTAATCGGGCGAGTTTCTACTTTCAGATGCAACAGGAATTTTTGGGTTAGGTCAATCCGTTCGCGAGATATGGGAGTTTGAAGCCAAGAAATGGTTGAGAAGGCAAAAAATTTTTCGCAATTCTGCTGCTCCTAACGCTTAACCAGAATGGCCTAGGGAAAAAATACACATACCGTTGTAATCGGGCGAGTTTCTACTTTCAGATGCAACAGGAATTTTTGGGTTTGGTCAATCCGTTCGCGAGATATGGGACTTTGAAGCTAAGTAATGGTTGAGAAGGCAAAAAATTTTTCGCAATTCTGCTGCTCCAAACGCTTAACCAGAATGGCCGAGAGAAAAAATAAACGTACCGCTGTAATACGGCGAGTTACTACTTTCAGATGCAATAGGGATTTTTGGGTTAGGTCAATCCGTTCGCGAGATATGGGAGTTTGAAGCCAAGAAATGGTTAAGAAGGCAAAAAATTTTTCGCAATTCTACTGCTTCAAACGCTTAACCAGAATGGCCTAGGGAAAAAATACACATATCGTTGTAATCGGGCGAGTTTCTACTTTCAGACGCAATAGGAATTTTTGGGTTTGGTCAATCCGTTCGCGAGATATTGGACTTTGAAGCTAAGAAATGGTTGAGAAGGCAAAACATTTTTCGCAATTCTGCTGCTCCAAACGCTTAACCAGAATGGCCTAGGGAAAAAATAAACGTACCGCTGTAATAGGGCGAGTTTCTACTTTCAGATGCAATAGGGATTTTTGGGTTGGGTCAATCCGTTCGCGAGATATGGGAGTTTGAAGCCAAGAAATGGTTAAGAAGGCAAAAAATTTTTCGCAATTCTACTGCTTCAAACGCTTAACCAGAATGGCCTAGGGAAAAAATACACATACCGTTGTAATCGGGCGAGTTTCTACTTTCAGACGCAATAGGAATTTTTGGGTTTGGTCAATCCGTTCGCGAGATATGGGACTTTGAAGCTAAGAAATGATTGAGAAGGCAAAACATTTTTCGCAATTCTGCTGCTCCAAACGCTTAACCAGAATGGCCTAGGGAAAAAATACACGTACCGCTGTAATCGAGCGAGTTTCTACTTTCAGACGCAATAGGAATTTTTGGGTGAGGTCAATCCGTTCGCGAGATATGGGAGTTTGAAGCCAAGAAATGGTTGAGAAGGCAAAAAATTTTTCGCAATTCTGCTGCTTCAAACGCTTAACCAGGATAGCCTAGGGAAAAAATACACATACCGTTGTAATCGGGCGAGTTTCTACTTTCAGATGCAACAGGAATTTTTGGGTTTGGTCAATCCGTTCGCGAGATATGGGACTTTGAAGCTAAGAAATGGTTGAGAAGGCAAAACATTTTTCGCAATTCTGCTGCTCCAAACGCTTAACCAGAATGGCCTAGGGAAAAAATACACGTACCGCTGTAATCGATCGAGTTTCTACTTTCAGATGCAATAGGAATTTTTGGGTTAGGTCAATCCGTTCGCGAGATATGGGAGTTTGAAGCCAAGAAATAGTTGAGAAGGCAAAAAATTTTTCGCAATTCTGCTGCTTCAAACGCTTAACCAGAATGGCCTAGGGAAAAAATACACATACCGATGTAATCGGGCGAGTTTCTACTTTCAGATGTAACAGGAATTTTTGGGTTATGTCAATCCTTTTGCGAGATATGGGAGTTTGAAGCTAAGAAATGGTTGAGAAGACAACAAATTTTTCGCAATTCTGCTGCTCCAAACGCTTAACCAGAATGGCCTTGGGAAAAAATACACGTACCGCTGTAATCGATCGAGTTTCTACTTTCAGATGCAATAGGAATTTTTGGGTTAGGTCAATCCGTTCGCGAGATATGGGAGTTTGAAGCCAAGAAATGGTTGAGAAGGCAAAAAATGTTTCGCAATTCTGCTTCTCCAAACGCTTAACCAGAATGGCCCAGGGAAAAAATACACACACTGTTGTAATCGGGCGAGTTTCTACTTTCAGATGCAACAGGAATTTTTGGGTTAGGTCAATCCGTTCGCGAGATATGGGAGTTTGAAGCTAAGAAATGGTTGGGAAGACGACAAGTTTTTCGCACTTCTGCTGCTCCAAACGCTTAACCAGAATGGCCTAGGGAAAAAATACACATACCGTTGTAATCGGGCGAGTTTCTACTTTCAGACGCAATAGGAATTTTTGGGTTAGGTCAATCTACTTTCAGATGCAATAGGGATTTTTGGGTTAGGTCAATCCGTTCGCGAGATATGGGAGTTTGAAGCCAAGAAATGGTTAAGAAGGCAAAAAATTTTTCGCAATTCTACTGCTTCAAACGCTTAACCAGAATGGCCTAGGGAAAAAATACACATACCGTTGTAATCGGGCGAGTTTCTACTTTCAGACGCAATAGGAATTTTTGGGTTTGGTCAATCCGTTCGCGAGATATGGGACTTTGAAGCTAAGAAATGGTTGAGAAGGCAAAACATTTTTCGCAATTCTGCTGCTCCAAACGCTTAACCAGAATGGCCTAGGGAAAAAATACACGTACCGCTGTAATCGAGCGAGTTTCTACTTTCAGATGCAATAGGAATTTTTGGGTTAGGTCAATCCGTTCGCGAGATATGGGAGTTTGAAGCCAAGAAATGGTTGAGAAGGCAAAAAATTTTTCGCAATTCTGCTGCTTCAAACGCTTAACCAGAATGGCCTAGGGAAAAAATACACATACCGATGTAATCGGGCGAGTTTCTACTTTCAGATGTAACAGGAATTTTTGGGTTATGTCAATCCTTTTGCGAGATATGGGAGTTTGAAGCTAAGAAATGGTTGAGAAGACAACAAATTTTTCGCAATTCTGCTGCTCCAAACGCTTAACCAGAATGGCCTAGGGAAAAAATACACGTACCGCTGTAATCGATCGAGTTTCTACTTTCAGATGCAATAGGAATTTTTGGGTTAGGTCAATCCGTTCGCGAGATATGGGAGTTTGAAGCCAAGAAATGGTTGAGAAGGCAAAAAATGTTTCGCAATTCTGCTGCTCCAAACGCTTAACCAGAATGGCCTAGGGGAAAAATAAACGTACCGCTGTAGTAGGGCGAGTTTCTACTTTCAGACGCAATAGGAATTTTTGGGTTTGGTCAATTCGTTCGCGAGATATGGGACCTTGAAGCTAAGAAATGGTTGAGAAGGCAAAACATTTTTCGCAATTCTGCTGCTCCAAACGCTTAACCAGAATGGCCTAGGGGAAAAATACACATACCGTTGTAATCGGGCGAGTTTCTACTTTCAGACGCAATAGGAATTTTTGGGTTAGGTCAATCCGTTCGCGAGATGTGGGAGTTTGAAGCCAAGAAATGGTTGAGATGGCAAAAAATTTTTCGCAATTCTACTGCTTCAAACGCCTAACCAGAATGGCCTAGGGAAAAAATACACATACCGTTGTAATCGGGCGAGTTTCTACTTTCAGACGCAACAGGAATTTTTGGGTTATGTCAATCCGTTCGCGAGATATGGAAGTTTGAAGCCAAGAAATGGTTGAGAAGGCCAAAAATTTTTCGCAATTCTGCGGCTACAAACGCTTAACCAGAATGGCCTAGGGAAAAAATACACATAGCGTTGTGATCGGGCGAGTTTCTGCTTTCAGATGCAATAGGAATTTTTGGGTTAGGTCAATCCGTTCGCGAGATATGGGAGTTTGAAGCCAAGAAATGGTTGAGAAGGCAAAAAATTTTTCGCAATTCTGCTGCTCCAAACGCTTAACCAGAATGGCCTAGGTAAAAAATACACATACCGTTGTACTCGGGCGAGTTTCTACTTTCAGATGCAACAGGAATTTTTGGGTTAGGTCAATCCTTTCGCGAGATATGGGAGTTTGAAGCTAAGAAATGGTTGGGAAGACGACAAATTTTTCGCACTTCTGCTGCTCCAAACGCTTAACCAGAATGGCCTAGGGAAAAAATACACATACCGTTGTAATCGGGCGAGTTTCTACTTTCAGGCGCAGTAGGAATTTTTGGGTTAGGTCAATCCGTTCGCGAGATGTGGGAGTTTGAAGCCAAGAAATGGTTGAGAAGGCAAAAAATTTTTCGCAATTCTACTGCTTCAAACGCCTAACCAGAATGGCCTAGGGAAAAAATACACATACCGTTGTAATCGGGCGAGTTTCTACTTTCAGACGCAACAGGAATTTTTGGGTTATGTCAATCCGTTCGCGAGATGTGGAAGTTTGAAGCCAAGAAATGGTTGAGAAGGCCAAAAATTTTTCGCAATTCTGCGGCTACAAACGCTTAACCAGAATGGCCTAGGGAAAAAATACACATAGCGTTGTAATCGGGCGAGTTTCTACTTTCAGATGCAATAGGAATTTTTGGGTTAGGTCAATCCGTTCGCGAGATATGGGAGTTTGAAGCCAAGAAATGGTTGAGAAGGCCAAAAATTTTTCGCAATTCTGCGGCTACAAACGCTTAACCAGAATGGCCTTGGGAAAAAATACACATAGCGTTGTAATCGGGCGAGTTTCTACTTTCAGATGCAATAGGAATTTTTGGGTTAGGTCAATCCGTTCGCGAGATATGGGAGTTTGAAGCCAAGAAATGGTTGAGAAGGCAAAAAATTTTTCGCAATTCTGCTGCTCCAAACGCTTAACCAGAATGGCCTAGGTAAAAAATACACATACCGTTGTACTCGGGCGAGTTTCTACTTTCAGATGCAACAGGAATTTTTGGGTTAGGTCAATCCGTTCGCGAGATATGGGAGTTTGAAGCTAAGAAATGGTTGGGAAGACGACAAATTTTTCGCACTTCTGCTGCTCCAAACGCTTAACCAGAATGGCCTAGGGAAAAAATACACATACCGTTGTAATCGGGCGAGTTTCTACTTTCAGACGCAATAGGAATTTTTGGGTTAGGTCAATCCGTTCGCGAGATGTGGGAGTTTGAAGCCAAGAAATGGTTGAGAAGGCAAAATATTTTTCGCAATTCTACTGCTTCAAACGCTTAACCGGAATGGCCTAGGTAAAAAATACACATACCGTTGTAATCGGGCGAGTTTCTACTTTCAGACGCAATAGGAATTTTTGGGTTAGGTCAATCCGTTCGCGAGATGTGGGAGTTTGAAGCCAAGAAATGGTTGAGAAGGCAAAATATTTTTCGCAATTCTACTGCTTCAAACGCTTAACCGGAGTGGCCTAGGTAAAAAATACACATACCGTTGTAATCGGGCGACTTTCTACTTTCAGATGCAACAGGAATTGTTGGGTTAGGTCAATCCGTTCGCGAGATATGGGAGTTTGAAGCTAAGAAATGGTTGAGAAGACGACACATTTTTCGCACTTCTGCTGCTCCAAACGCTTAACCAGAATGGCCTAGGGAAAAAATACACATACCGAATCGGGCGAGTTTCTACTTTCAGACGCAATAGGAATTTTTGGGTTAGGTCAATCCGTTCGCGGGATATGGGACTTTGAAGCTAAGAAATGGTTGAGAAGGAAAAAAATTTTTCGCAATTCTGCGGCTACAAACGCTTAACCAGAGTGGCCTAGGGAAAAAATACACATACCGTTGTAATCGGGCGAGTTTCTACTTTCAGATGCAATACGAATTTTTGGGTTAGGTCAATCCGTTCGCGAGATATGGGAGTTTGAAACCAAGAAATGGTTGAGAAGGCAAAAAATTTTTCGCAATTCTGCTGCTCCAAACGCTTAACCAGAATGGCCTAGGTAAAAAATACACATACCGTTGTAATCGGGCGAGTTTCTACTTTCAGACGCAATAGGAATTTTTGGGTTAGGTCAATCCGTTCGCGAGATGTGGGAGTTTGAAGCCAAGAAATGGTTGAGAAGGCAAAAAATTTTTCGCAATTCTACTGCTTCAAACGCTTAACCAGAATGGCCTCGGGAAAAAATACACGTACCGCTGTAATCGAGCGAGTTTCTACTTTCAGATGCAATAGGAATTTTTGGGTTAGGTCAATCCGTTCGCGAGATATGGGAGCTTGAAGCCAAGAAATGGTTGAGAAAGCAAAAAATTTTTCGCAATTCTGCTGCTCCAAACGCTTAACCAGAATGGCCTAGGGAAAAAATAAACGTACCGCTGTAATAGGGCGAGTTTCTACTTTCAGATGCAATAGGAATTTTTGGGTTAGGTCAAGCCGTTCGCGAGATATGGGAGTTTGAAGCCAAGAAATGGTTGAGAAGGCAAAAAATTTTTCGCAATTCTGCTGCTTCAAACGCTTAACCAGAATAGCCTAGGGAAAAAATACACATACCGTTGTAATCGGGCGAGTTTCTACTTTCAGATGCAACAGGAATTTTTGGGTTTGGTCAATCCGTTCGCGAGATGTGGGAGTTTGAAGCCAAGAAATGGTTGAGAGGGCAAAAAATTTTACGCAATTCAACTGCTTCAAACGCTTAACCAGAATGGCCTAGCGAAAAAATACACATAACGTTGTACTCGGGCGAGTTTCTACTTTCAGATGCAACAGGAATTTTTGGGTTAGGTCAATCCGTTCGCGAGATATGGGAGTTTGAAGCCAAGAAATGGTTGAGAAGGCGAAAAATTTTTCGCAATTCTGCTGCTTCAAACGCTTAACCAGAATGGCCTAGGGAAAAAATACACATACCGTTGTAATCGGGCGAGTTTCCACTTTCAGATGCAACAGGAATTTTTGGGTTTGGTCAATCCGTTCGCCAGATATGGGAGTTTGAAGCCAAGAAATGGTTGAGAAGGCAAAAAATTTTTCGCAATTCTGCTGCTCCAAACGCTTAACCAGAATGGCCTAGGTAAAAAATACACATACCGTTGTACTCGGGCGAGTTTCTACTTTCAGATGCAATAGGAATTTTTGGGTTAGGTCAATCCGTTCGCGAGATATGGGTGTTTGAAGCCAAGAAATGGTTGAGGAGGCAAAAAATTTTTCGCAATTCTGCTGCTCCAAACGCTTAACCAGAATGGCCTAGGGAAAAAATACACATACCGTTGTAATCGGGCGAGTTTCTACTTTCAGACGCAACAGGAATTTTTGGGTTATGTAAATCCGTTCGCGAGATATGGAAGTTTGAAGCCAAGAAATGGTTGAGAAGGCCAACAATTTTTCGCAATTCTGCGGCTACAAACGCTTAACCAGAATGGCGTAGGGAAAAAATACACATACCGCTGTAATCGGGCGAGTTTCTACTTTCAGATGCAATAGGAATTTTTGGGTTAGGTCAATCCGTTCGCGAGATATGGGAGTTTGAAGCCAAGAAATGGTTGAGAAGGCAAAAAATTTTTCGCAATTCTGCTGCTCCAAACGCTTAACCAGAATGATCCAGGGAAAAAATACACATACCGTTGTAATCGGGCGAGTTTCTACTTTCAGATGCAATAGGAATTTTTGGGTTAGGTCAATCCGTTCGCGAGATATGGGAGTTTGAAGCCAAGAAATGGTTGAGAAGGCGAAAAATTTTTCGCAATTCTGCTGCTTCAAACGCTTAACCAGAATGGCCTAGGGAAAAAATACACATACCGTTGTAATCGGGAGAGTTTCTACTTTCAGACGCAACAGGAATTTTTGGGTTATGTAAATCCGTTCGCGAGATATGGAAGTTTGAAGCCAAGAAATGGTTGAGAAGGCCAAAAATTTTTCGCAATTCTGCGGCTACAAACGCTTAACCAGAATGGCGTAGGGAAAAAATACACATACCGCTGTAATCGGGCGAGTTTCTACTTTCAGATGCAATAGGAATTTTTGGGTTAGGTCAATCCGTTCGCGAGATATGGGAGTTTGAAGCCAAGAAATGGTTGAGAAGGCAAAAAATTTTTCGCAATTCTGCTGCTCCAAACGCTTAACCAGAATGACCCAGGGAAAAAATACACATACCGTTGTAATCGGGCGAGTTTCTACTTTCAGATGCAATAGGAATTTTTGGGTTAGGTCAATCCGTTCGCGAGATATGGGAGTTTGAAGCCAAGAAATGGTTGAGAAGGCGAAAAATTTTTCGCAATTCTGCTGCTTCAAACGCTTAACCAGAATGGCGTAGGGAAAAAATACACATACCGTTGTAATCGGGCGAGTTTCCACTTTCAGATGCAACAGGAATTTTTCGGTTTGGTCAATCCGTTCGCCAGATATGGGAGTTTGAAGCCAAGAAATGGTTGAGAAGGCAAAAAATTTTTCGCAATTCTGCTGCTCCAAACGCTTAACCAGAATGGCCTAGGTAAAAAATACACATACCGTTGTACTCGGGCGAGTTTCTACTTTCAGATGCAATAGGAATTTTTGGGTTAGGTCAATCCGTTCGCGAGATATGGGTGTTTGAAGCCAAGAAATGGTTGAGGAGGCAAAAAATTTTTCGCAATTCTGCTGCTCCAAACGCTTAACCAGAATGGCCTAGGGAAAAAATACACATACCGTTGTAATCGGGCGAGTTTCTACTTTCAGACGCAACAGGAATTTTTGGGTTATGTAAATCCGTTCGCGAGATATGGAAGTTTGAAGCCAAGAAATGGTTGAGAAGGCCAACAATTTTTCGCAATTCTGCGGCTACAAACGCTTAACCAGAATGGCGTAGGGAAAAAATACACATACCGCTGTAATCGGGCGAGTTTCTACTTTCAGATGCAATAGGAATTTTTGGGTTAGGTCAATCCGTTCGCGAGATATGGGAGTTTGAAGCCAAGAAATGGTTGAGAAGGCAAAAAATTTTTCGCAATTCTGCTGCTCCAAACGCTTAACCAGAATGATCCAGGGAAAAAATACACATACCGTTGTAATCGGGCGAGTTTCTACTTTCAGATGCAATAGGAATTTTTGGGTTAGGTCAATCCGTTCGCGAGATATGGGAGTTTGAAGCCAAGAAATGGTTGAGAAGGCGAAAAATTTTTCGCAATTCTGCTGCTTCAAACGCTTAACCAGAATGGCCTAGGGAAAAAATACACATACCGTTGTAATCGGGCGAGTTTCTACTTTCAGATGCAACAGGAATTTTTGGGTTTGGTCAATCCGTTCGCCAGATATGGGTGTTTGAAGCCAAGAAATGGTTGAGAAGGCAAAAAATTTTTCGCAATTCTGCTGCTCCAAACGCTTAACCAGAATGGCCTACGTAAAAAATACACATACCGTTGTACTCGGGCGAGTTTCTACTTTCAGATGCAACAGGAATTTTTGGGTTTGGTCGGTCCGTTCGCGAGATATGGGACTTTGAAGCTAAGAAATGTTTGAGAAGACGACAAATTTTTCGCACTTTTGCTGCTCCAAACGCTTAACCAGAATGGCCTAGGGAAAAAGTACACATACCGTTGTAATCGGGCGAATTTCTACTTTCAGACGCAACAGGAATTTTTGGGTTATGTCAATCCGTTCGCGAGATATGGAAGTTTGAAGCCAAGAAATGGTTGAGAAGGCCAAAAATTTTTCGCAATTCTGCGGCTCCAAACGCTTAACCAGAATGGCCTAGGGAAAAAATACACATACCGATGTAATCGGGCGAGTTTCTACTTTCAGATGTAACAGGAATTTTTGGGTTATGTCAATCCGTTCGCGAGATATGGGAGTTTGAAGCTAAGAAATGGTTGAGAAGACAACAAATTTTTCGCAATTCTGCTGCTCCAAACGCTTAACCAGAATGGCCTCGGGAAAAAATAAACGTACCGCTGTAATAGGGCGAGTTTCTACTTTCAGATGCAATAGGGATATTTGGATTAGGTCAATCCGTTCGCGAGATATGGGAGTTTGAAGCCAAGAAATGGTTGAGAAGGCAAAAAATTTTTCGCAATTCTGCTGCTTCAAACGCTTAACCAGAATGGCCTAGGGAAAAAATACACATACTGATGTAATCGGGCGAGTTTCTACTTTCAGATGTAACAGGAATTTTTGGGTTATGTCAATCCGTTCGCGAGATATGGGAGTTTGAAGCTAAGAAATGCTTGAGAAGACAACAAATTTTTCGCAATTCTGCTGCTCCAAACGCTTAACCAGAATGGCCTCGGGAAAAAATACACGTACCGCTGTAATCGAGCGAGTTTCTACTTTCAGATGCAATAGGAATTTTTGGGTTAGGTCAATCCGTTCGCGAGATATGGGAGTTTGAAGCCAAGAAATGGTTGAGAAGGCAAAAAATTTTTCGCAATTCTGCTGCTTCAAACGCTTAACCAGAATAGCCTAGGGAAAAAATACACATACCGTTGTAATCGGGCGAGTTTCTACTTTCAGATGCAACAGGAATTTTTGGGTTTGGTCAATCCGTTCGCGAGATATGGGACTTTGAAGCTAAGAAATGGTTGAGAAGGCAAACAATTTTTCGCAATTCTGCTGCTCCAAAAGCTTAACCAGAATGGCCTAGGGAAAAAATACACGTACCGCTGTAATAGGGCGAGTTTCTACTTTCAGATGCAACAGGGATATTTGGATTAGGTCAATCCGTTCGCGAGATATGGGAGTTTGAAGCCAAGAAATGGTTGAGAAGGCAAAAAATTTTTCGCAATTCTGCTGCTCCAAACGCTTAACCAGAATGGCCTAGGGAAAAAATACACATACCGTTGTAATCGGGCGAGTTTCTACTTTCAGGCGCAATAGGAATTTTTGGGTTAGGTCAATCCGTTCGCGAGATGTGGGAGTTTGAAGCCAAGAAATGGTTGAGATGGCAAAAAATTTTTCGCAATTCTACTGCTTCAAACGCTTAACCAGAATGGCCTAGGGAAAAAATACACATACCGTTGTAATCGGGCGAGTTTCTACTTTCAGACGCAATAGGAATTTTTGGGTTTGGTCAATCCGTTCGCGAGATATGGGACTTTGAAGCTAAGAAATGGTTGAGAAGGCAAAACATTTTTCGCAATTCTGCTGCTCCAAACGCTTAACCAGAATGGCATAGGGAAAAAATACACATACCGATGTAATCGGGCGAGTTTCTACTTTCAGATGTAACAGGAATTTTTCGGTTATGTCAATCCGTTCGCGAGATATGGGAGTTTGAAGCTAAGAAATGGTTGAGAAGACAACAAATTTTTCGCAATTCTGCTGCTCCAAACGCTTAACCAGAATGGCCTAGGGAAAAAATACACATACCGCTGTAATAGGGCGAGTTTCTACGTACAGATGCAATAGGAATTTTTCGGTTAGGTCAATCCGTTCGCGAGATATGGGAGTTTGAAGCCAAGAAATGGTTGAGGAGGCAAAAAATTTTTCGCAATTCTGCTGCTCCAAACGCTTAACCAGAATGGCCTAGGGAAAAAATACACATACCGCTGTAATCGGGCGAGTTTCTACTTTCAGATGCAATAGGAATTTTTGGGTTAGGTCAATCCGTTCGCGAGATATGGGAGTTTGAAGCCAAGAAATGGTTGAGAAGGCAAGAAACTTTTCCCAATTCTGCTGCTCCAAACGCTTAACCAGAATGGCCTAGGGAAAAAATACACATACCGATGTAATCAGGCGAGTTTCTACTTTCAGATGTAACAGGAATTTTTGGGTTATGTCAATCCGTTCGCGAGATATGGGAGTTTGAAGCTAAGAAATGGTTGAGAAGACAACAAATTTTTCGCAATTCTGCTGCTCCAAACGCTTAACCAGAATGGCCTCGGGAAAGAATACACGTACCGCTGTAATCGAGCGAGTTTCTACTTTCAGATGCAATAGGAATTCTTGGGTTAGGTCAATCCGTTCGCGACATATGGGAGTTTGAAGCCATGAAATGGTTGAGAAGGCAAAAAATTTTTCGCAATTCTGCTGCTCCAAACGCTTAACCAGAATGGCCTAGGGAAAAAATACACACACATTGTAATCGGGCGAGTTTCTACTTTCAGATGCAACAGGAATTTTTGGGTTTGGTCAATCCGTTCGCGAGATATGGGACGTTGAAGCTAAGAAATGGTTGAGAAGGCAAAAAATTTTTCGCAATTCTGCTGCTCCAAAAGCTTAACCAGAATGGCCTAGGGAAAAAATACACGTACCGCTATAATAGGGCGAGTTTCTACGTGCAGATGCAATAGGAATTTTTGGGTTAGGTCAATCCGTTCGCGAGATATGGGAGTTTGAAGCCAAGAAATGGTTGAGGAGGCAAAAAATTTTTCGCAATTCTGCTGCTCCAAACGCTTAACCAGAATGGCCTAGGGAAAAAATACACATACCGTTGTAATCGGGCGAGTTTCTACTTTCAGACGCAACAGGAATTTTTGGGTTATGTAAATCCGTTCGCGAGATATGGAAGTTTGAAACCAAGAAATGGTTGAGAAGGCCAAAAATTTTTCGCAATTCTGCGGCTACAAACGCTTAACCAGAATGGCCTAGGGAAAAAATACACGTACCGCTATAATAGGGCGAGTTTCTACGTGCAGATGCAATAGGAATTTTTGGGTTAGGTCAATCCGTTCGCGAGATATGGGAGTTTGAAGCCAAGAAATGGTTGAGGAGGCAAAAAATTTTTCGCAATTCTGCTGCTCCAAACGCTTAACCAGAATGGCCTAGGGAAAAAATACACATACCGTTGTAATCGGGCGAGTTTCTACTTTCAGACGCAACAGGAATTTTTGGGTTATGTAAATCCGTTCGCGAGATATGGAAGTTTGAAACCAAGAAATGGTTGAGAAGGCCAAAAATTTTTCGCAATTCTGCGGCTACAAACGCTTAACCAGAATGGCCTAGGGAAAAAATACACATACCGCTGTAATCGGGCGAGTTTCTACTTTCAGATGCAACAGGAATTTTTGGGTTAGGTCAATCCGTTCGCGAGATATGGGAGTTTGAAGCTAAGAAATGGTTGAGAAGACGACAAATTTTTCGCACTTCTGCTGCTCCAAACGCTTAACCAGAATGGCCTAGGGAAAAAATACACATACTGATGTAATCGGGCGAGTTTCTACTTTCAGATGTAACAGGAATTTTTGGGTTATGTCAATCCGTTCGCGAGATATGGGAGTTTGAAGCTAAGAAATGCTTGAGAAGACAACAAATTTTTCGCAATTCTGCTGCTCCAAACGCTTAACCAGAATGGCCTCGGGAAAAAATACACGTACCGCTGTAATCGAGCGAGTTTCTACTTTCAGATGCAATAGGAATTTTTGGGTTAGGTCAATCCGTTCGCGAGATATGGGAGTTTGAAGCCAAGAAATGGTTGAGAAGGCCAACAATTTTTCGCAATTCTGCGGCTACAAACGCTTAACCAGAATGGCGTAGGGAAAAAATACACATACCGCTGTAATCGGGCGAGTTTCTACTTTCAGATGCAATAGGAATTTTTGGGTTAGGTCAATCCGTTCGCGAGATATGGGAGTTTGAAGCCAAGAAATGGTTGAGAAGGCAAAAAATTTTTCGCAATTCTGCTGCTCCAAACGCTTAACCAGAATGATCCAGGGAAAAAATACACATACCGTTGTAATCGGGCGAGTTTCTACTTTCAGATGCAATAGGAATTTTTGGGTTAGGTCAATCCGTTCGCGAGATATGGGAGTTTGAAGCCAAGAAATGGTTGAGAAGGCGAAAAATTTTTCGCAATTCTGCTGCTTCAAACGCTTAACCAGAATGGCCTAGGGAAAAAATACACATACCGTTGTAATCGGGCGAGTTTCTACTTTCAGATGCAACAGGAATTTTTGGGTTTGGTCAATCCGTTCGCCAGATATGGGTGTTTGAAGCCAAGAAATGGTTGAGAAGGCAAAAAATTTTTCGCAATTCTGCTGCTCCAAACGCTTAACCAGAATGGCCTACGTAAAAAATACACATACCGTTGTACTCGGGCGAGTTTCTACTTTCAGATGCAACAGGAATTTTTGGGTTTGGTCGGTCCGTTCGCGAGATATGGGACTTTGAAGCTAAGAAATGTTTGAGAAGACGACAAATTTTTCGCACTTTTGCTGCTCCAAACGCTTAACCAGAATGGCCTAGGGAAAAAGTACACATACCGTTGTAATCGGGCGAATTTCTACTTTCAGACGCAACAGGAATTTTTGGGTTATGTCAATCCGTTCGCGAGATATGGAAGTTTGAAGCCAAGAAATGGTTGAGAAGGCCAAAAATTTTTCGCAATTCTGCGGCTCCAAACGCTTAACCAGAATGGCCTAGGGAAAAAATACACATACCGATGTAATCGGGCGAGTTTCTACTTTCAGATGTAACAGGAATTTTTGGGTTATGTCAATCCGTTCGCGAGATATGGGAGTTTGAAGCTAAGAAATGGTTGAGAAGACAACAAATTTTTCGCAATTCTGCTGCTCCAAACGCTTAACCAGAATGGCCTCGGGAAAAAATAAACGTACCGCTGTAATAGGGCGAGTTTCTACTTTCAGATGCAATAGGGATATTTGGATTAGGTCAATCCGTTCGCGAGATATGGGAGTTTGAAGCCAAGAAATGGTTGAGAAGGCAAAAAATTTTTCGCAATTCTGCTGCTTCAAACGCTTAACCAGAATGGCCTAGGGAAAAAATACACATACTGATGTAATCGGGCGAGTTTCTACTTTCAGATGTAACAGGAATTTTTGGGTTATGTCAATCCGTTCGCGAGATATGGGAGTTTGAAGCTAAGAAATGCTTGAGAAGACAACAAATTTTTCGCAATTCTGCTGCTCCAAACGCTTAACCAGAATGGCCTCGGGAAAAAATACACGTACCGCTGTAATCGAGCGAGTTTCTACTTTCAGATGCAATAGGAATTTTTGGGTTAGGTCAATCCGTTCGCGAGATATGGGAGTTTGAAGCCAAGAAATGGTTGAGAAGGCAAAAAATTTTTCGCAATTCTGCTGCTTCAAACGCTTAACCAGAATAGCCTAGGGAAAAAATACACATACCGTTGTAATCGGGCGAGTTTCTACTTTCAGATGCAACAGGAATTTTTGGGTTTGGTCAATCCGTTCGCGAGATATGGGACTTTGAAGCTAAGAAATGGTTGAGAAGGCAAACAATTTTTCGCAATTCTGCTGCTCCAAAAGCTTAACCAGAATGGCCTAGGGAAAAAATACACGTACCGCTGTAATAGGGCGAGTTTCTACTTTCAGATGCAACAGGGATATTTGGATTAGGTCAATCCGTTCGCGAGATATGGGAGTTTGAAGCCAAGAAATGGTTGAGAAGGCAAAAAATTTTTCGCAATTCTGCTGCTCCAAACGCTTAACCAGAATGGCCTAGGGAAAAAATACACATACCGTTGTAATCGGGCGAGTTTCTACTTTCAGGCGCAATAGGAATTTTTGGGTTAGGTCAATCCGTTCGCGAGATGTGGGAGTTTGAAGCCAAGAAATGGTTGAGATGGCAAAAAATTTTTCGCAATTCTACTGCTTCAAACGCTTAACCAGAATGGCCTAGGGAAAAAATACACATACCGTTGTAATCGGGCGAGTTTCTACTTTCAGACGCAATAGGAATTTTTGGGTTTGGTCAATCCGTTCGCGAGATATGGGACTTTGAAGCTAAGAAATGGTTGAGAAGGCAAAACATTTTTCGCAATTCTGCTGCTCCAAACGCTTAACCAGAATGGCATAGGGAAAAAATACACATACCGATGTAATCGGGCGAGTTTCTACTTTCAGGTGTAACAGGAATTTTTCGGTTATGTCAATCCGTTCGCGAGATATGGGAGTTTGAAGCTAAGAAATGGTTGAGAAGACAACAAATTTTTCGCAATTCTGCTGCTCCAAACGCTTAACCAGAATGGCCTAGGGAAAAAATACACATACCGCTGTAATAGGGCGAGTTTCTACGTACAGATGCAATAGGAATTTTTCGGTTAGGTCAATCCGTTCGCGAGATATGGGAGTTTGAAGCCAAGAAATGGTTGAGGAGGCAAAAAATTTTTCGCAATTCTGCTGCTCCAAACGCTTAACCAGAATGGCCTAGGGAAAAAATACACATACCGCTGTAATCGGGCGAGTTTCTACTTTCAGATGCAATAGGAATTTTTGGGTTAGGTCAATCCGTTCGCGAGATATGGGAGTTTGAAGCCAAGAAATGGTTGAGAAGGCAAGAAACTTTTCCCAATTCTGCTGCTCCAAACGCTTAACCAGAATGGCCTAGGGAAAAAATACACATACCGATGTAATCAGGCGAGTTTCTACTTTCAGATGTAACAGGAATTTTTGGGTTATGTCAATCCGTTCGCGAGATATGGGAGTTTGAAGCTAAGAAATGGTTGAGAAGACAACAAATTTTTCGCAATTCTGCTGCTCCAAACGCTTAACCAGAATGGCCTCGGGAAAGAATACACGTACCGCTGTAATCGAGCGAGTTTCTACTTTCAGATGCAATAGGAATTCTTGGGTTAGGTCAATCCGTTCGCGACATATGGGAGTTTGAAGCCATGAAATGGTTGAGAAGGCAAAAAATTTTTCGCAATTCTGCTGCTCCAAACGCTTAACCAGAATGGCCTAGGGAAAAAATACACACACATTGTAATCGGGCGAGTTTCTACTTTCAGATGCAACAGGAATTTTTGGGTTTGGTCAATCCGTTCGCGAGATATGGGACGTTGAAGCTAAGAAATGGTTGAGAAGGCAAAAAATTTTTCGCAATTCTGCTGCTCCAAAAGCTTAACCAGAATGGCCTAGGGAAAAAATACACGTACCGCCATAATAGGGCGAGTTTCTACGTGCAGATGCAATAGGAATTTTTGGGTTAGGTCAATCCGTTCGCGAGATATGGGAGTTTGAAGCCAAGAAATGGTTGAGGAGGCAAAAAATTTTTCGCAATTCTGCTGCTCCAAACGCTTAACCAGAATGGCCTAGGGAAAAAATACACATACCGTTGTAATCGGGCGAGTTTCTACTTTCAGACGCAACAGGAATTTTTGGGTTATGTAAATCCGTTCGCGAGATATGGAAGTTTGAAACCAAGAAATGGTTGAGAAGGCCAAAAATTTTTCGCAATTCTGCGGCTACAAACGCTTAACCAGAATGGCCTAGGGAAAAAATACACGTACCGCTATAATAGGGCGAGTTTCTACGTGCAGATGCAATAGGAATTTTTGGGTTAGGTCAATCCGTTCGCGAGATATGGGAGTTTGAAGCCAAGAAATGGTTGAGGAGGCAAAAAATTTTTCGCAATTCTGCTGCTCCAAACGCTTAACCAGAATGGCCTAGGGAAAAAATACACATACCGTTGTAATCGGGCGAGTTTCTACTTTCAGACGCAACAGGAATTTTTGGGTTATGTAAATCCGTTCGCGAGATATGGAAGTTTGAAACCAAGAAATGGTTGAGAAGGCCAAAAATTTTTCGCAATTCTGCGGCTACAAACGCTTAACCAGAATGGCCTAGGGAAAAAATACACATACCGCTGTAATCGGGCGAGTTTCTACTTTCAGATGCAACAGGAATTTTTGGGTTAGGTCAATCCGTTCGCGAGATATGGGAGTTTGAAGCTAAGAAATGGTTGAGAAGACGACAAATTTTTCGCACTTCTGCTGCTCCAAACGCTTAACCAGAATGGCCTAGGGAAAAAATACACATACTGATGTAATCGGGCGAGTTTCTACTTTCAGATGTAACAGGAATTTTTGGGTTATGTCAATCCGTTCGCGAGATATGGGAGTTTGAAGCTAAGAAATGCTTGAGAAGACAACAAATTTTTCGCAATTCTGCTGCTCCAAACGCTTAACCAGAATGGCCTCGGGAAAAAATACACGTACCGCTGTAATCGAGCGAGTTTCTACTTTCAGATGCAATAGGAATTTTTGGGTTAGGTCAATCCGTTCGCGAGATATGGGAGTTTGAAGCCAAGAAATGGTTGAGAAGGCAAAAAATTTTTCGCAATTCTGCTGCTTCTAACGCTTAACCAGAATAGCCTAGGGAAAAAATACACATACCGTTGTAATCGGGCGAGTTTCTACTTTCAGATGCAATAGGAATTTTTCGGTTAGGTCAATCCGTTCGCGAGATATGGGAGTTTGAAGCCAAGAAATGGTTGAGGAGGCAAAAAATTTTTCGCAATTCTGCTGCTCCAAACGCTTAACCAGAATGGCCTAGGGAAAAAATACACATACCGCTGTAATCGGGCGAGTTTCTACTTTCAGATGCAATAGGAATTTTTGGGTTAGGTCAATCCGTTCGCGAGATATGGGAGTTTGAAGCCAAGAAATGGTTGAGAAGGCAAGAAACTTTTCCCAATTCTGCTGCTCCAAACGCTTAACCAGAATGGCCTAGGGAAAAAATACACATACCGATGTAATCAGGCGAGTTTCTACTTTCAGATGTAACAGGAATTTTTGGGTTATGTCAATCCGTTCGCGAGATATGGGAGTTTGAAGCTAAGAAATGGTTGAGAAGACAACAAATTTTTCGCAATTCTGCTGCTCCAAACGCTTAACCAGAATGGCCTCGGGAAAGAATACACGTACCGCTGTAATCGAGCGAGTTTCTACTTTCAGATGCAATAGGAATTCTTGGGTTAGGTCAATCCGTTCGCGACATATGGGAGTTTGAAGCCAAGAAATGGTTGAGAAGGCAAAAAATTTTTCGCAATTCTGCTGCTCCAAACGCTTAACCAGAATGGCCTAGGGAAAAAATACACACACATTGTAATCGGGCGAGTTTCTACTTTCAGATGCAACAGGAATTTTTGGGTTTGGTCAATCCGTTCGCGAGATATGGGACGTTGAAGCTAAGAAATGGTTGAGAAGGCAAAAAATTTTTCGCAATTCTGCTGCTCCAAAAGCTTAACCAGAATGGCCTAGGGAAAAAATACACGTACCGCTGTAATAGGGCGAGTTTCTACGTGCAGATGCAATAGGAATTTTTGGGTTAGGTCAATCCGTTCGCGAGATATGGGAGTTTGAAGCCAAGAAATGGTTGAGGAGGCAAAAAATTTTTCGCAATTCTGCTGCTCCAAACGCTTAACCAGAATGGCCTAGGGAAAAAATACACATACCGTTGTAATCGGGCGAGTTTCTACTTTCAGACGCAACAGGAATTTTTGGGTTATGTAAATCCGTTCGCGAGATATGGAAGTTTGAAACCAAGAAATGGTTGAGAAGGCCAAAAATTTTTCGCAATTCTGCGGCTACAAACGCTTAACCAGAATGGCCTAGGGAAAAAATACACATACCGCTGTAATCGGGCGAGTTTCTACTTTCAGATGCAACAGGAATTTTTGGGTTAGGTCAATCCGTTCGCGAGATATGGGAGTTTGAAGCTAAGAAATGGTTGAGAAGACGACAAATTTTTCGCACTTCTGCTGCTCCAAACGCTTAACCAGAATGGCCTAGGGAAAAAATACACATACTGATGTAATCGGGCGAGTTTCTACTTTCAGATGTAACAGGAATTTTTGGGTTATGTCAATCCGTTCGCGAGATATGGGAGTTTGAAGCTAAGAAATGCTTGAGAAGACAACAAATTTTTCGCAATTCTGCTGCTCCAAACGCTTAACCAGAATGGCCTCGGGAAAAAATACACGTACCGCTGTAATCGAGCGAGTTTCTACTTTCAGATGCAATAGGAATTTTTGGGTTAGGTCAATCCGTTCGCGAGATATGGGAGTTTGAAGCCAAGAAATGGTTGAGAAGGCAAAAAATTTTTCGCAATTCTGCTGCTTCTAACGCTTAACCAGAATAGCCTAGGGAAAAAATACACATACCGTTGTAATCGGGCGAGTTTCTACTTTCAGATGCAACAGGAATTTTTGGGTTTGGTCAATCCGTTCGCGAGATATGGGACTTTGAAGCTAAGAAATGGTTGAGAAGGCAAACAATTTTTCGCAATTCTGCTGCTCCAAAAGCTTAACCAGAATGGCCTAGGGAAAAAATACACGTACCGCTGTAATAGGGCGAGTTTCTACTTTCAGATGCAATAGGGATATTTGGATTAGGTCAATCCGTTCGCGAGATATGGGAGTTTGAAGCCAAGAAATGGTTGAGAAGGCAAAAAATTTTTCGCAATTCTGCTGCTCCAAACGCTTCACCAGAATGGCCTAGGGAAAAAATACACATACCGTTGTAATCGGGCGAGTTTCTACTTTCAGGCGCAATAGGAATTTTTGGGTTAGGTCAATCCGTTCGCGAGATGTGGGAGTTTGAAGCCAAGAAATGGTTGAGATGGCAAAAAATTTTTCGCAATTCTACTGCTTCAAACGCTTAACCAGAATGGCCTAGGGAAAAAATACACATACCGTTGTAATCGGGCGAGTTTCTACTTTCAGACGCAATAGGAATTTTTGGGTTTGGTCAATCCGTTCGCGAGATATGGGACTTTGAAGCTAAGAAATGGTTGAGAAGGCAAAACATTTTTCGCAATTCTGCTGCTCCAAACGCTTAACCAGAATGGCATAGGGAAAAAATACACATACCGATGTAATCGGGCGAGTTTCTACTTTCAGATGTAACAGGAATTTTTCGGTTATGTCAATCCGTTCGCGAGATATGGGAGTTTGAAGCTAAGAAATGGTTGAGAAGACAACAAATTTTTCGCAATTCTGCTGCTCCAAACGCTTAACCAGAATGGCCTAGGGAAAAAATACACGTACCGCTGTAATAGGGCGAGTTTCTACGTGCAGATGCAATAGGAATTTTTCGGTTATGTCAATCCGTTCGCGAGATATGGGAGTTTGAAGCCAAGAAATGGTTGAGGAGGCAAAAAATTTTTCGCAATTCTGCTGCTCCAAACGCTTAACCAGAATGGCCTAGGGAAAAAATACACATACCGCTGTAATCGGGCGAGTTTCTACTTTCAGATGCAATAGGAATTTTTGGGTTAGGTCAATCCGTTCGCGAGATATGGGAGTTTGAAGCCAAGAAATGGTTGAGAAGGCAAGAAACTTTTCCCAATTCTGCTGCTCCAAACGCTTAACCAGAATGGCCTAGGGAAAAAATACACATACCGATGTAATCAGGCGAGTTTCTACTTTCAGATGTAACAGGAATTTTTGGGTTATGTCAATCCGTTCGCGAGATATGGGAGTTTGAAGCTAAGAAATGGTTGAGAAGACAACAAATTTTTCGCAATTCTGCTGCTCCAAACGCTTAGCCAGAATGGCCTCGGGAAAGAATACACGTACCGCTGTAATCGAGCGAGTTTCTACTTTCAGATGCAATAGGAATTCTTGGGTTAGGTCAATCCGTTCGCGACATATGGGAGTTTGAAGCCAAGAAATGGTTGAGAAGGCAAAAAATTTTTCGCAATTCTGCTGCTCCAAACGCTTAACCAGAATGGCCTAGGGAAAAAATACACACACATTGTAATCGGGCGAGTTTCTACTTTCAGATGCAACAGGAATTTTTGGGTTTGGTCAATCCGTTCGCGAGATATGGGACGTTGAAGCTAAGAAATGGTTGAGAAGGCAAAAAATTTTTCGCAATTCTGCTGCTCCAAAAGCTTAACCAGAATGGCCTAGGGAAAAAATACACGTACCGCTGTAATAGGGCGAGTTTCTACGTGCAGATGCAATAGGAATTTTTGGGTTAGGTCAATCCGTTCGCGAGATATGGGAGTTTGAAGCCAAGAAATGGTTGAGGAGGCAAAAAATTTTTCGCAATTCTGCTGCTCCAAACGCTTAACCAGAATGGCCTAGGGAAAAAATACACATACCGTTGTAATCGGGCGAGTTTCTACTTTCAGACGCAACAGGAATTTTTGGGTTATGTAAATCCGTTCGCGAGATATGGAAGTTTGAAACCAAGAAATGGTTGAGAAGGCCAAAAATTTTTCGCAATTCTGCGGCTACAAACGCTTAACCAGAATGGCCTAGGGAAAAAATACACATACCGCTGTAATCGGGCGAGTTTCTACTTTCAGATGCAACAGGAATTTTTGGGTTAGGTCAATCCGTTCGCGAGATATGGGAGTTTGAAGCTAAGAAATGGTTGAGAAGACGACAAATTTTTCGCACTTCTGCTGCTCCAAACGCTTAACCAGAATGGCCTAGGGAAAAAATACACATACCGTTGTAATCGGGCGAGTTTCTACTTTCAGACGCAATAGGAATTTTTGGGTTTGGTCATTCCGTTCGCGAGATATGGACTTTGAAGCTAAGAAATGGTTGAGAAGGAAAAAAATTTTTCGCAATTCTGCTGCTCCAAAAGCTTAACCAGAATGGCCTAGGGAAAAAATACACGTACCGCTGTAATAGGGCGAGTTTCTACTTTCAGATGCAATAGGAATTTTTGGGTTGGGTCAATCCGTTCGCGAGATATGGGAGTTTGAAGCCAAGAAATGGTTGAGAAGGCAAAAAATTTTTCGCAATTCTGCGGCTACAAAAGTTTAACCAGAATGGCCTAGGGAGAAAATACACGTACCGCTGTAAAAGGGCGAGTTTCTACTTTCAGATGCAATAGGAATTTTTGGGTTAGTTCAATCCGTTCGCGAGATATGGGAGTTTGAAGCCAAGAAATGGTTGAGAAGGCCAAAAATTTTTCGCAATTCTGCGGCTACAAACGCTTAACCAGAATGGCCTAGGGAAAAAATACACATACCGCTGTAATCGGGCGAGTTTCTACTTTCAGATGCAATAGGAATTTTTGGGTTAGGTCAATCCGTTCGCGAGATATGGGAGTTTGAAGCCAAGAAATGGTTGAAAAGGCAAAAAACTTTTCCCAATTCTGCTGCTCCAAACGCTTAACCAGAATGGCCTAGGTAAAAAATACACATACCGTTGTACTCGGCCGAGTTTCTACTTTCAGATGCAACAGGAATTTTTGGGTTAGGTCAATCCGTTCGCGAGATATGGGAGTTGGAAGCTAAGAAATGATTGAGAAGACGACAAATTTTTCGCACTTCTGCTGCTCCAAACGCTTAACCAGAATGGCCTAGGGAAAAAATACACATACCGTTGTAATCGGGCGAGTTTCTACTTTCAGACGCAACAGGAATTTTTGGGTTATGTAAATCCGTTCGCGAGATATGGAAGTTTGAAACCAAGAAATGGTTGAGAAGGCCAAAAATTTTTCGCAATTCTGCGGCTACAAACGCTTAACCAGAATGGCCTAGGGAAAAAATACACATACCGCTGTAATCGGGCGAGTTTCTACTTTCAGATGCAACAGGAATTTTTGGGTTAGGTCAATCCGTTCGCGAGATATGGGAGTTTGAAGCTAAGAAATGGTTGAGAAGACGACAAATTTTTCGCACTTCTGCTGCTCCAAACGCTTAACCAGAATGGCCTAGGGAAAAAATACACATACTGATGTAATCGGGCGAGTTTCTACTTTCAGATGTAACAGGAATTTTTGGGTTATGTCAATCCGTTCGCGAGATATGGGAGTTTGAAGCTAAGAAATGCTTGAGAAGACAACAAATTTTTCGCAATTCTGCTGCTCCAAACGCTTAACCAGAATGGCCTCGGGAAAAAATACACGTACCGCTGTAATCGAGCGAGTTTCTACTTTCAGATGCAATAGGAATTTTTGGGTTAGGTCAATCCGTTCGCGAGATATGGGAGTTTGAAGCCAAGAAATGGTTGAGAAGGCAAAAAATTTTTCGCAATTCTGCTGCTTCTAACGCTTAACCAGAATAGCCTAGGGAAAAAATACACATACCGTTGTAATCGGGCGAGTTTCTACTTTCAGATGCAACAGGAATTTTTGGGTTTGGTCAATCCGTTCGCGAGATATGGGACTTTGAAGCTAAGAAATGGTTGAGAAGGCAAACAATTTTTCGCAATTCTGCTGCTCCAAAAGCTTAACCAGAATGGCCTAGGGAAAAAATACACGTACCGCTGTAATAGGGCGAGTTTCTACTTTCAGATGCAATAGGGATATTTGGATTAGGTCAATCCGTTCGCGAGATATGGGAGTTTGAAGCCAAGAAATGGTTGAGAAGGCAAAAAATTTTTCGCAATTCTGCTGCTCCAAACGCTTAACCAGAATGGCATAGGGAAAAAATACACATACCGTTGTAATCGGGCGAGTTTCTACTTTCAGGCGCAATAGGAATTTTTGGGTTAGGTCAATCCGTTCGCGAGATGTGGGAGTTTGAAGCCAAGAAATGGTTGAGATGGCAAAAAATTTTTCGCAATTCTACTGCTTCAAACGCTTAACCAGAATGGCCTAGGGAAAAAATACACATACCGTTGTAATCGGGCGAGTTTCTACTTTCAGACGCAATAGGAATTTTTGGGTTTGGTCAATCCGTTCGCGAGATATGGGACTTTGAAGCTAAGAAATGGTTGAGAAGGCAAAACATTTTTCGCAATTCTGCTGCTCCAAACGCTTAACCAGAATGGCATAGGGAAAAAATACACATACCGATGTAATCGGGCGAGTTTCTACTTTCAGATGTAACAGGAATTTTTCGGTTATGTCAATCCGTTCGCGAGATATGGGAGTTTGAAGCTAAGAAATGGTTGAGAAGACAACAAATTTTTCGCAATTCTGCTGCTCCAAGCGCTTAACCAGAATGGCCTAGGGAAAAAATACACGTACCGCTGTAATAGGGCGAGTTTCTACGTGCAGATGCAATAGGAATTTTTCAGTTAGGTCAATCCGTTCGCGAGATATGGGAGTTTGAAGCCAAGAAATGGTTGAGGAGGCAAAAAATTTTTCGCAATTCTGCTGCTCCAAACGCTTAACCAGAATGGCCTAGGGAAAAAATACACATACCGCTGTAATCGGGCGAGTTTCTACTTTCAGATGCAATAGGAATTTTTGGGTTAGGTCAATCCGTTCGCGAGATATGGGAGTTTGAAGCCAAGAAATGGTTGAGAAGGCAAGAAACTTTTCCCAATTCTGCTGCTCCAAACGCTTAACCAGAATGGCCTAGGGAAAAAATACACATACCGATGTAATCAGGCGAGTTTCTACTTTCAGATGTAACAGGAATTTTTGGGTTATGTCAATCCGTTCGCGAGATATGGGAGTTTGAAGCTAAGAAATGGTTGAGAAGACAACAAATTTTTCGCAATTCTGCTGCTCCAAACGCTTAACCAGAATGGCCTCGGGAAAGAATACACGTACCGCTGTAATCGAGCGAGTTTCTACTTTCAGATGCAATAGGAATTCTTGGGTTAGGTCAATCCGTTCGCGACATATGGGAGTTTGAAGCCAAGAAATGGTTGAGAAGGCAAAAAATTTTTCGCAATTCTGCTGCTCCAAACGCTTAACCAGAATGGCCTAGGGAAAAAATACACACACATTGTAATCGGGCGAGTTTCTACTTTCAGATGCAACAGGAATTTTTGGGTTTGGTCAATCCGTTCGCGAGATATGGGACGTTGAAGCTAAGAAATGGTTGAGAAGGCAAAAAATTTTTCGCAATTCTGCTGCTCCAAAAGCTTAACCAGAATGGCCTAGGGAAAAAATACACGTACCGCTGTAATAGGGCTAGTTTCTACGTGCAGATGCAATAGGAATTTTTGGGTTAGGTCAATCCGTTCGCGAGATATGGTAGTTTGAAGCCAAGAAATGGTTGAGGAGGCAAAAAATTTTTCGCAATTCTGCTGCTCCAAACGCTTAACCAGAATGGCCTAGGGAAAAAATATACATACCGTTGTAATCGGGCGAGTTTCTACTTTCAGACGCAACAGGAATTTTTGGGTTATGTAAATCCGTTCGCGAGATATGGAAGTTTGAAACCAAGAAATGGTTGAGAAGGCCAAAAATTTTTCGCAATTCTGCGGCTACAAACGCTTAACCAGAATGGCCTAGGGAAAAAATACACATACCGCTGTAATCGGGCGAGTTTCTACTTTCAGATGCAACAGGAATTTTTGGGTTAGGTCAATCCGTTCGCGAGATATGGGAGTTTGAAGCTAAGAAATGGTTTAGAAGACGACAAATTTTTCGCACTTCTGCTGCTCCAAACGCTTAACCAGAATGGCCTAGGGAAAAAATACACATACCGTTGTAATCGGGCGAGTTTCTACTTTCAGACGCAATAGGAATTTTTGGGTTTGGTCATTCCGTTCGCGAGATATGGGACTTTGAAGCTAAGAAATGGTTGAGAAGGAAAAAAATTTTTCGCAATTCTGCTGCTGCAAAAGCTTAACCAGAATGGCCTAGGGAAAAAATACACGTACCGCTGTAATAGGGCGAGTTTCTACTTTCAGATGCAATAGGAATTTTTGGGTTGGGTCAATCCGTTCGCGAGATATGGGAGTTTGAAGCCAAGAAATGGTTGAGAAGGCAAAAAATTTTTCGCAATTCTGCGGCTACAAAAGTTTAACCAGAATGGCCTAGGGAGAAAATACACGTACCGTTGTAAAAGGGCGAGTTTCTACTTTCAGATGCAATAGGAATTTTTGGGTTAGTTCAATCCGTTCGCGAGATATGGGAGTTTGAAGCCAAGAAATGGTTGAGAAGGCCAAAAATTTTTCGCAATTCTGCGGCTACAAACGCTTAACCAGAATGGCCTAGGGAAAAAATACACATACCGCTGTAATCGGGCGAGTTTCTACTTTCAGATGCAATAGGAATTTTTGGGTTAGGTCAATCCGTTCGCGAGATATGGGAGTTTGAAGCCAAGAAATGGTTGAAAAGGCAAAAAACTTTTCCCAATTCTGCTGCTCCAAACGCTTAACCAGAATGGCCTAGGTAAAAAATACACATACCGTTGTACTCGGCCGAGTTTCTACTTTCAGATGCAACAGGAATTTTTGGGTTAGGTCAATCCGTTCGCGAGATATGGGAGTTTGAAGCTAAGAAACGGTTGAGAAGACGACAAATTTTTCGCACTTCTGCTGCTCCAAACGCTTAACCAGAATGGCCTAGGGAAAAAATACACATACCGTTGTAATCGGGCGAGTTTCTACTTTCAGACGCAATAGGAATTTTTGGGTTAGGTCAATCCGTTCGCGAGATATGGGACTTTGAAGCTAAGAAATGGTTGAGAAGGAAAAAAATTTTTCGCAATTCTGCTGCTCCAAAAGCTTAACCAGAATGGCCTAGGGAAAAAATACACGTACCGCTGTAATAGGGCGAGTTTCTACTTTCAGATGCAATAGGAATTTTTGGGTTGGGTCAATCCGTTCGCGAGATATGGGAGTTTGAAGCCAAGAAATGGTTGAGAAGGCAAAAAATTTTTCGCAATTCTGCGGCTACAAACGCTTAACCAGAATGGCCTAGGGAAAAAATACACATACCGTTGTATTCGGGCGAGTTTCTACTTTCAGATGCAATAGGAATTTTTGGGTTAGGTCAATCCGTTCGCGAGACATGGGAGTTTGAAGCCAAGAAATGGTTGAGAAGGCAAAAAATTTTTCGCAATTCTGCTGCTCCAAACGCTTAACCAGAATGGCCTAGGGAAAAAATACACATACCGTTGTAATCGGGCGAGTTTCTACTTTCAGATGCAATAGGAATTTTTGGGTTAAGTCAATCCGTTCGCGAGATATGGGAGTTTGAAGCCAAGAAATGGTTGAGAAGGCAAAAAATTTTTCGCAATTCTGCTGCTCCAAACGCTTAACCAGAATGGCCTAGGGAAAAAATACACATACCTTTGTAATCTGGCGAGTTTCTACTTTCAGACGCAATAGGAATTTTTGGGTTATGTCAAACCGTTCGCGAGATATGGGACTTTGAAGCTAAGAAATGGTTGAGAAGGAAAAAAATTTTTCGCAATTCTGCTGCTCCAAAAGCTTAACCAGAATGGCCTAGGGAAAAAATACACGTACCGCTGTAATAGGGCGAGTTTCTACTTTCAGATGCAATAGGAATTTTTGGGTTGGGTCAATCCGTTCGCGAGATATGGGAGTTTGAAGCCAAGAAATGGTTGAGAAGGCAAAAAATTTTTCGCAAGTCTGCTGCTCCAAACGCTTAACCAGAATGGCCTAGGGAAAAAATACACATACCGATGTAATCGGGCGAGTTTCTACTTTCAGATGTAACAGGAATTTTTCGGTTATGTCAATCCGTTCGCGGGATACGGGAGTTTGAAGCTAAGAAGTGGTTGAGAAGACAACAAATTTTTCGCAAATCTGCTGCTCCAAACGCTTAACCAGAATGGCCCAGGGAAAAAATACATGTACCGCTGTAATCGAGCGAGTTTCTACTTTCAGATGCAATAGGAATTTTTGGGTTGGGTCAATCCGTTCGCGAGATGTGGGAGTTTGAAGCCAAGAAATGGTTGAGAAGGCAAAAAATTTTTCGCAATTCTACTGCTTCAAACGCTTAACCAGAATGGCCTAGGGAAAAAATACACATACCGTTGTAATCGGGCGAGTTTCTACTTTCAGATGCAACAGGAATTTTTGGGTTTGGTCAATCCGTTCGCGAGATATGGGACTTTGAAGCTAAGAAATGGTTGAGAAGGCAAAAAATTTTTCGCAATTCTGCTGCTCCAAAAGCTTAACCAGAATGGCCTAGGGAAAAAATACACGTACCGCTGTAATAGGGCGAGTTTCTACGTGCAGATGCAATAGGAATTTTTGGGTTAGGTCAATCCGTTCGCGAGATATGGGAGTTTGAAGCCAAGAAATGGTTGAGGAGGCAAAAAATTTTTCGCAATTCTGCTGCTCCAAACGCTTAACCAGAATGGCCTAGGGAAAAAATACACATACCGTTGTAATCGGGCGAGTTTCTACTTTCAGACGCAACAGGAATTTTTGGATTATGTAAATCCGATCGCGAGATATGGAAGTTTGAAGCCAAGAAATGGTTGAGAAGGCCAAAAATTTTTCGCAATTCTGCCGCTACAAACGCTTAACCAGAATGGCCTAGGGAAAAAATACAAATACCGTTGTACTCGGGCGAGTTTCTACTTTCAGATGCAACAGGAATTTTGGGTTAGGTCAATCCGTTCGCGAGATATGGGAGTTTGAAGCTAAGAAATGGTTGAGAAGACGACAAATTTTTCGCACTTCTGCTGCTCCAAACGCTTAACCAGAATGGCCTAGGGAAAAAATACACATACCGTTGTAATCGGGCGAGTTTCTACTTTCAGATGCAACAGGAATTTTGGGTTAGGTCAATCCGTTCGCGAGATATGGGAGTTTGAAGCTAAGAAATGGTTGAGAAGACGACAAATTTTTCGCACTTCTGCTGCTCCAAACGCTTAACCAGAATGGCCTAGGGAAAAAATACACATACCGTTGTAATCGGGCGAGTTTCTACTTTCAGACGCAATAGGAATTTTTGGGTTAGGTCAATCCGTTCGCGAGATATGGGACTTTGAAGCTAAGAAATGGTTGAGAAGGAACAAAATTTTTCGCAATTCTGCTGCTCCAAAAGTTTAACCAGAATGGCCTAGGGAGAAAATACACGTACCGCTGTAAAAGGGCGAGTTTCTACTTTCAGATGCAATGGGAATTTTTGGGTTAGGTCAATCCGTTCGCGAGATATGGGAGTTTGAAGCCAAGAAATGGTTGAGAAGGCCAAAAATTTTTCGCAATTCTGCGGCTACAAACGCTTAACCAGAATGGCCTAGGGAAAAAATACACATACCGCTGTAATCGGGCGAGTTTCTACTTTCAGATGCAATAGGAATTTTTGGGTTAGGTCAATCCGTTCGCGAGATATGGGAGTTTGAAGCCAAGAAATGGTTGAGAAGGCAAAACATTTTTCGCAATTCTGCTGCTCCAAACGCTTAACCAGAATGGCCTAGGGAAAAAATACACATACCGTTGTAATCGGGCGAGTTTCTACTTTCAGATGCAATAGGAATTTTTGGGTTAAGTCAATCCGTTCGCGAGATATGGGAGTTTGAAGCCAAGAAATGGTTGAGAAGGCAAAAAATTTTTCGCAATTCTGCTGCTCCAAACGCTTAACCAGAATGGCCTAGGGAAAAAATACACATACCGATGTAATCGGGCGAGTTTCTACTTTCAGACGCAATAGGAATTTTTGGGTTATGTCAAACCGTTCGCGAGATATGGGACTTTGAAGCTAAGAAATGGTTGAGAAGGAAAAAAATTTTTCGCAATTCTGCTGCTCCAAAAGCTTAACCAGAATGGCCTAGGGAAAAAATACACGTACCGCTGTAATAGGGCGAGTTTCTACTTTCAGATGCAATAGGAATTTTTGGGTTGGGTCAATCCGTTCGCGAGATATGGGAGTTTGAAGCCAAGAAATGGTTGAGAAGGCAAAAAATTTTTCGCAAGTCTGCTGCTCCAAACGCTTAACCAGAATGGCCTAGGGAAAAAATACACATACCGATGTAATCGGGCGAGTTTCTACTTTCAGATGTAACAGGAACTTTTCGGTTATGTCAATCCGTTCGCGAGATACGGGAGTTTGAAGCTAAGAAATCGTTGAGAAGACAACAAATTTTTCGCAAATCTGCTGCTCCAAACGCTTAACCAGAATGGCCTAGGGAAAAAATACATGTACCGCTGTAATCGAGCGAGTTTCTACTTTCAGATGCAATAGGAATTTTTGGGTTGGGTCAATCCGTTCGCGAGATGTGGGAGTTTGAAGCCAAGAAATGGTTGAGAAGGCAAAAAATTTTTCGCAATTCTACTGCTTCAAACGCTTAACCAGAATGGCCTAGGGAAAAAATACACATACCGTTGTAATCGGGCGAGTTTCTACTTTCAGATGCAACAGGAATTTTTGGGTTTGGTCAATCCGTTCGCGAGATATGGGACTTTGAAGCTAAGAAATGGTTGAGAAGGCAAAAAATTTTTCGCAATTCTGCTGCTCCAAAAGCTTAACCAGAATGGCCTAGGGAAAAAATACACGTACCGCTGTAATAGGGCGAGTTTCTACGTGCAGATGCAATAGGAATTTTTGGGTTAGGTCAATCCGTTCGCGAGATATGGGAGTTTGAAGCCAAGAAATGGTTGAGAAGGCAAAAAATTTTTCGCAATTCTGCTGCTCCAAACGCTTAACCAGAATGGCCTAGGGAAAAAATACACATACCTTTGTAATCGGGCGAGTTTCTACTTTCAGACGCAATAGGAATTTTTGGGTTATGTCAAACCGTTCGCGAGATATGGGACTTTGAAGCTAAGAAATGGTTGAGAAGGAAAAAAATTTTTCGCAATTCTGCTGCTCCAAAAGCTTAACCAGAATGGCCTAGGGAAAAAATACACGTACCGCTGTAATAGGGCGAGTTTCTACTTTCAGATGCAATAGGAATTTTTGGGTTGGGTCAATCCGTTCGCGAGATATGGGAGTTTGAAGCCAAGAAATGGTTGAGAAGGCAAAAAATTTTTCGCAAGTCTGCTGCTCCAAACGCTTAACCAGAATGGCCTAGGGAAAAAATACACATACCGATGTAATCGGGCGAGTTTCTACTTTCAGATGTAACAGGAATTTTTTCGGTTATGTCAATCCGTTCGCGGGATACGGGAGTTTGAAGCTAAGAAATGGTTGAGAAGACAACAAATTTTTCGCAAATCTGCTGCTCCAAACGCTTAACCAGAATGGCCTAGGGAAGAAATACATGTACCGCTGTAATCGAGCGAGTTTCTACTTTCAGATGCAATAGGAATTTTTGGGTTGGGTCAATCCGTTCGCGAGATGTGGGAGTTTGAAGCCAAGAAATGGTTGAGAAGGCAAAAAATTTTTCGCAATTCTACTGCTTCAAACGCTTAACCAGAATGGCCTAGGGAAAAAATACACATACCGTTGTAATCGGGCGAGTTTCTACTTTCAGATGCAACAGGAATTTTTGGGTTTGGTCAATCCGTTCGCGAGATATGGGACTTTGAAGCTAAGAAATGGTTGAGAAGGCAAAAATTTTTTCGCAATTCTGCTGCTCCAAAAGCTTAACCAGAATGGCCTAGGGAAAAAATACACGTACCGCTGTAATAGGGCGAGTTTCTACGTGCAGATGCAATAGGAATTTTTGGGTTAGGTCAATCCGTTCGCGAGATATGGGAGTTTGAAGCCAAGAAATGGTTGAGGAGGCAAAAAATTTTTCGCAATTCTGCTGCTCCAAACGCTTAACCAGAATGGCCTAGGGAAAAAATACACATACCGTTGTAATCGGGCGAGTTTCTACTTTCAGACGCAACAGGAATTTTTGGATTATGTAAATCCGATCGCGAGATATGGAAGTTTGAAGCCAAGAAATGGTTGAGAAGGCCAAAAATTTTTCGCAATTCTGCGGCTACAAACGCTTAACCAGAATGGCCTAGGGAAAAAATACACATACCGTTGTACTCGGGCGAGTTTCTACTTTCAGATGCAACAGGAATTTTGGGTTAGGTCAATCCGTTCGCGAGATATGGGAGTTTGAAGCTAAGAAATGGTTGAGAAGACGACAAATTTTTCGCACTTCTGCTGCTCCAAACGCTTAACCAGAATGGCCTAGGGAAAAAATACACATACCGTTGTAATCGGGCGAGTTTCTACTTTCAGACGCAATAGGAATTTTTGGGTTAGGTCAATCCGTTCGCGAGATATGGGACTTTGAAGCTAAGAAATGGTTGAGAAGGAACAAAATTTTTCGCAATTCTGCTGCTCCAAAAGTTTAACCAGAATGGCCTAGGGAGAAAATACACGTACCGCTGTAAAAGGGCGAGTTTCTACTTTCAGATGCAATGGGAATTTTTGGGTTAGGTCAATCCGTTCGCGAGATATGGGAGTTTGAAGCCAAGAAATGGTTGAGAAGGCCAAAAATTTTTCGCAATTCTGCGGCTACAAACGCTTAACCAGAATGGCCTAGGGAAAAAATACACATACCGCTGTAATCGGGCGAGTTTCTACTTTCAGATGCAATAGGAATTTTTGGGTTAGGTCAATCCGTTCGCGAGATATGGGAGTTTGAAGCCAAGAAATGGTTGAAAAGGCAAAAAACTTTTCCCAATTCTGCTGCTCCAAACGCTTAACCAGAATGGCCTAGGTAAAAAATACACACACCGTTGTACTCGGGCGAGTTTCTACTTTCAGATGCAACAGGAATTTTTGGGTTAGGTCAATCCGTTCGCGAGATATGGGAGTTTGAAGCTAAGAAATGGTTGAGAAGACGACAAATTTTTCGCACTTCTGCTGCTCCAAACGCTTAACCAGAATGGCCTAGGGAAAAAATACACATACCGCTGTAATCGGGCGAGTTTCTACTTTCAGATGCAATAGGAATTTTTGGGTTAGGTCAATCCGTTCGCGAGATATGGGAGTTTGAAGCCAAGAAATGGTTGAGAAGGCAAAAAATTTTTCGCAATTCTGCTGCTCCAAACGCTTAACCAGAATGGCCTAGGGAAAAAATACACATACCGTTGTAATCGGGCGAGTTTCTACTTTCAGATGCAATAGGAATTTTTGGGTTAAGTCAATCCGTTCGCGAGATATGGGAGTTTGAAGCCAAGAAATGGTTGAGAAGGCAAAAAATTTTTCGCAATTCTGCTGCTCCAAACGCTTATCCAGAATGGCCTAGGGAAAAAATACACATACCGTTGTAATCGGGCGAGTTTCTACTTTCAGACGCAATAGGAATTTTTGGGTTATGTCAAACCGTTCGCGAGATATGGGACTTTGAAGCTAAGAAATGGTTGAGAAGGAAAAAAATTTTTCGCAATTCTGCTGCTCCAAAAGCTTAACCAGAATGGCCTAGGGAAAAAATACACGTACCGCTGTAATAGGGCGAGTTTCTACTTTCAGATGCAATAGGAATTTTTGGGTTGGGTCAATCCGTTCGCGAGATATGGGAGTTTGAAGCCAAGAAATGGTTGAGAAGGCAAAAAATTTTTCGCAAGTCTGCTGCTCCAAACGCTTTAACCAGAATGGCCTAGGGAAAAAATACACATACCGATGTAATCGGGCGAGTTTCTACTTTCAGATGTAACAGGAATTTTTCGGTTATGTCAATCCGTTCGCGAGATACGGGAGTTTGAAGCTAAGAAATGGTTGAGAAGACAACAAATTTTTCGCAAATCTGCTGCTCCAAACGCTTAACCAGAATGGCCTAGGGAAAAAATACATGTACCGCTGTAATCGAGCGAGTTTCTACTTTCAGATGCAATAGGAATTTTTGGGTTGGGTCAATCCGTTCGCGAGATGTGGGAGTTTGAAGCCAAGAAATGGTTGAGAAGGCAAAAAATTTTTCGCAATTCTACTGCTTCAAACGCTTAACCAGAATAGCCTAGGGAAAAAATACACATACCGTTGTAATCGGGCGAGTTTCTACTTTCAGATGCAATAGGAATTTTTGGGTTAGGTCAATCCGTTCGCGAGATATGGGAGTTTGAAGCCAAGAAATGGTTGAGGAGGCAAAAAATTTTTCGCAATTCTGCTGCTCCAAACGCTTAACCAGAATGGCCTAGGGAAAAAATACACATACCGTTGTAATCGGGCGAGTTTCTACTTTCAGACGCAGTAGGAATTTTTGGGTTAGGTCAATCCGTTCGCGAGATATGGGACTTTGAAGCTAAGAAATGGTTGAGAAGGAAAAAAATTTTTCGCACTTCTGCTGCTCCAAACGCTTAACCAGAATGGCCTAGGGAAAAAATACACATACCGTTGTAATCGGGCGAGTTTCTACTTTCAGACGCAATAGGAATTTTTGGGTTAGGTCATTCCGTTCGCGAGATATGGGACTTTGAAGCTAAGAAATGGTTGAGAAGGAAAAAAATTTTTCGCAATTCTGCTGCTCCAAAAGCTTAACCAGAATGGCCTAGGGAAAAAATACACGTACCGCTGTAATAGGGCGAGTTTCTACTTTCAGATGCAATAGGAATTTTTGGGTTGGGTCAATCCGTTCGCGAGATATGGGAGTTTGAAGCCAAGAAATGGTTGAGAAGGCAAAAAATTTTTCGCAATTCTGCGGCTACAAAAGTTTAACCAGAATGGCCTAGGGAGAAAATACACGTACCGCTGTAAAAGGGCGAGTTTCTACTTTCAGATGCAATAGGAATTTTTGGGTTAGGTCAATCCGTTCGCGAGATATGGGAGTTTGAAGCCAAGAAATGGTTGAGAAGGCCAAAAATTTTCGCAATTCTGCGGCTACAAACGCTTAACCAGAATGGCCTAGGGAAAAAATACACATACCGCTGTAATCGGGCGAGTTTCTACTTTCAGATGCAATAGGAATTTTTGGGGTAGGTCAATCCGTTCGCGAGATATGGGAGTTTGAAGCCAAGAAATGGTTGAAAAGGCAAAAAACTTTTCCCAATTCTGCTGCTCCAAACGCTTAACCAGAATGGCCTAGGTAAAAAATACACATACCGTTGTACTCGGCCGAGTTTCTACTTTCAGATGCAACAGGAATTTTTGGGTTAGGTCAATCCGTTCGCGAGATATGGGAGTTTGAAGCTAAGAAATGGTTGAGAAGACGACAAATTTTTCGCAATTCTGCTGCTCCAAACGCTTAACCAGAATGGCCTAGGGAAAAAATACACATACC
Source organism: Ptiloglossa arizonensis (assembly GCF_051014685.1). Lineage (NCBI taxonomy): Eukaryota > Metazoa > Arthropoda > Insecta > Hymenoptera > Colletidae > Ptiloglossa > Ptiloglossa arizonensis. Next base: position 471,508 of record NW_027478667.1, read on the forward strand.
GTTGTAATCGGGCGAGTTTCTACTTTCAGACGCAATAGGAATTTTTGGGTTAGGTCAATCCGTTCGCGAGATATGGGACTTTGAAGCTAAGAAATGGTTGAGAAGGAAAAAAATTTTTCGCAATTCTGCTGCTCCAAAAGCTTAACCAGAATGGCCTAGGGAAAAAATACACGTACCGCTGTAATAGGGCGAGTTTCTACTTTCAGATGCAATAGGAATTTTTGGGTTGGGTCAATCCGTTCGCGAGATATGGGAGTTTGAAGCCAAGAAATGGTTGAGAAGGCAAAAAATTTTTCGCAATTCTGCGGCTACAAACGCTTAACCAGAATGGCCTAGGGAAAAAAATACACATACCGTTGTAATCGGGCGAGTTTCTACTTTCAGATGCAATAGGAATTTTTGGGTTAAGTCAATCCGTTCGCGAGATATGGGAGTTTGAAGCCAAGAAATGGTTGAGAAGGCAAAAAATTTTTCGCAATTCTGCTGCTCCAAACGCTTAACCAGAATGGCCTAGGGAAAAAATACACATACCTTTGTAATCGGGCGAGTTTCTACTTTCAGACGCAATAGGAATTTTTGGGTTATGTCAAACCGTTCGCGAGATATGGGACTTTGAAGCTAAGAAATGGTTGAGAAGGAAAAAAATTTTTCGCAATTCTGCTGCTCCAAAAGCTTAACCAGAATGGCCTAGGGAAAAAATACACGTACCGCTGTAATAGGGCGAGTTTCTACTTTTAGATGCAATAGGAATTTTTGGGTTGGGTCAATCCGTTCGCGAGATCTGGGAGTTTGAAGCCAAGAAATGGTTGAGAAGCCAAAAAATTTTTCGCAAGTCTGCTGCTCCAAACGCTTAACCAGAATGGCCTAGGGAAAAAATACACATACCGATGTAATCGGGCGAGTTTCTACTTTCAGATGTAACAGGAATTTTTCGGTTATGTCAATCCGTTCGCGGGATACGGGAGTTTGAAGCTAAGAAATGGTTGAGAAGACAACAAATTTTTCGCAAATCTGCTGCTCCAAACGCTTAACCAGAATGGCCTAGGGAAAAAAATACATGTACCGCTGTAATCGAGCGAGTTTCTACTTTCAGATGCAATAGGAATTTTTGGGTTGGGTCAATCCGTTCGCGAGATGTGGGAGTTTGAAGCCAAGAAATGGTTGAGAAGGCAAAAAATTTTCGCAATTCTACTGCTTCAAACGCTTAACCAGAATGGCCTAGGGAAAAAATACACATACCGTTGTAATCGGGCGTGTTTCTACTTTCAGATGAAACAGGAATTTTTGGGTTTGGTCAATCCGTTCGCGAGATATGGGACTTTGAAGCTAAGAAATGGTTGAGAAGGCAAAAAATTTTTCGCAATTCTGCTGCTCCAAAAGCTTAACCAGAATGGCCTAGGGAAAAAATACACGTACCGCAGTAATAGGGCGAGTTTCTACGTGCAGATGCAATAGGAATTTTTGGGTTAGGTCAATCCGTTCGCGAGATATGGGAGTTTGAAGCCAAGAAATGGTTGAGGAGGCAAAAAATTTTTCGCAATTCTGCTGCTCCAAACGCTTAACCAGAATGGCCTAGGGAAAAAATACACATACCGTTGTAATCGGGCGAGTTTCTACTTTCAGACGCAACAGGAATTTTTGGATTATGTAAATCCGATCGCGAGATATGGTAGTTTGAAGCCAAGAAATGGTTGAGAAGGCCAAAAATTTTTCGCAATTCTGCGGCTACAAACGCTTAACCAGAATGGCCTAGGGAAAAAATACACATACCGTTGTACTCGGGCGAGTTTCTACTTTCAGATGCAACAGGAATTTTGGGTTAGGTCAATCCGTTCGCGAGATATGGGAGTTTGAAGCTAAGAAATGGTTGAGAAGACGACAAATTTTTCGCACTTCTGCTGCTCCAAACGCTTAACCAGAATGGCCTAGGGAAAAAATACACATACCGTTGTAATCGGGCGAGTTTCTACTTTCAGACGCAATAGGAATTTTTGGGTTAGGTCAATCCGTTCGCGAGATATGGGGACTTTGAAGCTAAGAAATGCTTGAGAAGGAACAAAATTTTTCGCAATTCTGCTGCTCCAAAAGTTTAACCAGAATGGCCTAGGGAGAAAATACACGTACCGCTGTAAAAGGGCGAGTTTCTACTTTCAGATGCAATGGGAATTTTTGGGTTAGGTCAATCCGTTCGCGAGATATGGGAGTTTGAAGAGCCAAGAAATGGTTGAGACGGCCAAAAATTTTTCGCAATTCTGCGCTACAAACGCTTAACAGAATGGCCTAGGGAAAAAATACACATACCGATGTAATCGGGCGAGTTTCTACTTTCAGATGTAACAGGAATTTTTCGGTTATGTCAATCCGTTCGCGAGATACGGGAGTTTGAAGCTAAGAAATGGTTGAGAAGACAACAAATTTTTCGCAAATCTGCTGCTCCAAACGCTTAACCAGAATGGCCTAGGGAAAAAATACATGTACCGCTGTAATCGAGCGAGTTTCTACTTTCAGATGCAATAGGAATTTTTGGGTTGGGGTCAATCCGTTCGCGAGATGTGGAGTTTGAAGCCAAGAAATGGTTGAGAAGGCAAAAAATTTTTCGCAATTCTACTGCTTCAAACGCTTAACCAGAATGGCCTAGGGAAAAAATACACATACCCGTTGTAATCGGGCGTGTTTCTACTTTCAGATGAAACAGGAATTTTTGGGTTTGGTCAATCCGTTCGCGAGATATGGGACTTTGAAGCTAAGAAATGGTTGAGAAGGCAAAAAATTTTTCGCAATTCTGCTGCTCCAAAAGCTTAACCAGAATGGCCTAGGGAAAAATACACGTACCGCTGTAATAGGGCGAGTTTCTACGTGCAGATGCAATAGAATTTTTGGGATAGGTCAATCGTTCGCGAGATATGGGAGTTTGAAGCCAAGAAATGGTTGAGGAGGCAAAAAATTTTTCGCAATTCTGCTGCTCCAAACGCTTAACCAGAATGGCCTAGGGAAAAAATACACATACCGTTGTAATCGGGCGAGTTTCTACTTTCAGACGCAACAGGAATTTTTGGATTATGTAAATCCGATCGCGAGATATGGAAGTTTGAAGCCAAGAAATGGTTTGAGAAGGCCAAAAATTTTTCGCAATTCTGCGGCTACAACGCTTAACCAGAATGGCCTAGGGAAAAAATACACATACCGTTGTACTCGGGCGAGTTTCTACTTTCAGATGCAACAGGAATTTTGGGTTAGGTCAATCCGTTCGCGAGATATGGGAGTTTGAAGCTAAGAATGGTTGAGAAGACGACAAATTTTTCGCACTTCTGCTGCTCCAAACGCTTAACCAGAATGGCCTAGGGAAAAAATACACATACCGTTGTAATCGGGCGAGTTTCTACTTTCAGACGCAATAGGAATTTTTGGGTTAGGTCATTCCGTTCGCGAGATATGGGACTTTGAAGCTAAGAAATGCTTGAGAAGGAGCAAAATTTTTCGCAATTCTGCTGCTCCAAAAGTTTAACCAGAATGGCCTAGGGAGAAAATACACGTACCGCTGTAAAAGGGCGAGTTTCTACTTTCAGATGCAATGGGAATTTTTTGGGTTAGGTCAATCCGTTCGCGAGATATGGGAGTTTGAAGCCAAGAAATGGTTGAGACGGCCAAAAATTTTTTCGCAATTCTGCGGCTACAAACGCTTAACCAGAATGGCCTAGGGAAAAAATACACATACCGATGTAATCGGGCGAGTTTCTACTTTCAGATGTAACAGGAATTTTTCGGTTATGTCAATCCGTTCGCGAGATACGGGATTTGAAGCTAAGAAATGGTTGAGAAGACAACAAATTTTTCGCAAATCTGCTGCTCCAAACGCTTAACCAGAATGGCCTAGGAAAAAATACATGTACCGCTGTAATCGAGCGAGTTTCTACTTTCAGATGCAATAGGAATTTTTGGGTTGGGTCAATCCGTTCGCGAGATGTGGAGTTTGAAGCCAAGAAATGGTTGAGAAGGCAAAAAATTTTTCGCAATTCTACTGCTTCAAACGCTTAACCAGAATGGCCTAGGGAAAAAATACACATACCGTTGTAATCGGGCGACTTTCTACTTTCAGATGCAACAGGAATTTTTGGGGTTTGGTCAATCCGTTCGCGAGATATGGACTTTGAAGCTAAGAAATGGTTGAGAAGGCAAAAAATTTTTCGCAATTCTGCTGCTCCAAAAGCTTAACCAGAATGGCCTAGGGAAAAAATACACGTACCGCCGTAATAGGGCGAGTTTCTACGTGCAGATGCAATAGGAATTTTTGGGTTAGGTCAATCCGTTCGCGAGATATGGGAGTTTGAAGCCAAGAAATGGTTGAGGAGGCAAAAATTTTTCGCAATTCTGCTGCTCCAAACGCTTAACCAGAATGGCCTAGGGAAAAAATACACATACCGTTGTAATCGGGCGAGTTTCTACTTTCAGACGCAACAGGAATTTTTTGGATTATGTAAATCCGTTCGCGAGATATGGAAGTTTGAAGCCAAGAAATGGTTGAGAAGGCCAAAAATTTTTCGCAAATTCTGCGGCTACAAACGCTTAACCAGAATGGCCTAGGGAAAAAATACACATACCGTTGTACTCGGGCGAGTTTTCTACTTTCAGATGCAACAGGAATTTTGGGTTAGGTCAATCCGTTCGCGAGATATGGGAGTTTGAAGCTAAGAAATGGTTGAGAAGACGACAAATTTTTCGCACTTCTGCTGCTCCAAACGCTTAACCAGAATGGCCTAGGGAAAAAATACACATACCGTTGTAATCGGGCGAGTTTCTACTTTCAGACGCAATAGGAATTTTTGGGTTAGGTCAATCCGTTCGCGAGATATGGGACTTTGAAGCTAAGAAATGCTTGAGAAGGAGCAAAATTTTTCGCAATTCTGCTGCTCCAAAAGTTTAACCAGAATGGCCTAGGGAGAAAATACACGTACCGCTGTAAAAGGGCGAGTTTCTACTTTCAGATGCAATGGGAATTTTTTGGGTTAGGTCAATCCGTTCGCGAGATATGGGAGTTTGAAGCCAAGAAATGGTTGAGACGGCCAAAAATTTTTCGCAATTCTGCGGCTACAAACGCTTAACCAGAATGGCCTAGGGAAAAAATACACATACCGATGTAATCGGGCGAGTTTCTACTTTCAGATGTAACAGGAATTTTTCGGTTATGTCAATCCGTTCGCGAGATACGGGAGTTTGAAGCTAAGAAATGGTTGAGAAGACAACAAATTTTTCGCAAATCTGCTGCTCCAAACGCTTAACCAGAATGGCCTAGGGAAAAAATACATGTACCGCTGTAATCGAGCGAGTTTCTACTTTCAGATGCAATAGGAATTTTTGGGTTGGGTCAATCCGTTCGCGAGATGTGGGAGTTTGAAGCCAAGAAATGGTTGAGAAGGCAAAAAATTTTTCGCAATTCTACTGCTTCAAACGCTTAACCAGAATGGCCTAGGGAAAAAATACACATACCGTTGTAATCGGGCGACTTTCTACTTTCAGATGCAACAGGAATTTTTGGGTTTGGTCAATCCGTTCGCGAGATATGGGACTTTGAAGCTAAGAAATGGTTGAGAAGGCAAAAAATTTTTCGCAATTCTGCTGCTCCAAAAGCTTAACCAGAATGGCCTAGGGAAAAAATACACGTACCGCCGTAATAGGGCGAGTTTCTACGTGCAGATGCAATAGGAATTTTTGGGTTAGGTCAATCCGTTCGCGAGATATGGGAGTTTGAAGCCAAGAAATGGTTGAGGAGGCAAAAAATTTTTCGCAATTCTGCTGCTCCAAACGCTTAACCAGAATGGCCTAGGGAAAAAATACACATACCGTTGTAATCGGGCGAGTTTCTACTTTCAGACGCAACAGGAATTTTTGGATTATGTAAATCCGTTCGCGAGATATGGAAGTTTGAAGCCAAGAAATGGTTGAGAAGGCCAAAAATTTTCGCAATTCTGCGGCTACAAACGCTTAACCAGAATGGCCTAGGGAAAAAATACACATACCGTTGTACTCGGGCGAGTTTCTACTTTCAGATGCAACAGGAATTTTGGGTTAGGTCAATCCGTTCGCGAGATATGGGAGTTTGAAGCTAAGAAATGGTTGAGAAGACGACAAATTTTTCGCACTTCTGCTGCTCCAAACGCTTAACCAGAATGGCCTAGGGAAAAAATACACATACCGTTGTAATCGGGCGAGTTTCTACTTTCAGACGCAATAGGAATTTTTGGGTTAGGTCAATCCGTTCGCGAGATATGGGACTTTGAAGCTAAGAAATGGTTGAGAAGGAACAAAATTTTTCGCAATTCTGCTGCTCCAAAGGTTTAACCAGAATGGCCTAGGGAGAAAATACACGTACCGCTGTAAAAGGGCGAGTTTCTACTTTCAGATGCAATGGGAATTTTTGGGTTAGGTCAATCCGTTCGCGAGATATGGGAGTTTGAAGCCAAGAAATGGTTGAGAAGGCCAAAAATTTTTCGCAATTCTGCGGCTACAAACGCTTAACCAGAATGGCCTAGGGAAAAAATACACATACCGCTGTAATCGGGCGAGTTTCTACTTTCAGATGCAATAGGAATTTTTGGGTTAGGTCAATCCGTTCGCGAGATATGGGAGTTTGAAGCCAAGAAATGGTTGAAAAGGCAAAAAACTTTTCCCAATTCTGCTGCTCCAAACGCTTAACCAGAATGGCCTGGGTAAAAAATACACACACCGTTGTACTCGGGCGAGTTTCTACTTTCAGATGCAACAGGAATTTTTGGGTTAGGTCAATCCGTTCGCGAGATATGGGAGTTTGAAGCTAAGAAATGGTTGAGAAGACGACAAATTTTTCGCACTTCTGCTGCTCCAAAAGCTTAACCAGAATGGCCTAGGGAAAAAATACACATACCGTTGTAATCGGGCGAGTTTCTACTTTCAGACGCAGTAGGAATTTTTGGGTTAGGTCAATCCGTTCGCGAGATATGGGACTTTGAAGCTAAGAAATGGTTGAGAAGGAAAAAAATTTTTCGCAATTCTGCTGCTCCAAAAGCTTAACCAGAATGACCTAGGGAAAAAATACACGTACCGCTATAATAGGGCGAGTTTCTACTTTCAGATGCAATAGGAATTTTTGGGTTAAGTCAATCCGTTCGCGAGATATGGGAGTTTGAAGCCAAGAAATGGTTGAGAAGGCAAAAAATTTTTCACAATTCTGCTGCTCCAAACGCTTAACCAGAATGGCCTAGGGAAAAAATACACATACCGTTGTACTCGGGCGAGTTTCTACTTTCAGATGCAACAGGAATTTTTGGGTTAGGTCAATCCGTTCGCGAGGTATGGGAGTTTGAAGCTAAGAAATGGTTGAGAAGACGACAAATTTTTCGCAATTCTGCTGCTCCAAACGCTTAACCAGAATGGCCTAGGGAAAAAATACACATACCGTTGTACTCGGGCGAGTTTCTACTTTCAGATGCAACAGGAATTTTTGGGTTAGGTCAATCCGTTCGCGAGATATGGGAGTTTGAAGCTAAGAAATGGTTGAGAAGACGACAAATTTTTCGCACTTCTGCTGCTCCAAACGCTTAACCAGAATGGCCTGGGGAAAAAATACACATACCGTTGTAATCGGGCGAGTTTCTACTTTCAGACGCAATAGGAATTTTTGGGTTAGGTCAATCCGTTCGCGAGATATGGGACTTTGAAGCTAAGAAATGGTTGAGAAGGAAAAAAATTTTTCGCAATTCTGCTGCTCCAAAAGCTTAACCAGAATGGCCTAGGGAAAAAATACACGTACCGTTGTAATAGGGCGAGTTTCTACTTTCAGATGCAATAGGAATTTTTGGGTTGGGTCAATCCGTTCGCGAGATATGGGAGTTTGAAGCCAAGAAATGGTTGAGAAGGCAAAAAATTTTTCGCAATTCTGCTGCTCCAAACGCTTAACCAGAATGGCCTAGGGAAAAAATACACGTACCGCTGTAATAGGGCGAGTTTCTACTTTCAGATGCAATAGGAATTTTTGGGTTAGGTCAATCCGTTCGCGAGATATGGGAGTTTGAAGCCAAGAAATGGTTGAGGAGGCCGAAATTTTTCGCAATTCTGCGGCCACAAACGCTTAACCAGAATGGCCTAGGGAAAAAATACACATACCGTTGTAATCGGGCGAGTTTCTACTTTCAGATCCAATAGGAATTTTTGGGTTAGGTCAATCCGTTCGCGAGATATGGGAGTTTGAAGCCAAGAAATGGTTGAGAAGGCAAAAAATTTTTCGCAATTCTGCTGCTCCAAACGCTTAACCAGAATGGCCTAGGGAAAAAATACACATACCGTTGTAATCGGGCGAGTATCTACTTTCAGATGCAACAGGAATTTTTGGGTTAGGTCAATCCGTTCGCGAGATATGGGAGTTTGAAGCCAAGAAATGGTTGAAAAGGCAAAAAACTTTTCCCAATTCTGCTGCTCCAAACGCTTAACCAGAATGGCCTGGGTAAAAAATACACACACCGCTGTACTCGGGCGAGTTTCTACTTTCAGATGCAACAGGAATTTTTGGGTTAGGTCAATCCGTTCGCGAGATATGGGAGTTTGAAGCTAAGAAATGGTTGAGAAGACGACAAATTTTTCGCACTTCTGCTGCTCCAAAAGCTTAACCAGAATGGCCTAGGGAAAAAATACACATACCGTTGTAATCGGGCGAGTTTCTACTTTCAGACGCAGTAGGAATTTTTGGGTTAGGTCAATCCGTTCGCGAGATATGGGACTTTGAAGCTAAGAAATGGTTGAGAAGGAAAAAAATTTTTCGCAATTCTGCTGCTCCAAAAGCTTAACCAGAATGACCTAGGGAAAAAATACACGTACCGCTATAATAGGGCGAGTTTCTACTTTCAGATGCAATAGGAATTTTTGGGTTAAGTCAATCCGTTCGCGAGATATGGGAGTTTGAAGCTAAGAAATGGTTGAGAAGACGACAAATTTTTCGCACTTCTGCTGCTCCAAACGCTTAACCAGAATGGCCTGGGGAAAAAATACACATACCGTTGTAATCGGGCGAGTTTCTACTTTCAGACGCAATAGGAATTTTTGGGTTAGGTCAATCCGTTCGCGAGATATGGGACTTTGAAGCTAAGAAATGGTTGAGAAGGAAAAAAATTTTTCGCAATTCTGCTGCTCCAAAAGCTTAACCAGAATGGCCTAGGGAAAAAATACACGTACCGTTGTAATAGGGCGAGTTTCTACTTTCAGATGCAATAGGAATTTTTGGGTTGGGTCAATCCGTTCGCGAGATATGGGAGTTTGAAGCCAAGAAATGGTTGAGAAGGCAAAAAATTTTTCGCTATTCTGCTGCTCCAAACGCTTAACCAGAATGGCCTAGGGAAAAAATACACGTACCGCTGTAATAGGGCGAGTTTCTACTTTCAGATGCAATAGGAATTTTTGGGTTAGGTCAATCCGTTCGCGAGATATGGGAGTTTGAAGCCAAGAAATGGTTGAGGAGGCCGAAATTTTTCGCAATTCTGCGGCCACAAACGCTTAACCAGAATGGCCTAGGGAAAAAATACACATACCGTTGTAATCGGGCGAGTTTCTACTTTCAGATGCAATAGGAATTTTTGGGTTAAGTCAATCCGTTCGCGAGATATGGGACTTTGAAGCTAAGAAATGGTTGACAAGACAATAAATTTTTCGCAATTCTGCTGCTCCAATCGCTTAACCAGAATGGCCTAAGGGAAAAATACACGTACCGTTGTAATCGGGCGAGTATCTACTTTCAAATGCAATAGGAATTTTTGGGTTAGGTCAATCCGTTCGCGAGATATGGGACTTTGAAGCTAAGAAATGGTTGAGAAGGCAAAAAACTTTTCGCAATTCTGCTGCTCCAAAAGCTTAACCAGAATGGCCTAGGGAAAAAATACACGTACCGCTGTAATAGGGCGAGTTTCTACTTTCAGATGCAATAGGAATTTTTGGGTTAGGTCAATCCGTTCGCGAGATATGGGAGTTTGAAGCCAAGAAATGGTTGAGAAGGCAAAAAATTTTTCGCAATTCTGCTGCTCCAAACGCTTAACCAGAATGGCCTAGGGAAAAAATACACATACCGTTGTAATCGGGCGAGTATCTACTTTCAGATGCAACAGGAATTTTTGGGTTATGTCAATCCGTTCGCGAGATGTGGGAGTTTGAAGCCAAGAAATGGTTGAGAAGGCAAAAAATTTTTCGCAATTCTACTGCTTCAAACGCTTAACCAGAATGGCCTAGGGAAAAAATACACATACCGTTGTAATCGGGCGAGTTTCTACTTTCAGATGCAACAGGAATTTTTGGGTTTGGTCAATCCGTTCGCGAGATATGGGACTTTGAAGCTAAGAAATGTTTGAGAAGACGACAAATTTTTCGCAATTCTGCGGCTACAAACGCTTAACCAGAATGGCCTAGGGAAAAAATACACATACCGTTGTAATAGGGCGAGTTTCTACTTTCAGATGCAATAGGAATTTTTGGGTTAGGTCAATCCGTTCGCGAGATATGGGAGTTTGAAGCCAAGAAATGGTTGAGAAGGCAAAAAACTTTTCCCAATTCTGCTGCTCCAAACGCTTAACCAGAATGGCCTAGGTAAAAAATACACATACCGTTGTACTCGGGCGAGTTTCTACTTTCAGATGCAACAGGAATTTTTGGGTTAGGTCAATCCGTTCGCGAGATATGGGAGTTTGAAGCTAAGAAATGGTTGAGAAGACGACAAATTTTTCGCAATTCTGCTGCTCCAAACGCTGAACCAGAATGGCCTAGGGAAAAAATACACATACCGTTGTACTCGGGCGAGTTTCTACTTTCAGATGCAACAGGAATTTTTGGGTTAGGTCAATCCGTTCGCGAGATATGGGAGTTTGAAGCTAAGAAATGGTTGAGAAGACGACAAATTTTTCGCACTTCTGCTGCTCCAAACGCTTAACCAGAATGGCCTGGGGAAAAAATACACATACCGTTGTAATCGGGCGAGTTTCTACTTTCAGACGCAATAGGAATTTTTGGGTTAGGTCAATCCGTTCGCGAGATATGGGACTTTGAAGCTAAGAAATGGTTGAGAAGGAAAAAAATTTTTCGCAATTCTGCTGCTCCAAAAGCTTAACCAGAATGGCCTAGGGAAAAAATACACGTACCGTTGTAATAGGGCGAGTTTCTACTTTCAGATGCAATAGGAATTTTTGGGTTGGGTCAATCCGTTCGCGAGATATGGGAGTTTGAAGCCAAGAAATGGTTGAGAAGGCAAAAAATTTTTCGCAATTCTGCTGCTCCAAACGCTTAACCAGAATGGCCTAGGGAAAAAATACACGTACCGCTGTAATAGGGCGAGTTTCTACTTTCAGATGCAATAGGAATTTTTGGGTTAGGTCAATCCGTTCGCGAGATATGGGAGTTTGAAGCCAAGAAATGGTTGAGGAGGCCGAAATTTTTCGCAATTCTGCGGCCACAAACGCTTAACCAGAATGGCCTAGGGAAAAAATACACATACCGTTGTAATCGGGCGAGTTTCTACTTTCAGATGCAATAGGAATTTTTGGGTTAAGTCAATCCGTTCGCGAGATATGGGACTTTGAAGCTAAGAAATGGTTGACAAGACAATAAATTTTTCGCAATTCTGCTGCTCCAATCGCTTAACCAGAATGGCCTAAGGGAAAAATACACGTACCGTTGTAATCGGGCGAGTATCTACTTTCAAATGCAATAGGAATTTTTGGGTTAGGTCAATCCGTTCGCGAGATATGGGACTTTGAAGCTAAGAAATGCTTGAGAAGGCAAAAAACTTTTCGCAATTCTGCTGCTCCAAAAGCTTAACCAGAATGGCCTAGGGAAAAAATACACGTACCGCTGTAATAGGGCGAGTTTCTACTTTCAGATGCAATAGGAATTTTTGGGTTAGGTCAATCCGTTCGCGAGATATGGGAGTTTGAAGCCAAGAAATGGTTGAGAAGGCAAAAAATTTTTCGCAATTCTGCTGCTCCAAACGCTTAACCAGAATGGCCTAGGGAAAAAATACACATACCGTTGTAATCGGGCGAGTATCTACTTTCAGATGCAACAGGAATTTTTGGGTTATGTCAATCCGTTCGCGAGATGTGGGAGTTTGAAGCCAAGAAATGGTTGAGAAGGCAAAAAATTTTTCGCAATTCTACTGCTTCAAACGCTTAACCAGAATGGCCTAGGGAAAAAATACACATACCGTTGTAATCGGGCGAGTTTCTACTTTCAGATGCAACAGGAATTTTTGGGTTTGGTCAATCCGTTCGCGAGATATGGGACTTTGAAGCTAAGAAATGGTTGAGAAGACGACAAATTTTTCGCAATTCTGCGGCTACAAACGCTTAACCAGAATGGCCTAGGGAAAAAATACACATACCGTTGTAATAGGGCGAGTTTCTACTTTCAGATGCAATAGGAATTTTTGGGTTAGGTCAATCCGTTCGCGAGATATGGGAGTTTGAAGCCAAGAAATGGTTGAGAAGGCAAAAAACTTTTCCCAATTCTGCTGCTCCAAACGCTTAACCAGAATGGCCTAGGTAAAAAATACACATACCGTTGTACTCGGGCGAGTTTCTACTTTCAGATGCAACAGGAATTTTTGGGTTAGGTCAATCCGTTCGCGAGATATGGGAGTTTGAAGCTAAGGACTGGTTGAGAAGACGACAAATTTTTCGCAATTCTGCTGCTCCAAACGCTTAACCAGAATGGCCTAGGGAAAAAATACACATACCGTTGTACTCGGGCGAGTTTCTACTTTCAGATGCAACAGGAATTTTTGGGTTAGGTCAATCCGTTCGCGAGATATGGGAGTTTGAAGCTAAGAAATGGTTGAGAAGACGACAAATTTTTCGCACTTCTGCTGCTCCAAACGCTTAACCAGAATGGCCTGGGGAAAAAATACACATACCCTTGTAATCGGGCGAGTTTCTACTTTCAGACGCAATAGGAATTTTTGGGTTAGGTCAATCCGTTCGCGAGATATGGGACTTTGAAGCTAAGAAATGGTTGAGAAGGAAAAAATTTTTTCGCAATTCTGCTGCTCCAAAAGCTTAACCAGAATGGCCTAGGGAAAAAATACACGTACCGTTGTAATAGGGCGAGTTTCTACTTTCAGATGCAATAGGAATTTTTGGGTTGGGTCAATCCGTTCGCGAGATATGGGAGTTTGAAGCCAAGAAATGGTTGAGAAGGCAAAAAATTTTTCGCAATTCTGCTGCTCCAAACGCTTAACCAGAATGGCCTAGGGAAAAAATACACGTACCGCTGTAATAGGGCGAGTTTCTACTTTCAGATGCAATAGGAATTTTTGGGTTAGGTCAATCCGTTCGCGAGATATGGGAGTTTGAAGCCAAGAAATGGTTGAGGAGGCCGAAATTTTTCGCAATTCTGCGGCCACAAACGCTTAACCAGAATGGCCTAGGGAAAAAATACACATACCGTTGTAATCGGGCGAGTTTCTACTTTCAGATGCAATAGGAATTTTTGGGTTAAGTCAATCCGTTCGCGAGATATGGGACTTTGAAGCTAAGAAATGGTTGACAAGACAATAAATTTTTCGCAATTCTGCTGCTCCAATCGCTTAACCAGAATGGCCTAAGGGAAAAATACACGTACCGTTGTAATCGGGCGAGTATCTACTTTCAAATGCAATAGGAATTTTTGGGTTAGGTCAATCCGTTCGCGAGATATGGGACTTTGAAGCTAAGAAATGGTTGAGAAGGCGAAAAACTTTTCGCAATTCTGCTGCTCCAAAAGCTTAACCAGAATGGCCTAGGGAAAAAATACACGTACCGCTGTAATAGGGCGAGTTTCTACTTTCAGATGCAATAGGAATTTTTGGGTTAGGTCAATCCGTTCGCGAGATATGGGAGTTTGAAGCCAAGAAATGGTTGAGAAGGCAAAAAATTTTTCGCAATTCTGCTGCTCCAAACGCTTAACCAGAATGGCCTAGGGAAAAAATACACATACCGTTGTAATCGGGCGAGTATCTACTTTCAGATGCAACAGGAATTTTTGGGTTATGTCAATCCGTTCGCGAGATGTGGGAGTTTGAAGCCAAGAAATGGTTGAGAAGGCAAAAAATTTTTCGCAATTCTACTGCTTCAAACGCTTAACCAGAATGGCCTAGGGAAAAAATACACATACCGTTGTAATCGGGCGAGTTTCTACTTTCAGATGCAACAGGAATTTTTGGGTTTGGTCAATCCGTTCGCGAGATATGGGACTTTGAAGCTAAGAAATGGTTGAGAAGACGACAAATTTTTCGCAATTCTGCGGCTACAAACGCTTAACCAGAATGGCCTAGGGAAAAAATACACATACCGTTGTAATAGGGCGAGTTTCTACTTTCAGATGCAATAGGAATTTTTGGGTTAGGTCAATCCGTTCGCGAGATATGGGAGTTTGAAGCCAAGAAATGGTTGAGAAGGCAAAAAACTTTTCCCAATTCTGCTGCTCCAAACGCTTAACCAGAATGGCCTAGGTAAAAAATACACATACCGTTGTACTCGGGCGAGTTTCTACTTTCAGATGCAACAGGAATTTTTGGGTTAGGTCAATCCGTTCGCGAGATATGGGAGTTTGAAGCTAAGAACTGGTTGAGAAGACGACAAATTTTTCGCAATTCTGCTGCTCCAAACGCTTAACCAGAATGGCCTAGGGAAAAAATACACATACCGTTGTACTCGGGCGAGTTTCTACTTTCAGATGCAACAGGAATTTTTGGGTTAGGTCAATCCGTTCGCGAGATATGGGAGTTTGAAGCTAAGAAATGGTTGAGAAGACGACAAATTTTTCGCACTTCTGCTGCTCCAAACGCTTAACCAGAATGGCCTGGGGAAAAAATACACATACCCTTGTAATCGGGCGAGTTTCTACTTTCAGACGCAATAGGAATTTTTGGGTTAGGTCAATCCGTTCGCGAGATATGGGACTTTGAAGCTAAGAAATGGTTGAGAAGGAAAAAATTTTTTCGCAATTCTGCTGCTCCAAAAGCTTAACCAGAATGGCCTAGGGAAAAAATACACGTACCGTTGTAATAGGGCGAGTTTCTACTTTCAGATGCAATAGGAATTTTTGGGTTGGGTCAATCCGTTCGCGAGATATGGGAGTTTGAAGCCAAGAAATGGTTGAGAAGGCAAAAAATTTTTCGCAATTCTGCTGCTCCAAACGCTTAACCAGAATGGCCTAGGGAAAAAATACACGTACCGCTGTAATAGGGCGAGTTTCTACTTTCAGATGCAATAGGAATTTTTGGGTTAGGTCAATCCGTTCGCGAGATATGGGAGTTTGAAGCCAAGAAATGGTTGAGGAGGCCGAAATTTTTCGCAATTCTGCGGCCACAAACGCTTAACCAGAATGGCCTAGGGAAAAAATACACATACCGTTGTAATCGGGCGAGTTTCTACTTTCAGATGCAATAGGAATTTTTGGGTTAAGTCAATCCGTTCGCGAGATATGGGACTTTGAAGCTAAGAAATGGTTGACAAGACAATAAATTTTTCGCAATTCTGCTGCTCCAATCGCTTAACCAGAATGGCCTAAGGGAAAAATACACGTACCGTTGTAATCGGGCGAGTATCTACTTTCAAATGCAATAGGAATTTTTGGGTTAGGTCAATCCGTTCGCGAGATATGGGACTTTGAAGCTAAGAAATGGTTGAGAAGGCGAAAAACTTTTCGCAATTCTGCTGCTCCAAAAGCTTAACCAGAATGGCCTAGGGAAAAAATACACGTACCGCTGTAATAGGGCGAGTTTCTACTTTCAGATGCAATAGGAATTTTTGGGTTAGGTCAATCCGTTCGCGAGATATGGGAGTTTGAAGCCAAGAAATGGTTGAGAAGGCAAAAAATTTTTCGCAATTCTGCTGCTCCAAACGCTTAACCAGAATGGCCTAGGGAAAAAATACACATACCGTTGTAATCGGGCGAGTATCTACTTTCAGATGCAACAGGAATTTTTGGGTTATGTCAATCCGTTCGCGAGATGTGGGAGTTTGAAGCCAAGAAATGGTTGAGAAGGCAAAAAATTTTTCGCAATTCTACTGCTTCAAACGCTTAACCAGAATGGCCTAGGGAAAAAATACACATACCGTTGTAATCGGGCGAGTTTCTACCTTCAGATGCAATAGGAATTTTTGGGTAAAGTCAATCCGTTCGCGAGATATGGGAGTTTGAAGCCAAGAAATGGTTGAGAAGGCAACAAATTTTTCGCAATTCTGCTGCTCCAAACGCTTAACCAGAATGGCCTAGGGAAAAAATACACATACCGTTGTAATCGGGCGAGTTTCTACTTTCAGATGCAATAGGAATTTTTGGGTTAAGTCAATCCGTTCGCGAGATATGGGAGTTTGAAGCCAAGAAATGGTTGAGAAGGCAAAAAATTTTTCGCAATTCTGCTGCTCGAAACGCTTAACGAGAATGGCCTAGGGAAAAAATACACATACCGTTGTAATCGGGCGAGTTTCTACTTTCAGACGCAATAGGAATTTTTGGGTTAGGTCAATCCGTTCGCGAGATATGGGAGTTTGAAGCCAAGAAATGGTTGAGGAGGCAAAAAATTTGTCGCACTTCTGCTGCTCCAGCGCTTAACCAGAATGGCCTAGGGAAAAAATACACGTACCGTTGTAATCGGGCGAGTTTCTACTTTCAAATGCAATAGGAATTTTTGGGTTAGGTCAATCCGTTCGCGAGATATGGGAGTTTGAAGCTAAGAAATGTTTGTTGAAGCTAAGAAGGGACAAATTTTTCGCAATTCTGCTGCTCCAAACGCTTATCCAGAATGGCCTAGGGAAAAAATGCGCATACAGTTGTAATCGGGCGAGTTTCTACTTTCAGACGCTGCAGGAATTTTTGGATTTGGTCAATCCGTTCGCGAGATATGGTGGTTTGAAGCCAAGAAATGGTTGAGAAGGCAAAAAATTTTTCGCAATTCTGCTGCTCCAAACGTTTAACCAGAATGGCCTAGGGAAAAAATACACATACCGTTGTAATCGGGCGAGTTTCTACTTTTAGACGCAACAGGAACTTTTGGGTTAGGTCAATCCGTTCGCGAGATATGGGAGTCTGAAGCCAAGAAATGGTTGACAAGACAACAAATTTTTCGCACTTCTGCTGCTCCAATCGCTTAACCAGAATGGCCTAGGGAAAAAATACGCATACCGTTGTAATCGGGCGAGTGTCTACTTTCAGACGCGGCAGGAATTTTTGGGTTTGGTCAATCCGTTCGCCAGATATGGGACTTTGAAGCTAAGAAATGGTTGAGAAGACAACAAATTCTTCGCAATTCTGCTGCTCCAAACGCTTAACCAGAATGGGCTAAGGAAAATATACACATACCGTTGTAATCGGGCGAGTTACTACTTTCAGATGCAATAGGAATTTTTGGGTTAGGTCAATCGTTTCGCGAGATATGGGAGTTTGAAGACAAGAAATGGTTGAGAAGAGAACAAATTTTTCGCAATTCTGCTGCTCCAAACACTTATCCAGAATGGCCTAGGGAAAAAATGCGCATACAGTTGTAATCGGGCGAGTTTCTACTTTCAGACGCTGCAGGAATTTTTGGATTTGGTCAATCCGTTCGCGAGATATGGGACTTTGAAGCTAAGAAATGGTTGACAAGACAACAAATTTTTCGCAATTCTGCTGCTCCAATCGCTTAACCAGAATGGCCTAGAGAAAAAATACGCATACCGTTGTAATCGGGCGAGCGTCTACTTTCAGACGCGGCAGGAATTTTTGGGTTTGGTCAATCCGTTCGCCAGATATGGGACTTTGAAGCTAAGAAATGGTTGAGAAGACAACAAATTCTTCGCAATTCTGCTGCTCCAAACGCTTAACCAGAATGGGCTAGGGAAAATATACACATACCGTTGTAATCGGGCGAGTTACTACATTCAGATGCATTAGGAATTTTTGGGTTAGGTCAATCGGTTCGCGAGATATGGGAGTTTGAAGACAAGAAATGGTTGAGAAGGCAAGAAATTTTCCGCAATTCTGCTGCTCCAAACGCTTAACCAGAATGGCCTAGGGAAAAAATACACATACCGTTGTAATAGGGCGAGTTTCTACTTTCAGATGCAATAGGAATTTTTGGGTTAGGTCAATCCGTTCGCGAGATATGGGAGTTTGAAGCTAAGAAATGGTTGAGAAGGCAAAAAATTTTTCGCAATTCTGCGGCTACAAACGCTCAACCAGAATGGCCTAGGGAAAAAATACACATACCGTTGTACTCGGGCGAGTTTCTACTTTCAGATGCAACAGGAATTTTTGGGTTAGGTCAATCCGTTCGCGAGATATGGGAGTTTGAAGCTAAGAAATGGTTGAGAAGACGACAAATTTTTCGCACTTCTGCTGCTCCAAACGCTTAACCAGAATGGCCTGGGGAAAAAATACACATACCGTTGTAATCGGGCGAGTTTCTACTTTCAGACGCAATAGGAATTTTTGGGTTAGGTCAATCCGTTCGCGAGATATGGGACTTTGAAGCTAAGAAATGGTTGAGAAGGAAAAAAATTTTTCGCAATTCTGCTGCTCCAAAAGCTTAACCAGAATGGCCTAGGGAAAAAATACACGTACCGTTGTAATAGGGCGAGTTTCTACTTTCAGATGCAATAGGAATTTTTGGGTTGGGTCAATCCGTTCGCGAGATATGGGAGTTTGAAGCCAAGAAATGGTTGAGAAGGCAAAAAATTTTTCGCAATTCTGCTGCTCCAAACGCTTAACCAGAATGGCCTAGGGAAAAAATACACGTACGGCTGTAATAGGGCGAGTTTCTACTTTCAGATGCAATAGGAATTTTTGGGTTAGGTCAATCCGTTCGCGAGATATGGGTGTTTGAAGCCAAGAAATGGTTGAGGAGGCCGAAATTTTTCGCAATTCTGCGGCCACAAACGCTTAACCAGAATGGCCTAGGGAAAAAATACACATACCGTTGTAATCGGGCGAGTTTCTACTTTCAGATGCAATAGGAATTTTTGGGTTAAGTCAATCCGTTCGCGAGATATGGGACTTTGAAGCTAAGAAATGGTTGACAAGACAATAAATTTTTCGCAATTCTGCTGCTCCAATCGCTTAACCAGAATGGCCTAAGGGAAAAATACACGTACCGTTGTAATCGGGCGAGTATCTACTTTCAAATGCAATAGGAATTTTTGGGTTAGGTCAATCCGTTCGCGAGATATGGGACTTTGAAGCTAAGAAATGGTTGAGAAGGCAAAAAACTTTTCGCAATTCTGCTGCTCCAAAAGCTTAACCAGAATGGCCTAGGGAAAAAATACACGTACCGCTGTAATAGGGCGAGTTTCTACTTTCAGATGCAATAGGAATTTTTGGGTTAGGTCAATCCGTTCGCGAGATATGGGAGTTTGAAGCCAAGAAATGGTTGAGAAGGCAAAAAATTTTTCGCAATTCTGCTGCTCCAAACGCTTAACCAGAATGGCCTAGGGAAAAAATACACATACCGTTGTAATCGGGCGAGTTTCTACTTTCAGACGCAATAGGAATTTTTGGGTTATGTCAATCCGTTCGCGAGATATGGACGTTTGAAGCCAAGAAATGGTTGAGAAGGCAAAAAATTTTTCGCAATTCTGCGGCTACAAACGCTCAACCAGAATGGCCTAGGGAAAAAATACACATACCGTTGTAATCGGGCGAGTTTCTACTTTCAGATGCAATAGGAATTTTTGGGTTAGGTCAATCCGTTCGCGAGATATGGGAGTTTGAAGACAAGAAATGGTTGAGAAGAGAACAAATTTTTCGCAATTCTGCTGCTCCAAACGCTTATCCAGAATGGCCTAGGGAAAAAATGCGCATACAGTTGTAATCGGGCGAGTTTCTACTTTCAGACGCTGCAGGAATTTTTGGATTTGGTCAATCCGTTCGCGAGATATGGGACTTTGAAGCTAAGAAATGGTTGACAAGACAACAAATTTTTCGCACTTCTGCTGCTCCAATCGCTTAACCAGAATGGCCTAGAGAAAAAATACGCATACCGTTGTAATCGGGCGAGCGTCTACTTTCAGACGCGGCAGGAATTTTTGGGTTTGGTCAATCCGTTCGCCAGATATGGGACTTTGAAGCTAAGAAATGGTTGAGAAGACAACAAATTCTTCGCAATTCTGCTGCTCCAAACGCTTAACCAGAATGGGCTAGGGAAAATATACACATACCGTTGTAATCGGGCGAGTTACTACTTTCAGATGCATTAGGAATTTTTGGGTTAGGTCAATCGGTTCGCGAGATATGGGAGTTTGAAGACAAGAAATGGTTGAGAAGGCAAGAAATTTTTCGCAATTCTGCTGCTCCAAACGCTTAACCAGAATGGCCCAGGGAAAAAATACACATACCGTTGTAATCGCGCGAGTTTCTACTTTCAGATGCAACAGGAATTTTTGGGTTAGGTCAATCCGTTCGCGAGATATGGGAGTTTGAAGTCAAGAAATGGTTGAGAAGGCAAAAAATTGTTCGCAATTCTGCTGCTCCAAACGCTTAACCAGAATGGCCTAGGGAAAAAATACACATACCGTTGTAATCGGGTGAGTTTCTACTTTCAGACGCAACAGGAATTTTTGGGTTATGTCAATCCGTTCGCGAGATATGGAAGTTTGAAACTAAGAAATGCTTGAGAAGGCAAAAAATTTTTCGCAATTCTGCTGCTCCAAAAGCTTAACCAGAATGGCCTAGGGAAAAAATACACGTACCGCTGTAATAGGGCGAGTTTCTACTTTCAGATGCAATAGGAATTTTTGGGTTAGGTCAATCCGTTCGCGAGATACTATATGGGAGTTTGAAGCCAAGAAATGGTTGAGAAGGCAAAAAATTTTTCGCAATTCTGCTGCTCCAAACGCTTAACCAGAATGGCCTAGGGAAAAAATACACATACCATTGTAATCGGGCGAGTTTCTACTTTCAGACGCAATAGGAATTTTTGGGTTATGTCAATCCGTTCGCGAGATATGGACGTTTGAAGCCAAGAAATGGTTGAGAAGGCAAAAAATTTTTCGCAATTCTGCGGCTACAAACGCTCAACCAGAATGGCCTAGGGAAAAAATACACATACCGTTGTAATCGGGCGAGTTTCTACTTTCAGATGCAATAGGAATTTTTGGGTTAGGTCAATCCGTTCGCGAGATATGGGAGTTTGAAGCCAAGAAATGGTTGAGAAGGCAAAAAATTTTTCGCAATTCTGCTGCTCCAAACGCTTAACCAGAATGGCCTAGGGAAAAAATACACATACCGTTGTAATCGGGCGAGTTTCTACTTTCAGACGCAACAGGAATTTTTGGGTTAGGTCAATCCGTTCGCGAGATATGGGAGTTTGAAGCTAAGAAATGGTTGAGAAGACAACAAATTTGTCGCACTTCTGCTGCTCCAGCGCTTAACCAGAATGGCCTAGGGAAAAAATACACATACCGTTGTAATCGGGCGAGTTTCTACTTTCAGACGCAATAGGAATTTTTGGGTTATGTCAATCCGTTCGCGAGATATGGACGTTTGAAGCCAAGAAATGGTTGAGAAGGCAAAAAATTTTTCGCAATTCTGCTGCTCCAAACGCTTAACCAGAATGGCCTAGGGAAAAAATACACATACCGTTGTAATCGGGTGAGTTTCTACTTTCAGACGCAACAGGAATTTTTGGGTTATGTCAATCCGTTCGCGAGATATGGGAGTTTGAAGCCAAGAAATGGTTGAGAAGGCAAAAAATTTTTCGCAATTCTGCTGCTCCAAACGCTTAACCAGAATGGCCTAGGGAAAAAATACACGTACCGTTGTAATCGGGCGAGTTTCTACTTTCAGACGCAACAGGAATTTTTGGGTTAAGTCAATCCGTTCGCGAGATATGGGAGTTTGAAGCTAAGAAATGGTTGAGAAGACAACAAATTTGTCGCACTTCTGCTGCTCCAGCGCTTAACCAGAATGGCCTAGGGAAAAAATACACATACCGTTGTAATCGGGCGAGTTTCTACTTTCAGACGCAATAGGAATTTTTGGTTTATGTCAATCCGTTCGCGAGATATGGGAGTTTGAAGCCAAGAAATGGTTGAGAAGGTATACAATTTTTCGCAATTCTGCTGCTCCAAACGCTTAACCAGGATGGCCTAGGGAAAAAATACCCATACCGTTGTAATCGCGCGAGTTTCTACTTTCAGATGCAACAGGAATTTTTGGGTTAGGTCAATCCGTTCGCGAGATATGGGAGTTTGAAGTCAAGAAATGGTTGAGAAGGCAAAAAATTGTTCGCAATTCTGCTGCTCCAAACGCTTAACCAGAATGGCCTAGGGAAAAAATACACATACCGTTGTAATCGGGCGAGTTTCTACTTTCAGATGCAACAGGAATTTTTGGGTTAGGTCAATCCGTTCGCGAGATATGGGAGTTTGAAGCAAAGAAATGGTTGAGAAGACAACAAATCTTTCGCAATTCTGCTGCTCCAAACGCTTCACCAGAATGGGCTAGGGAAAAAATACACGTACCGTTGTAATCGGGAGAGTTTCTACTTTCAGACGCAACAGGAATTTTTGGGTTAGGTCAATCCGATCGCGAGATATGGGAGTTTGAAGCAAAGAAATGGTTGAGAAGGCAAAAAATTTTTCGCAATTCTGCTGCTCCAAACGCTTAACCAGGATGGCCTTGGGAAAAAATACCCATACCGTTGTAATCGGGCGAGTTTCTACTTTCAGATGCAACAGGAATTTTTGGGTTAGGTCAATCCGTTCGCGAGATATGGGAGTTTGAAGCAAAGAAATGGTTGAGAAGACAACAAATCTTTCGCAATTCTGCTGCTCCAATCGCTTAACCAGAATGGGCTAGGGAAAAAATACACGTACCGTTGTAATCGGGAGAGTTTCTACTTTCAGACGCAACAGGAATTTTTGGGTTAGGTCAATCCGATCGCGAGATATGGGAGTTTGAAGCCAAGAAATGGTTGAGAAGGCAAAAAATTTTTCGCAATTCTGCGGCTACAAACGCTCAACCAGAATGGCCTAGGGAAAAAATACCCATACCGTTGTAATCGGGCGAGTTTCTACTTTCAGATGCAACAGGAATTTTTGGGTTAGGTCAATCCGTTCGCGAGATATGGGAGTTTGAAGCAAAGAAATGGTTGAGAAGACAACAAATCTTTCGCAATTCTGCTGCTCCAAACGCTTAACCAGAATGGGCTAGGGAAAAAATACACGTACCGTTGTAATCGGGAGAGTTTCTACTTTCAGACGCAACAGGAATTTTTGGGTTAGGTCAATCCGATCGCGAGATATGGGAGTTTGAAGCAAAGAAATGGTTGAGAAGGCAAAAAATTTTCCGCAATTCTGCTGCTCCAAACGCTTAACCAGGATGGCCTTGTGAAAAAATACCCATACCGTTGTAATCGGGCGAGTTTCTACTTTCAGATGCAACAGGAATTTTTGGGTTAGGTCAATCCGTTCGCGAGATATGGGAGTTTGAAGCAAAGAAATGGTTGAGAAGACAACAAATATTTCGCAATTCTGCTGCTCCAAACGCTTAACCAGAATGGGCTAGGGAAAAAATACACGTACCGTTGTAATCGGGAGAGTTTCTACTTTCAGACGCAACAGGAATTTTTGGGTTAGGTCAATCCGATCGCGAGATATGGGAGTTTGAAGCAAAGAAATGGTTGAGAAGGCAAAAAATTTTTCGCAATTCTGCTGCTCCAAACGCTTAACCAGGATGGCCTTGGGAAAAAATACCCATACCGTTGTAATCGGGCGAGTTTCTACTTTCAGATGCAACAGGAATTTTTGGGTTAGGTCAATCCGTTCGCGAGATATGGGAGTTTGAAGCAAAGAAATGGTTGAGAAGACAACAAATCTTTCGCAATTCTGCTGCTCCAATCGCTTAACCAGAATGGGCTAGGGAAAAAATACACGTACCGTTGTAATCGGGAGAGTTTCTACTTTCAGACGCAACAGGAATTTTTGGGTTAGGTCAATCCGATCGCGAGATATGGGAGTTTGAAGCCAAGAAATGGTTGAGAAGGCAAAAAATTTTTCGCAATTCTGCGGCTACAAACGCTCAACCAGAATGGCCTAGGGAAAAAATACCCATACCGTTGTAATCGGGCGAGTTTCTACTTTCAGATGCAACAGGAATTTTTGGGTTAGGTCAATCCGTTCGCGAGATATGGGAGTTTGAAGCTAAGAAATGGTTGAGAAGACAACAAATTTGTCGCACTTCTGCTGCTCCAAACGCTTAACCAGAATGGCCTAGGGAAAAAATACACGTACCGTTGTAATCGGGCGAGTTTCTACTTTCAGACGCAACAGGAATTTTTGGGTTAGGTCAATCCGTTCGCGAGATATGGGAGTTTGAAGCTAAGAAATGGTTGAGAAGACAACAAATTTGTCGCACTTCTGCTGCTCCAGCGCTTAACCAGAATGGCCTAGGGAAAAAATACACATACCGTTGTAATCGGGCGAGATTCTACTTTCAGACGCAATAGGAATTTTTGGTTTATGTCAATCCGTTCGCGAGATATGGGAGTTTGAAGCCAAGAAATGGTTGAGAAGGTATACAATTTTTCGCAATTCTGCTGCTCCAAACGCTTAACCAGGATGGCCTAGGGAAAAAATACCCATACCGTTGTAATCGCGCGAGTTTCTACTTTCAGATGCAACAGGAATTTTTGGGTTAGGTCAATCCGTTCGCGAGATATGGGAGTTTGAAGTCAAGAAATGGTTGAGAAGGCAAAAAATTGTTCGCAATTCTGCTGCTCCAAACGCTTAACCAGAATGGCCTAGGGAAAAAATACACATACCGTTGTAATCGGGCGAGTTTCTACTTTCAGATGCAACAGGAATTTTTGGGTTAGGTCAATCCGTTCGCGAGATATGGGAGTTTGAAGCAAAGAAATGGTTGAGAAGACAACAAATCTTTCGCAATTCTGCTGCTCCAAACGCTTCACCAGAATGGGCTAGGGAAAAAATACACATACCGTTGTAATCGGGCGAGTTTCTACTTTCAGACGCAACAGGAATTTTTTGGTTAGGTCAATCCGTTCGCGAGATATGGGAGTTTGAAGCTAAGAAATGGTTGAGAAGACAACAAATTTGTCGCACTTCTGCTGCTCCAGCGCTTAACCTGAATGGCCTAGGGATAAAATACACATACCGTTGTAATCGGGCGAGTTTCTACTTTCAGATGCAACAGGAATTTTTGGGTTAGGTCAATCCGTTCGCGAGATATGGGAGTTTGAAGCAAAGAAATGGTTGAGAAGACAACAAATCTTTCGCAATTCTGCTGCTCCAATCGCTTAACCAGAATGGGCTAGGGAAAAAATACACGTACCGTTGTAATCGGGAGAGTTTCTACTTTCAGACGCAACAGGAATTTTTGGGTTAGGTCAATCCGATCGCGAGATATGGGAGTTTGAAGCCAAGAAATGGTTGAGAAGGCAAAAAATTTTTCGCAATTCTGCGGCTACAAACGCTCAACCAGAATGGCCTAGGGAAAAAATACCCATACCGTTGTAATCGGGCGAGTTTCTACTTTCAGATGCAACAGGAATTTTTGGGTTAGGTCAATCCGTTCGCGAGATATGGGAGTTTGAAGCAAAGAAATGGTTGAGAAGACAACAAATCTTTCGCAATTCTGCTGCTCCAAACGCTTAACCAGAATGGGCTAGGGAAAAAATACACGTACCGTTGTAATCGGGAGAGTTTCTACTTTCAGACGCAACAGGAATTTTTGGGTTAGGTCAATCCGATCGCGAGATATGGGAGTTTGAAGCAAAGAAATGGTTGAGAAGGCAAAAAATTTTCCGCAATTCTGCTGCTCCAAACGCTTAACCAGGATGGCCTTGTGAAAAAATACCCATACCGTTGTAATCGGGCGAGTTTCTACTTTCAGATGCAACAGGAATTTTTGGGTTAGGTCAATCCGTTCGCGAGATATGGGAGTTTGAAGCAAAGAAATGGTTGAGAAGACAACAAATATTTCGCAATTCTGCTGCTCCAAACGCTTAACCAGAATGGGCTAGGGAAAAAATACACGTACCGTTGTAATCGGGAGAGTTTCTACTTTCAGACGCAACAGGAATTTTTGGGTTAGGTCAATCCGATCGCGAGATATGGGAGTTTGAAGCAAAGAAATGGTTGAGAAGGCAAAAAATTTTTCGCAATTCTGCTGCTCCAAACGCTTAACCAGGATGGCCTTGGGAAAAAATACCCATACCGTTGTAATCGGGCGAGTTTCTACTTTCAGATGCAACAGGAATTTTTGGGTTAGGTCAATCCGTTCGCGAGATATGGGAGTTTGAAGCAAAGAAATGGTTGAGAAGACAACAAATCTTTCGCAATTCTGCTGCTCCAATCGCTTAACCAGAATGGGCTAGGGAAAAAATACACGTACCGTTGTAATCGGGAGAGTTTCTACTTTCAGACGCAACAGGAATTTTTGGGTTAGGTCAATCCGATCGCGAGATATGGGAGTTTGAAGCCAAGAAATGGTTGAGAAGGCAAAAAATTTTTCGCAATTCTGCGGCTACAAACGCTCAACCAGAATGGCCTAGGGAAAAAATACCCATACCGTTGTAATCGGGCGAGTTTCTACTTTCAGATGCAACAGGAATTTTTGGGTTAGGTCAATCCGTTCGCGAGATATGGGAGTTTGAAGTCAAGAAATGGTTGAGAAGGCAAAAAATTGTTCGCAATTCTGCTGCTCCAAACGCTTAACCAGAATGGCCTAGGGAAAAAATACACATACCGTTGTAATCGGGCGAGTTTCTACTTTCAGATGCAACAGGAATTTTTGGGTTTGGTCAATCCGTTCGCGAGATATGGGACTTTGAAGCTAAGAAATGCTTGAGAAGGCAAAAAATTTTTCGCAATTCTGCTGCTCCAAAAGCTTAACCAGAATGGCCTATGGAAAAAATACACGTACCGCTGTAATAGGGCGAGTTTCTACTTTCAGATGCAATAGGAATTTTTGGGTTAGGTCAATCCGTTCGCGAGATATGGGAGTTTGAAGCCAAGAAATGGTTGAGAAGGCAAAAAATTTTTCGCAATTCTGCTGCTCCAAACGCTTAACCAGAATGGCCTAGGGAAAAAATACACATACCGTTGTAATCGGGTGAGTTTC
This sequence comes from Ptiloglossa arizonensis, assembly GCF_051014685.1. Classification (NCBI taxonomy): domain Eukaryota; kingdom Metazoa; phylum Arthropoda; class Insecta; order Hymenoptera; family Colletidae; genus Ptiloglossa; species Ptiloglossa arizonensis. The sequence continues at coordinate 498,607 of NW_027478667.1, forward strand.
TACTTTCAGACGCAACAGGAATTTTTGGGTTATGTCAATCCGTTCGCGAGATATGGAAGTTTGAAACTAAGAAATGCTTGAGAAGGCAAAAAATTTTTCGCAATTCTGCTGCTCCAAAAGCTTAACCAGAATGGCCTAGGGAAAAAATACACGTACCGCTGTAATAGGGCGAGTTTCTACTTTCAGATGCAATAGGAATTTTTGGGTTAGGTCAATCCGTTCGCGAGATACTATATGGGAGTTTGAAGCCAAGAAATGGTTGAGAAGGCAAAAAATTTTTCGCAATTCTGCTGCTCCAAACGCTTAACCAGAATGGCCTAGGGAAAAAATACACATACCATTGTAATCGGGCGAGTTTCTACTTTCAGACGCAATAGGAATTTTTGGGTTATGTCAATCCGTTCGCGAGATATGGGAGTTTGAAGCAAAGAAATGGTTGAGAAGACGACAAATTTTTCGCACTTCTGCTGCTCCAAACGCTTAACCAGAATGGCCTAGGGAAAAAATACACCTACCGTTGTACTCGGGCGAGTTTCTACTTTCAGATGCAACAGGAATTTTTGGGTTAGGTCAATCCATTCGCGAGATATGGGAGTTTGAAGCTAAGAAATGGTTGAGAAGACGACAAATTTTTCGCACTTCTGCTGCTCCAAACGCTTAACCAGAATGGCCTGGGGAAAAAATACACATACCCTTGTAATCGGGCGAGTTTCTACTTTCAGACGCAATAGGAATTTTTGGGTTAGGTCAATCCGTTCGCGAGATATGGGACTTTGAAGCTAAGAAATGGTTGAGAAGGAAAAAATTTTTTCGCAATTCTGCTGCTCCAAAAGCTTAACCAGAATGGCCTAGGGAAAAAATACACGTACCGTTGTAATAGGGCGAGTTTCTACTTTCAGATGCAATAGGAATTTTTGGGTTGGGTCAATCCGTTCGCGAGATATGGGAGTTTGAAGCCAAGAAATGGTTGAGAAGGCAAAAAATTTTTCGCAATTCTGCTGCTCCAAACGCTTAACCAGAATGGCCTAGGGAAAAAATACACGTACGGCTGTAATAGGGCGAGTTTCTACTTTCAGATGCAATAGGAATTTTTGGGTTAGGTCAATCCGTTCGCGAGATATGGGTGTTTGAAGCCAAGAAATGGTTGAGGAGGCCGAAATTTTTCGCAATTCTGCGGCCACAAACGCTTAACCAGAATGGCCTAGGGAAAAAATACACATACCGTTGTAATCGGGCGAGTTTCTACTTTCAGATGCAATAGGAATTTTTGGGTTAAGTCAATCCGTTCGCGAGATATGGGACTTTGAAGCTAAGAAATGGTTGACAAGACAATAAATTTTTCGCAATTCTGCTGCTCCAATCGCTTAACCAGAATGGCCTAAGGGAAAAATACACGTACCGTTGTAATCGGGCGAGTATCTACTTTCAAATGCAATAGGAATTTTTGGGTTAGGTCAATCCGTTCGCGAGATATGGGACTTTGAAGCTAAGAAATGGTTGAGAAGGCAAAAAACTTTTCGCAATTCTGCTGCTCCAAAAGCTTAACCAGAATGGCCTAGGGAAAAAATACACGTACCGCTGTAATAGGGCGAGTTTCTACTTTCAGATGCAATAGGAATTTTTGGGTTAGGTCAATCCGTTCGCGAGATATGGGAGTTTGAAGCCAAGAAATGGTTGAGAAGGCAAAAAATTTTTCGCAATTCTGCTGCTCCAAACGCTTAACCAGAATGGCCTAGGGAAAAAATACACATACCGTTGTAATCGGGCGAGTTTCTACTTTCAGACGCAATAGGAATTTTTGGGTTATGTCAATCCGTTCGCGAGATATGGACGTTTGAAGCCAAGAAATGGTTGAGAAGGCAAAAAATTTTTCGCAATTCTGCGGCTACAAACGCTCAACCAGAATGGCCTAGGGAAAAAATACACATACCGTTGTAATCGGGCGAGTTTCTACTTTCAGATGCAATAGGAATTTTTGGGTTAGGTCAATCCGTTCGCGAGATATGGGAGTTTGAAGACAAGAAATGGTTGAGAAGAGAACAAATTTTTCGCAATTCTGCTGCTCCAAACGCTTATCCAGAATGGCCTAGGGAAAAAATGCGCATACAGTTGTAATCGGGCGAGTTTCTACTTTCAGACGCTGCAGGAATTTTTGGATTTGGTCAATCCGTTCGCGAGATATGGGACTTTGAAGCTAAGAAATGGTTGACAAGACAACAAATTTTTCGCACTTCTGCTGCTCCAATCGCTTAACCAGAATGGCCTAGAGAAAAAATACGCATACCGTTGTAATCGGGCGAGCGTCTACTTTCAGACGCGGCAGGAATTTTTGGGTTTGGTCAATCCGTTCGCCAGATATGGGACTTTGAAGCTAAGAAATGGTTGAGAAGACAACAAATTCTTCGCAATTCTGCTGCTCCAAACGCTTAACCAGAATGGGCTAGGGAAAATATACACATACCGTTGTAATCGGGCGAGTTACTACTTTCAGATGCATTAGGAATTTTTGGGTTAGGTCAATCGGTTCGCGAGATATGGGAGTTTGAAGACAAGAAATGGTTGAGAAGGCAAGAAATTTTTCGCAATTCTGCTGCTCCAAACGCTTAACCAGAATGGCCCAGGGAAAAAATACACATACCGTTGTAATCGCGCGAGTTTCTACTTTCAGATGCAACAGGAATTTTTGGGTTAGGTCAATCCGTTCGCGAGATATGGGAGTTTGAAGTCAAGAAATGGTTGAGAAGGCAAAAAATTGTTCGCAATTCTGCTGCTCCAAACGCTTAACCAGAATGGCCTAGGGAAAAAATACACATACCTTTGTAATCGGGCGAATTTCTACTTTCAGATGCAACAGGAATTTTTGGGTTTGGTCAATCCGTTCGCGAGATATGGGACTTTGAAGCTAAGAAATGCTTGAGAAGGCAAAAAATTTTTCGCAATTCTGCTGCTCCAAAAGCTTAACCAGAATGGCCTATGGAAAAAATACACGTACCGCTGTAATAGGGCGAGTTTCTACTTTCAGATGCAATAGGAATTTTTGGGTTAGGTCAATCCGTTCGCGAGATATGGGAGTTTGAAGCCAAGAAATGGTTGAGAAGGCAAAAAATTTTTCGCAATTCTGCTGCTCCAAACGCTTAACCAGAATGGCCTAGGGAAAAAATACACATACCGTTGTAATCGGGTGAGTTTCTACTTTCAGGCGCAACAGGAATTTTTGGGTTATGTCAATCCGTTCGCGAGATATGGAAGTTTGAAACTAAGAAATGCTTGAGAAGGCAAAAAATTTTTCGCAATTCTGCTGCTCCAAAAGCTTAACCAGAATGGCCTAGGGAAAAAATACACGTACCGCTGTAATAGGGCGAGTTTCTACTTTCAGATGCAATAGGAATTTTTGGGTTAGGTCAATCCGTTCGCGAGATACTATATGGGAGTTTGAAGCCAAGAAATGGTTGAGAAGGCAAAAAATTTTTCGCAATTCTGCTGCTCCAAACGCTTAACCAGAATGGCCTAGGGAAAAAATACACATACCATTGTAATCGGGCGAGTTTCTACTTTCAGACGCAATAGGAATTTTTGGGTTATGTCAATCCGTTCGCGAGATATGGACGTTTGAAGCCAAGAAATGGTTGAAAAGGCAAAAAATTTTTCGCAATTCTGCGGCTACAAACGCTCAACCAGAATGGCCTAGGGAAAAAATACACATACCGTTGTAATCGGGCGAGTTTCTACTTTCAGATGCAATAGGAATTTTTGGGTTAGGTCAATCCGTTCGCGAGATATGGGAGTTTGAAGCCAAGAAATGGTTGAGAAGGCAAAAAATTTTTCGCAATTCTGCTGCTCCAAACGCTTAACCAGAATGGCCTAGGGAAAAAATACACATACCGTTGTAATCGGGCGAGTTTCTACTTTCAGACGCAACAGGAATTTTTGGGTTAGGTCAATCCGTTCGCGAGATATGGGAGTTTGAAGCTAAGAAATGGTTGAGAAGACAACAAATTTGTCGCACTTCTGCTGCTCCAGCGCTTAACCAGAATGGCCTAGGGAAAAAATACACATACCGTTGTAATCGGGCGAGTTTCTACTTTCAGACGCAATAGGAATTTTTGGGTTATGTCAATCCGTTCGCGAGATATGGACGTTTGAAGCCAAGAAATGGTTGAGAAGGCAAAAAATTTTTCGCAATTCTGCGGCTACAAACGCTCAACCAGAATGGCCTAGGGAAAAAATACACATACCGTTGTAATCGGGCGAGTTTCTACTTTCAGATGCAATTGGAATTTTTGGGTTAGGTCAATCCGTTCGCGAGATATGGGAGTTTGAAGCCAAGAAATGGTTGAGAAGGCAAAAAATTTTTCGCAATTCTGCTGCTCCAAACGCTTAACCAGAATGGCCTAGGGAAAAAATACACGTACCGTTGTAATCGGGCGAGTTTCTACTTTCAGACGCAACAGGAATTTTTGGGTTAGGTCAATCCGTTCGCGAGATATGGGAGTTTGAAGCTAAGAAATGGTTGAGAAGACAACAAATTTGTCGCACTTCTGCTGCTCCAGCGCTTAACCAGAATGGCCTAGGGAAAAAATACACATACCGTTGTAATCGGGCGAGTTTCTACTTTCAGACGCAATAGGAATTTTTGGTTTATGTCAATCCGTTCGCGAGATATGGGAGTTTGAAGCCAAGAAATGGTTGAGAAGGTATACAATTTTTCGCAATTCTGCTGCTCCAAACGCTTAACCAGGATGGCCTAGGGAAAAAATACCCATACCGTTGTAATCGCGCGAGTTTCTACTTTCAGATGCAACAGGAATTTTTGGGTTAGGTCAATCCGTTCGCGAGATATGGGAGTTTGAAGTCAAGAAATGGTTGAGAAGGCAAAAAATTGTTCGCAATTCTGCTGCTCCAAACGCTTAACCAGAATGGCCTAGGGAAAAAATACACATACCGTTGTAATCGGGCGAGTTTCTACTTTCAGATGCAACAGGAATTTTTGGGTTAGGTCAATCCGTTCGCGAGATATGGGAGTTTGAAGCAAAGAAATGGTTGAGAAGACAACAAATCTTTCGCAATTCTGCTGCTCCAAACGCTTCACCAGAATGGGCTAGGGAAAAAATACACGTACCGTTGTAATCGGGAGAGTTTCTACTTTCAGACGCAACAGGAATTTTTGGGTTAGGTCAATCCGATCGCGAGATATGGGAGTTTGAAGCAAAGAAATGGTTGTGAAGGCAAAAAATTTTTCGCAATTCTGCTGCTCCAAACGCTTAACCAGGATGGCCTTGGGAAAAAATACCCATACCGTTGTAATCGGGCGAGTTTCTACTTTCAGATGCAACAGGAATTTTTGGGTTAGGTCAATCCGTTCGCGAGATATGGGAGTTTGAAGCAAAGAAATGGTTGAGAAGACAACAAATCTTTCGCAATTCTGCTGCTCCAATCGCTTAACCAGAATGGGCTAGGGAAAAAATACACGTACCGTTGTAATCGGGAGAGTTTCTACTTTCAGACGCAACAGGAATTTTTGGGTTAGGTCAATCCGATCGCGAGATATGGGAGTTTGAAGCCAAGAAATGGTTGAGAAGGCAAAAAATTTTTCGCAATTCTGCGGCTACAAACGCTCAACCAGAATGGCCTAGGGAAAAAATACCCATACCGTTGTAATCGGGCGAGTTTCTACTTTCAGATGCAACAGGAATTTTTGGGTTAGGTCAATCCGTTCGCGAGATATGGGAGTTTGAAGCAAAGAAATGGTTGAGAAGACAACAAATCTTTCGCAATTCTGCTGCTCCAAACGCTTAACCAGAATGGGCTAGGGAAAAAATACACGTACCGTTGTAATCGGGAGAGTTTCTACTTTCAGACGCAACAGGAATTTTTGGGTTAGGTCAATCCGATCGCGAGATATGGGAGTTTGAAGCAAAGAAATGGTTGAGAAGGCAAAAAATTTTCCGCAATTCTGCTGCTCCAAACGCTTAACCAGGATGGCCTTGTGAAAAAATACCCATACCGTTGTAATCGGGCGAGTTTCTACTTTCAGATGCAACAGGAATTTTTGGGTTAGGTCAATCCGTTCGCGAGATATGGGAGTTTGAAGCAAAGAAATGGTTGAGAAGACAACAAATATTTCGCAATTCTGCTGCTCCAAACGCTTAACCAGAATGGGCTAGGGAAAAAATACACGTACCGTTGTAATCGGGAGAGTTTCTACATTCAGACGCAACAGGAATTTTTGGGTTAGGTCAATCCGATCGCGAGATATGGGAGTTTGAAGCAAAGAAATGGTTGAGAAGGCAAAAAATTTTTCGCAATTCTGCCGCTCCAAACGCTTAACCAGGATGGCCTTGGGAAAAAATACCCATACCGTTGTAATCGGGCGAGTTTCTACTTTCAGATGCAACAGGAATTTTTGGGTTAGGTCAATCCGTTCGCGAGATATGGGAGTTTGAAGCAAAGAAATGGTTGAGAAGACAACAAATCTTTCGCAATTCTGCTGCTCCAATCGCTTAACCAGAATGGGCTAGGGAAAAAATACACGTACCGTTGTAATCGGGAGAGTTTCTACTTTCAGACGCAACAGGAATTTTTGGGTTAGGTCAATCCGATCGCGAGATATGGGAGTTTGAAGCCAAGAAATGGTTGAGAAGGCAAAAAATTTTTCGCAATTCTGCGGCTACAAACGCTCAACCAGAATGGCCTAGGGAAAAAATACCCATACCGTTGTAATCGGGCGAGTTTCTACTTTCAGATGCAACAGGAATTTTTGGGTTAGGTCAATCCGTTCGCGAGATATGGGAGTTTGAAGTCAAGAAATGGTTGAGAAGGCAAAAAATTGTTCGCAATTCTGCTGCTCCAAACGCTTAACCAGAATGGCCTTGGGAAAAAATACACATACCGTTGTAATCGGGCGAGTTTCTACTTTCAGATGCAACAGGAATTTTTGGGTTTGGTCAATCCGTTCGCGAGATATGGGACTTTGAAGCTAAGAAATGCTTGAGAAGGTAAAAAATTTTTCGCAATTCTGCTGCTCCAAAAGCTTAACCAGAATGGCCTATGGAAAAAATACACGTACCGCTGTAATAGGGCGAGTTTCTACTTTCAGATGCAATAGGAATTTTTGGGTTAGGTCAATCCGTTCGCGAGATATGGGAGTTTGAAGCCAAGAAATGGTTGAGAAGGCAAAAAATTTTTCGCAATTCTGCTGCTCCAAACGCTTAACCAGAATGGCCTAGGGAAAAAATACACATACCGTTGTAATCGGGTGAGTTTCTACTTTCAGACGCAACAGGAATTTTTGGGTTATGTCAATCCGTTCGCGAGATATGGAAGTTTGAAACTAAGAAATGCTTGAGAAGGCAAAAAATTTTTCGCAATTCTGCTGCTCCAAAAGCTTAACCAGAATGGCCTAGGGAAAAAATACACATACCGTTGTAATCGGGCGAGTTTCTACTTTCAGATGCAATAGGAATTTTTGGGTTAGGTCAATCCGTTCGCGAGATATGGGAGTTTGAAGCCAAGAAATGGTTGAGAAGGCAAAAAATTTTTCGCAATTCTGCTGCTCCAAACGCTTAACCAGAATGGCCTAGGGAAAAAATACACATACCGTTGTAATCGGGCGAGTTTCTACTTTCAGACGCAACAGGAATTTTTGGGTTAGGTCAATCCGTTCGCGAGATATGGGAGTTTGAAGCTAAGAAATGGTTGAGAAGACAACAAATTTGTCGCACTTCTGCTGCTCCAGCGCTTAACCAGAATGGCCTAGGGAAAAAATACACATACCGTTGTAATCGGGCGAGTTTCTACTTTCAGACGCAATAGGAATTTTTGGGTTATGTCAATCCGTTCGCGAGATATGGACGTTTGAAGCCAAGAAATGGTTGAGAAGGCAAAAAATTTTTCGCAATTCTGCGGCTACAAACGCTCAACCAGAATGGCCTAGGGAAAAAATACACATACCGTTGTAATCGGGCGAGTTTCTACTTTCAGATGCAATTGGAATTTTTGGGTTAGGTCAATCCGTTCGCGAGATATGGGAGTTTGAAGCCAAGAAATGGTTGAGAAGGCAAAAAATTTTTCGCAATTCTGCTGCTCCAAACGCTTAACCAGAATGGCCTAGGGAAAAAATACACGTACCGTTGTAATCGGGCGAGTTTCTACTTTCAGACGCAACAGGAATTTTTGGGTTAGGTCAATCCGTTCGCGAGATATGGGAGTTTGAAGCTAAGAAATGGTTGAGAAGACAACAAATTTGTCGCACTTCTGCTGCTCCAGCGCTTAACCAGAATGGCCTAGGGAAAAAATACACATACCGTTGTAATCGGGCGAGTTTCTACTTTCAGACGCAATAGGAATTTTTGGTTTATGTCAATCCGTTCGCGAGATATGGGAGTTTGAAGCCAAGAAATGGTTGAGAAGGTATACAATTTTTCGCAATTCTGCTGCTCCAAACGCTTAACCAGGATGGCCTAGGGAAAAAATACCCATACCGTTGTAATCGCGCGAGTTTCTACTTTCAGATGCAACAGGAATTTTTGGGTTAGGTCAATCCGTTCGCGAGATATGGGAGTTTGAAGTCAAGAAATGGTTGAGAAGGCAAAAAATTGTTCGCAATTCTGCTGCTCCAAACGCTTAACCAGAATGGCCTAGGGAAAAAATACACATACCGTTGTAATCGGGCGAGTTTCTACTTTCAGATGCAACAGGAATTTTTGGGTTAGGTCAATCCGTTCGCGAGATATGGGAGCTTGAAGCAAAGAAATGGTTGAGAAGACAACAAATCTTTCGCAATTCTGCTGCTCCAAACGCTTAACCAGAATGGGCTAGGGAAAAAATACACGTACCGTTGTAATCGGGAGAGTTTCTACTTTCAGACGCAACAGGAATTTTTGGGTTAGGTCAATCCGATCGCGAGATATGGGAGTTTGAAGCAAAGAAATGGTTGAGAAGGCAAAAAATTTTTCGCAATTCTGCTGCTCCAAACGCTTAACCAGGATGGCCTTGGGAAAAAATACCCATACCGTTGTAATCGGGCGAGTTTCTACTTTCAGATGCAACAGGAATTTTTGGGTTAGGTCAATCCGTTCGCGAGATATGGGAGTTTGAAGCAAAGAAATGGTTGAGAAGACAACAAATCTTTCGCAATTCTGCTGCTCCAATCGCTTAACCAGAATGGGCTAGGGAAAAAATACACGTACCGTTGTAATCGGGAGAGTTTCTACTTTCAGACGCAACAGGAATTTTTGGGTTAGGTCAATCCGATCGCGAGATATGGGAGTTTGAAGCCAAGAAATGGTTGAGAAGGCAAAAAATTTTTCGCAATTCTGCGGCTACAAACGCTCAACCAGAATGGCCTAGGGAAAAAATACCCATACCGTTGTAATCGGGCGAGTTTCTACTTTCAGATGCAACAGGAATTTTTGGGTTAGGTCAATCCGTTCGCGAGATATGGGAGTTTGAAGTCAAGAAATGGTTGAGAAGGCAAAAAATTGTTCGCAATTCTGCTGCTCCAAACGCTTAACCAGAATGGCCTAGGGAAAAAATACACATACCGTTGTAATCGGGCGAGTTTCTACTTTCAGATGCAACAGGAATTTTTGGGTTAGGTCAATCCGTTCGCGAGATATGGGAGTTTGAAGCAAAGAAATGGTTGAGAAGACAACAAATCTTTCGCAATTCTGCTGCTCCAATCGCTTAACCAGAATGGGCTAGGGAAAAAATACACGTACCGTTGTAATCGGGAGAGTTTCTACTTTCAGACGCAACAGGAATTTTTGGGTTAGGTCAATCCGATCGCGAGATATGGGAGTTTGAAGCCAAGAAATGGTTGAGAAGGCAAAAAATTTTTCGCAATTCTGCGGCTACAAACGCTCAACCAGAATGGCCTAGGGAAAAAATACCCATACCGTTGTAATCGGGCGAGTTTCTACTTTCAGATGCAACAGGAATTTTTGGGTTAGGTCAATCCGTTCGCGAGATATGGGAGTTTGAAGCAAAGAAATGGTTGAGAAGACAACAAATCTTTCGCAATTCTGCTGCTCCAAACGCTTAACCAGAATGGGCTAGGGAAAAAATACACGTACCGTTGTAATCGGGAGAGTTTCTACTTTCAGACGCAACAGGAATTTTTGGGTTAGGTCAATCCGATCGCGAGATATGGGAGTTTGAAGCAAAGAAATGGTTGAGAAGGCAAAAAATTTTTCGCAATTCTGCTGCTCCAAACGCTTAACCAGGATGGCCTTGGGAAAAAATACCCATACCGTTGTAATCGGGCGAGTTTCTACTTTCAGATGCAACAGGAATTTTTGGGTTAGGTCAATCCGTTCGCGAGATATGGGAGTTTGAAGCAAAGAAATGGTTGAGAAGACAACAAATCTTTCGCAATTCTGCTGCTCCAATCGCTTAACCAGAATGGGCTAGGGAAAAAATACACGTACCGTTGTAATCGGGAGAGTTTCTACTTTCAGACGCAACAGGAATTTTTGGGTTAGGTCAATCCGATCGCGAGATATGGGAGTTTGAAGCCAAGAAATGGTTGAGAAGGCAAAAAATTTTTCGCAATTCTGCGGCTACAAACGCTCAACCAGAATGGCCTAGGGAAAAAATACCCATACCGTTGTAATCGGGCGAGTTTCTACTTTCAGATGCAACAGGAATTTTTGGGTTAGGTCAATCCGTTCGCGAGATATGGGAGTTTGAAGTCAAGAAATGGTTGAGAAGGCAAAAAATTGTTCGCAATTCTGCTGCTCCAAAAGCTTAACCAGAATGGCCTATGGAAAAAATACACGTACCGCTGTAATAGGGCGAGTTTCTACTTTCAGATGCAATAGGAATTTTTGGGTTAGGTCAATCCGTTCGCGAGATATGGGAGTTTGAAGCCAAGAAATGGTTGAGAAGGCAAAAAATTTTTCGCAATTCTGCTGCTCCAAACGCTTAACCAGAATGGCCTAGGGAAAAAATACACATACCGTTGTAATCGGGTGAGTTTCTACTTTCAGACGCAACAGGAATTTTTGGGTTATGTCAATCCGTTCGCGAGATATGGAAGTTTGAAACTAAGAAATGCTTGAGAAGGCAAAAAATTTTTCGCAATTCTGCTGCTCCAAAAGCTTAACCAGAATGGCCTAGGGAAAAAATACACGTACCGCTGTAATAGGGCGAGTTTCTACTTTCAGATGCAATAGGAATTTTTGGGTTATGTCAATCCGTTCGCGAGATACTATATGGGAGTTTGAAGCCAAGAAATGGTTGAGAAGGCAAAAAATTTTTCGCAATTCTGCTGCTCCAAACGCTTAACCAGAATGGCCTAGGGAAAAAATACACATACCATTGTAATCGGGCGAGTTTCTACTTTCAGACGCAATAGGAATTTTTGGGTTATGTCAATCCGTTCGCGAGATATGGACGTTTGAAGCCAAGAAATGGTTGAGAAGGCAAAAAATTTTTCGCAATTCTGCGGCTACAAACGCTCAACCAGAATGGCCTAGGGAAAAAATACACATACCGTTGTAATCGGGCGAGTTTCTACTTTCAGATGCAATAGGAATTTTTGGGTTAGGTCAATCCGTTCGCGAGATATGGGAGTTTGAAGCCAAGAAATGGTTGAGAAGGCAAAAAATTTTTCGCAATTCTGCGGCTACAAACGCTCAACCAGAATGGCCTAGGGAAAAAATACACATACCGTTGTAATCGGGCGAGTTTCTACTTTCAGATGCAATTGGAATTTTTGGGTTAGGTCAATCCGTTCGCGAGATATGGGAGTTTGAAGCCAAGAAATGGTTGAGAAGGCAAAAAATTTTTCGCAATTCTGCTGCTCCAAACGCTTAACCAGAATGGCCTAGGGAAAAAATACACGTACCGTTGTAATCGGGCGAGTTTCTACTTTCAGACGCAACAGGAATTTTTGGGTTAGGTCAATCCGTTCGCGAGATATGGGAGTTTGAAGCTAAGAAATGGTTGAGAAGACAACAAATTTGTCGCACTTCTGCTGCTCCAGCGCTTAACCAGAATGGCCTAGGGAAAAAATACACATACCGTTGTAATCGGGCGAGTTTCTACTTTCAGACGCAATAGGAATTTTTGGTTTATGTCAATCCGTTCGCGAGATATGGGAGTTTGAAGCCAAGAAATGGTTGAGAAGGTATACAATTTTTCGCAATTCTGCTGCTCCAAACGCTTAACCAGGATGGCCTAGGGAAAAAATACCCATACCGTTGTAATCGCGCGAGTTTCTACTTTCAGATGCAACAGGAATTTTTGGGTTAGGTCAATCCGTTCGCGAGATATGGGAGTTTGAAGTCAAGAAATGGTTGAGAAGGCAAAAAATTGTTCGCAATTCTGCTGCTCCAAACGCTTAACCAGAATGGCCTAGGGAAAAAATACACATACCGTTGTAATCGGGCGAGTTTCTACTTTCAGATGCAACAGGAATTTTTGGGTTAGGTCAATCCGTTCGCGAGATATGGGAGCTTGAAGCAAAGAAATGGTTGAGAAGACAACAAATCTTTCGCAATTCTGCTGCTCCAAACGCTTAACCAGAATGGGCTAGGGAAAAAATACACGTACCGTTGTAATCGGGAGAGTTTCTACTTTCAGACGCAACAGGAATTTTTGGGTTAGGTCAATCCGATCGCGAGATATGGGAGTTTGAAGCAAAGAAATGGTTGAGAAGGCAAAAAATTTTTCGCAATTCTGCTGCTCCAAACGCTTAACCAGGATGGCCTTGGGAAAAAATACCCATACCGTTGTAATCGGGCGAGTTTCTACTTTCAGATGCAACAGGAATTTTTGGGTTAGGTCAATCCGTTCGCGAGATATGGGAGTTTGAAGCAAAGAAATGGTTGAGAAGACAACAAATCTTTCGCAATTCTGCTGCTCCAATCGCTTAACCAGAATGGGCTAGGGAAAAAATACACGTACCGTTGTAATCGGGAGAGTTTCTACTTTCAGACGCAACAGGAATTTTTGGGTTAGGTCAATCCGATCGCGAGATATGGGAGTTTGAAGCCAAGAAATGGTTGAGAAGGCAAAAAATTTTTCGCAATTCTGCGGCTACAAACGCTCAACCAGAATGGCCTAGGGAAAAAAATACCCATACCGTTGTAATCGGGCGAGTTTCTACTTTCAGATGCAACAGGAATTTTTGGGTTAGGTCAATCCGTTCGCGAGATATGGGAGTTTGAAGCAAAGAAATGGTTGAGAAGACAACAAATCTTTCGCAATTCTGCTGCTCCAAACGCTTAACCAGAATGGGCTAGGGAAAAAATACACGTACCGTTGTAATCGGGAGAGTTTCTACTTTCAGACGCAACAGGAATTTTTGGGTTAGGTCAATCCGATCGCGAGATATGGGAGTTTGAAGCAAAGAAATGGTTGAGAAGGCAAAAAATTTTCCGCAATTCTGCTGCTCCAAACGCTTAACCAGGATGGCCTTGTGAAAAAATACCCATACCGTTGTAATCGGGCGAGTTTCTACTTTCAGATGCAACAGGAATTTTTGGGTTAGGTCAATCCGTTCGCGAGATATGGGAGTTTGAAGCAAAGAAATGGTTGAGAAGACAACAAATCTTTCGCAATTCTGCTGCTCCAATCGCTTAACCAGAATGGGCTAGGGAAAAAATACACGTACCGTTGTAATCGGGAGAGTTTCTACTTTCAGACGCAACAGGAATTTTTGGGTTAGGTCAATCCGATCGCGAGATATGGGAGTTTGAAGCCAAGAAATGGTTGAGAAGGCAAAAAATTTTTCGCAATTCTGCGGCTACAAACGCTCAACCAGAATGGCCTAGGGAAAAAATACACATACCGTTGTAATCGGGCGAGTTTCTACTTTCAGATGCAATTGGAATTTTTGGGTTAGGTCAATCCGTTCGCGAGATATGGGAGTTTGAAGCAAAGAAATGGTTGAGAAGACAACAAATCTTTCGCAATTCTGCTGCTCCAATCGCTTAACCAGAATGGGCTAGGGAAAAAATACACGTACCGTTGTAATCGGGCGAGTTTCTACTTTCAGACGCAACAGGAATTTTTGGGTTAGGTCAATCCGTTCGCGAGATATGGGAGTTTGAAGCTAAGAAATGGTTGAGAAGACAACAAATTTGTCGCACTTCTGCTGCTCCAGCGCTTAACCAGAATGGCCTAGGGAAAAAATACACATACCGTTGTAATCGGGCGAGTTTCTACTTTCAGACGCAATAGGAATTTTTGGTTTATGTCAATCCGTTCGCGAGATATGGGAGTTTGAAGCCAAGAAATGGTTGAGAAGGCATACAATTTTTCGCAATTCTGCTGCTCCAAACGCTTAACCAGGATGGCCTAGGGAAAAAATACCCATACCGTTGTAATCGGGCGAGTTTCTACTTTCAGATGCAACAGGAATTTTTGGGTTAGGTCAATCCGTTCGCGAGATATGGGAGTTTGAAGCAAAGAAATGGTTGAGAAGACAACAAATCTTTCGCAATTCTGCGGCTCCAAACGCTTAACCAGAATGGGCTAGGGAAAAAATACACGTACCCTTGTAATCGGGAGAGCTTCTACTTTCAGACGCAACAGGAATTTTTGGGTTAGGTCAATCCGATCGCGAGATATGGGAGTTTGAAGCAAAGAAATGGTTGAGAAGACAACAAATCTTTCGCAATTCTGCTGCTCCAATCGCTTAACCAGAATGGGCTAGGGAAAAAATACACGTACCGTTGTAATCGGGAGAGTTTCTACTTTCAGACGCAACAGGAATTTTTGGGTTAGGTCAATCCGATCGCGAGATATGGGAGTTTGAAGCCAAGAAATGGTTGAGAAGGCAAAAAATTTTTCGTAATTCTGCTGCTCCAAACGCTTAACCAGAATGGCCTAGGGAAAAAATAAACGTACCGCTGTAATCGAGCGAGTTTCTACTTTCAGATGCAATAGGAATTTTTGGGTTATGTCAATCCGTTCGCGAGATATGGAAGTTTGAAGCCAAGAAATGGTTGGGAAGGCAAAAAATTTTTCGCAATTCTGCTGCTCCAAACGCTTAACCAGGATGGCCTAGGGAAAAAATACCCATACCGTTGTAATCGGGCGAGTTTCTACTTTCAGATGCAATAGGAATTTTTGGGTTAGGTCAATCCGTTCGCGAGATATGGGAGTTTGAAGCCAAGAAATGGTTGAGAAGGCAAAAAATTTTTCGCAATTCTGCTGCTCCAAACGCTTAACCAGAATGGGCTAGGGAAAAAATACTTGTACCGTTGTAATCGGGAGAGTTTCTACTTTCAGACGCAACAGGAATTTTTGGGTTAGGTCAATCCGATCGCGAGATATGGGAGTTTGAAGCAAAGAAATGGTTGAGTAGACAACAAATCTTTCGCAATTCTGCTGCTCCAAACGCTTAACCAGAATGGGCTAGGGAAAAAATACACGTACCGCTGTAATAGGGCGAGTTTCTACTTTCAGATGCAATAGGAATTTTTGGGTTAGGTCAATCCGTTCGCGAGATACTATATGGGAGTTTGAAGCCAAGAAATGGTTGAGAAAGCAAAAAATTTTTCGCAATTCTGCTGCTCCAAACGCTTAACCAGAATGGCCTAGGGAAAAAATACACATACCGTTGTAATCGGGCGAGTTTCTACTTTCAGACGCAATAGGAATTTTTGGGTTATGTCAATCCGTTCGCGAGATATGGACGTTTGAAGCTAAGAAATGGTTGAGAAGGCAAAAAATTTTTCGCAATTCTGCGGCTACAAACGCTCAACCAGAATGGCCTAGGGAAAAAATACACATACCGTTGTAATCGGGCGAGTTTCTACTTTCAGATGGAATAGGAATTTTTGGGTTAGGTCAATCCGTTCGCGAGATATGGGAGTTCGAAGCCAAGAAATGGTTGAGAAGGCAAAAAATTTTTCGCAATTCTGCTGCTCCAAACGCTTAACCAGAATGGCCTAGGGAAAAAATACACATACCGTTGTAATCGGGCGAGTTTCTACTTTCAGACGCAACAGGAATTTTTGCGTTAGGTCAATCCGTTCGCGAGATATGGGAGTTTGAAACTAAGAAATGGTTGAGAAGACAACAAATTTGTCGCACTTCTGCTGCTCCAGCGCTTAACCAGAATGGCCTAGGGAAAAAATACACATACCGTTGTAATCGGGCGAGTTTCTACTTTCAGACGCAATAGGAATTTTTGGGTTATGTCAATCCGTTCGCGAGATATGGACGTTTGAAGCCAAGAAATGGTTAAGAAGGCAAAAAATTTTTCGCAATTCTGCGGCTACAAACGCTCAACCAGAATGGCCTAGGGAAAAAATACACATACCGTTGTAATCGGGCGAGTTTCTACTTTCAGATGCAACAGGATTTTTTGGGTTAGGTCAATCCGTTCGCGAGATATGGGAGTTTGAAGCCAAGAAATGGTTGAGAAGGCAAAAAATTTTTCGCAATTCTGCTGCTCCAAACGCTTAACCAGAATGGCCTAGGGAAAAAATACACATACCGTTGTAATCGGGCGAGTTTCTACTTTCAGACGCAACAGGAATTTTGGGTTATGTCAATCCGTTCGCGAGATATGGAAGTTTGAAGCTAAGAAATGCTTGAGAAGGCAAAAAATTTTTCGCAATTCTGCGGCTACAAACGCTCAACCAGAATGGCCTAGGGAAAAAGTACACGTACCGCTGTAATAGGGCGAGTTTCTACTTTCAGATGCAATAGGAATTTTTGGGTTAGGTCAATCCGTTCGCGAGATACTATATGGGAGTTTGAAGCCAAGAAATGGTTGAGAAGGCAAAAAATTTTTCGCAATTCTGCTGCTCCAAACGCTTAACCAGAATGGCCTAGGGAAAAAATACACATACCGTTGTATTCGGGCGAGTTTCTACTTTCAGACGCAATATGAATTTTTGGGTTATGTCAATCCGTTCGCGAGATATGGACGTTTGAAGCCAAGAAATGGTTGAGAAGGCAAAAAATTTTTCGCAATTCTGCGGCTACAAACGCTCAACCAGAATGGCCTAGGGAAAAAATACACATACCGTTGTAATCGGGCGAGTTTCTACTTTCAGACGCAACAGGAATTTTTGGGTTAGGTCAATCCGTTCGCGAGATATGGGAGTTTGAAGCTAAGAAATGGTTGAGAAGACAACAAATTTGTCGCACTTCTGCTGCTCCAGCGCTTAACCAGAATGGCCTAGGGAAAAAATACACATACCGTTGTAATCGGGCGAGTTTCTACTTTCAGACGCAATAGGAATTTTTGGGTTATGTCAATCCGTTCGCGAGATATGGACGTTTGAAGCCAAGAAATGGTTGAGAAGACAACAAATTTGTCGCACTTCTGCTGCTCCAGCGCTTAACCAGAATGGCCTAGGGAAAAAATACACATACCGTTGTAATCGGGCGAGTTTCTACTTTCAGACGCAATAGGAATTTTTGGGTTATGTCAATCCGTTCGCGAGATATGGACGTTTGAAGCCAAGAAATGGTTGAGAAGGCAAAAAATTTTTCGCAATTCTGCGGCTACAAACGCTCAACCAGAATGGCCTAGGGAAAAAATACACATACCGTTGTAATCGGGCGAGTTTCTACTTTCAGACGCAATAGGAATTTTGGGGTTATGTCAATCCGTTCGCGAGATATGGACGTTTGAAGCCAAGAAATGGTTGAGAAGGCAAAAAATTTTTCGCAATTCTGCGGCTACAAACGCTCAACCAGAATGGCCTAGGGAAAAAATACACATACCGTTGTAATCGGGCGAGTTTCTACTTTCAGATGCAACAGGAATTTTTGGGTTAGGTCAATCCGTTCGCGAGATATGGGAGTTTGAAGCCAAGAAATGGTTGAGAAGGCAAAAAATTTTTCGCAATTCTGCTGCTCCAATCGCTTAACCAGAATGGCCTAGGGAAAAAATACACATACCGTTGTAATCGGGCGAGTTTCTACTTTCAGACGCAACAGGAATTTTGGGTTATGTCAGTCCGTTCGCGAGATATGGAAGTTTGAAGCTAAGACATGCTTGAGAAGGCAAAAAATTTTTCGCAATTCTGCGGCTACAAACGCTCAACCAGAATGGCCTAGGGAAAAAGTACACGTACCGCTGTAATAGGGCGAGTTTCTACTTTCAGATGCAATAGGAATTTTTGGGTTATGTCAATCCGTTCGCGAGATACTATATGGGAGTTTGAAGCCAAGAAATGGTTGAGAAGGCAAAAAATTTTTCGCAATTCTGCTGCTCCAAACGCTTAACCAGAATGGCCTAGGGAAAAAATACACATACCGTTGTATTCGGGCGAGTTTCTACTTTCAGACGCAATATGAATTTTTGGGTTATGTCAATCCGTTCGCGAGATATGGACGTTTGAAGCCAAGAAATGGTTGAGAAGGCAAAAAATTTTTCGCAATTCTGCGGCTACAAACGCTCAACCAGAATGGCCTAGGGAAAAAATACACATACCGTTGTAATCGGGCGAGTTTCTACTTTCAGATGCAACAGGAATTTTTGGGTTAGGTCAATCCGTTCGCGAGATATGGGAGTTTGAAGCCAAGAAATGGTTGAGAAGGCAAAAAATTTTTCGCAATTCTGCTGCTCCAAACGCTTAACCAGAATGGCCTAGGGAAAAAATACACATACCGTTGTTATCGGGCGAGTTTCTACTTTCAGATGCAACAGGAATTTTTGGGTTATGTCAATCCGTTCGCGAGATATGGGAGACTGAAGCCAAGAAATGGTTGAGAAGGCAAAAAATTTTTCGCAATTCTGCTGCTCCAAACGCTTAACCAGAATGGCCTAGGGAAAAAATACACATACCGTTGTAATCGGGCGAGTTTCTACTTTCAGATGCAATAGGAATTTTTGGGTTAGGTCAATCCGTTCGCGAGATATGGGAGTTTGAAGCCAAGAAATGGTTGAGAAGGCAAAAAATTTTTCGCAATTCTGCTGCTCCAAACGCTTAACCAGAATGGCCTAGGGAAAAAATACACATACCGTTGTAATCGGCCGAGTTTCTACTTTCAGATGCAACAGGAATTTTTGGGTTAGGTCAATCCGTTCGCGAGATATGGGAGTTTGAAGCAAAAAAATAGTTGAGAAGACAAGAAATTTTTCGCACTTCTGCTGGTCCAAACGCCTAACCAGAATGGCCTAGGGAAAAAATACACATACCGTTGTAATCGGGCGAGTTTCTACTTTCAGATGCAATAGGAATTTTTGGGTTAGGTCAATCCGCTCGCGAGATATGGTGGTTTGAAGCCAAGAAATGGTTGAGAAGGCAAAAAATTTTTCGCAATTCTGCTGCTCTAAACGTTTAACCAGAATGGCCCAGGGAAAAAATACACATACCGTTGTAATCGGGCGAGTTTCTACTATCAGATGCAACAGGAATTTTTGGGTTATGTTAATTCGTTCGCGACATATGGGAGTTTGAAGCCAAGAAATGGTTGAGAAGGCAAAAAATTTTTCGCAATTCTGCTGCTCCTAACGTTTAACCAGAATGGTCTAGGGAAAAACCACATATACCGTTGTAATCGGGCGAGTTTCTACTATCAGATGCAACAGGAATTTTTGGGTTATGTCAATCCGTTCGCGACATATGGGAGTTTGAAGCCAAGAAATGGTTGAGAAGGCAAACAATTTTTCGCAATTCTGCTGCTCCTAACGCTTAACCAGAATGGTTAAGGGAAAAACCACATATACCGTTGTAATCGGGCGAGTTTCTACTTTCAGACGCAACAGGAATTTTTGAGTTAGGTCAATCCGTTCGCGAGATATGGGAGTTTGAAGCCAAGAAATGGTTGAGAAGGCAAAAAATTTTTCGCAATTCTGCTGCTCCAAACGCTTAACCAGAATGGAGTAGGGAAAAAATACACGTACCGCTGTAATCGGGCGAGTTTCTACTTTCAGATGCAATAGGAATTTTTGGGTTAGGTCAATCCGTTCGCGAGATATGGGAGTTTGAAGCCAAGAAATGGTTGAGAAGGCAAAAAATTTTTCGCAATTCTGGTGCTCCAAACGCTTAACCAGAATGGCCTAGGGAAAAAATACACATACCGTTGTTATCGGGCGAGTTTCTACTTTCAGATGCAACAGGAATTTTTGGGTTATGTCAATCCGTTCGCGAGATATGGGAGACTGAAGCCAAGAAATGGTTGAGAAGGCAAAAAATTTTTCGCAATTCTGCTGCTCCAAACGCTTAACCAGAATGGCCTAGGGAAAAAATACACATACCGTTGTAATCGGGCGAGTTTCTACTTTCAGATGCAATAGGAATTTTTGGGTTAGGTCAATCCGTTCGCGAGATATGGGAGTTTGAAGCCAAGAAATGGTTGAGAAGGCAAAAAATTTTTCGCAATTCTGCTCCTCCTAACGTTTAACCAGAATGGTCTAGGGAAAAACCACATATACCGTTGTAATCGGGCGAGTTTCTACTATCAGATGCAACAGGAATTTTTGGGTTATGTCAATCCGTTAGCGACATATGGGAGTTTGAAGCCAAGAAATGGTTGAGAAGGCAAACAATTTTTCGCAATTCTGCTGCTCCTAACGCTTAACCAGAATGGTCAAGGGAAAAACCACATATACCGTTGTAATCGGGCGAGTTTCTACTTTCAGACGCAACAGGAATTTTTGAGTTAGGTCAATCCGTTCGCGAGATATGGGAGTTTGAAGCCAAGAAATGGTTGAGAAGGCAAAAAATTTTTCGCAATTCTGCTGCTCCAAACGCTTAACCAGAATGGAGTAGGGAAAAAATACACGTACCGCTGTAATCGGGCGAGTTTCTACTTTCAGATGCAATAGGAATTTTTGGGTTAGGTCAATCCGTTCGCGAGATATGGGAGTTTGAAGCCAAGAAATGGTTGAGAAGGCAAAAAATTTTTCGCAATTCTGGTGCTCCAAACGCTTAACCAGAATTGCCTAGGGAAAAAATACACATACCGTTGTTATCGGGCGAGTTTCTACTTTCAGATGCAACAGGAATTTTTGGGTTAGGTCAATCCGTTCGCGAGATATGGGAGTTTGAAGCCAAAAAAATAGTTGAGAAGACAACAAGTTTTTCGCACTTCTGCTGCTCCAAACGCTTAACCAGAATGGCCTAGAGAAAAAATACACATACCGTTGTAATCGGGCGAGTTTCTACTTTCAGATGCAATAGGAATTTTTGGGTTAGGTCAATCCGTTCGCGAGATATGGTGGTTTGAAGCCAAGAAATGGTTGAAAAGGCAAAAAATTTTTCGCAATTCTGCTGCTCCAAACGTTTAACCAGAATGGCCTAGGGAAAAAATACACATACCGTTGTAATCGGGCGAGTTTCTACTTTCAGACGCAACAGGAACTTTTGGGTTATGTCAATCCGTTCGCGAGATATGGGAGACTGAAGCCAAGAAATGGTTGAGAAGGCAAAAAATTTTTCGCAATACTGCTGCTCCAAACGCTTAACCAGAATGGCCTAGGGAAAAAATACACATACCGTTGTAATCGGGCGAGTTTCTACTTTCAGATGCAATAGGAATTTTTGGGTTAGGTCAATCCGTTCGCGAGATATGGGAGTTTGAAGCCAAGAAATAGTTGAGAAGACAAGAAATTTTTCGCACTTCTGCTGGTCCAAACGCCTAACCAGAATGGCCTAGGGAAAAAATACACATAACGTTGTAATCGGGCGAGTTTCTACATTCAGATGCAACAGGAATTTTTGGGTTAGGTCAATCCGTTCGCGAGATATGGGAGTTTGAAGCCAAGAAATGGTTGAGAAGGCAAAAAATTTTTCGCAATTCTGCTGCTCCAAACGCTTAACCAGAATGGCCTAGGGAAAAAATACACATACCGTTGTGATCGGGCGAGTTTCTACTTTCAGATGCAATAGGAATTTTTGGGTTAGGTCAATCCGCTCGCGAGATATGGTGGTTTGAAGCCAAGAAATGGTTGAGAAGGCAAAAAATTTTTCGCAATTCTGCTGCTCCAAACGTTTAACCAGAATGGCCTAGGGAAAAAATACACATACCGTTGTAATCGGGCGAGTTTCTACTTTCAGATGCAATAGGAATTTTTGGGTTAGGTCAATCCGTTCGCGAGATATGGGAGTTTGAACCCAAGAAATGGTTGAGAAGGCAAAAAATTTTTCGCAATTCTGCTGCTCCAAACGCTTAACCAGAATGGCCTAGGGAAAAAATACACATACCGTTGTATTCGGGCGAGTTTCTACTTTCAGACGCAATATGAATTTTTGGGTTAGGTCAATCCGTTCGCGAGATATGGGAGTTTGAACCCAAGAAATGTTTGAGAAGGCAAAAAATTTTTCGCAATTCTGCTGTTCCAATCGCTTAACCAGAATGGCCTAGGGAAAAAATACACATACCGTTGTAATCGGGCGAGTTTCTACTTTCAGACGCAACAGGAATTTTTTGGTTAGGTCAATCCGTTCGCGAGATATGGGAGTTTGAAGCTAAGAAATGGTTGAGAAGACAACAAATTTGTCGCACTTCTGCTGCTCCAGCGCTTAACCAGAATGGCCTAGGGAAAAAATACACATACCGTTGTAATCGGGCGAGTTTCTACTTTCAGACGCAATAGGAATTTTTGGGTTATGTCAATCCGTTCGCGAGATATGGGAGTTTGAAGCCAAGAAATGGTTGAGAAGGCATACAATTTTTCGCAATTCTGCTGCTCCAAACGCTTAACCAGGATGGCCTAGGGAAAAAATACACGTACCGTTGTAATCGGGAGAGTTTCTACTTTCAGACGCAACAGGAATTTTTGGGTTGGGTCAATCCGATCGCGAGATATGGGAGTTTGAAGCCAAGAAATGGTTGAGAAGGCGAAAAATTTTTCGCAATTCTGCTGCTCCTAACGTTTAACCAGAATGGTCTAGGGAAAAACCACATATACCGTTGTAATCGGGCGAGTTTCTACTATCAGACGCAACAGGAATTTTTGGGTTGGGTCAATCCGATCGCGAGATATGGGAGTTTGAAGCCAAGAAATGGTTGAGAAGGCAAAAAATTTTTCGCAATTCTGCTGCTCCAAACGCTTAACCAGAATGGCCTAGGGAAAAAATTCACATACCGTTGTAATCGGGCGAGTTTCTACTTGCAGACGCAACAGGAATTTTGGGTTATGTCAATCCGTTCGCGAGATATGGGAGTTTGAAGCCAAGAAATGGTTGAGAAGGCAAAAAATTTTTCGCAATTCTGGTGCTCCAAACGCTTAACCAGAATGGCCTAGGGAAAAAATACACATACCGTTGTTATCGGGCGAGTTTCTACTTTCAGATGCAACAGGAATTTTTGGGTTGGGTCAATCCGATCGCGAGATATGGGAGTTTGAAGCCAAGAAATGGTTGAGAAGGCAAAAAATTTTTCGCAATTCTGCGGCTACAAACGCTCAACCAGAATGGCCTAGGGAAAAAATACACATACCGTTGTAATCGGGCGAGTTTCTACTTTCAGATGCAACAGGAATTTTTGGGTTAGGTCAATCCGTTCGCGAGATATGGGAGTTTGAAGCCAAGAAATGGTTGAGAAGGCAAAAAATTTTTCGCAATTCTGCTGCTCCAAACGCTTAACCAGAATGGCCTAGGGAAAAAATTCACATACCGTTGTAATCGGGCGAGTTTCTACTTTCAGACGCAACAGGAATTTTGGGTTATGTCAATCCGTTCGCGAGATATGGAAGTTTGAAGCTAAGAAATGCTTGAGAAGGCAAAAAATTTTTCGCAATTCTTCTGCTCCAAACGCTTAACCAGAATGGAGTAGGGAAAAAATACACGTACCGCTGTAATCGGGCGAGTTTCTACTTTCAGATGCAATAGGAATTTTTGGGTTAGGTCAATCCGTTCGCGAGATATGGGAGTTTGAAGCCAAGAAATGGTTGAGAAGGCAAAAAATTTTTCGCAATTCTGGTGCTCCAAACGCTTAACCAGAATGGCCTAGGGAAAAAATACACATACCGTTGTTATCGGGCGAGTTTCTACTTTCAGATGCAACAGGAATTTTTGGGTTATGTCAATCCGTTCGCGAGATATGGGAGACTGAAGCCAAGAAATGGTTGAGAAGGCAAAAAATTTTTCGCAATTCTGCTGCTCCAAACGCTTAACCAGAATGGCCTAGGGAAAAAATACACATACCGTTGTAATCGGGCGAGTTTCTACTTTCAGATGCAATAGGAATTTTTGGGTTAGGTCAATCCGTTCGCGAGATATGGGAGTTTGAAGCCAAGAAATGGTTGAGAAGGCAAAAAATTTTTCGCAATTCTGCTGCTCCAAACGCTTAACCAGAATGGCCTAGGGAAAAAATACACATACCGTTGTAATCGGCCGAGTTTCTACTTTCAGATGCAACAGGAATTTTTGGGTTAGGTCAATCCGTTCGCGAGATATGGGAGTTTGAAGCAAAAAAATAGTTGAGAAGACAAGAAATTTTTCGCACTTCTGCTGGTCCAAACGCCTAACCAGAATGGCCTAGGGAAAAAATACACATACCGTTGTAATCGGGCGAGTTTCTACTTTCAGATGCAATAGGAATTTTTGGGTTAGATCAATCCGCTCGCGAGATATGGTGGTTTGAAGCCAAGAAATGGTTGAGAAGGCAAAAAATTTTTCGCAATTCTGCTGCTCCAAACGCTTAACCAGAATGGCCTAGGGAAAAAATACACATACCGTTGTAATCGGGCGAGTTTCTACTTTCAGATGCAATAGGAATTTTTGGGTTAGGTCAATCCGCTCGCGAGATATGGTGGTTTGAAGCCAAGAAATGGTTGAGAAGGCAAAAAATTTTTCGCAATTCTGCTGCTCTAAACGTTTAACCAGAATGGCCCAGGGAAAAAATACACATACCGTTGTAATCGGGCGAGTTTCTACTATCAGATGCAACAGGAATTTTTGGGTTATGTTAATTCGTTCGCGACATATGGGAGTTTGAAGCCAAGAAATGGTTGAGAAGGCAAAAAATTGTTCGCAATTCTGCTGCTCCTAACGTTTAACCAGAATGGTCTAGGGAAAAACCACATATACCGTTGTAATCGGGCGAGTTTCTACTATCAGATGCAACAGGAATTTTTGGGTTATGTCAATCCGTTCGCGACATATGGGAGTTTGAAGCCAAGAAATGGTTGAGAAGGCAAACAATTTTTCGCAATTCTGCTGCTCCTAACACTTAACCAGAATGGTCAAGGGAAAAACCACATATACCGTTGTAATCGGGCGAGTTTCTACTTTCAGACGCAACAGGAATTTTTGAGTTAGGTCAATCCGTTCGCGAGATATGGGAGTTTGAAGCCAAGAAATGGTTGAGAAGGCAAAAAATTTTTCGCAATTCTGCTGCTCCAAACGCTTAACCAGAATGGAGTAGGGAAAAAATACACGTACCGCTGTAATCGGGCGAGTTTCTACTTTCAGATGCAATAGGAATTTTTGGGTTAGGTCAATCCGTTCGCGAGATATGGGAGTTTGAAGCCAAGAAATGGTTGAGAAGGCAAAAAATTTTTCGCAATTCTGGTGCTCCAAACGCTTAACCAGAATGGCCTAGGGAAAAAATACACATACCGTTGTTATCGGGCGAGTTTCTACTTTCAGATGCAACAGGAATTTTTGGGTTATGTCAATCCGTTCGCGAGATATGGGAGACTGAAGCCAAGAAATGGTTGAGAAGGCAAAAAATTTTTCGCAATTCTGCTGCTCCAAACGCTTAACCAGAATGGCCTAGGGAAAAAATACACATACCGTTGTAATCGGGCGAGTTTCTACTTTCAGATGCAATAGGAATTTTTGGGTTAGGTCAATCCGTTCGCGAGATATGGGAGTTTGAAGCCAAGAAATGGTTGAGAAGGCAAAAAATTTTTCGCAATTCTGCTGCTCCAAACGCTTAACCAGAATGGCCTAGGGAAAAAATACACATACCGTTGTAATCGGCCGAGTTTCTACTTTCAGATGCAACAGGAATTTTTGGGTTAGGTCAATCCGTTCGCGAGATATGGGAGTTTGAAGCAAAAAAATAGTTGAGAAGACAAGAAATTTTTCGCACTTCTGCTGGTCCAAACGCCTAACCAGAATGGCCTAGGGAAAAAATACACATACCGTTGTAATCGGGCGAGTTTCTACTTTCAGACGCAACAGGAATTTTTTGGTTAGGTCAATCCGTTCGCGAGATATGGGAGTTTGAAGCTAAGAAATGGTTGAGAAGACAACAAATTTGTCGCACTTCTGCTGCTCCAGCGCTTAACCTGAATGGCCTAGGGATAAAATACACATACCGTTGTAATCGGGCGAGTTTCTACTTTCAGACGCAACAGGAATTTTTGGGTTATGTTAATTCGTTCGCGACATATGGGAGTTTGAAGCCAAGAAATGGTTGAGAAGGCAAAAATTTTTCGCAATTCTGCTCCTCCTAACGTTTAACCAGAATGGTCTAGGGAAAAACCACATATACCGTTGTAATCGGGCGAGTTTCTACTATCAGATGCAACAGGAATTTTTGGGTTATGTCAATCCGTTAGCGACATATGGGAGTTTGAAGCCAAGAAATGGTTGAGAAGGCAAACAATTTTTCGCAATTCTGCTGCTCCTAACGCTTAACCAGAATGGTCAAGGGAAAAACCACATATACCGTTGTAATCGGGCGAGTTTCTACTTTCAGACGCAACAGGAATTTTTGAGTTAGGTCAATCCGTTCGCGAGATATGGGAGTTTGAAGCCAAGGAATGGTTGAGAAGGCAAAAAATTTTTCGCAATTCTGCTGCTCCAAACGTTTAACCAGAATGGCCTAGGGAAAAAATACACATACCGTTGTAATCGGGCGAGTTTCTACTTTCAGACGCAACAGGAACTTTTGGGTTATGTCAATCCGTTCGCGAGATATGGGAGACTGAAGCCAAGAAATGGTTGAGAAGGCAAAAAATTTTTCGCAATACTGCTGCTCCAAACGCTTAACCAGAATGGCCTAGGGAAAAAATACACATACCGTTGTAATCGGGCGAGTTTCTACTTTCAGATGCAATAGGAATTTTTGGGTTAGGTCAATCCGTTCGCGAGATATGGGAGTTTGAAGCCAAGAAATAGTTGAGAAGACAAGAAATTTTTCGCACTTCTGCTGGTCCAAACGCCTAACCAGAATGGCCTAGGGAAAAAATACACATAACGTTGTAATCGGGCGAGTTTCTACTTTCAGATGCAACAGGAATTTTTGGGTTAGGTCAATCCGTTCGCGAGATATGGGAGTTTGAAGCCAAGAAATGGTTGAGAAGGCAAAAAATTTTTCGCAATTCTGCTGCTCCAAACGCTTAACCAGAATGGCCTAGGGAAAAAATACACATACCGTTGTGATCGGGCGAGTTTCTACTTTCAGACGCAACAGGAATTTTTGGGTTAGGTCAATCCGCTCGCGAGATATGGTGGTTTGAAGCCAAGAAATGGTTGAGAAGGCAAAAAATTTTTCGCAATTCTGCTGCTCCAAACGTTTAACCAGAATGGCCTAGGGAAAAAATACACATACCGTTGTAATCGGGCGAGTTTCTACTTTCAGATGCAATAGGAATTTTTGGGTTAGGTCAATCCGTTCGCGAGATATGGGAGTTTGAACCCAAGAAATGGTTGAGAAGGCAAAAAATTTTTCGCAATTCTGCTGCTCCAAACGCTTAACCAGAATGGCCTAGGGAAAAAATACACATACCGTTGTATTCGGGCGAGTTTCTACTTTCAGACGCAATATGAATTTTTGGGTTATGTCAATCCGTTCGCGAGATATGGACGTTTGAAGCCAAGAAATGGTTGAGAAGGCAAAAAATTTTTCGCAATTCTGCGGCTACAAACGCTCAACCAGAATGGCCTAGGGAAAAAATACACATACCGTTGTAATCGGCCGAGTTTCTACTTTCAGATGCAACAGGAATTTTTGGGTTAGGTCAATCCGTTCGCGAGATATGGGAGTTTGAAGCAAAAAAATAGTTGAGAAGACAAGAAATTTTTCGCACTTCTGCTGGTCCAAACGCCTAACCAGAATGGCCTAGGGAAAAAATACACATACCGTTGTGATCGGGCGAGTTTCTACTTTCAGATGCAATAGGAATTTTTGGGTTAGGTCAATCCGCTCGCGAGATATGGTGGTTTGAAGCCAAGAAATGGTTGAGAAGGCAAAAAATTTTTCGCAATTCTGCTGCTCCAAACGTTTAACCAGAATGGCCTAGGGAAAAAATACACATACCGTTGTAATCGGGCGAGTTTCTACTTTCAGATGCAATAGGAATTTTTGGGTTAGGTCAATCCGTTCGCGAGATATGGTGGTTTGAAGCCAAGAAATGGTTGAAAAGGCAAAAAATTTTTCGCAATTCTGCTGCTCCAAACGTTTAACCAGAATGGCCTAGGGAAAAAATACACATACCGTTGTAATCGGGCGAGTTTCTACTTTTAGATGCAACAGTAATTTTTGGGATAGGTCAATCCGTTCGCGAGATATGGGAGTTTGAAGCCAAGAAATGGTTGAGATGGCAAAAAATTTTTCGCAATTCTGCTGCTCCAAACGTTTAACCAGAATGGACTAGGGAAAAAATACACATACCGTTGTAATCGGGCGAGTTTCTATTTTCAGATGCAATAGGAATTTTTGGGTTATGTCAATCCGTTCACGAGATATGGTGGTTTGAAGCCAAGAAATGGTTGAGAAGGCAAAAAATTTTTCGCAATTCTGCTGCTCCAAACGTTTAACCAGAATGGCCTAGGGAAAAAATACACATACCGTTGTAATCGGGCGAGTTTCTACTTTCAGACGCAACAGGAACTTTTGGGTTAGGTCAATCCGTTCGCGAGATATGGGAGACTGAAGCCAAGAAATGGTTGAGAAGGCAAAAAATTTTTCGCAATTCTGCTGCTCCAAACGCTTAACCAGAATGGCCTAGGGAAAAAATACACATAACGTTGTAATCGGGCGAGTTTCTACTTTCAGATGCAATAGGAATTTTTGGGTTAGGTCAATCCGTTCGCGAGATATGGGAGTTTGAAGCCAAGAAATGGTTGAGAAGGCAAAAAATTTTTCGCAATTCTGCTGCTCCAAACGCTTAACCAGAATGGCCTAGGGAAAAAATACACATACCGTTGTAATCGGCCGAGTTTCTACTTTCAGATGCAACAGGAATTTTTGGGTTAGGTCAATCCGTTCGCGAGATATGGGAGTTTGAAGCAAAAAAATAGTTGAGAAGACAAGAAATTTTTCGCACTTCTGCTGGTCCAAACGCCTAACCAGAATGGCCTAGGGAAAAAATACACATACCGTTGTGATCGGGCGAGTTTCTACTTTCAGATGCAATAGGAATTTTTGGGTTAGGTCAATCCGCTCGCGAGATATGGTGGTTTGAAGCCAAGAAATGGTTGAGAAGGCAAAAAATTTTTCGCAATTCTGCTGCTGCAAACGTTTAACCAGAATGGCCTAGGGAAAAAATACACATACCGTTGTAATCGGGCGAGTTTCTACTTTCAGATGCAATAGGAATTTTTGGGTTAGGTCAATCCGTTCGCGAGATATGGGAGTTTGAACCCAAGAAATGGTTGAGAACGCAAAAAATTTTTCGCAATTCTGCTGCTCCAAACGCTTAACCAGAATGGCCTAGGGAAAAAATACACATAACGTTGTATTCGGGCGAGTTTCTACTTTCAGACGCAATATGAATTTTTGGGTTATGTTAATCCGTTCGCGAGATATGGACGTTTGAAGCCAAGAAATGGTTGAGAAGGCAAAAAATTTTTCGCAATTCTGCGGCTACAAACGCTCAACCAGAATGGCCTAGGGAAAAAATACACATACCGTTGTAATCGGGCGAGTTTCTACTTTCAGACGCAACAGGAATTTTTGGGTTAGGTCAATCCGTTCGCGAGATATGGGAGTTTGAAGCTAAGAAATGGTTGAGAAGACAACAAATTTGTCGCACTTCTGCTGCTCCAGCGCTTAACCAGAATGGCCTAGGGAAAAAATACACATACCGTTGTAATCGGGCGAGTTTCTACTTTCAGACGCAATAGGAATTTTTGGGTTATGTCAATCCGTTCGCGAGATATGGACGTTTGAAGCCAAGAAATGGTTGAGAAGGCAAAAAATTTTTCGCAATTCTGCGGCTACAAACGCTCAACCAGAATGGCCTAGGGAAAAAATACACATACCGTTGTAATCGGGCGAGTTTCTACTTTCAGATGCAATAGGAATTTTTGGGTTAGGTCAATCCGTTCGCGAGATATGGGAGTTTGAACCCAAGAAATGGTTGAGAAGGCAAAAAATTTTTCGCAATTCTGCTGTTCCAAACGCTTAACCAGAATGGCCTAGGGAAAAAATACACATACCGTTGTAATCGGGCGAGTTTCTACTTTCAGACGCAACAGGAATTTTTTGGTTAGGTCAATCCGTTCGCGAGATATGGGAGTTTGAAGCTAAGAAATGGTTGAGAAGACAACAAATTTGTCGCACTTCTGCTGCTCCAGCGCTTAACCAGAATGGCCTAGGGATAAAATACACATACCGTTGTAATCGGGCGAGTTTCTACTTTCAGACGCAATAGGAATTTTTGGGTTATGTCAATCCGTTCGCGAGATATGGGAGTTTGAAGCCAAGAAATGGTTGAGAAGGCATACAATTTTTCGCAATTCTGCTGCTCCAAACGCTTAACCAGGATGGCCTAGGGAAAAAATACACGTACCGTTGTAATCGGGAGAGTTTCTACTTTCAGACGCAACAGGAATTTTTGGGTTGGGTCAATCCGATCGCGAGATATGGGAGTTTGAAGCCAAGAAATGGTTGAGAAGGCAAAAAATTTTTCGCAATTCTGCTGCTCCAAACGCTTAACCAGAATGGCCTAGGGAAAAAATTCACATACCGTTGTAATCGGGCGAGTTTCTACTTTCAGACGCAACAGGAATTTTGGGTTATGTCAATCCGTTCGCGAGATATGGAAGTTTGAAGCTAAGAAATGCTTGAGAAGGCAAAAAATTTTTCGCAATTCTGCTGCTCCAAACGCTTAACCAGAATGGAGTAGGGAAAAAATACACGTACCGCTGTAATCGGGCGAGTTTCTACTTTCAGATGCAATAGGAATTTTTGGGTTAGGTCAATCCGTTCGCGAGATATGGGAGTTTGAAGCCAAGAAATGGTTGAGAAGGCAAAAAATTTTTCGCAATTCTGGTGCTCCAAACGCTTAACCAGAATGGCCTAGGGAAAAAATACACTTACCGTTGTTATCGGGCGAGTTTCTACTTTCAGATGCAACAGGAATTTTTGGGTTATGTCAATCCGTTCGCGAGATATGGGAGACTGAAGCCAAGAAATGTTTGAGAAGGCAAAAAATTTTTCGCAATTCTGCTGCTCCAAATGCTTAACCAGAATGGCCTAGGGAAAAAATACACATACCGTTGTAATCGGGCGAGTTTCTACTTTCAGATGCAATAGGAATTTTTGGGTTAGGTCAATCCGTTCGCGAGATATGGGAGTTTGAAGCCAAGAAATGGTTGAGAAGGCAAAAAATTTTTCGCAATGCTGCTGCTCCAAACGCTTAACCAGAATGGCCTAGGGAAAAAATACACATACCGTTGTAATCGGCCGAGTTTCTACTTTCAGATGCAACAGGAATTTTTGGGTTAGGTCAATCCGTTCGCGAGATATGGGAGTTTGAAGCAAAAAAATAGTTGAGAAGACAAGAAATTTTTCGCACTTCTGCTGGTCCAAACGCCTAACCAGAATGGCCTAGGGAAAAAATACACATACCGTTGTAATCGGGCGAGTTTCTACTTTCAGATGCAATAGGAATTTTTGGGTTAGGTCAATCCGCTCGCGAGATATGGTGGTTTGAAGCAAAGAAATGGTTGAGAAGGCAAAAAATTTTTCGCAATTCTGCTGCTCCAAACGCTTAACCAGAATGGCCTAGGGAAAAAATACACATACCGTTGTAATCGGGCGAGTTTCTACTTTCAGACGCAATAGGAATTTTTGGGTTATGTCAATCCGTTCGCGAGATATGGACGTTTGAAGCCAAGAAATGGTTGAGAAGGCAAAAAATTTTTCGCAATTCTGCTTCTACAAACGCTCAACCAGAATGGCCTAGGGAAAAAATACACATACCGTTGTAATCGGGCGAGTTTCTACTTTCAGATGCAACAGGAATTTTTGGGTTAGGTCAATCCGTTCGCGAGATATGGGAGTTTGAAGCCAAGAAATGGTTGAGAAGGCAAAAAATTTTTCGCAATTCTGCTGCTCCAAGCGCTTAACCAGAATGGCCTAGGGAAAAAATTCACATACCGTTGTAATCGGGCGAGTTTCTACTTTCAGACGCAACAGGAATTTTGGGTTATGTCAATCCGTTCGCGAGATATGGAAGTTTGAAGCTAAGAAATGCTTGACAAGGCAAAAAATTTTTCGCAATTCTGCTGCTCCAAACGCTTAACCAGAATGGAGTAGGGAAAAAATACACGTACCGCTGTAATCGGGCGAGTTTCTACTTTCAGATGCAATAGGAATTTTTGGGTTAGGTCAATCCGTTCGCGAGATATGGGAGTTTGAAGCCAAGAAATGGTTGAGAAGGCAAAAAATTTTTCGCAATTCTGGTGCTCCAAACGCTTAACCAGAATGGCCTAGGGAAAAAATACACTTACCGTTGTTATCGGGCGAGTTTCTACTTTCAGATGCAACAGGAATTTTTGGGTTATGTCAATCCGTTCGCGAGATATGGGAGACTGAAGCCAAGAAATGGTTGAGAAGGCAAAAAATTTTTCGCAATTCTGCTGCTCCAAACGCTTAACCAGAATGGCCTAGGGAAAAAATACACATACCGTTGTAATCGGGCGAGTTTCTAATTTCAGATGCAATAGGAATTTTTGGGTTAGGTCAATCCGTTCGCGAGATATGGGAGTTTGAAGCCAAGAAATGGTTGAGAAGGCAAAAAATTTTTCGCAATTCTGCTGCTCCAAACGCTTAACCAGAATGGCCTAGGGAAAAAATACACATACCGTTGTAATCGGCCGAGTTTCTACTTTCAGATGCAACAGGAATTTTTGGGTTAGGTCAATCCGTTCGCGAGATATGGGAGTTTGAAGCAAAAAAATAGTTGAGAAGACAAGAAATTTTTCGCACTTCTGCTGGTCCAAACGCCTAACCAGAATGACCTAGGGAAAAAATACACATACCGTTGTAATCGGACGAGTTTCTACTTTCAGATGCAATAGGAATTTTTGGGTTAGGTCAATCCGCTCGCGAGATATGGTGGTTTGAAGCAAAGAAATGGTTGAGAAGGCAAAAAATTTTTCGCAATTCTGCTGCTCCAAACGCTTAACCAGAATGGCCTAGGGAAAAAATACACATACCGTTGTAATCGGGCGAGTTTCTACTTTCAGATGCAATAGGAATTTTTGGGTTAGGTCAATCCGCTCGCGAGATATGGTGGTTTGAAGCCAAGAAATGGTTGAGAAGGCAAAAAATTTTTCGCAATTCTGGTGCTCCAAACGCTTAACCAGAATGGCCTAGGGAAAAAATACACATACCGTTGTTATCGGGCGAGTTTCTACTTTCAGATGCAACAGGAATTTTTGGGTTAGGTCAATCCGCTCGCGAGATATGGTGGTTTGAAGCCAAGAAATGGTTGAGAAGGCAAAAAATTTTTCGCAATTCTGCTGGTCTAAACGTTTAACCAGAATGGCCCAGGGAAAAAATACACATACCGTTGTAATCGGGCGAGTTTCTACTATCAGATGCAACAGGAATTTTTGGGTTATGTTAATTCGTTCGCGACATATGGGAGTTTGAAGCCAAGAAATGGTTGTGAAGGCAAAAAATTTTTCGCAATTCTGCTGCTCCTAACGTTTAACCAGAATGGTCTAGGGAAAAACCACATATACCGTTGTAATCGGGCGAGTTTCTACTATCAGATGCAACAGGAATTTTTGGGTTATGTCAATCCGTTCGCGACATATGGGAGCTTGAAGCCAAGAAATGGTTGAGAAGGCAAACAATTTTTCGCAATTCTGCTGCTCCTAACGCTTAACCAGAATGGTCAAGGGAAAAACCACATATACCGTTGTAATCGGGCGAGTTTCTACTTTCAGACGCAACAGGAATTTTTGAGTTAGGTCAATCCGTTCGCGAGATATGGGAGTTTGAAGCCAAGAAATGGTTGAGAAGGCAAAAAATTTTTCGCAATTCTGCTGCTCCAAACGCTTAACCAGAATGGAGTAGGGAAAAAATACACGTACCGCTGTAATCGGGCGAGTTTCTACTTTCAGATGCAATAGGAATTTTTGGGTTAGGTCAATCCGTTCGCGAGATATGGGAGTTTGAAGCCAAGAAATGGTTGAGAAGGCAAAAAATTTTTCGCAATTCTGGTGCTCCAAACGCTTAACCAGAATTGCCTAGGGAAAAAATACACATACCGTTGTAATCGGGCGAGTTTC
The DNA here is from genome assembly GCF_051014685.1 of Ptiloglossa arizonensis. Classification (NCBI taxonomy): domain Eukaryota; kingdom Metazoa; phylum Arthropoda; class Insecta; order Hymenoptera; family Colletidae; genus Ptiloglossa; species Ptiloglossa arizonensis. The sequence continues at coordinate 532,956 of NW_027478667.1, forward strand.
TACTTTCAGATGCAATAGGAATTTTTGGGTTAGGTCAATCCGTTCGCGAGATATGGGAGTTTGAAGCCAAGAAATGGTTGAGAAGGCAAAAAATTTTTCGCAATTCTGCTGCTCCAAACGCTTAACCAGAATGGCCTAGGGAAAAAATACACATACCGTTGTAATCGGCCGAGTTTCTACTTTCAGATGCAACAGGAATTTTTGGGTTAGGTCAATCCGTTCGCGAGATATGGGAGTTTGAAGCAAAAAAATAGTTGAGAAGACAAGAAATTTTTCGCACTTCTGCTGGTCCAAACGCCTAACCAGAATGGCCTAGGGAAAAAATACACATACCGTTGTAATCGGGCGAGTTTCTACTTTCAGATGCAATAGGAATTTTTGGGTTAGGTCAATCCGCTCGCGAGATATGGTGGTTTGAAGCAAAGAAATGGTTGAGAAGGCAAAAAATTTTTCGCAATTCTGCTGCTCCAAACGCTTAACCAGAATGGCCTAGGGAAAAAATACACATACCGTTGTAATCGGGCGAGTTTCTACTTTCAGATGCAATAGGAATTTTTGGGTTAGGTCAATCCGCTCGCGAGATATGGTGGTTTGAAGCCAAGAAATGGTTGAGAAGGCAAAAAATTTTTCGCAATTCTGGTGCTCCAAACGCTTAACCAGAATGGCCTAGGGAAAAAATACGCATACCGTTGTTATCGGGCGAGTTTCTACTTTCAGATGCAACAGGAATTTTTGGGTTAGGTCAATCCGCTCGCGAGATATGGTGGTTTGAAGCCAAGAAATGGTTGAGAAGGCAAAAAATTTTTCACAATTCTGCTGCTCTAAACGTTTAACCAGAATGGCCCAGGGAAAAAATACACATACCGTTGTAATCGGGCGAGTTTCTACTATCAGATGCAACAGGAATTTTTGGGTTATGTTAATTCGTTCGCGACATATGGGAGTTTGAAGCCAAGAAATGGTTGAGAAGGCAAAAAATTTTTCGCAATTCTGCTGCTCCTAACGTTTAACCAGAATGGTCTAGGGAAAAACCACATATACCGTTGTAATCGGGCGAGTTTCTACTATCAGATGCAACAGGAATTTTTGGGTTATGTCAATCCGTTCGCGACATATGGGAGTTTGAAGCCAAGAAATGGTTGAGAAGGCAAACAATTTTTCGCAATTCTGCTGCTCCTAACGCTTAACCAGAATGGTCAAGGGAAAAACCACATATACCGTTGTAATCGGGCGAGTTTCTACTTTCAGACGCAACAGGAATTTTTGAGTTAGGTCAATCCGTTCGCGAGATATGGGAGTTTGAAGCCAAGAAATGGTTGTGAAGGCAAAAAATTTTTCGCAATTCTGCTGCTCCAAACGCTTAACCAGAATGGAGTAGGGAAAAAATACACGTACCGCTGTAATCGGGCGAGTTTCTACTTTCAGATGCAATAGGAATTTTTGGGTTAGGTCAATCCGTTCGCGAGATATGGGAGTTTGAAGCCAAGAAATGGTTGAGAAGGCAAAAAATTTTTCGCAATTCTGGTGCTCCAAACGCTTAACCAGAATTGCCTAGGGAAAAAATACACATACCGTTGTAATCGGGCGAGTTTCTACTTTCAGATGCAATAGGAATTTTTGGGTTAGGTCAATCCGCTCGCGAGATATGGTGGTTTGAAGCCAAGAAATGGTTGAGAAGGCAAAAAATTTTTCGCAATTCTGCTGCTCTAAACGTTTAACCAGAATGGCCCAGGGAAAAAATACACATACCGTTGTAATCGGGCGAGTTTCTACTATCAGATGCAACAGGAATTTTTGGGTTATGTTAATTCGTTCGCGACATATGGGAGTTTGAAGCCAAGAAATGGTTGAGAAGGCAAAAAATTTTTCGCAATTCTGCTCCTCCTAACGTTTAACCAGAATGGTCTAGGGAAAAACCACATATACCGTTGTAATCGGGCGAGTTTCTACTATCAGATGCAACAGGAATTTTTGGGTTATGTCAATCCGTTAGCGACATATGGGAGTTTGAAGCCAAGAAATGGTTGAGAAGGCAAACAATTTTTCGCAATTCTGCTGCTCCTAACGCTTAACCAGAATGTTCAAGGGAAAAACCACATATACCGTTGTAATCGGGCGAGTTTCTACTTTCAGACGCAACAGGAATTTTTGAGTTAGGTCAATCCGTTCGCGAGATATGGGAGTTTGAAGCCAAGAAATGGTTGAGAAGGCAAAAAATTTTTCGCAATTCTGCTGCTCCAAACGCTTAACCAGAATGGCCTAGGGAAAAAATACACATACCGTTGTAATCGGGCGAGTTTCTACTTTCAGATGCAATAGGAATTTTTGGGTTAGGTCAATCCGTTCGCGAGATATGGTGGTTTGAAGCCAAGAAATGGTTGAAAAGGCAAAAAATTTTTCGCAATTCTGCTGCTCCAAACGTTTAACCAGAATGGCCTAGGGAAAAAATACACATACCGTTGTAATCGGGCGAGTTTCTACTTTCAGACGCAACAGGAACTTTTGGGTTATGTCAATCCGTTCGCGAGATATGGGAGACTGAAGCCAAGAAATGGTTGAGAAGGCAAAAAATTTTTCGCAATACTGCTGCTCCAAACGCTTAACCAGAATGGCCTAGGGAAAAAATACACATACCGTTGTAATCGGGCGAGTTTCTACTTTCAGATGCAATAGGAATTTTTGGGTTAGGTCAATCCGTTCGCGAGATATGGGAGTTTGAAGCCAAGAAATGGTTGAGAAGGCAAAAAATTTTTCGCAATTCTGCTGCTCCAAACGCTTAACCAGAATGGCCTAGGGAAAAAATACACATACCGTTGTAATCGGGCGAGTTTCTACTTTCAGATGCAACAGGAATTTTTGGGTTAGGTCAATCCGTTCGCGAGATATGGGAGTTTGAAGCAAAAAAATAGTTGAGAAGACAAGAAATTTTTCGCACTTCTGCTGGTCCAAACGCCTAACCAGAATGGCCTAGGGAAAAAATACACATACCGTTGTAATCGGGCGAGTTTCTACTTTCAGATGCAATAGGAATTTTTGAGTTAGGTCAATCCGTTCGCGAGATATGGGAGTTTGAAGCCAAGAAATGGTTGTGAAGGCAAAAAATTTTTCGCAATTCTGCTGCTCCAAACGCTTAACCAGAATGGAGTAGGGAAAAAATACACGTACCGCTGTAATCGGGCGAGTTTCTACTTTCAGATGCAATAGGAATTTTTGGGTTAGGTCAATCCGTTCGCGAGATATGGGAGTTTGAAGCCAAGAAATGGTTGAGAAGGCAAAAAATTTTTCGCAATTCTGGTGCTCCAAACGCTTAACCAGAATTGCCTAGGGAAAAAATACACATACCGTTGTAATCGGGCGAGTTTCTACTTTCAGATGCAATAGGAATTTTTGGGTTAGGTCAATCCGCTCGCGAGATATGGTGGTTTGAAGCCAAGAAATGGTTGAGAAGGCAAAAAATTTTTCGCAATTCTGCTGCTCTAAACGTTTAACCAGAATGGCCCAGGGAAAAAATACACATACCGTTGTAATCGGGCGAGTTTCTACTATCAGATGCAACAGGAATTTTTGGGTTATGTTAATTCGTTCGCGACATATGGGAGTTTGAAGCCAAGAAATGGTTGAGAAGGCAAAAAATTTTTCGCAATTCTGCTCCTCCTAACGTTTAACCAGAATGGTCTAGGGAAAAACCACATATACCGTTGTAATCGGGCGAGTTTCTACTTTCAGACGCAACAGGAATTTTTGAGTTAGGTCAATCCGTTCGCGAGATATGGGAGTTTGAAGCCAAGAAATGGTTGAGAAGGCAAAAAATTTTTCGCAATTCTGCTGCTCCAAACGCTTAACCAGAATGGCCTAGGGAAAAAATACACATACCGTTGTAATCGGGCGAGTTTCTACTTTCAGATGCAATAGGAATTTTTGGGTTAGGTCAATCCGTTCGCGAGATATGGTGGTTTGAAGCCAAGAAATGGTTGAAAAGGCAAAAAATTTTTCGCAATTCTGCTGCTCCAAACGTTTAACCAGAATGGCCTAGGGAAAAAATACACATACCGTTGTAATCGGGCGAGTTTCTACTTTTAGATGCAACAGGAATTTTTGGGATAGGTCAATCCGTTCGCGAGATATGGGAGTTTGAAGCCAAGAAATGGTTGAGGTGGCAAAAAATTTTTCGCAATTCTGCTGCTCCTAACGCCTAACCAGAATGGACTAGGGAAAAAATACACATACCGTTGTAATCGGGCGAGTTTCTACTTTCAGATGCAATAGGAATTTTTGGGTTATGTCAATCCGTTCACGAGATATGGTGGTTTGAAGCCAAGAAATGGTTGAGAAAGCAAAAAATTTTTCGCAATTCTGCTGCTCCAAACGTTTAACCAGAATGGCCTAGGGAAAAAATACACATACCGTTGTAATCGGGCGAGTTTCTACTTTCAGACGCAACAGGAACTTTTGGGTTAGGTCAATCCGTTCGCGAGATATGGGAGACTGAAGCCAAGAAATGGTTGAGAAGGCAAAAAATTTTTCGCAATTCTGCTGCTCCAAACGCTTAACCAGAATGGCCTAGGGAAAAAATACACATAACGTTGTAATCGGGCGAGTTTCTACTTTCAGATGCAATAGGAATTTTTGGGTTAGGTCAATCCGTTCGCGAGATATGGGAGTTTGAAGCCAAGAAATGGTTGAGAAGGCAAAAAATTTTTCGCAATTCTGCTGCTCCAAACGCTTAACCAGAATGGCCTAGGGAAAAAATACACATACCGTTGTAATCGGCCGAGTTTCTACTTTCAGATGCAACAGGAATTTTTGGGTTAGGTCAATCCGTTCGCGAGATATGGGAGTTTGAAGCAAAAAAATAGTTGAGAAGACAAGAAATTTTTCGCAGTTCTGCTGGTCCAAACGCCTAACCAGAATGGCCTAGGGAAAAAATACACATACCGTTGTGATCGGGCGAGTTTCTACTTTCAGATGCAATAGGAATTTTTGGGTTAGGTCAATCCGCTCGCGAGATATGGTGGTTTGAAGCCAAGAAATGGTTGAGAAGGCAAAAAATTTTTCGCAATTCTGCTGCTCCAAACGTTTAACCAGAACGGCCTAGGGAAAAAATACACATACCGTTGTAATCGGGCGAGTTTCTACTTTTAGATGCAATAGGAATTTTTGGGATAGGTCAATCCGTTCGCGAGATATGGGAGTTTGAAGCCAAGAAATGGTTGAGAAGGCAAAAAATTTTTCGCAATTCTGCTGCTCCTAACGCCTAACCAGAATGGACTAGGGAAAAAATACACATACCGTTGTAATCGGGCGAGTTTCTACTTTCAGACGCAACAGGAACCTTTGGGTTATGTCAATCAGTTCGCGAGATATGGGAGTCTGAAGCCAAGAAATGGTTGAGAAGGCAAAAAAATTTTCGCAATTCTGCTGCTCCAAACGCTTAACCAGAATGGCCTAGGGAAAAAATTCACATACCGTTGTAATCGGGCGAGTTTCTACTTTCAGATGCAACAGGAATTTTTAGCTTAGGTCAATCCGTTCGCGAGATATGGGAGTTTGAATCTAAAAAATAGATGAGAAGACAACAAATTTTTCGCACTTCTGCTGCCCCAAACTCTTAACCAGAATGGCCTAGGGAAAAAATACACATACCGTTGTGATCGGGCGAGTTTCTACTTTCAGATGCAATAGGAATTTTTGGGTTAGGTCAATCCGCTCGCGAGATATGGTGGTTTGAAGCCAAGAAATGGTTGAGAAGGCAAAAAATTTTTCGCAATTCTGCTGCTCCAAACGTTTAACCAGAATGGCCTAGGGAAAAAATACACATACCGTTGTAATCGGGCGAGTTTCTACTTTCAGATGCAATAGGAATTTTTGGGTTATGTCAATCCGTTCACGAGATATGGTGGTTTGAAGCCAAGAAATGGTTGAGAAGGCAAAAAATTTTTCGCAATTCTGCTGCTCCAAACGTTTAACCAGAATGGCCTAGGGAAAAAATACACATACCGTTGTAATCGGGCGAGTTTCTACTTTCAGACGCAACAGGAACTTTTGGGTTAGGTCAATCCGTTCGCGAGATATGGGAGACTGAAGCCAAGAAATGGTTGAGAAGGCAAAAAATTTTTCGCAATTCTGCTGCTTCAAACGCTTAACCAGAATGGCCTAGGGAAAAAATACACATAACGTTGTAATCGGGCGAGTTTCTACTTTCAGATGCAATAGGAATTTTTGGGTTAGGTCAATCCGTTCGCGAGATATGGGAGTTTGAAGCCAAGAAATGGTTGAGAAGGCAAGAAATTTTTCGCAATTCTGCTGCTCCAAACGTTTAACCAGAATGGCCTAGGGAAAAAATACACATACCGTTGTAATCGGGCGAGTTTCTACTTTTAGATGCAACAGGAATTTTTGGGATAGGTCAATCCTTTCGCGAGATATGGGAGTTTGAAGCCAAGAAATGGTTGAGATGGCAAAAAAATTTTCGCAATTCTGCTGCTCCTAACGCCTAACCAGAATGGACTAGGGAAAAAATACACATACCGTTGTAATCGGGCGAGTTTCTACTTTCAGATGCAATAGGAATTTTTGGGTTATGTCAATCCGTTCACGAGATATGGTGGTTTGAAGCCAAGAAATGGTTGAGAAGGCAAAAAATTTTTCGCAATTCTGCTGCTCCAAACGTTTAACCAGAATGGCCTAGGGAAAAAATACACATACCGTTGTAATCGGGCGAGTTTCTACTTTCAGACGCAACAGGAACTTTTGGGTTAGGTCAATCCGTTCGCGAGATATGGGAGACTGAAGGCAAGAAATGGTTGAGAAGGCAAAAAATTTTTCGCAATTCTGCTGCTCCAAACGCTTAACCAGAATGACCTAGGGAAAAAATACACATAACGTTGTAATCGGACGAGTTTCTACTTTCAGATGCAATAGGAATTTTTGGGTTAGGTCAATCCGTTCGCGAGATATGGGAGTTTGAAGCCAAGAAATGGTTGAGATGGCAAAAAATTTTTCGCAATTCTGCTGCTCCAAACGCTTAACCAGAATGGCCTAGGGAAAAAATACACATACCGTTGTGATCGGGCGAGTTTCTACTTTCAGATGCAATAGGAATTTTTGGGTTAGGTCAATCCGCTCGCGAGATATGGTGGTTTGAAGCCAAGAAATGGTTGAGAAGGCAAAAAATTTTTCGCAATTCTGCTGCTCCAAACGTTTAACCAGAATGGCCTAGGGAAAAAATACACATACCGTTGTAATCGGGCGAGTTTCTACTTTTAGATGCAATAGGAATTTTTGGGATAGGTCAATCCGTTCGCGAGATATGGGAGTTTGAAGCCAAGAAATGGTTGAGAAGGCAAAAAATTTTTCGCAATTCTGCTGCTCCTAACGCCTAACCAGAATGGACTAGGGAAAAAATACACATACCGTTGTAATCGGGCGAGTTTCTACTTTCAGACGCAACAGGAACCTTTGGGTTATGTCAATCCGTTCGCGAGATATGGGAGTCTGAAGCCAAGAAATGGTTGAGAAGGCAAAAAAATTTTCGCAATTCTGCTGCTCCAAACGCTTAACCAGAATGGCCTAGGGAAAAAATTCACATACCGTTGTAATCGGGCGAGTTTCTACTTTCAGATGCAACAGGAATTTTTAGCTTAGGTCAATCCGTTCGCGAGATATGGGAGTTTGAATCTAAAAAATAGTTGAGAAGACAACAAATTTTTCGCACTTCTGCTGCCCCAAACGCTTAACCAGAATGGCCTAGGGAAAAAATACACATACCGTTGTAATCGGGCGAGTTTCTACTTTCAGATGCAATAGGAATTTTTGGGTTAGGTCAATCCGTTCGCGAGATATGGTGGTTTGAAGCCAAGAAATAGTTGAGAAGGCAAAACATTTTTCGCAATTCTGCTGCTCCAAACGTTTAACCAGAATGGCCCAGGGAAAAAATACACATACCGTTGTAATCGGGCGAGTTTCTACTATCAGATGCAACAGGAATTTTTGGGTTATGTCAATTCGTTCGTGACATATGGGAGTTTGAAGCCAAGAAATGGTTGAGAAGGCAAAAAATTTTTCGCAATTCTGCTGCTCCTAACGCTTAACCAGAATGGTCTAGGGAAAAACCACATATACCGTTGTAATCGGGCGAGTTTCTACTTTCAGACGCAACAGGAATTTTTGAGTTAGGTCAATCCGTTCGCGAGATATGGGAGTTTGAAGCCAAGAAATGGTTGAGAAGGCAAAAAATTTTTCGCAATTCTGCTGCTCCAAACGCTTAACCAGAATGGAGTAGGGAAAAAATACACGTACCGCTGTAATCGGGCGAGTTTCTACTTTCAGATGCAATAGGAATTTTTGGGTTAGGTCAATCCGTTCGCGAGATATGGGAGTTTGAAGCCAAGAATTGGTTGAGAAGGCAAAAAATTTTTCGCAATTCTGGTGCTCCAAACGCTTAACCAGAATGGCCTAGGGAAAAAATTCACATACCGTTGTAATCGGGCGAGTTTCTACTTTCAGATGCAACAGGAATTTTTGGCTTAGGTCAATCCGTTCGCGAGATATGGGAGTTTGAATCTAAAAAATAGTTGAGAAGACAACAAATTTTTCGCAATTCTGCTGCCCCAAACGCTTAACCAGAATGGCCTAGGGAAAAAATACACATACCGTTGTAATCGGGCGAGTTTCTACTTTCAGATGCAATAGGAATTTTTGGGTTAGGCCAATCCGTTCGCGAGATATGGTGGTTTGAAGCCAAGAAATGGTTGAGAAGGCAAAATATTTTTCGCAATTCTGCTGCTCCAAACGTTTAACCAGAATGGCCCAGGGAAAAAATACACATACCGTTGTGATCGGGCGAGTTTCTACTTTCAGATGCAACATGAATTTTTGGGTTATGTCAATCCGTTCGCGTCATATGGGAGTTTGAAGCCAAGAAATGGTTGAGAAGGCAAAAAATTTTTCGCAATTCTGCTGCTCCAAACGCTTAACCAGAATGGAGTAGGGAAAAAATAGACGTACCGCTGTAATCGGGCGAGTTTCTACTTTCAGATGCAATAGGAATTTTTGGGTTAGGTCAATCCGTTCGCGAGATATGGGAGTTTGAAGCCAAGAAATGGTTGAGAAGGCAAAAAATTTTTCGCAATTCTGCTGCTCCAAACGCTTAACCAGAATGGCCTAGGGAAAAAATACACATACCGTTGTAATCGGGCGAGTTTCTACTTTCAGATGCAATAGGAATTTTTGGGTTAGGTCAATCCGTTCGCGAGATATGGGAGTTTGAAGCCAAGAACTGGTTGAGAAGGCAAAAAATTTTTCGCAATTCTGCTGCTCCAAACGCTTAACCAGAACGGCCTAGGGAAAAATACACATACCGTTGTAATCGGGCGAGTTTCTACTTTCAGATGCAATAGGAATTTTTGGGTTAGGTCAATCCGTTCGCGAGATATGGTGGTTTGAAGCCAAGAAATGGTTGAGAAGGCAAAAAATTTTTCGCAATTCTGCTGCTCCAAACGTTTAACCAGAATGGCCTAGGGAAAAAATACACATACCGTTGTAATCGGGCGAGTTTCTACTTTTAGACGCAACAGGAACATTTGGGTTAGGTCAATCCGTTCGCGAGATATGGGAGTCTGAAGCCAAGAAATGGTTGAGAAGGCAAAAAATTTTTCGCAATTCTGCTGCTCCAAACGCTTAACCAGAATGGCCTAGGGAAAAAATACACATACCGTTGTAATCGGGCGAGTTTCTACTTTCAGATGCAATAGGAATTTTTGGGTTAGGTCAATCCGTTCGCGAGATATGGGTGTCTGAAGCCAAGAAATGGTTGAGAAGGCAAAAAATTTTTCGCAATTCTGCTGCTCCAAACGCTTAACCAGAATGGCCTAGGGAAAAAATACACATACCGTTGTAATCGGGCGAGTTTCTACTTTCAGATGCAATAGGAATTTTTGGGTTAGGTCAATCCGTTCGCGAGATATGGTGGTTTGAATCCAAGAAATGGTTGAGAAGGCAAAAAATTTTTCGCAATTCTGCTGCTCCAAACGCTTAACCAGAATGGCCTAGTGAAAAAATACACATACCGTTGTAATCGGGCGAGTTTCTACTTTCAGATGCAATAGGAATTTTTGGGTTAGGTCAATCCGTTCGCGACATATGGGAGTTTGAAGCCAAGAAATGGTTGAGAAGGCAAAAAATTCTTCGCAATTCTTGTGCTCCAAACGCTTAACCAGAATAGGCTAGGGAAAAAATACACATACCGTTGTAATCGGGCGAGTTTCTACTTTCAGATGCAACAGGAATTTTTGGGATAGGTCAATCCGTTCGCGAGATATGGGAGTTTGAAGCTAAAAAATAGTTGAGAAGACAACAAATATTTCGCACTTCTGCTGCTCCAAACGCTTAACCAGAATGGCCTAGGGAAAAAATACACATACCGTTGTAATCGGGCGAGTTTCTACTTTCAGATGCAATAGGAATTTTTGGGTTAGGTCAATCCGTTCGCGAGATATGGGTGTCTGAAGCCAAGAAATGGTTGAGAAGGCAAAAAATTTTTCGCAATTCTGCTGCTCCAAACGCTTAACCAGAATGGCCTAGGGAAAAAATACACATACCGTTGTAATCGGGCGAGTTTCTACTTTTAGATGCAACAGGAACTTTTGGGTTAGGTCAATCCGTTCGCGAGATATGGGAGTCTGAAGCCAAGAAATGGTTGAGAAGGCAAAAAATTTTTCGCAATTCAGCTTCTCCAAACGCTTAACCAGAATGGGCTAGGGAAAAAATACACACAGCGTTGTAATCGGGCGAGTTTCTACTTTCAGTTGCAATAGGAATTTTTGGGTTAGGTCAATCCGTTCGCGAGATATGGGAGTTTGAAGCCAAGAAATGGTTGAGAAGGCAAAACATTTTTCGCAATTCTGCTGCTCCAAACGCTTAACCAGAATGGCCTAGGGAAAAAATACACATACCGTTGTAATCGGGCGAGTTTCTACTTTCAGATGCAACAGGAATTTTTGGGATAGGTCAATCCGTTCGCGAGATATGGGAGTTTGAAGCTAAAAAATAGTTGAGAAGACATCAAATTTCTCGCACTTCTGCTGCTCCAAACGCTTAACCAGAATGGCCTAGGGAAAAAATACACATACCGTTGTAATCGGGCGAGTTTCTACTTTCAGATGCAATAGGAATTTTTGGGTTAGGTCATTCGGCTCGCGAGATACGGTGGTTTGAAGCCAAGAAATGGTTGAGAATGCAAAATATTTTTCGCAATTCTGCTGCTCCAAACGTTTAACCAGAATGGCCCAGGGTAAAAATACACATACCGTTGTAATGGGGCGAGTTTCTACTTTCAGATGCAATAGGAATTTTTGGGTTAGGTCAATCGGCTCGCGAGATATGGTGGTTTGAAGCCAAGAAATGGTTGAGAAGGCAAAATATTTTTCGCAATTCTGCTGCTCCAAACGTTTAACCAGAATGGCCCAGGGAAAAAATACACATACCGTTGTAATCGGGCGAGTTTCTACTTTCAGATGCAACAGGAATTTTTGGGTTAGGTCAATCCGTTCGCGAGATATGGGAGTTTGAAGCCAAGAAATGGTTGAGAAGGCAAAAAATTTTTCGCAATTCTGCTGCTCCTAACGCTTAACCAGAATGGTCTAGGGAAAAACCACGCATACCGTTGTAATGGGGCGAGTTTCTACTTTCAGACGCAACAGGAATTTTTGGGTTAGGTCATTCCGTTCGCGAGATATGGGAGTTTGAAGCCAAGAAATGGTTGAGAAGGCAAAAAATTTTTCGCAATTCTGCTGCTCCAAACGCTTAACCAGAATGGAGTAGGGAAAAAATACACGTACCGCTGTAAACGGGCGAGTTTCTACTTTCAGATGCAATAGGAATTTTTGGGTTAGGTCAATCCGTTCGCGAGATATGGGAGTTTGAAGCCAAGAAATGCTTGGGAAGGCAAAAAATTTTTCGCAATTCTGCTTCTCCAAACGCTTAACCAGAATGGCCTAGGGAAAAAATACACATACCGTTGTAATCGGGCGAGTTTCTTCTTTCAGATGCAATAGGAATTTTTGGGTTAGGTCAATCCGTTCGCGAGATATGGTGGTTTGAATCCAAGAAATGGTTGAGAAGGCAAAATATTTTTCGCAATTCTGCTGCTCCAAACGTTTAACCAGAATGGCCCAGGGAAAAAATACGCATACCGTTGTAATCGGGCGAGTTTCTACTTTCAGACGCAACAGGAATTTTTGGGTTAGGTCATTCCGTTCGCGAGATATGGGAGTTTGAAGCCAAGAAATGGTTGAGAAGGCAAAAAATTTTTCGCAATTCTGCTGCTCCAAACGCTTAACCAGAATGGAGTAGGGAAAAAATACACGTACCGCTGTAATCGGGCGAGTTTCTACTTTCAGATGCAATAGGAATTTTTGGGTTAGGTCAATCCGTTCGCGAGATATGGGAGTTTGAAGCCAAGAAATGGTTGAGAAGGCAAAAAATTTTTCGCAATTCTGCTGCTCCAAACGCTTAACCAGAATGGAGTAGGGAAAAAATACACGTACCGCTGTAAACGGGCGAGTTTCTACTTTCAGATGCAATAGGAATTTTTGGGTTAGGTCAATCCGTTCGCGAGATATGGGAGTTTGAAGCCAAGAAATGCTTGGGAAGGCAAAAAATTTTTCGCAATTCTGCTTCTCCAAACGCTTAACCAGAATGGCCTAGGGAAAAAATACACATACCTTTGTAATCGGGCGAGTTTCTACTTTCAGATGCAATAGGAATTTTTGGGTTAGGTCAATCCGTTCGCGAGATATGGTGGTTTGAATCCAAGAAATGGTTGAGAAGGCAAAATATTTTTCGCAATTCTGCTGCTCCAAACGTTTAACCAGAATGGCCCAGGGAAAAAATACGCATACCGTTGTAATCGGGCGAGTTTCTACTTTCAGACGCAACAGGAATTTTTGGGTTAGGTCATTCCGTTCGCGAGATATGGGAGTTTGAAGCCAAGAAATGGTTGAGAAGGCAAAAAATTTTTCGCAATTCTGCTGCTCCAAACGCTTAACCAGAATGGAGTAGGGAAAAAATACACGTACCGCTGTAATCGGGCGAGTTTCTACTTTCAGATGCAATAGGAATTTTTGGGTTAGGTCAATCCGTTCGCGAGATATGGTGGTTTGAATCCAAGAAATGGTTGAGAAGGCAAAATATTTTTCGCAATTCTGCTGCTCCAAACGTTTAACCAGAATGGCCCAGGGAAAAAATACGCATACCGTTGTAATCGGGCGAGTTTCTACTTTCAGATGCAACAGGAATTTTTGGGATAGGTCAATCCGTTCGCGAGATATGGGAGTTTGAAGCTAAAAAATAGTTGAGAAGACAACAAATTTTTCGCACTTCTGCTGCTCCAAACGCTTAACCAGAATGGCCTAGGGAAAAAATACACATACCGTTGTAATCGGGCGAGTTTCTACTTTTAGATGCAACAGGAACTTTTGGGTTAGGTCAATCCGATCGCGAGATATGGGAGTCTGAAGCCAAGAAATGGTTGAGAAGGCAAAAAATTTTTCGCAATTCTGCTTCTCCAAACGCTTAACCAGAATGGGCTAGGGAAAAAATACACACACCGTTGTAATCGGGCGAGTTTCTACTTTCAGATGCAATATGAATTTTTGGGTTAGGTCAATCCGTTCGCGAGATATGGGAGTTTGAAGCCAAGAAATGGTTGAGAAGGCAAAACATTTTTCGCAATTCTGCTGCTCCAAACGCTTAACCAGAATGGCCTAGGGAAAAAATACACATACCGTTGTAATCGGGCGAGTTTCTACTTTCAGATGCAACAGGAATTTTTGGGATAGGTCAATCCGTTCGCGAGATATGGGAGTTTGAAGCTAAAAAATAGTTGAGAAGACATCAAATTTCTCGCACTTCTGCTGCTCCAAACGCTTAACCAGAATGGCCTAGGGAAAAAATACACATACCGTTGTAATCGGGCGAGTTTCTACTTTAAGATGCAATAGGAATTTTTGGGTTAGGTCATTCGGCTCGCGAGATACGGTGGTTTGAAGCCAAGAAATGGTTGAGAATGCAAAATATTTTTCGCAATTCTGCTGCTCCAAACGTTTAACCAGAATGGCCCAGGGTAAAAATACACATACCGTTGTAATGGGGCGAGTTTCTACTTTCAGATGCAATAGGAATTTTTGGGTTAGGTGAATCGGCTCGCGAGATATGGTGGTTTGAAGCCAAGAAATGGTTGAGAAGGCAAAATATTTTTCGCAATTCTGCTGCTCCAAACGTTTAACCAGAATGGCCCAGGGAAAAAATACACATACCGTTGTAATCGGGCGAGTTTCTACTTTCAGATGCAACAGGAATTTTTGGGTTAGGTCATTCCGTTCGCGAGATATGGGAGTTTGAAGCCTAGAAATGGTTGAGAAGGCAAAAAATTTTTCGCAATTCTGCTGCTCCTAACGCTTAACCAGAATGGTCTAGGGAGAAACCACGCATACCGTTGTAATGGGGCGAGTTTCTACTTTCAGACGCAACAGGAATTTTTGGGTTAGGTCATTCCGTTCGCGAGATATGGGAGTTTGAAGCCAAGAAATGGTTGAGAAGGCAAAAAATTTTTCGCAATTCTGCTGCTCCAAACGCTTAACCAGAATGGAGTAGGGAAAAAATACACGTACCGCTGTAATCGGGCGAGTTTCTACTTTCAGATGCAATAGGAATTTTTGGGTTAGGTCAATCCGTTCGCGAGATATGGGAGTTTGAAGCCAAGAAATGCTTGGGAAGGCAAAAAATTTTTCGCAATTCTGCTTCTCCAAACGCTTAACCAGAATGGGCTAGGGAAAAAATACACACACCGTTGTAATCGGGCGAGTTTCTACTTTCAGATGCAATAGGAATTTTTGGGTTAGGTCAATCCGTTCGCGAGATATGGGAGTTTGAAGCCAAGAAATGGTTGAGAAGGCAAAACATTTTTCGCAATTCTGCTGCTCCAAACGCTTAACCAGAATGGCCTAGGGAAAAAATACACATACCGTTGTAATCGGGCGAGTTTCTACTTTCAGATGCAACAGGAATTTTTGGGATAGGTCAATCCGTTCGCGAGATATGGGAGTTTGAAGCTAAAAAATAGTTGAGAAGACATCAAATTTCTCGCACTTCTGCTGCTCCAAACGCTTAACCAGAATGGCCTAGGGAAAAAATACACATACCGTTGTAATCGGGCGAGTTTCTACTTTCAGATGCAATAGGAATTTTTGGGTTAGGTCATTCGGCTCGCGAGATATGGTGGTTTGAAGCCAAGAAATGGTTGAGAATGCAAAATATTTTTCGCTATTCTGCTGCTCCAAACGTTTAACCAGAATGGCCCAGGGTAAAAATACACATAACGTTGTAATCGGGCGAGTTTCTACTTTCAGATGCAACAGGAATTTTTGGGTTATGTCAATCCGTTCGCGAGATATGGGAGTTTGAAGCCAAGAAATGGTTGAGAAGGCAAAAAATTTCTCGCAATTCTGCTGCTCCTAACGCTTAACCAGAATGGCCTAGGGAAAAAATTCACATACCGTTGTAATCGGGCGAGCTTGTACTTTCAGATGCAACAGGAATTTTTGGGATAGGTCAATCCGTTCGCGAGATATGGGAGTTTGAAGCTAAAAAATAGTTGAGAAGACATCAAATTTTTCGCACTTCTGCTGCTCCAAACGCTTAACCAGAATGGCCTAGGGAAAAAATACACATACCGTTGTAATCGGGCGAGTTTCTACTTTCAGACGCAACAGGAATTTTTGGGTTAGGTCATTCCGTTCGCGAGATATGGGAGTTTGAAGCCAAGAAATGGTTGAGAAGGCAAAAAATTTTTCGCAATTCTGCTGCTCCAAACGCTTAACCAGAATGGAGTAGGGAAAAAATACACGTACCGCTGTAATCGGGCGAGTTTCTACTTTCAGATGCAATAGGAATTTTTGGGTTAGGTCAATCCGTTCGCGAGATATGGTGGTTTGAATCCAAGAAATGGTTGAGAAGGCAAAATATTTTTCGCAATTCTGCTGCTCCAAACGTTTAACCAGAATGGCCCAGGGAAAAAATACGCATACCGTTGTAATCGGGCGAGTTTCTACTTTCAGATGCAACAGGAATTTTTGGGATAGGTCAATCCGTTCGCGAGATATGGGAGTTTGAAGCTAAAAAATAGTTGAGAAGACAACAAATTTTTCGCACTTCTGCTGCTCCAAACGCTTAACCAGAATGGCCTAGGGAAAAAATACACATACCGTTGTAATCGGGCGAGTTTCTACTTTTAGATGCAACAGGAACTTTTGGGTTAGGTCAATCCGATCGCGAGATATGGGAGTCTGAAGCCAAGAAATGGTTGAGAAGGCAAAAAATTTTTCGCAATTCTGCTTCTCCAAACGCTTAACCAGAATGGGCTAGGGAAAAAATACACACACCGTTGTAATCGGGCGAGTTTCTACTTTCAGATGCAATATGAATTTTTGGGTTAGGTCAATCCGTTCGCGAGATATGGGAGTTTGAAGCCAAGAAATGGTTGAGAAGGCAAAACATTTTTCGCAATTCTGCTGCTCCAAACGCTTAACCAGAATGGCCTAGGGAAAAAATACACATACCGTTGTAATCGGGCGAGTTTCTACTTTCAGATGCAACAGGAATTTTTGGGATAGGTCAATCCGTTCGCGAGATATGGGAGTTTGAAGCTAAAAAATAGTTGAGAAGACATCAAATTTCTCGCACTTCTGCTGCTCCAAACGCTTAACCAGAATGGCCTAGGGAAAAAATACACATACCGTTGTAATCGGGCGAGTTTCTACTTTAAGATGCAATAGGAATTTTTGGGTTAGGTCATTCGGCTCGCGAGATACGGTGGTTTGAAGCCAAGAAATGGTTGAGAATGCAAAATATTTTTCGCAATTCTGCTGCTCCAAACGTTTAACCAGAATGGCCCAGGGTAAAAATACACATACCGTTGTAATGGGGCGAGTTTCTACTTTCAGATGCAATAGGAATTTTTGGGTTAGGTGAATCGGCTCGCGAGATATGGTGGTTTGAAGCCAAGAAATGGTTGAGAAGGCAAAATATTTTTCGCAATTCTGCTGCTCCAAACGTTTAACCAGAATGGCCCAGGGAAAAAATACACATACCGTTGTAATCGGGCGAGTTTCTACTTTCAGATGCAACAGGAATTTTTGGGTTAGGTCATTCCGTTCGCGAGATATGGGAGTTTGAAGCCTAGAAATGGTTGAGAAGGCAAAAAATTTTTCGCAATTCTGCTGCTCCTAACGCTTAACCAGAATGGTCTAGGGAGAAACCACGCATACCGTTGTAATGGGGCGAGTTTCTACTTTCAGACGCAACAGGAATTTTTGGGTTAGGTCATTCCGTTCGCGAGATATGGGAGTTTGAAGCCAAGAAATGGTTGAGAAGGCAAAAAATTTTTCGCAATTCTGCTGCTCCAAACGCTTAACCAGAATGGAGTAGGGAAAAAATACACGTACCGCTGTAATCGGGCGAGTTTCTACTTTCAGATGCAATAGGAATTTTTGGGTTAGGTCAATCCGTTCGCGAGATATGGGAGTTTGAAGCCAAGAAATGCTTGGGAAGGCAAAAAATTTTTCGCAATTCTGCTTCTCCAAACGCTTAACCAGAATGGGCTAGGGAAAAAATACACACACCGTTGTAATCGGGCGAGTTTCTACTTTCAGATGCAATAGGAATTTTTGGGTTAGGTCAATCCGTTCGCGAGATATGGGAGTTTGAAGCCAAGAAATGGTTGAGAAGGCAAAACATTTTTCGCAATTCTGCTGCTCCAAACGCTTAACCAGAATGGCCTAGGGAAAAAATACACATACCGTTGTAATCGGGCGAGTTTCTACTTTCAGATGCAACAGGAATTTTTGGGATAGGTCAATCCGTTCGCGAGATATGGGAGTTTGAAGCTAAAAAATAGTTGAGAAGACATCAAATTTCTCGCACTTCTGCTGCTCCAAACGCTTAACCAGAATGGCCTAGGGAAAAAATACACATACCGTTGTAATCGGGCGAGTTTCTACTTTCAGATGCAATAGGAATTTTTGGGTTAGGTCATTCGGCTCGCGAGATATGGTGGTTTGAAGCCAAGAAATGGTTGAGAATGCAAAATATTTTTCGCTATTCTGCTGCTCCAAACGTTTAACCAGAATGGCCCAGGGTAAAAATACACATAACGTTGTAATCGGGCGAGTTTCTACTTTCAGATGCAACAGGAATTTTTGGGTTATGTCAATCCGTTCGCGAGATATGGGAGTTTGAAGCCAAGAAATGGTTGAGAAGGCAAAAAATTTCTCGCAATTCTGCTGCTCCTAACGCTTAACCAGAATGGCCTAGGGAAAAAATTCACATACCGTTGTAATCGGGCGAGCTTGTACTTTCAGATGCAACAGGAATTTTTGGGATAGGTCAATCCGTTCGCGAGATATGGGAGTTTGAAGCTAAAAAATAGTTGAGAAGACATCAAATTTTTCGCACTTCTGCTGCTCCAAACGCTTAACCAGAATGGCCTAGGGAAAAAATACACATACCGTTGTAATCGGGCGAGTTTCTACTTTCAGATGCAATAGGAATTTTTGGGTTAGGTCAATCGGCTCGCGAGATATGGTGGTTTGAAGCCAAGAAGTGGTTGAGAAGGCAAAATATTTTTCGCAATTCTGCTGCTCCAAACGTTTAACCAGAATGGCCCAGGGAAAAAATACACATACCGTTGTAATCGGGCGAGTTTCTACTTTCAGATGCAATAGGAATTTTTGGGTTAGGTCAATCCGTTCGTGAGATATGGGAGTTTGAAGCCAAGAAATGCTTGGGAAGGCAAAAAATTTTTCGCAATTCTGCTTCTCCAAACGCTTAACCAGAATGGGCTAGGGAAAAAATACACACACCGTTGTAATCGGGCGAGTTTCTACTTTCAGATGCAATAGGAATTTTTGGGTTAGGTCAATCCGTTCGCGAGATATGGGAGTTTGAAGCCAAGAAATGGTTGAGAAGGCAAAACATTTTTCGCAATTCTGCTGCTCCAAACGCTTAACCAGAATGGCCTAGGGAAAAAATACACATACCGTTGTAATCGGGCGAGTTTCTACTTTCAGATGCAACAGGAATTTTTGGGATAGGTCAATCCGTTCGCGAGATATGGGAGTTTGAAGCTAAAAAATAGTTGAGAAGACATCAAATTTCTCGCACTTCTGCTGCTCCAAACGCTTAACCAGAATGGCCTAGGGAAAAAATACACATACCGTTGTAATCGGGCGAGTTTCTACTTTCAGATGCAATAGGAATTTTTGGGTTAGGTCATTCGGCTCGCGAGATATGGTGGTTTGAAGCCAAGAAATGGTTGAGAATGCAAAATATTTTTCGCTATTCTGCTGCTCCAAACGTTTAACCAGAATGGCCCAGGGTAAAAATACACATAACGTTGTAATCGGGCGAGTTTCTACTTTCAGATGCTACAGGAATTTTTGGGTTATGTCAATCCGTTCGCGAGATATGGGAGTTTGAAGCCAAGAAATGGTTGAGAAGGCAAAAAATTTTTCGCAATTCTGCTGCTCCTAACGCTTAACCAGAATGGTCTAGGGAGAAACCACGCATACCGTTGTAATGGGGCGAGTTTCTACTTTCAGACGCAACAGGAATTTTTGGGTTAGGTCATTCCGTTCGCGAGATATGGGAGTTTGAAGCCAAGAAATGGTTGAGAAGGCAAAAAATTTTTCGCAATTCTGCTGCTCCAAACGCTTAACCAGAATGGAGTAGGGAAAAAATACACGTACCGCTGTAATCGGGCGAGTTTCTACTTTCAGATGCAATAGGAATTTTTGGGTTAGGTCAATCCGTTCGCGAGATATGGGAGTTTGAAGCCAAGAAATGCTTGGGAAGGCAAAAAATTTTTCGCAATTCTGCTTCTCCAAACGCTTAACCAGAATGGGCTAGGGAAAAAATACACACACCGTTGTAATCGGGCGAGTTTCTACTTTCAGATGCAATAGGAATTTTTGGGTTAGGTCAATCCGTTCGCGAGATATGGGAGTTTGAAGCCAAGAAATGGTTGAGAAGGCAAAACATTTTTCGCAATTCTGCTGCTCCAAACGCTTAACCAGAATGGCCTAGGGAAAAAATACACATACCGTTGTAATCGGGCGAGTTTCTACTTTCAGATGCAACAGGAATTTTTGGGATAGGTCAATCCGTTCGCGAGATATGGGAGTTTGAAGCTAAAAAATAGTTGAGAAGACATCAAATTTCTCGCACTTCTGCTGCTCCAAACGCTTAACCAGAATGGCCTAGGGAAAAAATACACATACCGTTGTAATCGGGCGAGTTTCTACTTTCAGATGCAATAGGAATTTTTGGGTTAGGTCATTCGGCTCGCGAGATATGGTGGTTTGAAGCCAAGAAATGGTTGAGAATGCAAAATATTTTTCGCTATTCTGCTGCTCCAAACGTTTAACCAGAATGGCCCAGGGTAAAAATACACATAACGTTGTAATCGGGCGAGTTTCTACTTTCAGATGCAACAGGAATTTTTGGGTTATGTCAATCCGTTCGCGAGATATGGGAGTTTGAAGCCAAGAAATGGTTGAGAAGGCAAAAAATTTCTCGCAATTCTGCTGCTCCTAACGCTTAACCAGAATGGCCTAGGGAAAAAATTCACATACCGTTGTAATCGGGCGAGCTTGTACTTTCAGATGCAACAGGAATTTTTGGGATAGGTCAATCCGTTCGCGAGATATGGGAGTTTGAAGCTAAAAAATAGTTGAGAAGACATCAAATTTTTCGCACTTCTGCTGCTCCAAACGCTTAACCAGAATGGCCTAGGGAAAAAATACACATACCGTTGTAATCGGGCGAGTTTCTACTTTCAGATGCAATAGGAATTTTTGGGTTAGGTCAATCGGCTCGCGAGATATGGTGGTTTGAAGCCAAGAAGTGGTTGAGAAGGCAAAATATTTTTCGCAATTCTGCTGCTCCAAACGTTTAACCAGAATGGCCCAGGGAAAAAATACACATACCGTTGTAATCGGGCGAGTTTCTACTTTCAGATGCAACAGGAATTTTTGGGTTAGGTCAATCCGTTCGCGAGATATGGGAGTTTGAAGCCAAGAAATGGTTGAGAAGGCAAACAATTTTTCGCAATTCTGCTGCTCCTAACGCTTAACCAGAATGGTCTAGGGAAAAACCACGCATACCGTTGTAATCGGGCGAGTTTCTACTTTCAGACGCAACAGGAATTTTTGGGTTAGGTCAATCCGTTCGCGAGATATGGGAGTTTGAAGCCAAGAAATGGTTGAGAAGGCAAAAAATTTTTCGCAATTCTGCTGCTCCAAACGCTTAACCAGAATGGAGTAGGGAAAAAATACACGTACCGCTGTAATCGGGCGAGTTTCTACTTTCAGATGCAATAGGAATTTTTGGGTTAGGTCAATCCGTTCGCGAGATATGGGAGTTTGAAGCCAAGAAATGGTTGGGAAGGCAAAAAATTTTTCACAATTCTGCTGCTCCAAACGCTTAACCAGAATGGGCTAGGGAAAAAATACACATACCGTTGTAATCGGGCGAGTTTCTACTTTCAGACGCAACAGGAACATTTGGGTTATGTCAATCCGTTCGCGAGATATGGGAGTCTGAAGCCAAGAAATGGTTGAGAAGGCAACAAATTTTTCGCAATTCTGCTGCTCCAAACGCTTAACCAGAATGGCCTAGGGAAAAAATTCACATACCGTTGTAATCGGGCGAGTTTCTACTTTCAGATGCAACAGGAATTTTTGGCTTAGGTCAATCCGTTCGCGAGATATGGGAGTTTGAATCTAAAAAATAGTTGAGAAGACAACAAATTTTTCGCAATTCTGCTGCCCCAAACGCTTAACCAGAATGGCCTAGGGAAAAAATACACATACCGTTGTAATCGGGCGAGTTTCTACTTTCAGATGCAATAGGAATTTTTGGGTTAGGTCAATCCGTTCGCGAGATATGGTGGTTTGAAGCCAAGAAATGGTAGAGAAGGCAAAATATTTTTCGCAATTCTGCTGCTCCAAACGTTTAACCAGAATGGCCCAGGGAAAAAATACACATACCGTTGTAATCGGGCGAGTTTCTACTTTCAGATGCAACAGGAATTTTTGGGTTATGTCAATCCGTTCGCGACATATGGGAGTTTGAAGCCAAGAAATGGTTGAGAAGGCAAAAAATTTTTCGCAATTCTGCTGCTCCAAACGCTTAACCAGAATGGTGTAGGGAAAAAATAGACGTACCGCTGTAATCGGGCGAGTTTCTACTTTCAGATGCAATAGGAATTTTTGGGTTAGGTCAATCCGTTCGCGAGATATGGGAGTTTGAAGCCAAGAAATGGTTGAGAAGGCAAAAAATTCTTCGCAATTCTTGTGCTCCAAACGCTTAACCAGAATAGGCTAGGGAAAAAATACACATACCGTTGTAATCGGGCGAGTTTCTACTTTTAGATGCAACAGGAACTTTTGGGTTAGGTCAATCCGTTCGCGAGATATGGGAGTCTGAAGCCAAGAAATGGTTGAGAAGGCAAAAAATTTTTCGCAATTCTGCTGCTCCAAACGCTTAACCAGAATGGCCTAGGGAAAAAATACACATACCTTTGTAATCGGGCGAGTTTCTACTTTCAGATGCAATTGGAATTTTTGGGTTAGGTCAATCCGTTCGCGAGATATGGGAGTCTGAAGCCAAGAAATGATTGAGAAGGCAAAAAATTTTTCGCAATTCTGCTGCTCCAAACGCTTAACCAGAATGGCCTAGGGAAAAAATACACATACCGTTGTAATCGGGCGAGTTTCTACTTTCAGATGCAACAGGAATTTTTGGCTTAGGTCAATCCGTTCGCGAGATATGGGAGTTTGAAGCTAAAAAATAGTTGAGAAGACAACAAATTTTTCGCACTTCTGCTGCTCCAAACGCTTAACCAGAATGGCCAAGGGAAAAATACACATACCGTTGTAATCGGGCGAGTTTCTACTTTCAGATGCAATAGGAATTTTTGGGTTAGGTCAATCCGTTCGCGAGATATGGTGGTTTGAATCCAAGAAATGGTTGAGAAGGCAAAATATTTTTCGCAATTCTGCTGCTCCAAACGTTTAACCAGAATGGCCCAGGGAAAAAATACACATACCGTTGTAATCGGGCGAGTTTCTACTTTCAGATGCAACAGGAATTTTTGGGTTAGGTCAATCCGTTCGCGAGATATGAGAGTTTGAAGCCAAGAAATGGTTGAGAAGGCAAAAAATTTTTCGCAATTCTGCTGCTCCTAACGCTTAACCAGAACGGCCTAGGGAATAAATTCACATACCGTTGTAATCGGGCGAGTTTCTACTTTCAGATGCAATAGGAATTTTTGGCTTAGGTCAATCCGTTCGCGAGATATGGTGGTTTGAAGCCAAGAAATGGCTGAGAAGGCAAAATATTTTTCGCAATTCTGCTGCTCCAAACGTTTAACCAGAATGGCCCAGGGAAAAAATACACATACCGTTGTAATCGGGCGAGTTTCTACTTTCAGATGCAACAGGAATTTTTGGGTTAGGTCAATCCGTTCGCGAGATATGGGAGTTTGAAGCCAAGAAATGGTTGAGAAGGCAAAAAATTTTTCGCAATTCTGCTGCTCCTAACGCTTAACCAGAATGGTCTAGGGAAAAACCACGCATACCGTTGTAATGGGGCGAGTTTCTACTTTCAGACGCAACAGGAATTTTTGGGTTAGGTCACTCCGTTCGCGAGATATGGGAGTTTGAAGCCAAGAAATGGTTGAGAAGGCAAAACATTTTTCGCAATTCTGCTGCTCCAAACGCTTAACCAGAATGGCCTAGGGAAAAAATACACATACCGTTGTAATCGGGCGAGTTTCTACTTTCAGATGCAATAGGAATTTTTGGGTTAGGTCATTCGGCTCGCGAGATATGGTGGTTTGAAGCCAAGAAGTGGTTGAGAAGGCAAAATATTTTTCGCAATTCTGCTGCTCCAAACGTTTAACCAGAATGGCCCAGGGAAAAAATACACATACCGTTGTAATCGGGCGAGTTTCTACTTTCAGATGCAACAGGAATTTTTGGGTTAGGTCAATCCGTTCGCGAGATATGGGAGTTTGAAGCCAAGAAATGGTTGAGAAGGCAAAAAATTTTTCGCAATTCTGCTGCTCCTAACGCTTAACCAGAATGGTCTAGGGAAAAACCACGCATACCGTTGTAATGGGGCGAGTTTCTACTTTCAGACGCAACAGGAATTTTTGGGTTAGGTCACTCCGTTCGCGAGATATGGGAGTTTGAAGCCAAGAAATGGTTGAGAAGGCAAAACATTTTTCGCAATTCTGCTGCTCCAAACGCTTAACCAGAATGGCCTAGGGAAAAAATACACATACCGTTGTAATCGGGCGAGTTTCTACTTTCAGATGCAATAGGAATTTTTGGGTTAGGTCATTCGGCTCGCGAGATATGGTGGTTTGAAGCCAAGAAGTGGTTGAGAAGGCAAAATATTTTTCGCAATTCTGCTGCTCCAAACGTTTAACCAGAATGGCCCAGGGAAAAAATACACATACCGTTGTAATCGGGCGAGTTTCTACTTTCAGATGCAACAGGAATTTTTGGGTTAGGTCAATCCGTTCGCGAGATATGGGAGTTTGAAGCCAAGAAATGGTTGAGAAGGCAAACAATTTTTCGCAATTCTGCTGCTCCTAACGCTTAACCAGAATGGTCTAGGGAAAAACCACGCATACCGTTGTAATCGGGCGAGTTTCTACTTTCAGTGGCAACAGGAATTTTTGGGATAGGTCAATCCGTTCGCGAGATATGGGAGTTTGAAGCTAAAAAATAGTTGAGAAGACATCAAATTTCTCGCACTTCTGCTGCCCCAAACGCTTAACCAGAATGGCCTAGGGAAAAAATACACATACCGTTGTAATCGGGCGAGTTTCTACTTTCAGATGCAATAGGAATTTTTGGGTTAGGTCATTCGGCTCGCGAGATATGGTGGTTTGAAGCCAAGAAATGGTTGAGAATGCAAAAAATTTTTCGCAATTCTGCTGCTCCAAACGTTTAACCAGAATGGCCCAGGGTAAAAATACACATAACGTTGTAATCGGGCGCGTTTCTACTTTCAGATGCAAAAGGAATTTTTGGGTTATGTCGATCCGTTCCCGAGATATGGGAGTTTGAAGCCAAGAAATGGTTGAGAAGGCAAAAAATTTCTCGCAATTCTGCTGCTCCTAACGCTTAACCAGAATGGCCTAGGGAAAAAATTCACATACCGTTGTAATCGGGCGAGCTTGTACTTTCAGATGCAGCAGGAATTTTTGGGATAGGTCAATCCGTTCGCGAGATATGGGAGTTTGAAGCTAAAAAATAGTTAAGAAGACATCAAATTTTTCGCACTTCTGCTGCTCCTAACGCTTAACCAGAATGGCCTAGGGAAAAAATACACATACCGTTGTAATCGGGCGAGTTTCTACTTTCAGATGCAATAGGAATTTTTGGGTTAGGTCAATCGGCTCGCGAGATATGGTGGTTTGAAGCCAAGAAGTGGTTGAGAAGGCAAAATATTTTTCGCAATTCTGCTGCTCCAAACGTTTAACCAGAATGGCCCAGGGAAAAAATACACATACCGTTGTAATCGGGCGAGTTTCTACTTTCAGATGCAACAGGAATTTTTGGGTTAGGTCAATCCGTTCGCGAGATATGGGAGTTTGAAGCCAAGAAATGGTTGAGAAGGCAAACAATTTTTCGCAATTCTGCTGCTCCTAACGCTTAACCAGAATGGTCTAGGGAAAAACCACGCATACCGTTGTAATCGGGCGAGTTTCTACTTTCAGACGCAACAGGAATTTTTGGGTTAGGTCAATCCGTTCGCGAGATATGGGAGTTTGAAGCCAAGAAATGGTTGAGAAGGCAAAAAATTTTTCGCAATTCTACTGCTCCAAACGCTTAACCAGAATGGAGTAGGGAAAAAATACACGTACCGCTGTAATCGGGCGAGTTTCTACTTTCAGATGCAATAGGAATTTTTGGGTTAGGTCAATCCGTTCGCGAGATATGGGAGTCTGAAGCCAAGAAATGGTTGAGAAGGCAAAAAATTTTTCGCAATTCTGCTGCTCCAAACGCTTAACCAGAATGGCCTAGGGAAAAAATTCACATACCGTTGTAATCGGGCGAGTTTCTACTTTCAGATGCAACAGGAATTTTTGGCTTAGGTCAATCCGTTCGCGAGATATGGGAGTTTGAATCTAAAAAATAGTTGAGAAGACAACAAATTTTTCGCACTTCTGCTGCCCCAAACGCTTAACCAGAATGGCCTAGGGAAAAAATACACATACCGTTGTAATCGGGCGAGTTTCTACTTTCAGATGCAATAGGAATTTTTGGGTTAGGTCAATCCGTTCGCGAGATATGGTGGTTTGAAGCCAAGAAATGGTTGAGAAGGCAAAATATTTTTCGCAATTCTGCTGCTCCAAACGTTTAACCAGAATGGCCCAGGGAAAAAATACACATACCATTGTAATCGGGCGAGTTTCTACTTTCAGATGCAACAGGAATTTTTGGGTTATGTCAATCCGTTCGCGACATATGGGAGTTTGAAGCCAAGAAATGGTTGAGAAGGCAAAAAATTTTTCGCAATTCTGCTGCTCCAAACGCTTAACCAGAATGGAGTAGGGAAAAAATAGACGTACCGCTGTAATCGGGCGAGTTTCTACTTTCAGATGCAATAGGAATTTTTGGGTTAGGTCAATCCATTCGCGAGATATGGGAGTTTGAAGCCAAGAAATGGTTGAGAAGGCAAAAAATTCTTCGCAATTCTTGTGCTCCAAACGCTTAACCAGAACAGGCTAGGGAAAAAATACACATACCGTTGTAATCGGGCGAGTTTCTACTTTTAGATGCAACAGGAACTTTTGGGTTAGGTCAATCCGTTCGCGAGATATGGGAGTCTGAAGCCAAGAAATGGTTGAGAAGGCAAAAAATTTTTCGCAATTCTGCTGCTCCAAACGCTTAACCAGAATGGCCTAGGGAAAAAATACACATACCGTTGTAATCGGGCGAGTTTCTACTTTCAGATGCAATAGGAATTTTTGGGTTAGGTCAATCCGTTCGCGAGATATGGGAGTCTGAAGCCAAGAAATGGTTGAGAAGGCAAAAAATTTTTCGCAATTCTGCTGCTCCAAACGCTTAACCAGAATGGCCTAGGGGAAAAATACACATACCGTTGTAATCGGGCGAGTTTCTACTTTCAGATGCAATAGGAATTTTTGGGTTAGGTCAATCCGTTCGCGAGATATGGGAGTTTGAAGCCAAGAAATGGTTGAGAAGGCAAAAAATTTTTCGCAATTCTGCTGCTCCAAACGCTTAACCAGAATGGCCTAGGGAAAAATACACATACCGTTGTAATCGGGCGAGTTTCTACTTTCAGATGCAATAGGAATTTTTGGGTTAGGTCAATCCGTTCGCGAGATATGGTGGTTTGAAGCCAAGAAATGGTTGAGAAGGCAAAAAATTTTTCGCAATTCTGCTGCTCCAAACGTTTAACCAGAATGGCCTAGGGAAAAAATACACATACCGTTGTAATCGGGCGAGTTTCTACTTTTAGACGCAACAGGAACTTTTGGGTTAGGTCAATCCGTTCGCGAGATATGGGAGTCTGAAGCCAAGAAATGGTTGAGAAGGCAAACAATTTTTCGCAATTCTGCTGCTCCAAACGCTTAACCAGAATGGCCTAGGGAAAAAATACACATACCGTTGTAATCGGGCGAGTTTCTACTTTCAGATGCAATTGGAATTTTTGGGTTAGGTCAATCCGTTCGCGAGATATGGGAGTCTGAAGCCAAGAAATGGTTGAGAAGGCAAAAAATTTTTCGCAATTCTGCTGCTCCAAACGCTTAACCAGAATGGCCTAGGGAAAAAATACACATACCGTTGTAATCGGGCGAGTTTCTACTTTCAGATGCAACAGGAATTTTTGGCTTAGGTCAATCCGTTCGCGAGATATGGGAGTTTGAAGCTAAAAAATAGTTGAGAAGACAACAAATTTTTCGCACTTCTGCTGCTCCAAACGCTTAACCAGAATGGCCTAGGGAAAAATACACATACCGTTGTAATCGGGCGAGTTTCTACTTTCAGATGCAATAGGAATTTTTGGGTTGGGTCAATCCGTTCGCGAGATACGGTGGTTTGAATCCAAGAAATGGTTGAGAAGGCAAAATATTTTTTGCAATTCTGCTGCTCCAAACGTTTAACCAGAATGGCCCAGGGAAAAAATACACATACCGTTGTAATCGGGCGAGTTTCTACTTTCAGATGCAACAGGAATTTTTGGGTTAGGTCAATCCGTTCGCGAGATATGGGAGTTTGAAGCCAAGAAATGGTTGAGAAGGCAAAAAATTTTTCGCAATTCTGCTGCTCCTAACGCTTAACCAGAATGGCCCAGGGTAAAAATACACATAACGTTGTAATCGGGCGAGTTTCTACTTTCAGATGCAACAGGAATTTTTGGGTTATGTCAATCCGTTCCCGAGATATGGGAGTTTGAAGCCAAGAAATGGTTGAGAAGGCAAAAAATTTCTCGCAATTCTGCTGCTCCTAACGCTTAACCAGAATGGCCTAGGGAAAAAATTCACATACCGTTGTAATCGGGCGAGCTTGTACTTTCGGATGCAGCAGGAATTTTTGGGATAGGTCAATCCGTTCGCGAGATATGGGAGTTTGAAGCTAAAAAATAGTTGAGAAGACATCAAATTTTTCGCACTTCTGCTGCTCCTAACGCTTAACCAGAATGGCCTAGGGAAAAAATACACATAACGTTGTAATCGGGCGAGTTTCTACTTTCAGATGCAATAGGAATTTTTGGGTTAGGTCAATCGGCTCGCGAGATATGGTCGTTTGAAGCCAAGAAGTAGATGAGAAGGCAAAATATTTTTCGCAATTCTGCTGCTCCAAACGTTTAACCAGAATGGCCCAGGGAAAAAATACACATACCGTTGTAATCGGGCGAGTTTCTACTTT
This sequence comes from Ptiloglossa arizonensis, assembly GCF_051014685.1. Taxonomy (NCBI): domain Eukaryota; kingdom Metazoa; phylum Arthropoda; class Insecta; order Hymenoptera; family Colletidae; genus Ptiloglossa; species Ptiloglossa arizonensis. Next base: position 561,986 of record NW_027478667.1, read on the forward strand.
CAGATGCAACAGGAATTTTTGGGTTAGGTCAATCGGCTCGCGAGATATGGGAGTTTGAAGCCAAGAAATGGTTGAGAAGGCAAACAATTTTTCGCAATTCTGCTGCTCCTAACGCTTAACCAGAATGGTCTAGGGAAAAACCACGCATACCGTTGTAATCGGGCGAGTTTCTACTTTCAGACGCAACAGGAATTTTTGGGTTAGGTCAATCCGTTCGCGAGATATGGGAGTTTGAAGCCAAGAAATGGTTGAGAAGGCAAAAAATTTTTCGCAATTCTGCTGCTCCAAACGCTTAACCAGAATGGAGTAGGGAAAAAATACACGTACCGCTGTAATCGGGCGAGTTTCTACTTTCAGATGCAATAGGAATTTTTGGGTTAGGTCAATCCGTTCGCGAGATATGGGAGATTGAAGCCGATTGAAGCCAAGAAATGGTTGGGAAGGCAAAAAATTTTCGCAATTCTGCTGCTCCAAACGCTTAACCAGAATGGGCTAGGGAAAAAATACACATACCGTTGTAATCGGGCGAGTTTCTACTTTCAGACGCAACAGGAACATTTGGGTTATGTCAATCCGTTCGCGAGATATGGGAGTCTGAAGCCAAGAAATGGTTGAGAAGGCAAAAAATTTTTCGCAATTCTGCTGCTCCAAACGCTTAACCAGAATGGCCTAGGGAAAAAATTCACATACCGTTGTAATCGGGCGAGTTTCTACTTTCAGATGCAACAGGAATTTTTGGCTTAGGTCAATCCGTTCGCGAGATATGGGAGTTTGAATCTAAAAAATAGTTGAGAAGACAACAAATTTTTCGCACTTCTGCTGCCCCAAACGCTTAACCAGAATGGCCTAGGGAAAAAATACACATACCGTTGTAATCGGGCGAGTTTCTACTTTCAGATGCAATAGGAATTTTTGGGTTAGGTCAATCCGTTCGCGAGATATGGTGGTTTGAAGCCAAGAAATGGTTGAGAAGGCAAAATATTTTTCGCAATTCTGCTGCTCCAAACGTTTAACCAGAATGGCCCAGGGAAAAAATACACATACCGTTGTAATCGGGCGAGTTTCTACTTTCAGATGCAACAGGAATTTTTGGGTTATGTCAATCCGTTCGCGAGATATGGGAGTTTGAATCCAAGAAATGGTTGAGAAGGCAAAATTTTTTCGCAATTCTGCTGCTCCAAACGCTTAACCAGAATGGCCTAGGGAAAAATACACATACCGTTGTAATCGGGCGAGTTTCTACTTTCAGATGCAATAGGAATTTTTGGGTTAGGTCAATCCGTTCGCGAGATATGGTGGTTTGAAGCCAAGAAATGGTTGAGAAGGCAAAAATTTTTTCGCAATTCTGCTGCTCCAAACGTTTAACCAGAATGGCCTAGGGAAAAAATACACATACCGTTGTAATCGGGCGAGTTTCTACTTTAAACGCAACAGGAACTTTTGGGTTAGGTCAATCCGTTCGCGAGATATGGGAGTCTGAAGCCAAGAAATGGTTGAGAAGGCAAACAATTTTTCGCAATTCTGCTGCTCCAAACGCTTAACCAGAATGGCCTAGGGAAAAAATACACATACCGTTGTAATCGGGCGAGTTTCTACTTTCAGATGCAATTGGAATTTTTGGGTTAGGTCAATCCGTTCGCGAGATATGGGAGTCTGAAGCCAAGAAATGGTTGAGAAGGCAAAAAATTTTTCGCAATTCTGCTGCTCCAAACGCTTAACCAGAATGGCCTAGGGAAAAAATACACATACCGTTGTAATCGGGCGAGTTTCTACTTTCAGATGCAACAGGAATTTTTGGCTTAGGTCAATTCGTTCGCGAGATATGGGAGTTTGAAGCTAAAAAATAGTTGAGAAGACAACAAATTTTTCGCACTTCTGCTGCTCCAAACGTTTAACCAGAATGGCCTAGGGAAAAAATACACATACCGTTGTAATCGGGCGAGTTTCTACTTTTAGACGCAACAGGAACTTTTGGGTTAGGTCAATCCGTTCGCGAGATATGGGAGTCTGAAGCCAAGAAATGGTTGAGAAGGCAAACAATTTTTCGCAATTCTGCTGCTCCAAACGCTTAACCAGAATGGCCTAGGGAAAAAATACACATACCGTTGTAATCGGGCGTGTTTCTACTTTCAGATGCAATTGGAATTTTTGGGTTAGGTCAATCCGTTCGCGAGATATGGGAGTCTGAAGCCAAGAAATGGTTGAGAAGGCAAAAAATTTTTCGCAATTCTGCTGCTCCAAACGCTTAACCAGAGTGGGCTAGGGAAAAAATACACATACCGTTGTAATCGGGCGAGTTTCTACTTTCAGACGCAACAGGAACATTTGGGTTATGTCAATCCGTTCGCGAGATATGGGAGTCTGAAGCCAAGAAATGGTTGAGAAGGCAAAAAATTTTTCGCAATTCTGCTGCTCCAAACGCTTAACCAGAATGGCCTAGGGAAAAAATTCACATACCGTTGTAATCGGGCGAGTTTCTACTTTCAGATGCAACAGGAATTTTTGGCTTAGGTCAATCCGTTCGCGAGATATGGGAGTTTGAATCTAAAAAATAGTTGAGAAGACAACAAATTTTTCGCACTTCTGCTGCCCCAAACGCTTAACCAGAATGGCCTAGGGAAAAAATACACATACCGTTGTAATCGGGCGAGTTTCTACTTTCAGATGCAATAGGAATTTTTGGGTTAGGTCAATCCGTTCGCGAGATATGGTGGTTTGAAGCCAAGAAATGGTTGAGAAGGCAAAATATTTTTCGCAATTCTGCTGCTCCAAACGTTTAACCAGAATGGCCCAGGGAAAAAATACACATACCGTTGTAATCGGGCGAGTTTCTACTTTCAGATGCAACAGGAATTTTTGGGTTATGTCAATCCGTTCGCGAGATATGGGAGTTTGAAGCCAAGAAATGGTTGAGAAGGCAAAATTTTTTCGCAATTCTGCTGCTCCAATCGCTTAACCAGAATGGCCTAGGGAAAAATACACATACCGTTGTAATCGGGCGAGTTTCTACTTTCAGATGCAATAGGAATTTTTGGGTTAGGTCAATCCGTTCGCGAGATATGGTGGTTTGAAGCCAAGAAATGGTTGAGAAGGCAAAAATTTTTTCGCAATTCTGCTGCTCCAAACGTTTAACCAGAATGGCCTAGGGAAAAAATACACATACCGTTGTAATCGGGCGAGTTTCTACTTTTAGACGCAACAGGAACTTTTGGGTTAGGTCAATCCGTTCGCGAGATATGGGAGTCTGAAGCCAAGAAATGGTTGAGAAGGCAAACAATTTTTCGCAATTCTGCTGCTCCAAACGCTTAACCAGAATGGCCTAGGGAAAAAATACACATACCGTTGTAATCGGGCGAGTTTCTACTTTCAGATGCAATTGGAATTTTTGGGTTAGGTCAATCCGTTCGCGAGATATGGGAGTCTGAAGCCAAGAAATGGTTGAGAAGGCAAAAAATTTTTCGCAATTCTGCTGCTCCAAACGCTTAACCAGAATGGCCTAGGGAAAAAATACACATACCGTTGTAATCGGGCGAGTTTCTACTTTCAGATGCAACAGGAATTTTTGGCTTAGGTCAATTCGTTCGCGAGATATGGGAGTTTGAAGCTAAAAAATAGTTGAGAAGACAACAAATTTTTCGCACTTCTGCTGCTCCAAACGTTTAACCAGAATGGCCTAGGGAAAAAATACACATACCGTTGTAATCGGGCGAGTTTCTACTTTCAGATGCAATTGGAATTTTTGGGTTAGGTCAATCCGTTCGCGAGATATGGGAGTCTGAAGCCAAGAAATGGTTGAGAAGGCAAAAAATTTTTCGCAATTCTGCTGCTCCAAACGCTTAACCAGAATGGCCTAGGGAAAAAATACACATACCGTTGTAATCGGGCGAGTTTCTACTTTCAGATGCAACAGGAATTTTTGGCTTAGGTCAATTCGTTCGCGAGATATGGGAGTTTGAAGCTAAAAAATAGTTGAGAAGACAACAAATTTTTCGCACTTCTGCTGCTCCAAACGCTTAACCAGAATGGCCTAGGGAAAAATACACATACCGTTGTAATCGGGCGAGTTTCTACTTTCAGATGCAATAGGAATTTTTGGGTTAGGTCAATCCGTTCGCGAGATATGGTGGTTTGAATCCAAGAAATGGTTGAGAAGGCAAAATATTTTTCGCAATTCTGCTGCTCCAAACGTTTAACCAGAATGGCCCAGGGACAAAATACACATACCGTTGTAATCGGGCGAGTTTCTACTTTCAGATGCAACAGGAATTTTTGGGTTAGGTCAATCCGTTCGCGAGATATGGGAGTTTGAAGCCAAGAAATGGTTGAGAAGGCAAAAAATTTTTCGCAATTCTGCTGCTCCTAACGCTTAACCAGAAAGGTCTAGGGAAAAACCACGCATACCGTTGTAATGGGGCGAGTTTCTACTTTCAGACGCAACAGGAATTTTTGGGTTAGGTCAATCCGTTCGCGAGATATGGGAGTTTGAAGCCAAGAAATGGTTGAGAAGGCAAAAAATTTTTCGCAATTCTGCTGCTCCAAACGCTTAACCAGAATGGCCTAGGGAAAAATACACATACCGTTGTAATCGGGCGAGTTTCTACTTTCAGATGCAATAGGAATTTTTGGGTTAGGTTAATCCGTTCGCGAGATATGGTGGTTTGAAGCCAAGAAATGGTTGAGAAGGCAAAAAATTTTTCGCAATTCTGCTGCTCCAAACGTTTAACCAGAATGGCCTAGGGAAAAAATACACATACCGTTGTAATCGGGCGAGTTTCTACTTTTAGACGCAACAGTAACTTTTGGGTTAGGTCAATCCGTTCGCGAGATATGGGAGTCTGAAGCCAAGAAATGGTTGAGAAGGCAAAAAATTTTTCGCAATTCTGCTGCTCCAAACGCTTAACCAGAATGGCCTAGGGAAAAATACACATACCGTTGTAATCGGGCGAGTTTCTACTTTCAGATGCAATAGGAATTTTTGGGTTAGGTCAATCCGTTCGCGAGATATGGTGGTTTGAATCCAAGAAATGGTTGAGAAGGCAAAATATTTTTCGCAATTCTGCTGCTCCAAACGTTTAACCAGAATGGCCCAGGAAAAAATACACATACCGTTGTAATCGGGCGAGTTTCTACTTTCAGATGCAACAGGAATTTTTGGGTTAGGTCAATCCGTTCGCGAGATATGGGAGTTTGAATCCAAGAAATGGTTGAGAAGGCAAAAAATTTTTCGCAATTCTGCTGCTCCTAACGCTTAACCAGAACGGCCTAGGGAATAAATTCACATACCGTTGTAATCGGGCGAGTTTCTACTTTCAGATGCAACAGGAATTTTTGGGATAGGTCAATCCGTTCGCGAGATATGGGAGTTTGAAGCTAAAAAATAGTTGAGAAGACAACAAATTTTTCGCACTTCTGCTGCTCCAAACGCTTAACCAGAATGGCCTAGGGAAAAAATACACATACCTTTGTAATCGGGCGAGTTTCTACTTTCAGATGCAATAGGAATTTTTGGGTTAGGTCAATCGGCTCGCGAGATATGGTGGTTTGAAGCCAAGAAATGGTTGAGAAGGCAAAATATTTTTCGCAATTCTGCTGCTCCAAACGTTTAACCAGAATGGCCCAGGGAAAAAATACACATACCGTTGTAATCGGGCGAGTTTCTACTTTCAGATGCAACAGGAATTTTTGGGTTAGTTCAATCCGTTCGCGAGATATGGGAGTTTGAAGCCAAGAAATGGTTGAGAAGGCAAAAAATTTTTCGCAATTCTGCTGCTCCTAACGCTTAACCAGAAAGGTCTAGGGAAAAACCACGCATACCGTTGTAATGGGGCGAGTTTCTACTTTCAGACGCAACAGGAATTTTTGGGTTAGGTCAATCCGTTCGCGAGATATGGGAGTTTGAAGCCAAGAAATGGTTGAGAAGGCAAAAAATTTTTCGCAATTCTGCTGCTCCAAACGCTTAACCAGAATGGCCTAGGGAAAAATACACATACCGTTGTAATCGGCGAGTTTCTACTTTCAGATGCAATAGGAATTTTTGGGTTAGGTCAATCCGTTCGCGAGATATGGTGGTTTGAAGCCAAGAAATGGTTGAGAAGGCAAAAAATTTTTCGCAATTCTGCTGCTCCAAACGTTTAACCAGAATGGCCTAGGGAAAAAATACACATACCGTTGTAATCGGGCGAGTTTCTACTTTTAGACGCAACAGGAACTTTTGGGTTAGGTCAATCCGTTCGCGAGATATGGAGTCTGAAGCCAAGAAATGGTTGAGAAGGCAAAAAATTTTTCGCAATTCTGCTGCTCCAAACGCTTAACCAGAATGGCCTAGGGAAAAAATACACATACCGTTGTAATCGGGCGAGTTTCTACTTTCAGATGCAATGGGAATTTTTGGGTTAGGTCAATCCGTTCGCGAGATATGGGAGTCTGAAGCCAAGAAATGGTTGAGAAGGCAAAAAATTTTTCGCAATTCTGCTGCTCCAAACGCTTAACCAGAATGGCCTAGGGAGAAAATACACATACCGTTGTAATCGGGCGAGTTTCTACTTTCAGATGCAACAGGAATTTTTGGCTTAGGTCAATCCGTTCGCGAGATATGGGAGTTTGAAGCTAAAAAATAGTTGAGAAGACAACAAATTTTTCGCACTTCTGCTGCTCCAAACGCTTAACCAGAATGGCCTAGGGAAAAATACACATACCGTTGTAATCGGGCGAGTTTCTACTTTCAGATGCAATAGGAATTTTTGGGTTAGGTCAATCCGTTCGCGAGATATGGTGGTTTGAATCCAAGAAATGGTTGAGAAGGCAAAATATTTTTCGCAATTCTGCTGCTCCAAACGTTTAACCAGAATGGCCCAGGGAAAAAATACACATACCGTTGTAATCGGGCGAGTTTCTACTTTCAGATGCAACAGGAATTTTTGGGTTAGGTCAATCCGTTCGCGAGATATGGGAGTTTGAAGCCAAAAAATGGTTGAGAAGGCAAAAAATTTTTCGCAATTCTGCTGCTCCTAACGCTTAACCAGAACGGCCTAGGGAATAAATTCACATACCGTTGTAATCGGGCGAGTTTCTACTTTCAGATGCAACAGGAATTTTTGGGATAGGTCAATCCGTTCGCGAGATATGGGAGTTTGAAGCTAAAAAATAGTTGAGAAGACAACAAATTTTTCGCACTTCTGCTGCTCCAAACGCTTAACCAGAATGGCCTAGGGAAAAAATACACATAACGTTGTAATCGGGCGAGTTTCTACTTTCAGATGCAATAGGAATTTTTGGGTTAGGTCAATCGGCTCGCGAGATATGGTGGTTTGAAGCCAAGAAATGGTTGAGAAGGCAAAATATTTTTCGCAATTCTGCTGCTCCAAACGTTTAACCAGAATGGCCCAGGGAAAAAATACACATACCGTTGTAATCGGGCGAGTTTCTACTTTTAGATGCAACAGGAACTTTTGGGTTAGGTCAATCCGTTCGCGAGATATGGGAGTCTGAAGCCAAGAAATGGTTGAGAAGGCAAAAAATTTTTCGCAATTCTGCTGCTCCAAACGCTTAACCAGAATGGCCTAGGGAAAAAATTCACATACCGTTGTAATCGGGCGAGTTTCTACTTTCAGATGCAACAGGAATTTTTGGCTTAGGTCAATCCGTTCGCGAGATATGGGAGTTTGAATCTAAAAAATAGTTGAGAAGACAACAAATTTTTCGCACTTCTGCTGCCCCAAACGCTTAACCAGAATGGCCTAGGGAAAAAATACACATACCCTTGTAATCGGGCGAGTTTCTACTTTCAGATGCAATAGGAATTTTTGGGTTAGGTCAATCCGTTCGCGAGATATGGTGGTTTGAAGCCAAGAAATGGTTGAGAAGGCAAAATATTTTTCGCAATTCTGCTGCTCCAAACGTTTAACCAGAATGGCACAGGGAAAAAATACACATACCGTTGTAATCGGGCGAGTTTCTACTTTCAGATGCAACAGGAATTTTTGGGTTATGTCAATCCGTTCGCGACATATGGGAGTTTGAAGCCAAGAAATGGTTGAGAAGGCAAAAAATTCTTCGCAATTCTTGTGCTCCAAACGCTTAACCAGAATAGGCTAGGGAAAAAATACACATACCGTTGTAATCGGGCGAGTTTCTACTTTCAGATGCAATAGGAATTTTTGGGTTAGGTCAATCCGTTCGCGAGATATGGGAGTCTGAAGCCAAGAAATGGTTGAGAAGGCAAAAAATTTTTCGCAATTCTGCTGCTCCAAACGCTTAACCAGAATGGCCTAGGGAAAAATACACATACCGTTGTAATCGGGCGAGTTTCTACTTTCAGATGCAATAGGAATTTTTGGGTTAGGTCAATCCGTTCGCGAGATATGGTGGTTTGAAGCCAAGAAATGGTTGAGAAGGCAAAAAATTTTTCGCAATTCTGCTGCTCCAAACGTTTAACCAGAATGGCCTAGGGAAAAAATACACATACCGTTGTAATCGGGCGAGTTTCTACTTTTAGACGCAACAGGAACTTTTGGGTTAGGTCAATCCGTTCGCGAGATATGGGAGTCTGAAGCCAAGAAATGGTTGAGAAGGCAAAAAATTTTTCGCAATTCTGCTGCTCCAAACGCTTAACCAGAATGGCCTAGGGAAAAAATACACATACCGTTGTAATCGGGCGAGTTTCTACTTTCAGATGCAATAGGAATTTTTGGGTTAGGTCAATCCGTTCGCGAGATATGGGAGTCTGAAGCCAAGAAATGGTTGAGAAGGCAAAAAATTTTTCGCAATTCTGCTGCTCCAAACGCTTAACCAGAATGGCCTAGGGAGAAAATACACATACCGTTGTAATCGGGCGAGTTTCTACTTTCAGATGCAACAGGAATTTTTGGCTTAGGTCAATCCGTTCGCGAGATATGGGAGTTTGAAGCTAAAAAATAGTTGAGAAGACAACAAATTTTTCGCACTTCTGCTGCCCCAAACGCTTAACCAGAATGGCCTAGGGAAAAAATACACATACCCTTGTAATCGGGCGAGTTTCTACTTTCAGATGCAATAGGAATTTTTGGGTTAGGTCAATCCGTTCGCGAGATATGGTGGTTTGAAGCCAAGAAATGGTTGAGAAGGCAAAATATTTTTCGCAATTCTGCTGCTCCAAACGTTTAACCAGAATGGCCCAGGGAAAAACCTCGCATACCGTTGTAATGGGGCGAGTTTCTACTTTCAGACGCAACAGGAATTTTTGGGTTAGGTCAATCCGTTCGCGAGATATGGGAGTTTGAAGCCAAGAAATGGTTGAGGAGGCAAAAAATTTTTCGCAATTCTGCTGCTCCAAACGCTTAACCAGAATGGCCTAGGGAAAAATACACATACCGTTGTAATCGGGCGAGTTTCTACTTTCAGATGCAATAGGAATTTTTGGGTTAGGTCAATCCGTTCGCGAGATATGGTGGTGTGAATCCAAGAAATGGTTGAGAAGGCAAAATATTTTTCGCAATTCTGCTGCTCCAAACGTTTAACCAGAATGGCCCAGGGAAAAAATACACATACCGTTGTAATCGGGCGAGTTTCTACTTTCAGATGCAACAGGAATTTTTGGGTTAGGTCAATCCGTTCGCGAGATATGGGAGTTTGAAGCCAAGAAATGGTTGAGAAGGCAAAAAATTTTTCGCAATTCTGCTGCTCCTAACGCTTAACCAGAACGGCCTAGGGAATAAATTCACATACCGTTGTGATCGGGCGAGTTTCTACTTTCAGATGCAACAGGAATTTTTGGGATAGGTCAATCCGTTCGCGAGATATGGGAGTTTGAAGCTAAAAAATAGTTGAGAAGACAACAAATTTTTCGCACTTCTGCTGCTCCAAACGCTTAACCAGAATGGCCTAGGGAAAAAATACACATACCGTTGTAATCGGGCGAGTTTCTACTTTCAGATGCAATAGGAATTTTTGGGTTAGGTCAATCGGCTCGCGAGATATGGTGGTTTGAAGCCAAGAAATGGTTGAGAAGGCACAATATTTTTCGCAATTCTGCTGCTCCAAACGTTTAACCAGAATGGCCCAGGGAAAAAATACACATACCGTTGTAATCGGGCGAGTTTCTACTTTCAGATGCAACAGGAATTTTTGGGTTAGGTCAATCCGTTCGCGAGATATGGGAGTTTGAAGCCAAGAAATGGTTGAGAAGGCAAAAAATTTTTCGCAATTCTGCTGCTCCTAACGCTTAACCAGAATGGTCTAGGGAAAAAACACGCATACCGTTGTAATGGGGCGAGTTTCTACTTTCAGACGCAACAGGAATTTTTGGGTTAGGTCAATCCGTTCTCGAGATATGGGAGTTTGAAGCCAAGAAATGGTTGAGAAGGCAAAAAATTTTTCGCAATTCTGCTGCTCCAAACGCTTAACCAGAATGGCCTAGGGAAAAATACACATACCGTTGTAATCGGGCGAGTTTCTACTTTCAGGTGCAATAGGAATTTTTGGGTTAGGTCAATCCGTTCGCGAGATATGGTGGTTTGAAGCCAAGAAATGGTTGAGAAGGCAAAAAATTTTTCGCAATTCTGCTGCTCCAAACGTTTAACCAGAATGGCCTAGGGAAAAAATACACATACCGTTGTAATCGGGCGAGTTTCTACTTTTAGACGCAACAGGAACTTTTGGGTTAGGTCAATCCGTTCGCGAGATATGGGAGTCTGAAGCCAAGAAATGGTTGAGAAGGCAAAAAATTTTTCGCAATTCTGCTGCTCCAAACGCTTAACCAGAATGGCCTAGGGAAAAAATACACATACCGTTGTAATCGGGCGAGTTTCTACTTTCAGATGCAATGGGAATTTTTGGGTTAGGTCAATCCGTTCGCGAGATATGGGAGTCTGAAGCCAAGAAATGGTTGAGAAGGCAAAAAATTTTTCGCAATTCTGCTGCTCCAAACGCTTAACCAGAATGGCCTAGGGAGAAAATACACATACCGTTGTAATCGGGCGAGTTTCTACTTTCAGATGCAACAGGAATTTTTGGCTTAGGTCAATCCGTTCGCGAGATATGGGAGTTTGAAGCTAAAAAATAGTTGAGAAGACAACAAATTTTTCGCACTTCTGCTGCTCCAAACGCTTAACCAGAATGGCCTAGGGAAAAATACACATACCGTTGTAATCGGGCGAGTTTCTACTTTCAGATGCAGTAGGAATTTTTGGGTTAGGTCAATCCGTTCGCGAGATATTGTGGTTTGAATCCAAGAAATGGTTGAGAAGGCAAAATATTTTTCGCAATTCTGCTGCTCCAAACGTTTAACCAGAATGGCCCAGGGAAAAAATACACATACCGTTGTAATCGGGCGAGTTTCTACTTTCAGATGCAACAGGAATTTTTGGGTTAGGTCAATCCGTTCGCGAGATATGGGAGTTTGAAGCCAAGAAATGGTTGAGAAGGCAAAAAATTTTTCGCAATTCTGCTGCTCCTAACGCTTAACCAGAACGGCCTAGGGAATAAATTCACATACCGTTGTAATCGGGCGAGTTTCTACTTTCAGATGCAACAGGAATTTTTGGGATAGGTCAATCCGTTCGCGAGATATGGGAGTTTTAAGCTAAAAAATAGTAGAGAAGACAACAAATTTTTCGCACTTCTGCTGCTCCAAACGCTTAACCAGAATGGCCTAGGGAAAAAATACACATACCGTTGTAATCGGGCGAGTTTCTACTTTCAGATGCAATAGGAATTTTTGGGTTAGGTCAATCGGCTCGCGAGATATGGTGGTTTGAAGCCAAGAAATGGTTGAGAAGGCAAAATATTTTTCGCAATTCTGCTGCTCCAAACGTTTAACCAGAATGGCCCAGGGAAAAAATACACATACCGTTGTAATCGGGCGTGTTTCTACTTTTAGATGCAACAGGAACTTTTGGGTTAGGTCAATCCGTTCGCGAGATATGGGAGTCTGAAGCCAAGAAATGGTTGAGAAGGCAAAAAATTTTTCGCAATTCTGCTGCTCCAAACGCTTAACCAGAATGGCCTAGGGAAAAAATTCACATACCGTTGTAATCGGGCGAGTTTCTACTTTCAGATGCAACAGGAATTTTTGGCTTAGGTCAATCCGTTCGCGAGATATGGGAGTTTGAAGCTAAAAAATAGTTGAGAAGACAACAAATTTTTCGCACTTCTGCTGCTCCAAACGCTTAACCAGAATGGCCTAGGGAAAAAATACACATACCGTTGTAATCGGGCGAGTTTCTACTTTCAGATGCAATAGGAATTTTTGGGTTAGGTCAATCGGCTCGCGAGATATGGTGGTTTGAAGCCAAGAAATGGTTGAGAAGGCACAATATTTTTCGCAATTCTGCTGCTCCAAACGTTTAACCAGAATGGCCCAGGGAAAAAATACACATACCGTTGTAATCGGGCGAGTTTCTACTTTCAGATGCAACAGGAATTTTTGGGTTAGGTCAATCCGTTCGCGAGATATGGGAGTTTGAAGCCAAGAAATGGTTGAGAAGGCAAAAAATTTTTCGCAATTCTGCTGCTCCAAACGCTTAACCAGAATGGCCTAGGGAAAAATACACATACCGTTGTAATCGGGCGAGTTTCTACTTTCAGATGCAATAGGAATTTTTGGGTTAGGTCAATCCGTTCGCGAGATATGGTGGTTTGAAGCCAAGAAATGGTTGAGAAGGCAAAAAATTTTTCGCAATTCTGCTGCTCCAAACGTTTAACCAGAATGGCCTAGGGAAAAAATACACATACCGTTGTAATCGGGCGAGTTTCTACTTTTAGACGCAACAGGAACTTTTGGGTTAGGTCAATCCGTTCGCGAGATATGGGAGTCTGAAGCCAAGAAATGGTTGAGAAGGCAAAAAATTTTTCGCAATTCTGCTGCTCCAAACGCTTAACCAGAATAGGCTAGGGAAAAGATACACATACCGTTGTAATCGGGCGAGTTTCTACTTTCAGATGCAATAGGAATTTTTGGGTTAGGTCAATCCGTTCGCGAGATATTGTGGTTTGAATCCAAGAAATGGTTGAGAAGGCAAAATATTTTTCGCAATTCTGCTGCTCCTAACGCTTAACCAGAACGGCCTAGGGAATAAATTCACATACCGTTGTAATCGGGCGAGTTTCTACTTTCAGATGCAACAGGAATTTTTGGGATAGGTCAATCCGTTCGCGAGATATGGGAGTTTTAAGCTAAAAAATAGTAGAGAAGACAACAAATTTTTCGCACTTCTGCTGCTCCAAACGCTTAACCAGAATGGCCTAGGGAAAAAATACACATACCGTTGTAATCGGGCGAGTTTCTACTTTCAGATGCAATAGGAATTTTTGGGTTAGGTCAATCGGCTCGCGAGATATGGTGGTTTGAAGCCAAGAAATGGTTGAGAAGGCAAAATATTTTTCGCAATTCTGCTGCTCCAAACGTTTAACCAGAATGGCCCAGGGAAAAAATACACATACCGTTGTAATCGGGCGAGTTTCTACTTTTAGATGCAACAGGAACTTTTGGGTTAGGTCAATCCGTTCGCGAGATATGGGAGTCTGAAGCCAAGAAATGGTTGAGAAGGCAAAAAATTTTTCGCAATTCTGCTGCTCCAAACGCTTAACCAGAATGGCCTAGGGAAAAAATTCACATACCGTTGTAATCGGGCGAGTTTCTACTTTCAGATGCAACAGGAATTTTTGGCTTACGTCAATCCGTTCGCGAGATATGGGAGTTTGAATCTAAAAAATAGTTGAGAAGACAACAAATTTTTCGCACTTCTGCTGCCCCAAACGCTTAACCAGAATGGCCTAGGGAAAAAATACACATACCGTTGTAATCGGGCGAGATTCTACTTTCAGGTGCAATAGGAATTTTTGGGTTAGGTCAATCCGTTCGCGAGATATGGTGGTTTGAAGCCAAGAAATGGTTGAGAAGGCAAAATATTTTTCGCAATTCTGCTGCTCCAAACGTTTAACCAGAATGGCCCAGGGAAAAAATACACATACCGTTGTAATCGGGCGAGTTTCTACTTTCAGATGCAACAGGAATTTTTGGGTTATGTCAATCCGTTCGCGACATATGGGAGTTTGAAGCCAAGAAATGGTTGAGAAGGCAAAAAATTCTTCGCAATTCTTGTGCTCCAAACGCTTAACCAGAATAGGCTAGGGAAAAAATACACATACCGTTGTAATCGGGCGAGTTTCTACTTTCAGATGCAACAGGAATTTTTGGGTTAGGTCAATCCGTTCGCGAGATATGGGAGTTTGAAGCCAAGAAATGGTTGAGAAGGCAAAAAATTTTTCGCACTTCTGCTGCTCCAAACGCTTAACCAGAATGGCCTAGGGAAAAAATACACATACCGTTGTAATCGGGCGAGTTTCTACTTTCAGATGCAATAGGAATTTTTGGGTTAGGTCAATCCGTTCGCGAGATATGGTGGTTTGAAGCCAAGAAATGGTTGAGAAGGCAAAATATTTTTCGCAATTCTGCTGCTCCAAACGTTTAACCAGAATGGCCCAGGGAAAAAATACACATACCGTTGTAATCGGGCGAGTTTCTACTTTCAGATGCAACAGGAATTTTTGGGTTATGTCAATCCGTTCGCGACATATGGGAGTTTGAAGCCAAGAAATGGTTGAGAAGGCAAAAAATTCTTCGCAATTCTTGTGCTCCAAACGCTTAACCAGAATAGGCTAGGGAAAAAATACACATACCGTTGTAATCGGGCGAGTTTCTACTTTCAGATGCAATAGGAATTTTTGGGTTATGTCAATCCGTTCGCGAGATATGGGAGTCTGAAGCCAAGAAATGGTTGAGAAGGCAAAAAATTTTTCGCAATTCTGCTGCTCCAAACGCTTAACCAGAATAGCCTAGGGAAAAAATACACATACCGTTGTAATCGGGCGAGTTTCTACTTTCAGATGCAACAGGAATTTTTGGCTTAGGTCAATCCGTTCGCGAGATATGGGAGTTTGAAGCTAAAAAATAGTTGAGAAGACAACAAATTTTTCGCACTTCTGCTGCTCCAAACGCTTAACCAGAATGGCCTAGGGAAAAATACACATACCGTTGTAATCGGGCGAGTTTCTACTTTCAGATGCAATAGGAATTTTTGGGTTAGGTCAATCCGTTCGCGAGATATGGTGGTTTGAATCCAAGAAATGGTTGAGAAGGCAAAATATTTTTCGCAATTCTGCTGCTCCAAACGTTTAACCAGAATGGCCCAGGGAAAAAATACACATACCGTTGTAATCGGGCGAGTTTCTACTTTCAGATGCAACAGGAATTTTTGGGTTAGGTCAATCCGTTCGCGAGATATGGGAGTTTGAAGCCAAGAAATGGTTGAGAAGGCAAAAAATTTTTCGCAATTCTGCTGCTCCTAACGCTTAACCAGAACGGCCTAGGGAATAAATTCACATACCGTTGTAATCGGGCGAGTTTCTACTTTCAGATGCAACAGGAATTTTTGGGATAGGTCAATCCGTTCGCGAGATATGGGAGTTTGAAGCTAAAAAATAGTTGAGAAGACAACAAATTTTTCGCACTTCTGCTGCTCCAAACGCTTAACCAGAATGGCCTAGGGAAAAAATACACATACCGTTGTAATCGGGCGAGTTTCTACTTTCAGATGCAATAGGAATTTTTGGGTTAGGTCAATCCGTTCGCGAGATATGGTGGTTTGAAGCCAAGAAATGGTTGAGAAGGCAAAATATTTTTCGCAATTCTGCTGCTCCAAACGTTTAACCAGAATGGCCCAGGGAAAAAATACACATACCGTTGTAATCGGGCGAGTTTCTACTTTCAGATGCAACAGGAATTTTTGGGTTATGTCAATCCGTTCGCGACATATGGGAGTTTGAAGCCAAGAAATGGTTGAGAAGGCAAAAAATTCTTCGCAATTCTTGTGCTCCAAACGCTTAACCAGAATAGGCTAGGGAAAAAATACACATACCGTTGTAATCGGGCGAGTTTCTACTTTCAGATGCAATAGAAATTTTTGGGTTATGTCAATCCGTTCGCGAGATATGGGAGTCTGAAGCCAAGAAATGGTTGAGAAGGCAAAAAATTTTTCGCAATTCTGCTGCTCCAAACGCTTAACCAGAATGGCCTAGGGAAAAATACACATACCGTTGTAATCGGGCGAGTTTCTACTTTCAGATGCAATAGGAATTTTTGGGTTAGGTCAATCCGTTCGCGAGATATGGTGGTTTGAAGCCAAGAAATGGTTGAGAAGGCAAAATATTTTTCGCAATTCTGCTGCTCCAAACGTTTAACCAGAATGGCCCAGGGAAAAAATACACATACCGTTGTAATCGGGCGAGTTTCTACTTTCAGATGCAACAGGAATTTTTGGGTTAGGTCAATCCGTTCGCGAGATATGGGAGTTTGAAGCCAAGAAATGGTTGAGAAGGCAAAAAATTTTTCGCAATTCTGCTGCTCCTAACGCTTAACCAGAACGGCCTAGGGAATAAATTCACATACCGTTGTAATCGGGCGAGTTTCTACTTTCAGATGCAACAGGAATTTTTGGGATAGGTCAATCCGTTCGCGAGATATGGGAGTTTTAAGCTAAAAAATAGTAGAGAAGACAACAAATTTTTCGCACTTCTGCTGCTCCAAACGCTTAACCAGAATGGCCTAGGGAAAAAATACACATACCGTTGTAATCGGGCGAGTTTCTACTTTCAGATGCAATAGGAATTTTTGGGTTAGGTCAATCGGCTCGCGAGATATGGTGGTTTGAAGCCAAGAAATGGTTGAGAAGGCAAAATATTTTTCGCAATTCTGCTGCTCCAAACGTTTAACCAGAATGGCCCAGGGAAAAAATACACATACCGTTGTAATCGGGCGTGTTTCTACTTTTAGATGCAACAGGAACTTTTGGGTTAGGTCAATCCGTTCGCGAGATATGGGAGTCTGAAGCCAAGAAATGGTTGAGAAGGCAAAAAATTTTTCGCAATTCTGCTGCTCCAAACGCTTAACCAGAATGGCCTAGGGAAAAAATTCACATACCGTTGTAATCGGGCGAGTTTCTACTTTCAGATGCAACAGGAATTTTTGGCTTAGGTCAATCCGTTCGCGAGATATGGGAGTTTGAAGCTAAAAAATAGTTGAGAAGACAACAAATTTTTCGCACTTCTGCTGCTCCAAACGCTTAACCAGAATGGCCTAGGGAAAAAATACACATACCGTTGTAATCGGGCGAGTTTCTACTTTCAGATGCAATAGGAATTTTTGGGTTAGGTCAATCGGCTCGCGAGATATGGTGGTTTGAAGCCAAGAAATGGTTGAGAAGGCACAATATTTTTCGCAATTCTGCTGCTCCAAACGTTTAACCAGAATGGCCCAGGGAAAAAATACACATACCGTTGTAATCGGGCGAGTTTCTACTTTCAGATGCAACAGGAATTTTTGGGTTAGGTCAATCCGTTCGCGAGATATGGGAGTTTGAAGCCAAGAAATGGTTGAGAAGGCAAAAAATTTTTCGCAATTCTGCTGCTCCAAACGCTTAACCAGAATGGCCTAGGGAAAAATACACATACCGTTGTAATCGGGCGAGTTTCTACTTTCAGATGCAATAGGAATTTTTGGGTTAGGTCAATCCGTTCGCGAGATATGGTGGTTTGAAGCCAAGAAATGGTTGAGAAGGCAAAAAATTTTTCGCAATTCTGCTGCTCCAAACGTTTAACCAGAATGGCCTAGGGAAAAAATACACATACCGTTGTAATCGGGCGAGTTTCTACTTTTAGACGCAACAGGAACTTTTGGGTTAGGTCAATCCGTTCGCGAGATATGGGAGTCTGAAGCCAAGAAATGGTTGAGAAGGCAAAAAATTTTTCGCAATTCTGCTGCTCCAAACGCTTAACCAGAATAGGCTAGGGAAAAGATACACATACCGTTGTAATCGGGCGAGTTTCTACTTTCAGATGCAATAGGAATTTTTGGGTTAGGTCAATCCGTTCGCGAGATATTGTGGTTTGAATCCAAGAAATGGTTGAGAAGGCAAAATATTTTTCGCAATTCTGCTGCTCCTAACGCTTAACCAGAACGGCCTAGGGAATAAATTCACATACCGTTGTAATCGGGCGAGTTTCTACTTTCAGATGCAACAGGAATTTTTGGGATAGGTCAATCCGTTCGCGAGATATGGGAGTTTTAAGCTAAAAAATAGTAGAGAAGACAACAAATTTTTCGCACTTCTGCTGCTCCAAACGCTTAACCAGAATGGCCTAGGGAAAAAATACACATACCGTTGTAATCGGGCGAGTTTCTACTTTCAGATGCAATAGGAATTTTTGGGTTAGGTCAATCGGCTCGCGAGATATGGTGGTTTGAAGCCAAGAAATGGTTGAGAAGGCAAAATATTTTTCGCAATTCTGCTGCTCCAAACGTTTAACCAGAATGGCCCAGGGAAAAAATACACATACCGTTGTAATCGGGCGAGTTTCTACTTTTAGATGCAACAGGAACTTTTGGGTTAGGTCAATCCGTTCGCGAGATATGGGAGTCTGAAGCCAAGAAATGGTTGAGAAGGCAAAAAATTTTTCGCAATTCTGCTGCTCCAAACGCTTAACCAGAATGGCCTAGGGAAAAAATTCACATACCGTTGTAATCGGGCGAGTTTCTACTTTCAGATGCAACAGGAATTTTTGGCTTACGTCAATCCGTTCGCGAGATATGGGAGTTTGAATCTAAAAAATAGTTGAGAAGACAACAAATTTTTCGCACTTCTGCTGCCCCAAACGCTTAACCAGAATGGCCTAGGGAAAAAATACACATACCGTTGTAATCGGGCGAGATTCTACTTTCAGGTGCAATAGGAATTTTTGGGTTAGGTCAATCCGTTCGCGAGATATGGTGGTTTGAAGCCAAGAAATGGTTGAGAAGGCAAAATATTTTTCGCAATTCTGCTGCTCCAAACGTTTAACCAGAATGGCCCAGGGAAAAAATACACATACCGTTGTAATCGGGCGAGTTTCTACTTTCAGATGCAACAGGAATTTTTGGGTTATGTCAATCCGTTCGCGACATATGGGAGTTTGAAGCCAAGAAATGGTTGAGAAGGCAAAAAATTCTTCGCAATTCTTGTGCTCCAAACGCTTAACCAGAATAGGCTAGGGAAAAAATACACATACCGTTGTAATCGGGCGAGTTTCTACTTTCAGATGCAACAGGAATTTTTGGGTTAGGTCAATCCGTTCGCGAGATATGGGAGTTTGAAGCCAAGAAATGGTTGAGAAGGCAAAAAATTTTTCGCACTTCTGCTGCTCCAAACGCTTAACCAGAATGGCCTAGGGAAAAAATACACATACCGTTGTAATCGGGCGAGTTTCTACTTTCAGATGCAATAGGAATTTTTGGGTTAGGTCAATCCGTTCGCGAGATATGGTGGTTTGAAGCCAAGAAATGGTTGAGAAGGCAAAATATTTTTCGCAATTCTGCTGCTCCAAACGTTTAACCAGAATGGCCCAGGGAAAAAATACACATACCGTTGTAATCGGGCGAGTTTCTACTTTCAGATGCAACAGGAATTTTTGGGTTATGTCAATCCGTTCGCGACATATGGGAGTTTGAAGCCAAGAAATGGTTGAGAAGGCAAAAAATTCTTCGCAATTCTTGTGCTCCAAACGCTTAACCAGAATAGGCTAGGGAAAAAATACACATACCGTTGTAATCGGGCGAGTTTCTACTTTCAGATGCAATAGGAATTTTTGGGTTATGTCAATCCGTTCGCGAGATATGGGAGTCTGAAGCCAAGAAATGGTTGAGAAGGCAAAAAATTTTTCGCAATTCTGCTGCTCCAAACGCTTAACCAGAATAGCCTAGGGAAAAAATACACATACCGTTGTAATCGGGCGAGTTTCTACTTTCAGATGCAACAGGAATTTTTGGCTTAGGTCAATCCGTTCGCGAGATATGGGAGTTTGAAGCTAAAAAATAGTTGAGAAGACAACAAATTTTTCGCACTTCTGCTGCTCCAAACGCTTAACCAGAATGGCCTAGGGAAAAATACACATACCGTTGTAATCGGGCGAGTTTCTACTTTCAGATGCAATAGGAATTTTTGGGTTAGGTCAATCCGTTCGCGAGATATGGTGGTTTGAATCCAAGAAATGGTTGAGAAGGCAAAATATTTTTCGCAATTCTGCTGCTCCAAACGTTTAACCAGAATGGCCCAGGGAAAAAATACACATACCGTTGTAATCGGGCGAGTTTCTACTTTCAGATGCAACAGGAATTTTTGGGTTAGGTCAATCCGTTCGCGAGATATGGGAGTTTGAAGCCAAGAAATGGTTGAGAAGGCAAAAAATTTTTCGCAATTCTGCTGCTCCTAACGCTTAACCAGAACGGCCTAGGGAATAAATTCACATACCGTTGTAATCGGGCGAGTTTCTACTTTCAGATGCAACAGGAATTTTTGGGATAGGTCAATCCGTTCGCGAGATATGGGAGTTTGAAGCTAAAAAATAGTTGAGAAGACAACAAATTTTTCGCACTTCTGCTGCTCCAAACGCTTAACCAGAATGGCCTAGGGAAAAAATACACATACCGTTGTAATCGGGCGAGTTTCTACTTTCAGATGCAATAGGAATTTTTGGGTTAGGTCAATCCGTTCGCGAGATATGGTGGTTTGAAGCCAAGAAATGGTTGAGAAGGCAAAATATTTTTCGCAATTCTGCTGCTCCAAACGTTTAACCAGAATGGCCCAGGGAAAAAATACACATACCGTTGTAATCGGGCGAGTTTCTACTTTCAGATGCAACAGGAATTTTTGGGTTATGTCAATCCGTTCGCGACATATGGGAGTTTGAAGCCAAGAAATGGTTGAGAAGGCAAAAAATTCTTCGCAATTCTTGTGCTCCAAACGCTTAACCAGAATAGGCTAGGGAAAAAATACACATACCGTTGTAATCGGGCGAGTTTCTACTTTCAGATGCAATAGAAATTTTTGGGTTATGTCAATCCGTTCGCGAGATATGGGAGTCTGAAGCCAAGAAATGGTTGAGAAGGCAAAAAATTTTTCGCAATTCTGCTGCTCCAAACGCTTAACCAGAATGGCCTAGGGAAAAATACACATACCGTTGTAATCGGGCGAGTTTCTACTTTCAGATGCAATAGGAATTTTTGGGTTAGGTCAATCCGTTCGCGAGATATGGTGGTTTGAAGCCAAGAAATGGTTGAGAAGGCAAAAAATTTTTCGCAATTCTGCTGCTCCAAACGTTTAACCAGAATGGCCTAGGGAAAAAATACACATACCGTTGTAATCGGGCGAGTTTCTACTTTTAGACGCAACAGGATCTTTTGGGTTAGGTCAATCCGTTCGCGAGATATGGGAGTCTGAAGCCAAGAAATGGTTGAGAAGGCAAAAAATTTTTCGCAATTCTGCTGCCCCAAACGCTTAACCAGAATGGCCTAGGGAGAAAATACACATACCGTTGTAATCGGGCGAGTTTCTACTTTCAGATGCAACAGGAATTTTTGGGTTATGTCAATCCGTTCGCGAGATATGGGAGTCTGAAGCCAAGAAATGGTTGAGAAGGCAAAAAATTTTTCGCAATTCTGCTGCTCCAAACGCTTAACCAGAATGGCCTAGGGAAAAATACACATACCGTTGTAATCGGGCGAGTTTCTACTTTCAGATGCAATAGGAATTTTTGGGTTAGGTCAATCCGTTCGCGAGATATGGTGGTTTGAAGCCAAGAAATGGTTGAGAAGGCAAAAAATTTTTCGCAATTCTGCTGCTCCAAACGTTTAACCAGAATGGCCTAGGGAAAAAATACACATACCGTTGTAATCGGGCGAGTTTCTACTTTTAGACGCAACAGGATCTTTTGGGTTAGGTCAATCCGTTCGCGAGATATGGGAGTCTGAAGCCAAGAAATGGTTGAGAAGGCAAAAAATTTTTCGCAATTCTGCTGCCCCAAACGCTTAACCAGAATGGCCTAGGGAGAAAATACACATACCGTTGTAATCGGGCGAGTTTCTACTTTCAGATGCAACAGGAATTTTTGGCTTAGGTCAATCCGTTCGCGAGATATGGGAGTTTGAAGCTAAAAAATAGTTGAGAAGACAACAAATTTTTCGCACTTCTGCTGCTCCAAACGCTTAACCAGAATGGCCTAGGGAAAAATACACATACCGTTGTAATCGGGCGAGTTTCTACTTTCAGATGCAATAGGAATTTTTGGGTTAGGTCAATCCGTTCGCGAGATATGGTGGTTTGAATCCAAGAAATGGTTGAGAAGGCAAAATATTTTTCGCAATTCTGCTGCTCCAAACGTTTAACCAGAATGGCCCAGGGAAAAAATACACATACCGTTGTAATCGGGCGAGTTTCTACTTTCAGATGCAACAGGAATTTTTGGGTTAGGTCAATCCGTTCGCGAGATATGGGAGTTTGAAGCCAAGAAATGGTTGAGAAGGCAAAAAATTTTTCGCAATTCTGCTGCTCCTAACGCTTAACCAGAACGGCCTAGGGAATAAATTCACATACCGTTGTGATCGGGCGAGTTTCTACTTTCAGATGCAACAGGAATTTTTGGGATAGGTCAATCCGTTCGCGAGATATGGGAGTTTGAAGCTAAAAAATAGTTGAGAAGACAACAAATTTTTCGCACTTCTGCTGCTCCAAACGCTTAACCAGAATGGCCTAGGGAAAAAATACACATACCTTTGTAATCGGGCGAGTTTCTACTTTCAGATGCAATAGGAATTTTTGGGTTAGGTCAATCGGCTCGCGAGATATGGTGGTTTGAAGCCAAGAAATGGTTGAGAAGGCAAAATATTTTTCGCAATTCTGCTGCTCCAAACGTTTAACCAGAATGGCCCAGGGAAAAAATACACATACCGTTGTAATCGGGCGAGTTTCTACTTTCAGATGCAACAGGAATTTTTGGGTTAGGTCAATCCGTTCGCGAGATATGGGAGTTTGAAGCCAAGAAATGGTTGAGAAGGCAAAAAATTTTTCGCAATTCTGCTGCTCCTAACGCTTAACCAGAATGGTCTAGGGAAAAACCACGCATACCGTTGTAATGGGGCGAGTTTCTACTTTCAGACGCAACAGGAATTTTTGGGTTAGGTCAATCCGTTCGCGAGATATGGGAGTTTGAAGCCAAGAAATGGTTGAGAAGGCAAAAAATTTTTCGCAATTCTGCTGCTCCAAACGCTTAACCAGAATGGCCTAGGGAAAAATACACATACCGTTGTAATCGGGCGAGTTTCTACTTTCAGATGCAATAGGAATTTTTGGGTTAGGTCAATCCGTTCGCGAGATATGGTGGTTTGAAGCCAAGAAATGGTTGAGAAGGCAAAAAATTTTTCGCAATTCTGCTGCTCCAAACGTTTAACCAGAATGGCCTAAGGAAAAAATACACATACCGTTGTAATCGGACGAGTTTCTACTTTTAGACGCAACAGGAACTTTTGGGTTAGGTCAATCCGTTCGCGAGATATGGGAGTCTGAAGCCAAGAAATGGTTGAGAAGGCAAAAAATTTTTCGCAATTCTGCTGCTCCAAACGCTTAACCAGAATGGCCTAGGGAAAAAATACACATACCGTTGTAATCGGGCGAGTTTCTACTTTCAGATGCAATAGGAATTTTTGGGTTAGTTCAATCCGTTCGCGAGATATGGGAGTCTGAAGCCAAGAAATGGTTGAGAAGGCAAAAAATTTTTCGCAATTCTGCTGCTCCAAACGCTTAACCAGAATGGCCTAGGGAGAAAATACACATACCGTTGTAATCGGGCGAGTTTCTACTTTCAGATGCAACAGGAATTTTTGGCTTAGGTCAATCCGTTCGCGAGATATGGGAGTTTGAAGCTAAAAAATAGTTGAGAAGACAACAAATTTTTCGCACTTCTGCTGCTCCAAACGCTTAACCAGAATGGCCTAGGGAAAAATACACATACCGTTGTAATCGGGCGAGTTTCTACTTTTAGATGCAATAGGAATTTTTGGGTTAGGTCAATCCGTTCGCGAGATATGGTGGTTTGAATCCAAGAAATGGTTGAGAAGGCAAAATATGTTTCGCAATTCTGCTGCTCCAAACGTTTAACCAGAATGGCCCAGGGAAAAAATACACATACCGTTGTAATCGGGCGAGATTCTACTTTCAGATGCAATAGGAATTTTTGGGTTAGGTCAATCCGTTCGCGAGATATGGTGGTTTGAAGCCAAGAAATGGTTGAGAAGGCAAAAAATTTTTCGCAATTCTGCTGCTCCAAACGTTTAACCAGAATGGCCTAGGGAAAAAATACACATACCGTTGTAATCGGGCGAGTTTCTACTTTCAGATGCAACAGGAATTTTTGGCTTAGGTCAATCCGTTCGCGAGATATGGGAGTTTGAAGCTAAAAAATAGTTGAGAAGACAACAAATTTTTCGCACTTCTGCTGCTCCAAACGCTTAACCAGAATAGGCTAGGGAAAAAATACACATACCGTTGTAATCGGGCGAGTTTCTACTTTCAGATGCAATAGAAATTTTTGGGTTATGTCAATCCGTTCGCGAGATATGGGAGTCTGAAGCCAAGAAATGGTTGAGAAGGCAAAAAATTTTTCGCAATTCTGCTGCTCCAAACGCTTAACCAGAATGGCCTAGGGAAAAATACACATACCGTTGTAATCGGGCGAGTTTCTACTTTCAGATGCAATAGGAATTTTTGGGTTAGGTCAATCCGTTCGCGAGATATGGTGGTTTGAAGCCAAGAAATGGTTGAGAAGGCAAAAAATTTTTCGCAATTCTGCTGCTCCAAACGTTTAACCAGAATGGCCTAGGGAAAAAATACACATACCGTTGTAATCGGGCGAGTTTCTACTTTTAGACGCAACAGGATCTTTTGGGTTAGGTCAATCCGTTCGCGAGATATGGGAGTCTGAAGCCAAGAAATGGTTGAGAAGGCAAAAAATTTTTCGCAATTCTGCTGCCCCAAACGCTTAACCAGAATGGCCTAGGGAGAAAATACACATACCGTTGTAATCGGGCGAGTTTCTACTTTCAGATGCAACAGGAATTTTTGGGTTATGTCAATCCGTTCGCGAGATATGGGAGTCTGAAGCCAAGAAATGGTTGAGAAGGCAAAAAATTTTTCGCAATTCTGCTGCTCCAAACGCTTAACCAGAATGGCCTAGGGAAAAATACACATACCGTTGTAATCGGGCGAGTTTCTACTTTCAGATGCAATAGGAATTTTTGGGTTAGGTCAATCCGTTCGCGAGATATGGTGGTTTGAAGCCAAGAAATGGTTGAGAAGGCAAAAAATTTTTCGCAATTCTGCTGCTCCAAACGTTTAACCAGAATGGCCTAGGGAAAAAATACACATACCGTTGTAATCGGGCGAGTTTCTACTTTTAGACGCAACAGGATCTTTTGGGTTAGGTCAATCCGTTCGCGAGATATGGGAGTCTGAAGCCAAGAAATGGTTGAGAAGGCAAAAAATTTTTCGCAATTCTGCTGCCCCAAACGCTTAACCAGAATGGCCTAGGGAGAAAATACACATACCGTTGTAATCGGGCGAGTTTCTACTTTCAGATGCAACAGGAATTTTTGGCTTAGGTCAATCCGTTCGCGAGATATGGGAGTTTGAAGCTAAAAAATAGTTGAGAAGACAACAAATTTTTCGCACTTCTGCTGCTCCAAACGCTTAACCAGAATGGCCTAGGGAAAAATACACATACCGTTGTAATCGGGCGAGTTTCTACTTTCAGATGCAATAGGAATTTTTGGGTTAGGTCAATCCGTTCGCGAGATATGGTGGTTTGAATCCAAGAAATGGTTGAGAAGGCAAAATATTTTTCGCAATTCTGCTGCTCCAAACGTTTAACCAGAATGGCCCAGGGAAAAAATACACATACCGTTGTAATCGGGCGAGTTTCTACTTTCAGATGCAACAGGAATTTTTGGGTTAGGTCAATCCGTTCGCGAGATATGGGAGTTTGAAGCCAAGAAATGGTTGAGAAGGCAAAAAATTTTTCGCAATTCTGCTGCTCCTAACGCTTAACCAGAACGGCCTAGGGAATAAATTCACATACCGTTGTGATCGGGCGAGTTTCTACTTTCAGATGCAACAGGAATTTTTGGGATAGGTCAATCCGTTCGCGAGATATGGGAGTTTGAAGCTAAAAAATAGTTGAGAAGACAACAAATTTTTCGCACTTCTGCTGCTCCAAACGCTTAACCAGAATGGCCTAGGGAAAAAATACACATACCTTTGTAATCGGGCGAGTTTCTACTTTCAGATGCAATAGGAATTTTTGGGTTAGGTCAATCGGCTCGCGAGATATGGTGGTTTGAAGCCAAGAAATGGTTGAGAAGGCAAAATATTTTTCGCAATTCTGCTGCTCCAAACGTTTAACCAGAATGGCCCAGGGAGAAAATACACATACCGTTGTAATCGGGCGAGTTTCTACTTTCAGATGCAACAGGAATTTTTGGGTTAGGTCAATCCGTTCGCGAGATATGGGAGTTTGAAGCCAAGAAATGGTTGAGAAGGCAAAAAATTTTTCGCAATTCTGCTGCTCCTAACGCTTAACCAGAATGGTCTAGGGAAAAACCACGCATACCGTTGTAATGGGGCGAGTTTCTACTTTCAGACGCAACAGGAATTTTTGGGTTAGGTCAATCCGTTCGCGAGATATGGGAGTTTGAAGCCAAGAAATGGTTGAGAAGGCAAAAAATTTTTCGCAATTCTGCTGCTCCAAACGCTTAACCAGAATGGCCTAGGGAAAAATACACATACCGTTGTAATCGGGCGAGTTTCTACTTTCAGATGCAATAGGAATTTTTGGGTTAGGTCAATCCGTTCGCGAGATATGGTGGTTTGAAGCCAAGAAATGGTTGAGAAGGCAAAAAATTTTTCGCAATTCTGCTGCTCCAAACGTTTAACCAGAATGGCCTAAGGAAAAAATACACATACCGTTGTAATCGGACGAGTTTCTACTTTTAGACGCAACAGGAACTTTTGGGTTAGGTCAATCCGTTCGCGAGATATGGGAGTCTGAAGCCAAGAAATGGTTGAGAAGGCAAAAAATTTTTCGCAATTCTGCTGCTCCAAACGCTTAACCAGAATGGCCTAGGGAAAAAATACACATACCGTTGTAATCGGGCGAGTTTCTACTTTCAGATGCAATAGGAATTTTTGGGTTAGTTCAATCCGTTCGCGAGATATGGGAGTCTGAAGCCAAGAAATGGTTGAGAAGGCAAAAAATTTTTCGCAATTCTGCTGCTCCAAACGCTTAACCAGAATGGCCTAGGGAGAAAATACACATACCGTTGTAATCGGGCGAGTTTCTACTTTCAGATGCAACAGGAATTTTTGGCTTAGGTCAATCCGTTCGCGAGATATGGGAGTTTGAAGCTAAAAAATAGTTGAGAAGACAACAAATTTTTCGCACTTCTGCTGCTCCAAACGCTTAACCAGAATGGCCTAGGGAAAAATACACATACCGTTGTAATCGGGCGAGTTTCTACTTTTAGATGCAATAGGAATTTTTGGGTTAGGTCAATCCGTTCGCGAGATATGGTGGTTTGAATCCAAGAAATGGTTGAGAAGGCAAAATATGTTTCGCAATTCTGCTGCTCCAAACGTTTAACCAGAATGGCCCAGGGAAAAAATACACATACCGTTGTAATCGGGCGAGTTTCTACTTTCAGATGCAACAGGAATTTTTGGGTTAGGTCAATCCGTTCGCGAGATATGGGAGTTTGAAGCCAAGAAATGGTTGAGAAGGCAAAAAATTTTTCGCAATTCTGCTGCTCCTAACGCTTAACCAGAACGGCCTAGGGAATAAATTCACATACCGTTGTAATCGGGCGAGTTTCTACTTTCAGATGCAACAGGAATTTTTGGGATAGGTCAATCCGTTCGCGAGATATGGGAGTTTTAAGCTAAAAAATAGTTGAGAAGACAACAAATTTTTCGCACTTCTGCTGCTCCAAACGCTTAACCAGAATGGCCTAGGGAAAAAATACACATACCGTTGTAATCGGGCGAGTTTCTACTTTCAGATGCAATAGGAATTTTTGGGTTAGGTCAATCGGCTCGCGAGATATGGTGGTTTGAAGCCAAGAAATGGTTGAGAAGGCAAAATATTTTTCGCAATTCTGCTGCTCCAAACGTTTAACCAGAATGGCCCAGGGAAAAAATACACATACCGTTGTAATCGGGCGAGTTTCTACTTTTAGATGCAACAGGAACTTTTGGGTTAGGTCAATCCGTTCGCGAGATATGGGAGTCTGAAGCCAAGAAATGGTTGAGAAGGCAAAAAATTTTTCGCAATTCTGCTGCTCCAAACGCTTAACCAGAATGGCCTAGGGAAAAAATTCACATACCGTTGTAATCGGGCGAGTTTCTACTTTCAGATGCAACAGGAATTTTTGGCTTAGGTCAATCCGTTCGCGAGATATGGGAGTTTGAATCTAAAAAATAGTTGAGAAGACAACAAATTTTTCGCACTTCTGCTGCCCCAAACGCTTAACCAGAATGGCCTAGGGAAAAAATACACATACCGTTGTAATCGGGCGAGATTCTACTTTCAGATGCAATAGGAATTTTTGGGTTGGGTCAATCCGTTCGCGAGATATGGTGGTTTGAAACCAAGAAATGGTTGAGAAGGCAAAATATTTTTCGCAATTCTGCTGCTCCAAACGTTTAACCAGAATGGCCCAGGGAAAAAATACACATACCGTTGTAATCGGGCGAGTTTCTACTTTCAGATGCAACAGGAATTTTTGGGTTATGTCAATCCGTTCGCGACATATGGGAGTTTGAAGCCAAGAAATGGTTGAGAAGGCAAAAAATTCTTCGCAATTCTTGTGCTCCAAACGCTTAACCAGAATAGGCTAGGGAAAAAATACACATACCGTTGTAATCGGGCGAGTTTCTACTTTCAGATGCAATAGGAATTTTTGGGTTAGGTCAATCCGTTCGCGAGATATGGGAGTCTGAAGCCAAGAAATGGTTGAGAAGGCAAAAAATTTTTCGCAATTCTGCTGCTCCAAACGCTTAACCAGAATGGCCTAGGGAAAAAATACACATACCGTTGTAATCGGGCGAGTTTCTACTTTCAGATGCAATAGGAATTTTTGGGTTAGGTCAATCCGTTCGCGAGATATGGGAGTTTGAAGCCAAGAAATGGTTGAGAAGGCAAAAAATTTTTCGCAATTCTGCTGCTCCAAACGCTTAACCAGAATGGCCTAGGGAAAAATACACATACCGTTGTAATCGGGCGAGTTTCTACTTTCAGATGCAATAGGAATTTTTGGGTTAGGTCAATCGGCTCGCGAGATATGGTGGTTTGAAGCCAAGAAATGGTTGAGAAGGCAAAATATTTTTCGCAATTCTGCTGCTCCAAACATTTAACCAGAATGGCCCAGGGAAAAAATACACATACCGTTGTAATCGGGCGAGTTTCTACTTTTAGATGCAACAGGAACTTTTGGGTTAGGTCAATCCGTTCGCGAGATATGGGAGTCTGAAGCCAAGAAATGGTTGAGAAGGCAAAAAATTTTTCGCAATTCTGCTGCTCCAAACGCTTAACCAGAATGGCCTAGGGAAAAAATTCACATACCGTTGTAATCGGGCGAGTTTCTACTTTCAGATGCAACAGGAATTTTTGGCTTAGGTCAATCCGTTCGCGAGATATGGGAGTTTGAATCTAAAAAATAGTTGAGAAGACAACAAATTTTTCGCACTTCTGCTGCCCCAAACGCTTAACCAGAATGGCCTAGGGAAAAAATACACATACCGTTGTAATCGGGCGAGATTCTACTTTCAGATGCAATAGGAATTTTTGGGTTGGGTCAATCCGTTCGCGAGATATGGTGGTTTGAAACCAAGAAATGGTTGAGAAGGCAAAATATTTTTCGCAATTCTGCTGCTCCAAACGTTTAACCAGAATGGCCCAGGGAAAAAATACACATACCGTTGTAATCGGGCGAGTTTCTACTTTCAGATGCAACAGGAATTTTTGGGTTATGTCAATCCGTTCGCGACATATGGGAGTTTGAAGCCAAGAAATGGTTGAGAAGGCAAAAAATTCTTCGCAATTCTTGTGCTCCAAACGCTTAACCAGAATAGGCTAGGGAAAAAATACACATACCGTTGTAATCGGGCGAGTTTCTACTTTCAGATGCAATAGGAATTTTTGGGTTAGGTCAATCCGTTCGCGAGATATGGGAGTCTGAAGCCAAGAAATGGTTGAGAAGGCAAAAAATTTTTCGCAATTCTGCTGCTCCAAACGCTTAACCAGAATGGCCTAGGGAAAAAATACACATACCGTTGTAATCGGGCGAGTTTCTACTTTCAGATGCAATAGGAATTTTTGGGTTAGGTCAATCCGTTCGCGAGATATGGGAGTTTGAAGCCAAGAAATGGTTGAGAAGGCAAAAAATTTTTCGCAATTCTGCTGCTCCAAACGCTTAACCAGAATGGCCTAGGGAAAAATACACATACCGTTGTAATCGGGCGAGTTTCTACTTTCAGATGCAATAGGAATTTTTGGGTTAGGTCAATCGGCTCGCGAGATATGGTGGTTTGAAGCCAAGAAATGGTTGAGAAGGCAAAATATTTTTCGCAATTCTGCTGCTCCAAACATTTAACCAGAATGGCCCAGGGAAAAAATACACATACCGTTGTAATCGGGCGAGTTTCTACTTTTAGATGCAACAGGAACTTTTGGGTTAGGTCAATCCGTTCGCGAGATATGGGAGTCTGAAGCCAAGAAATGGTTGAGAAGGCAAAAAATTTTTCGCAATTCTGCTGCTCCAAACGCTTAACCAGAATGGCCTAGGGAAAAAATTCACATACCGTTGTAATCGGGCGAGTTTCTACTTTCAGATGCAACAGGAATTTTTGGCTTAGGTCAATCCGTTCGCGAGATATGGGAGTTTGAATCTAAAAAATAGTTGAGAAGACAACAAATTTTTCGCACTTCTGCTGCCCCAAACGCTTAACCAGAATGGCCTAGGGAAAAAATACACATACCGTTGTAATCGGGCGAGATTCTACTTTCAGATGCAATAGGAATTTTTGGGTTAGGTCAATCCGTTCGCGAGATATGGTGGTTTGAAGCCAAGAAATGGTTGAGAAGGCAAAATATTTTTCGCAATTCTGCTGCTCCAAACGTTTAACCAGAATGGCCCAGGGAAAAAATACACATACCGTTGTAATCGGGCGAGTTTCTACTTTCAGATGCAACAGGAATTTTTGGGTTATGTCAATCCGTTCGCGACATATGGGAGTTTGAAGCCAAGAAATGGTTGAGAAGGCAAAAAATTCTTCGCAATTCTTGTGCTCCAAACGCTTAACCAGAATAGGCTAGGGAAAAAATACACATACCGTTGTAATCGGGCGAGTTTCTACTTTCAGATGCAATAGGAATTTTTGGGTTAGGTCAATCCGTTCGCGAGATATGGGAGTTTGAAGCCAAGAAATGGTTGAGAAGGCAAAAAATTTTTCGCAATTCTGCTGCTCCAAACGCTTAACCAGAATGGCCTAGGGAAAAATACACATACCGTTGTAATCGGGCGAGTTTCTACTTTCAGATGCAATAGGAATTTTTGGGTTAGGTCAATCGGCTCGCGAGATATGGTGGTTTGAAGCCAAGAAATGGTTGAGAAGGCAAAATATTTTTCGCAATTCTGCTGCTCCAAACGTTTAACCAGAATGGCCCAGGGAAAAAATACACATACCGTTGTAATCGGGCGAGATTCTACTTTCAGATGCAACAGGAATTTTTGGGTTAGGTCAATCCGTTCGCGAGATATGGGAGTTTGAAGCCAAGAAATGGTTGAGAAGGCAAAAAATTTTTCGCAATTCTGCTGCTCCTAACGCTTAACCAGAACGGCCTAGGGAATAAATTCACATACCGTTGTGATCGGGCGAGTTTCTACTTTCAGATGCAACAGGAATTTTTGGGATAGGTCAATCCGTTCGCGAGATATGGGAGTTTGAAGCTAAAAAATAGTTGAGAAGACAACAAATTTTTCGCACTTCTGCTGCTCCAAACGCTTAACCAGAATGGCCTAGGGAAAAAATACACATACCTTTGTAATCGGGCGAGTTTCTACTTTCAGATGCAATAGGAATTTTTGGGTTAGGTCAATCGGCTCGCGAGATATGGTGGTTTGAAGCCAAGAAATGGTTGAGAAGGCAAAATATTTTTCGCAATTCTGCTGCTCCAAACGTTTAACCAGAATGGCCCAGGGAAAAAATACACATACCGTTGTAATCGGGCGAGTTTCTACTTTCAGATGCAACAGGAATTTTTGGGTTAGGTCAATCCGTTCGCGAGATATGGGAGTTTGAAGCCAAGAAATGGTTGAGAAGGCAAAAAATTTTTCGCAATTCTGCTGCTCCTAACGCTTAACCAGAATGGTCTAGGGAAAAACCACGCATACCGTTGTAATGGGGCGAGTTTCTACTTTCAGACGCAACAGGAATTTTTGGGTTAGGTCAATCCGTTCGCGAGATATGGGAGTTTGAAGCCAAGAAATGGTTGAGAAGGCAAAAAATTTTTCGCAATTCTGCTGCTCCAAACGCTTAACCAGAATGGCCTAGGGAAAAATACACATACCGTTGTAATCGGGCGAGTTTCTACTTTCAGATGCAATAGGAATTTTTGGGTTAGGTCAATCCGTTCGCGAGATATGGTGGTTTGAAGCCAAGAAATGGTTGAGAAGGCAAAAAATTTTTCGCAATTCTGCTGCTCCAAACGTTTAACCAGAATGGCCTAGGGAAAAAATACACATACCGTTGTAATCGGGCGAGTTTCTACTTTTAGACGCAACAGGAACTTTTGGGTTAGGTCAATCCGTTCGCGAGATATGGGAGTCTGAAGCCAAGAAATGGTTGAGAAGGCAAAAAATTTTTCGCAATTCTGCTGCTCCAAACGCTTAACCAGAATGGCCTAGGGAGAAAATACACATACCGTTGTAATCGGGCGAGTTTCTACTTTCAGATGCAACAGGAATTTTTGGCTTAGGTCAATCCGTTCGCGAGATATGGGAGTTTGAAGCTAAAAAATAGTTGAGAAGACAACAAATTTTTCGCACTTCTGCTGCTCCAAACGCTTAACCAGAATGGCCTAGGGAAAAATACACATACCGTTGTAATCGGGCGAGTTTCTACTTTTAGATGCAATAGGAATTTTTGGGTTAGGTCAATCGGCTCGCGAGATATGGTGGTTTGAAGCCAAGAAATGGTTGAGAAGGCAAAATATTTTTCGCAATTCTGCTGCTCCAAACGTTTAACCAGAATGGCCCAGGGAAAAAATACACATACCGTTGTAATCGGGCGAGTTTCTACTTTTAGATGCAACAGGAACTTTTGGGTTAGGTCAATCCGTTCGCGAGATATGGGAGTCTGAAGCCAAGAAATGGTTGAGAAGGCAAAAAATTTTTCGCAATTCTGCTGCTCCAAACGCTTAACCAGAATGGCCTAGGGAAAAAATTCACATACCGTTGTAATCGGGCGAGTTTCTACTTTCAGATGCAACAGGAATTTTTGGCTTAGGTCAATCCGTTCGCGAGATATGGGAGTTTGAATCTAAAAAATAGTTGAGAAGACAACAAATTTTTCGCACTTCTGCTGCCCCAAACGCTTAACCAGAATGGCCTAGGGAAAAAATACACATACCGTTGTAATCGGGCGAGATTCTACTTTCAGATGCAATAGGAATTTTTGGGTTGGGTCAATCCGTTCGCGAGATATGGTGGTTTGAAACCAAGAAATGGTTGAGAAGGCAAAATATTTTTCGCAATTCTGCTGCTCCAAACGTTTAACCAGAATGGCCCAGGGAAAAAATACACATACCGTTGTAATCGGGCGAGTTTCTACTTTCAGATGCAACAGGAATTTTTGGGTTATGTCAATCCGTTCGCGACATATGGGAGTTTGAAGCCAAGAAATGGTTGAGAAGGCAAAAAATTCTTCGCAATTCTTGTGCTCCAAACGCTTAACCAGAATAGGCTAGGGAAAAAATACACATACCGTTGTAATCGGGCGAGTTTCTACTTTCAGATGCAATAGGAATTTTTGGGTTAGGTCAATCCGTTCGCGAGATATGGGAGTCTGAAGCCAAGAAATGGTTGAGAAGGCAAAAAATTTTTCGCAATTCTGCTGCTCCAAACGCTTAACCAGAATGGCCTAGGGAAAAAATACACATACCGTTGTAATCGGGCGAGTTTCTACTTTCAGATGCAATAGGAATTTTTGGGTTAGGTCAATCGGCTCGCGAGATATGGTGGTTTGAAGCCAAGAAATGGTTGAGAAGGCAAAATATTTTTCGCAATTCTGCTGCTCCAAACGTTTAACCAGAATGGCCCAGGGAAAAAATACACATACCGTTGTAATCGGGCGAGTTTCTACTTTTAGATGCAACAGGAACTTTTGGGTTAGGTCAATCCGTTCGCGAGATATGGGAGTCTGAAGCCAAGAAATGGTTGAGAAGGCAAAAAATTTTTCGCAATTCTGCTGCTCCAAACGCTTAACCAGAATGGCCTAGGGAAAAAATTCACATACCGTTGTAATCGGGCGAGTTTCTACTTTCAGATGCAACAGGAATTTTTGGCTTAGGTCAATCCGTTCGCGAGATATGGGAGTTTGAATCTAAAAAATAGTTGAGAAGACAACAAATTTTTCGCACTTCTGCTGCCCCAAACGCTTAACCAGAATGGCCTAGGGAAAAAATACACATACCGTTGTAATCGGGCGAGATTCTACTTTCAGATGCAATAGGAATTTTTGGGTTAGGTCAATCCGTTCGCGAGATATGGTGGTTTGAAGCCAAGAAATGGTTGAGAAGGCAAAATATTTTTCGCAATTCTGCTGCTCCAAACGTTTAACCAGAATGGCCCAGGGAAAAAATACACATACCGTTGTAATCGGGCGAGTTTCTACTTTCAGATGCAACAGGAATTTTTGGGTTATGTCAATCCGTTCGCGACATATGGGAGTTTGAAGCCAAGAAATGGTTGAGAAGTCAAAAAATTCTTCGCAATTCTTGTGCTCCAAACGCTTAACCAGAATAGGCTAGGGAAAAAATACACATACCGTTGTAATCGGGCGAGTTTCTACTTTCAGATGCAATAGGAATTTTTGGGTTAGGTCAATCCGTTCGCGAGATATGGGAGTCTGAAGCCAAGAAATGGTTGAGAAGGCAAAAAATTTTTCGCAATTCTGCTGCTCCAAACGCTTAACCAGAATGGCCTAGGGAAAAAATACACATACCGTTGTAATCGGGCGAGTTTCTACTTTCAGATGCAATAGGAATTTTTGGGTTAGGTCAATCCGTTCGCGAGATATGGGAGTTTGAAGCCAAGAAATGGTTGAGAAGGCAAAAAATTTTTCGCAATTCTGCTGCTCCAAACGCTTAACCAGAATGGCCTAGGGAAAAAATACACATACCGTTGTAATCGGGCGAGTTTCTACTTTCAGATGCAATAGGAATTTTTGGGTTAGTTCAATCCGTTCGCGAGATATGGGAGTTTGAAGCCAAGAAATGGTTGAGAAGGCAAAAAATTTTTCGCAATTCTGCTGCTCCAAACGCTTAACCAGAATGGCGTAGGGAAAAATACACATACCGTTGTAATCGGGCGAGTTTCTACTTTCAGATGCAATAGGAATTTTTGGGTTATGTCAATCCGTTCGCGACATATGGGAGTTTGAAGCCAAGAAATGGTTGAGAAGGCAAAAAATTCTTCGCAATTCTTGTGCTCCAAACGCTTAACCAGAATAGGCTAGGGAAAAAATACACATACCGTTGTAATCGGGCGAGTTTCTACTTTCAGATGCAATAGGAATTTTTGGGTTAGGTCAATCCGTTCGCGAGATATGGGAGTCTGAAGCCAAGAAATGGTTGAGAAGGCAAAAAATTTTTCGCAATTCTGCTGCTCCAAACGTTTAACCAGAATGGCCCAGGGAAAAAATACACATACCGTTGTAATCGGGCGAGTTTCTACTTTCAGATGCAACAGGAATTTTTGGGTTATGTCAATCCGTTCGCGACATATGGGAGTTTGAAGCCAAGAAATGGTTGAGAAGTCAAAAAATTCTTCGCAATTCTTGTGCTCCAAACGCTTAACCAGAATAGGCTAGGGAAAAAATACACATACCGTTGTAATCGGGCGAGTTTCTACTTTCAGATGCAATAGGAATTTTTGGGTTAGGTCAATCCGTTCGCGAGATATGGGAGTCTGAAGCCAAGAAATGGTTGAGAAGGCAAAAAATTTTTCGCAATTCTGCTGCTCCAAACGCTTAACCAGAATGGCCTAGGGAAAAAATACACATACCGTTGTAATCGGGCGAGTTTCTACTTTCAGATGCAATAGGAATTTTTGGGTTAGGTCAATCCGTTCGCGAGATATGGGAGTTTGAAGCCAAGAAATGGTTGAGAAGGCAAAAAATTTTTCGCAATTCTGCTGCTCCAAACGCTTAACCAGAATGGCCTAGGGAAAAAATACACATACCGTTGTAATCGGGCGAGTTTCTACTTTCAGATGCAATAGGAATTTTTGGGTTAGTTCAATCCGTTCGCGAGATATGGGAGTTTGAAGCCAAGAAATGGTTGAGAAGGCAAAAAATTTTTCGCAATTCTGCTGCTCCAAACGCTTAACCAGAATGGCGTAGGGAAAAATACACATACCGTTGTAATCGGGCGAGTTTCTACTTTCAGATGCAATAGGAATTTTTGGGTTATGTCAATCCGTTCGCGACATATGGGAGTTTGAAGCCAAGAAATGGTTGAGAAGGCAAAAAATTCTTCGCAATTCTTGTGCTCCAAACGCTTAACCAGAATAGGCTAGGGAAAAAATACACATACCGTTGTAATCGGGCGAGTTTCTACTTTCAGATGCAATAGGAATTTTTGGGTTAGGTCAATCCGTTCGCGAGATATGGGAGTCTGAAGCCAAGAAATGGTTGAGAAGGCAAAAAATTTTTCGCAATTCTGCTGCTCCAAACGCTTAACCAGAATGGCCTAGGGAAAAAATACACATACCGTTGTAATCGGGCGAGTTTCTACTTTCAGATGCAATAGGAATTTTTGGGTTAGGTCAATCCGTTCGCGAGATATGGGAGTTTGAAGCCAAGAAATGGTTGAGAAGGCAAAAAATTTTTCGCAATTCTGCTGCTCCAAACGCTTAACCAGAATGGCCTAGGGAAAAATACACATACCGTTGTAATCGGGCGAGTTTCTACTTTCAGATGCAATAGGAATTTTTGGGTTAGGTCAATCGGCTCGCGAGATATGGTGGTTTGAAGCCAAGAAATGGTTGAGAAGGCAAAATATTTTTCGCAATTCTGCTGCTCCAAACATTTAACCAGAATGGCCCAGGGAAAAAATACACATACCGTTGTAATCGGGCGAGTTTCTACTTTTAGATGCAACAGGAACTTTTGGGTTAGGTCAATCCGTTCGCGAGATATGGGAGTCTGAAGCCAAGAAATGGTTGAGAAGGCAAAAAATTTTTCGCAATTCTGCTGCTCCAAACGCTTAACCAGAATGGCCTAGGGAAAAAATTCACATACCGTTGTAATCGGGCGAGTTTCTACTTTCAGATGCAACAGGAATTTTTGGCTTAGGTCAATCCGTTCGCGAGATATGGGAGTTTGAATCTAAAAAATAGTTGAGAAGACAACAAATTTTTCGCACTTCTGCTGCCCCAAACGCTTAACCAGAATGGCCTAGGGAAAAAATACACATACCGTTGTAATCGGGCGAGATTCTACTTTCAGATGCAATAGGAATTTTTGGGTTAGGTCAATCCGTTCGCGAGATATGGTGGTTTGAAGCCAAGAAATGGTTGAGAAGGCAAAATATTTTTCGCAATTCTGCTGCTCCAAACGTTTAACCAGAATGGCCCAGGGAAAAAATACACATACCGTTGTAATCGGGCGAGTTTCTACTTTCAGATGCAACAGGAATTTTTGGGTTATGTCAATCCGTTCGCGACATATGGGAGTTTGAAGCCAAGAAATGGTTGAGAAGGCAAAAAATTCTTCGCAATTCTTGTGCTCCAAACGCTTAACCAGAATAGGCTAGGGAAAAAATACACATACCGTTGTAATCGGGCGAGTTTCTACTTTCAGATGCAATAGGAATTTTTGGGTTAGGTCAATCCGTTCGCGAGATATGGGAGTTTGAAGCCAAGAAATGGTTGAGAAGGCAAAAAATTTTTCGCAATTCTGCTGCTCCAAACGCTTAACCAGAATGGCCTAGGGAAAAATACACATACCGTTGTAATCGGGCGAGTTTCTACTTTCAGATGCAATAGGAATTTTTGGGTTAGGTCAATCGGCTCGCGAGATATGGTGGTTTGAAGCCAAGAAATGGTTGAGAAGGCAAAATATTTTTCGCAATTCTGCTGCTCCAAACGTTTAACCAGAATGGCCCAGGGAAAAAATACACATACCGTTGTAATCGGGCGAGATTCTACTTTCAGATGCAACAGGAATTTTTGGGTTAGGTCAATCCGTTCGCGAGATATGGGAGTTTGAAGCCAAGAAATGGTTGAGAAGGCAAAAAATTTTTCGCAATTCTGCTGCTCCTAACGCTTAACCAGAACGGCCTAGGGAATAAATTCACATACCGTTGTGATCGGGCGAGTTTCTACTTTCAGATGCAACAGGAATTTTTGGGATAGGTCAATCCGTTCGCGAGATATGGGAGTTTGAAGCTAAAAAATAGTTGAGAAGACAACAAATTTTTCGCACTTCTGCTGCTCCAAACGCTTAACCAGAATGGCCTAGGGAAAAAATACACATACCTTTGTAATCGGGCGAGTTTCTACTTTCAGATGCAATAGGAATTTTTGGGTTAGGTCAATCGGCTCGCGAGATATGGTGGTTTGAAGCCAAGAAATGGTTGAGAAGGCAAAATATTTTTCGCAATTCTGCTGCTCCAAACGTTTAACCAGAATGGCCCAGGGAAAAAATACACATACCGTTGTAATCGGGCGAGTTTCTACTTTCAGATGCAACAGGAATTTTTGGGTTAGGTCAATCCGTTCGCGAGATATGGGAGTTTGAAGCCAAGAAATGGTTGAGAAGGCAAAAAATTTTTCGCAATTCTGCTGCTCCTAACGCTTAACCAGAATGGTCTAGGGAAAAACCACGCATACCGTTGTAATGGGGCGAGTTTCTACTTTCAGACGCAACAGGAATTTTTGGGTTAGGTCAATCCGTTCGCGAGATATGGGAGTTTGAAGCCAAGAAATGGTTGAGAAGGCAAAAAATTTTTCGCAATTCTGCTGCTCCAAACGCTTAACCAGAATGGCCTAGGGAAAAATACACATACCGTTGTAATCGGGCGAGTTTCTACTTTCAGATGCAATAGGAATTTTTGGGTTAGGTCAATCCGTTCGCGAGATATGGTGGTTTGAAGCCAAGAAATGGTTGAGAAGGCAAAAAATTTTTCGCAATTCTGCTGCTCCAAACGTTTAACCAGAATGGCCTAGGGAAAAAATACACATACCGTTGTAATCGGGCGAGTTTCTACTTTTAGACGCAACAGGAACTTTTGGGTTAGGTCAATCCGTTCGCGAGATATGGGAGTCTGAAGCCAAGAAATGGTTGAGAAGGCAAAAAATTTTTCGCAATTCTGCTGCTCCAAACGCTTAACCAGAATGGCCTAGGGAGAAAATACACATACCGTTGTAATCGGGCGAGTTTCTACTTTCAGATGCAACAGGAATTTTTGGCTTAGGTCAATCCGTTCGCGAGATATGGGAGTTTGAAGCTAAAAAATAGTTGAGAAGACAACAAATTTTTCGCACTTCTGCTGCTCCAAACGCTTAACCAGAATGGCCTAGGGAAAAATACACATACCGTTGTAATCGGGCGAGTTTCTACTTTTAGATGCAATAGGAATTTTTGGGTTAGGTCAATCGGCTCGCGAGATATGGTGGTTTGAAGCCAAGAAATGGTTGAGAAGGCAAAATATTTTTCGCAATTCTGCTGCTCCAAACGTTTAACCAGAATGGCCCAGGGAAAAAATACACATACCGTTGTAATCGGGCGAGTTTCTACTTTTAGATGCAACAGGAACTTTTGGGTTAGGTCAATCCGTTCGCGAGATATGGGAGTCTGAAGCCAAGAAATGGTTGAGAAGGCAAAAAATTTTTCGCAATTCTGCTGCTCCAAACGCTTAACCAGAATGGCCTAGGGAAAAAATTCACATACCGTTGTAATCGGGCGAGTTTCTACTTTCAGATGCAACAGGAATTTTTGGCTTAGGTCAATCCGTTCGCGAGATATGGGAGTTTGAATCTAAAAAATAGTTGAGAAGACAACAAATTTTTCGCACTTCTGCTGCCCCAAACGCTTAACCAGAATGGCCTAGGGAAAAAATACACATACCGTTGTAATCGGGCGAGATTCTACTTTCAGATGCAATAGGAATTTTTGGGTTGGGTCAATCCGTTCGCGAGATATGGTGGTTTGAAACCAAGAAATGGTTGAGAAGGCAAAATATTTTTCGCAATTCTGCTGCTCCAAACGTTTAACCAGAATGGCCCAGGGAAAAAATACACATACCGTTGTAATCGGGCGAGTT
Source organism: Ptiloglossa arizonensis (assembly GCF_051014685.1). Lineage (NCBI taxonomy): Eukaryota > Metazoa > Arthropoda > Insecta > Hymenoptera > Colletidae > Ptiloglossa > Ptiloglossa arizonensis. The sequence goes on from NW_027478667.1 coordinate 602,477, forward strand.
TCTACTTTCAGATGCAACAGGAATTTTTGGGTTATGTCAATCCGTTCGCGACATATGGGAGTTTGAAGCCAAGAAATGGTTGAGAAGGCAAAAAATTCTTCGCAATTCTTGTGCTCCAAACGCTTAACCAGAATAGGCTAGGGAAAAAATACACATACCGTTGTAATCGGGCGAGTTTCTACTTTCAGATGCAATAGGAATTTTTGGGTTAGGTCAATCCGTTCGCGAGATATGGGAGTCTGAAGCCAAGAAATGGTTGAGAAGGCAAAAAATTTTTCGCAATTCTGCTGCTCCAAACGCTTAACCAGAATGGCCTAGGGAAAAAATACACATACCGTTGTAATCGGGCGAGTTTCTACTTTCAGATGCAATAGGAATTTTTGGGTTAGGTCAATCGGCTCGCGAGATATGGTGGTTTGAAGCCAAGAAATGGTTGAGAAGGCAAAATATTTTTCGCAATTCTGCTGCTCCAAACGTTTAACCAGAATGGCCCAGGGAAAAAATACACATACCGTTGTAATCGGGCGAGTTTCTACTTTTAGATGCAACAGGAACTTTTGGGTTAGGTCAATCCGTTCGCGAGATATGGGAGTCTGAAGCCAAGAAATGGTTGAGAAGGCAAAAAATTTTTCGCAATTCTGCTGCTCCAAACGCTTAACCAGAATGGCCTAGGGAAAAAATTCACATACCGTTGTAATCGGGCGAGTTTCTACTTTCAGATGCAACAGGAATTTTTGGCTTAGGTCAATCCGTTCGCGAGATATGGGAGTTTGAATCTAAAAAATAGTTGAGAAGACAACAAATTTTTCGCACTTCTGCTGCCCCAAACGCTTAACCAGAATGGCCTAGGGAAAAAATACACATACCGTTGTAATCGGGCGAGATTCTACTTTCAGATGCAATAGGAATTTTTGGGTTAGGTCAATCCGTTCGCGAGATATGGTGGTTTGAAGCCAAGAAATGGTTGAGAAGGCAAAATATTTTTCGCAATTCTGCTGCTCCAAACGTTTAACCAGAATGGCCCAGGGAAAAAATACACATACCGTTGTAATCGGGCGAGTTTCTACTTTCAGATGCAACAGGAATTTTTGGGTTATGTCAATCCGTTCGCGACATATGGGAGTTTGAAGCCAAGAAATGGTTGAGAAGTCAAAAAATTCTTCGCAATTCTTGTGCTCCAAACGCTTAACCAGAATAGGCTAGGGAAAAAATACACATACCGTTGTAATCGGGCGAGTTTCTACTTTCAGATGCAATAGGAATTTTTGGGTTAGGTCAATCCGTTCGCGAGATATGGGAGTCTGAAGCCAAGAAATGGTTGAGAAGGCAAAAAATTTTTCGCAATTCTGCTGCTCCAAACGCTTAACCAGAATGGCCTAGGGAAAAAATACACATACCGTTGTAATCGGGCGAGTTTCTACTTTCAGATGCAATAGGAATTTTTGGGTTAGGTCAATCCGTTCGCGAGATATGGGAGTTTGAAGCCAAGAAATGGTTGAGAAGGCAAAAAATTTTTCGCAATTCTGCTGCTCCAAACGCTTAACCAGAATGGCCTAGGGAAAAAATACACATACCGTTGTAATCGGGCGAGTTTCTACTTTCAGATGCAATAGGAATTTTTGGGTTAGTTCAATCCGTTCGCGAGATATGGGAGTTTGAAGCCAAGAAATGGTTGAGAAGGCAAAAAATTTTTCGCAATTCTGCTGCTCCAAACGCTTAACCAGAATGGCGTAGGGAAAAATACACATACCGTTGTAATCGGGCGAGTTTCTACTTTCAGATGCAATAGGAATTTTTGGGTTAGGTCAATCGGCTCGCGAGATATGGTGGTTTGAAGCCAAGAAATGGTTGAGAAGGCAAAATATTTTTCGCAATTCTGCTGCTCCAAACGTTTAACCAGAATTGCCCAGGGAAAAAATACACATACCGTTGTAATCGGGCGAGTTTCTACTTTTAGATGCAACAGGAACTTTTGGGTTAGGTCAATCCGTTCGCGAGATATGGGAGTCTGAAGCCAAGAAATGGTTGAGAAGGCAAAAAATTTTTCGCAATTCTGCTGCTCCAAACGCTTAACCAGAATGGCCTAGGGAAAAAATTCACATACCGTTGTAATCGGGCGAGTTTCTACTTTCAGATGCAACAGGAATTTTTGGCTTAGGTCAATCCGTTCGCGAGATATGGGAGTTTGAATCCAAAAAATAGTTGAGAAGACAACAAATTTTTCGCACTTCTGCTGCCCCAAACGCTTAACCAGAATGGCCTAGGGAAAAAATACACATACCGTTGTAATCGGGCGAGATTCTACTTTCAGATGCAATAGGAATTATTGGGTTAGGTCAATCCGTTCGCGAGATATGGTGGTTTGAAGCCAAGAAATGGTTGAGAAGGCAAAATATTTTTCGCAATTCTGCTGCTCCAAACGTTTAACCAGAATGGCCCAGGGAAAAAATACACATACCGTTGTAATCGGGCGAGTTTCTACTTTCAGATGCAACAGGAATTTTTGGGTTATGTCAATCCGTTCGCGACATATGGGAGTTTGAAGCCAAGAAATGGTTGAGAAGGCAAAAAATTCTTCGCAATTCTTGTGCTCCAAACGCTTAACCAGAATAGGCTAGGGAAAAAATACACATACCGTTGTAATCGGGCGAGTTTCTACTTTCAGATGCAATAGGAATTTTTGGGTTAGGTCAATCCGTTCGCGAGATATGGGAGTCTGAAGCCAAGAAACGGTTGAGAAGGCAAAAAATTTTTCGCAATTCTGCTGCTCCAAACGCTTAACCAGAATGGCCTAGGGAAAAAATACACATACCGTTGTAATCGGGCGAGTTTCTACTTTCAGATGCAATAGGAATTTTTGGGTTAGGTCAATCCGTTCGCGAGATATGGGAGTTTGAAGCCAAGAAATGGTTGAGAAGGCAAAAAATTTTTCGCAATTCTGCTGCTCCAAACGCTTAACCAGAATGGCCTAGGGAAAAATACACATACCGTTGTAATCGGGCGAGTTTCTACTTTCAGATGCAATAGGAATTTTTGGGTTAGGTCAATCCGTTCGCGAGATATGGTGGTTTGAAGCCAAGAAATGGTTGAGAAGGCAAAAAATTTTTCGCAATTCTGCTGCTCCAAACGTTTAACCAGAATGGCCTAGGGAAAAAATACACATACCGTTGTAATCGAGCGAGTTTGTACTTTTAGACGCAACAGGAACTTTTGGGTTAGGTCAATCCGTTCGCGAGATATGGGAGTCTGAAGCCAAGAAATGGTTGAGAAGGCAAAAAATGTTTCGCAATTCTGCTGCTCCAAACGCTTAACCAGAATGGCCTAGGGAGAAAATACACATACCGTTGTAATCGGGCGAGTTTCTACTTTCAGATGCAATAGGAATTTTTGGGTTAGGTCAATCCGTTCGCGAGATATGGGAGTCTGAAGCCAAGAAATGGTTGAGAAGGCAAAAAATTTTTCGCAATTCTGCTGCTCCAAGCGCTTAACTAGAATGGCCTAGGGAAAAAATACACGTACCGTTGTAATCGGGCGAGTTTCTACTTTCAGATGCAACTGGAATTTTTGGCTTAGGTCAATCCGTTCGCGAGATATGGGAGTTTGAAGCTAAAAAATAGTTGAGAAGACAACAAATTTTTCGCACTTCTGCTGCTCCAAACGCTTAACCAGAATGGCCTAGGGAAAAATACACATACCGTTGTAATCGGGCGAGTTTCTACTTTCAGATGCAATAGGAATTTTTGGGTTAGGTCAATCCGTTCGCGAGATATGGTGGTTCGAATCCAAGAAATGGTTGAGAAGGCTAAATATTTTTCGCAATTCTGCTGCTCCAAACGTTTAACCAGAATGGCCCAGGGAAAAAATACACATACCGTTGTAATCGGGCGAGTTTCTACTTTCAGATGCAACAGGAATTTTTGGGTTAGGTCAATCCGTTCGCGAGATATGGGAGTTTGAAGCCAAGAAATGGTTGAGAAGGCAAAAAATTTTTCGCAATTCTGCTGCTCCTAACGCTTAACCAGAACGGCCTAGGGAAAAAATACACATACCGTTGTAATCGGGCGAGTTTCTACTTTCAGATGCAATAGGAATTTTTGGGTTAGGTCAATCGGCTCGCGAGATATGGTGGTTTGAAGCCAAGAAATGGTTGAGAAGGCAAAATATTTTTCGCAATTCTGCTGCTCCAAACGTTTAACCAGAATGGCCCAGGGAAAAAATACACATACCGTTGTAATCGGGCGAGTTTCTACTTTCAGATGCAACAGGAATTTTTGGGTTAGGTCAATCCGTTCGCGAGATATGGGAGTTTGAAGCCAAGAAATGGTTGAGAAGGCAAAAAATTTTTCGCAATTCTGCTGCTCCTAACGCTTAACCAGAATGGTGTAGGGAAAAACCACGCATACCGTTGTAATGGGGCGAGTTTCTACTTTCAGACGCAACAGGAATTTTTGGGTTAGGTCAATCCGTTCGCGAGATATGGGAGTTTGAAGCCAAGAAATGGTTGAGAAGGCAAAAAATTTTTCGCAATTCTGCTGCTCCAAACGCTTAACCAGAATGGAGTAGGGAAAAAATACACGTACCGCTGTAATCGGGCGAGTTTCTACTTTCAGATGCAACAGGAATTTTTGGGTTAGGTCAATCCGTTCGCGAGATATGGGAGTTTGAAGCCAAGAAATGGTTGAGAAGGCAAAAAATTCTTCGCAATTCTTGTGCTCCAAACGCTTAACCAGAATAGGCTAGGGAAAAAATACACATACCGTTGTAATCGGGCGAGTTTCTACTTTCAGATGCAATAGGAATTTTTGGGTTAGGTCAATCCGTTCGCGAGATATGGGAGTCTGAAGCCAAGAAATGGTTGAGAAGGCAAAAAATTTTTCGCAATTCTGCTGCTCCAAACGCTTAACCAGAATGGCCTAGGGAAAAAATACACGTACCGTTGTAATCGGGCGAGTTTCTACTTTCAGATGCAACTGGAATTTTTGGCTTAGGTCAATCCGTTCGCGAGATATGGGAGTTTGAAGCTAAAAAATAGTTGAGAAGACAACAAATTTTTCGCACTTCTGCTGCTCCAAACGCTTAACCAGAATGGCCTAGGGAAAAATACACATACCGTTGTAATCGGGCGAGTTTCTACTTTCAGATGCAATAGGAATTTTTGGGTTAGGTCAATCCGTTCGCGAGATATGGTGGTTCGAATCCAAGAAATGGTTGAGAAGGCTAAATATTTTTCGCAATTCTGCTGCTCCAAACGTTTAACCAGAATGGCCCAGGGAAAAAATACACATACCGTTGTAATCGGGCGAGTTTCTACTTTCAGATGCAACAGGAATTTTTGGGTTAGGTCAATCCGTTCGCGAGATATGGGAGTTTGAAGCCAAGAAATGGTTGAGAAGGCAAAAAATTTTTCGCAATTCTGCTGCTCCTAACGCTTAACCAGAACGGCCTAGGGAAAAAATACACATACCGTTGTAATCGGGCGAGTTTCTACTTTCAGATGCAATAGGAATTTTTGGGTTGGGTCAATCGGCTCGCGAGATATGGTGGTTTGAAGCCAAGAAATGGTTGAGAAGGCAAAATATTTTTCGCAATTCTGCTGCTCCAAACGTTTAACCAGAATGGCCCAGGGAAAAAATACACATACCGTTGTAATCGGGCGAGTTTCTACTTTCAGATGCAACAGGAATTTTTGGGTTAGGTCAATCCGTTCGCGAGATATGGGAGTTTGAAGCCAAGAAATGGTTGAGAAGGCAAAAAATTTTTCGCAATTCTGCTGCTCCTAACGCTTAACCAGAATGGTGTAGGGAAAAACCACGCATACCGTTGTAATGGGGCGAGTTTCTACTTTCAGACGCAACAGGAATTTTTGGGTTAGGTCAATCCGTTCGCGAGATATGGGAGTTTGAAGCCAAGAAATGGTTGAGAAGGCAAAAAATTTTTCGCAATTCTGCTGCTCCAAACGCTTAACCAGAATGGAGTAGGGAAAAAATACACGTACCGCTGTAATCGGGCGAGTTTCTACTTTCAGATGCAATAGGAATTTTTGGGTTGGGTCAATCCGTTCGCGAGATATGGGAGTTTGAAGCCAAGAAATGCTTGGGAAGGCAAAAAATTTTTCGCAGTTCTGCTTCTCCAAACGCTTAACCAGAATGGGCTAGGGAAAAAATACACACACCGTTGTAATCGGGCGAGTTTCTACTTTCAGATGCAATAGGAATTTTTGGGTTAGGTCAATCCGTTCGCGAGATATGGTGGTTTGAATCCAAGAAATGGTTGAGAAGGCAAAATATTTTTCGCAATTCTGCTGCTCCAAACGTTTAACCAGAATGGCCCAGGGAAAAAATACACATACCGTTGTAATCGGGCGAGTTTCTACTTTCAGATGCAACAGGAATTTTTGGGTTAGGTCAATCCGTTCGCGAGGTATGGGAGTTTGAAGCCAAGAAATGGTTGAGAAGGCAAAAAATTTTTCGCAATTCTGCTGCTCCTAACGCTTAACCAGAACGGCCTAGGGAATAAATTCACATTCCGTTGTAATCGGGCGAGTTTCTACTTTCAGATGCAACAGGAATTTTTGGGATAGGTCAATCCGTTCGCGAGATATGGGAGTTTGAAGCTAAAAAATAGTTGAGAAGACAACAAATTTTTCGCACTTCTGCTGCTCCAAACGCTTAACCAGAATGGCCTAGGGAAAAAATACACATACCGTTGTAATCGGGCGAGTTTCTACTTTCAGATGCAATAGGAATTTTTGGGTTAGGTCAATCGGCTCGCGAGATATGGTGGTTTGAAGCCAAGAAATGGTTGAGAAGGCAAAATATTTTTCGCAATTCTGCTGCTCCAAACGTTTAACCAGAATGGCCCAGGAAAAAAATACACATACCGTTGTAATCGGGCGAGTTTCCACTTTCAGATGCAACAGGAATTTTTGGGTTAGGTCAATCCGTTCGCGAGATATGGGAGTTTGAAGCCAAGTAATGGTTGAGAAGGCAAAAAATTTTTCGCAATTCTGCTGCTCCTAACGCTTAACCAGAATGGTCTAGGGAAAAACCACGCATACCGTTGTAATGGGGCGAGTTTCTACTTTCAGACGCAACAGGAATTTTTGGGTTAGGTCAATCCGTTCGCGAGATATGGGAGTTTGAAGCCAAGAAGTGGTTGAGAAGGCAAAAAATTTTTCGCAATTCTGCTGCTCCAAACGCTTAACCAGAATGGAGTAGGGAAAAAATACACGTACCGCTGCAATCGGGCGAGTTTCTACTTTCAGATGCAATAGGAATTTTTGGGTTAGGTCAATTCGTTCGCGAGATATGGGAGTTTGAAGCCAAGAAATGCTTGGGAAGGCAAAAAATTTTTCGCAATTCTGCTTCTCCAAACGCTTAACCAGAATGGGCTAGGGAAAAAATACACATACCGTTGTAATCGGGCGAGTTTCTACTTTCAGATGCAATAGGAATTTTTGGGTTAGGTCAATCGGCTCGCGAGATATGGTGGTTTGAAGCCAAGAAATGATTGAGAAGGCAAAATATTTTTCGCAATTCTGCTGCTCCAAACGTTTGACCAGAATGGCCCAGGGAAAAAATACAAATAACGTTGTAATCGGGCGAGTTTCTACTTTCAGATGCAACAGGAATTTTTGGGTTATGTCAATCCGTTCGCGAGATATGGGAGTTTGAAGCCAAGAAATGGTTGAGAAGGCAAAAAATTTCTCGCAATTCTGCTGCTCCTAACGCTTAACCAGAATGGCCTAGGGAAAAAATTCACATACCGTTGTAATCGGGCGAGCTTGTACTTTCAGATGCAACAGGAATTTTTGGGATAGGTCAATCCGTTCGCGAGATATGGGAGTTTGAAGCTAAAAAATAGTTGAGAAGACAACAAATTTTTCGCACTTCTGCTGCTCCAAACGCTTAACCAGAGTGGCCTAGGGAAAAAATACACATACCGTTGTAATCGGGCGAGTTTCTACTTTCAGATGCAACAGGAATTTTTGGGTTAGGTCAATCCGTTCGCGAGATATGGGAGTTTGAAGCCAAGAAATGGTTGAGAAGGCAAAAAATTTTTCGCAATTCTGCTGCTCCTAACGCTTAACCAGAACGACCTAGGGAATAAATTCACATACCGTTGTAATCGGGCGAGTTTCTACTTTCAGATGCAACAGGAATTTTTGGGATAGGTCAATCCGTTCGCGAGATATGGGAGTTTGAAGCTAAAAAATAGTTGAGAAGACAACAAATTTTTCGCACTTCTGCTGCTCCAAACGCTTAACCAGAATGGCCTAGGGAAAAAATACACATACCGTTGTAATCGGGCGAGTTTCTACTTTCAGATGCAATAGGAATTTTTGGGTTAGGTCAATCGGCTCGCGAGATATGGTGGTTTGAAGCCAAGAAATGGTTGAGAAGGCAAAATATTTTTCGCAATTCTGCTGCTCCAAACGTTTAACCAGAATGGCCCAGGGAAAAAATACACATACCGTTGTAATCGGGCGAGTTTCTACTTTCAGATGCAACAGGAATTTTTGGGTTAGGTCAATCCGTTCGCGAGATATGGGAGTTTGAAGCCAAGAAATGGTTGAGAAGGCAAAAATTTTTTCGCAATTCTGCTGCTCCTAACGCTTAACCAGACTGGTCTAGGGAAAAACCACGCATACCGTTGTAATGGGGCGAGTTTCTACTTTCAGACGCAACAGGAATTTTTGGGTTAGGTCAATCCGTTCGCGAGATATGGGAGTTTGAAGCCAAGAAATGGTTGAGAAGGCAAAAAATTTTTCGCAATTCTGCTGCTCCAAACGCTTAACCAGAATGGAGTAGGGAAAAAATACACGTACCGCTGTAATCGGGCTAGTTTCTACTTTCAGATGCAATAGGAATTTTTGGGTTAGGTCAATCCGTTCGCGAGATATGGGAGTTTGAAGCCAAGAAATGGTTGAGAAGGCAAAAAATTTTTCGCAATTCTGCTGCTCCAAACGCTTAACCAGAATAGCCTAGGGAAAAAATATACATACCGTTGTAATCGGGCGAGTTTCTACTTTCAGATGCAATAGGAATTTTTGGGTTAGGTCAATCCGTTCGCGAGATATGGGAGATTGAAGCCAAGAAATGGTTGAGAAGGCAAAATATTTTTCGCAATTCTGCTGCTCCAAACGTTTAACCAGAATGGCCCAGGGAAAAAATACACGTACCGCTGTAATCGGGCGAGTTTCTACTTTCAGGTGCAATAGGAATTTTTGGGTTAGGTCAATCCGTTCGCGAGATATGGGAGTTTGAAGTCAAGAAATGGTTGGGAAGGCAAAAAATTTTTCGCAATTCTGCTGCTCCAAACGCTTAACCAGAATGGGCTAGGGAAAAAATACACACACCGTTGTAATCGGGCGAGTTTCTACTTTCAGATGCAATAGGAATTTTTGGGTTAGGTCAATCCGTTCGCGAGATATGGGAGTTTGAAGCCAAGAAATGGTTGAGAAGGCAAAACATCTTTCGCAATTCTGCTGCTCCAAACGCTTAACCAGAATGGCCTAGGGAAAAAATACACATACCGTTGTAATCGGGCGAGTTTCTATTTTCAGATGCAACAGGAATTTTTGGGTTAGGTCAATCCGTTCGCGAGATATGGGAGTTTGAAGCCAAGAAATGGTTGAGAAGACAACAAATTTTTCGCACTTCTGCTGCTCCAAACGCTTAACCAGAATGGCCTAGGGAAAAATACACATACCGTTGTAATCGGGCGAGTTTCTACTTTCAGATGCAATAGGAATTTTTGGGTTAGGTCAATCCGTTCGCGAGATATGGTGGTTTGAATCCAAGAAATGGTTGAGAAGGCAAAAAATTTTTCGCAATTCTGCTGCTCCTAACGCTTAACCAGAACGGCCTAGGGAAAAAATACACATACCGTTGTAATCGGTCGAGTTTCTACTTTCAGATGCAATAGGAATTTTTGGGTTAGGTCAATCGGCTCGCGAGATATGGTGGTTTGAAGCCAAGAAATGGTTGAGAAGGCAAAATATTTTTCGCAATTCTGCTGCTCCAAACGTTTAACCAGAATGGCCCAGGGAAAAAATACACATACCGTTGTAATCGGGCGAGTTTCTACTTTCAGATGCAACAGGAATTTTTGGGTTAGGTCAATCCGTTCGCGAGATATGGGAGTTTGAAGCCAAGAAATGGTTGAGAAGGCAAAAAATTTTTCGCAATTCTGCTGCTCCTAACGCTTAACCAGAATGGTCTAGGGAAAAAATACACGTACCGCTGTAATCGGGCGAGTTTCTACTTTCAGATGCAATAGGAATTTTTGGGTTGGGTCAATCCGTTCGCGAGATATGGGAGTTTGAAGCCAAGAAATGCTTGGGAAGGCAAAAAATTTTTCGCAGTTCTGCTTCTCCAAACGCTTAACCAGAATGGGCTAGGGAAAAAATACACACACCGTTGTAATCGGGCGAGTTTCTACTTTCAGATGCAATAGGAATTTTTGGGTTAGGTCAATCCGTTCGCGAGATATGGTGGTTTGAATCCAAGAAATGGTTGAGAAGGCAAAATATTTTTCGCAATTCTGCTGCTCCAAACGTTTAACCAGAATGGCCCAGGGAAAAAATACACATACCGTTGTAATCGGGCGAGTTTCTACTTTCAGATGCAACAGGAATTTTTGGGTTAGGTCAATCCGTTCGCGAGGTATGGGAGTTTGAAGCCAAGAAATGGTTGAGAAGGCAAAAAATTTTTCGCAATTCTGCTGCTCCTAACGCTTAACCAGAACGGCCTAGGGAATAAATTCACATTCCGTTGTAATCGGGCGAGTTTCTACTTTCAGATGCAACAGGAATTTTTGGGATAGGTCAATCCGTTCGCGAGATATGGGAGTTTGAAGCTAAAAAATAGTTGAGAAGACAACAAATTTTTCGCACTTCTGCTGCTCCAAACGCTTAACCAGAATGGCCTAGGGAAAAAATACACATACCGTTGTAATCGGGCGAGTTTCTACTTTCAGATGCAATAGGAATTTTTGGGTTAGGTCAATCGGCTCGCGAGATATGGTGGTTTGAAGCCAAGAAATGGTTGAGAAGGCAAAATATTTTTCGCAATTCTGCTGCTCCAAACGTTTAACCAGAATGGCCCAGGGAAAAAATACACATACCGTTGTAATCGGGCGAGTTTCTACTTTCAGATGCAACAGGAATTTTTGGGTTAGGTCAATCCGTTCGCGAGATATGGGAGTTTGAAGCCAAGAAATGGTTGAGAAGGCAAAAAATTTTTCGCAATTCTGCTGCTCCTAACGCTTAACCAGAATGGTCTAGGGAAAAACCACGCATACCGTTGTAATGGGGCGAGTTTCTACTTTCAGACGCAACAGGAATTTTTGGGTTAGGTCAATCCGTTCGCGAGATATGGGAGTTTGAAGCCAAGAAATGGTTGAGAAGGCAAAAAATTTTTCGCAATTCTGCTGCTCCAAACGCTTAACCAGAATGGAGTAGGGAAAAAATACACGTACCGCTGCAATCGGGCGAGGTTCTACTTTCAGATGCAATAGGAATTTTTGGGTTAGGTCAATCCGTTCGCGAGATATGGGAGTTTGAAGCCAAGAAATGCTTGGGAAGGCAAAAAATTTTTCGCAATTCTGCTTCTCCAAACGCTTAACCAGAATGGGCTAGGGAAAAAATACACATACCGTTGTAATCGGGCGAGTTTCTACTTTCAGATGCAATAGGAATTTTTGGGTTAGGTCAATCGGCTCGCGAGATATGGTGGTTTGAAGCCAAGAAATGGTTGAGAAGGCAAAATATTTTTCGCAATTCTGCTGCTCCAAACGTTTAACCAGAATGGCCCAGGGAAAAAATACACATAACGTTGTAATCGGGCGAGTTTCTACTTTCAGATGCAACAGGAATTTTTGGGTTATGTCAATCCGTTCGCGAGATATGGGAGTTTGAAGCCAAGAAATGGTTGAGAAGGCAAAAAATTTCTCGCAATTCTGCTGCTCCTAACGCTTAACCAGAATGGCCTAGGGAAAAAATTCACATACCGTTGTAATCGGGCGAGCTTGTACTTTCAGATGCAACAGGAATTTTTGGGATAGGTCAATCCGTTCGCGAGATATGGGAGTTTGAAGCTAAAAAATAGTTGAGAAGACAACAAATTTTTCGCACTTCTGCTGCTCCAAACGCTTAACCAGAGTGGCCTAGGGAAAAAATACACATACCGTTGTAATCGGGCGAGTTTCTACTTTCAGATGCAACAGGAATTTTTGGGTTAGGTCAATCCGTTCGCGAGATATGGGAGTTTGAAGCCAAGAAATGGTTGAGAAGGCAAAAAATTTTTCGCAATTCTGCTGCTCCTAACGCTTAACCAGAACGGCCTAGGGAATAAATTCACATACCGTTGTAATCGGGCGAGTTTCTACTTTCAGATGCAACAGGAATTTTTGGGATAGGTCAATCCGTTCGCGAGATATGGGAGTTTGAAGCTAAAAAATAGTTGAGAAGACAACAAATTTTTCGCACTTCTGCTGCTCCAAACGCTTAACCAGAATGGCCTAGGGAAAAAATACACATACCGTTGTAATCGGGCGAGTTTCTACTTTCAGATGCAATAGGAATTTTTGGGTTAGGTCAATCGGCTCGCGAGATATGGTGGTTTGAAGCCAAGAAATGGTTGAGAAGGCAAAATATTTTTCGCAATTCTGCTGCTCCAAACGTTTAACCAGAATGGCCCAGGGAAAAAATACACATACCGTTGTAATCGGGCGAGTTTCTACTTTCAGATGCAACAGGAATTTTTGGGTTAGGTCAATCCGTTCGCGAGATATGGGAGTTTGAAGCCAAGAAATGGTTGAGAAGGCAAAAAATTTTTCGCAATTCTGCTGCTCCTAACGCTTAACCAGAATGGTCTAGGGAAAAACCACGCATACCGTTGTAATGGGGCGAGTTTCTACTTTCAGACGCAACAGGAATTTTTGGGTTAGGTCAATCCGTTCGCGAGATATGGGAGTTTGAAGCCAAGAAATGGTTGAGAAGGCAAAAAATTTTTCGCAATTCTGCTGCTCCAAACGCTTAACCAGAATGGAGTAGGGAAAAAATACACGTACCGCTGTAATCGGGCTAGTTTCTACTTTCAGATGCAATAGGAATTTTTGGGTTAGGTCAATCCGTTCGCGAGATATGGGAGTTTGAAGCCAAGAAATGGTTGAGAAGGCAAAAAATTTTTCGCAATTCTGCTGCTCCAAACGCTTAACCAGAATAGCCTAGGGAAAAAATATACATACCGTTGTAATCGGGCGAGTTTCTACTTTCAGATGCAATAGGAATTTTTGGGTTAGGTCAATCCGTTCGCGAGATATGGGAGATTGAAGCCAAGAAATGGTTGAGAAGGCAAAAAATTTTTCGCAATTCTGCTGCTCCAAACGCTTAACCAGAATGGAGTAGGGAAAAAATACACATACCGTTGTAATCGGGCGAGTTTCTACTTTCAGATGCAATAGGAATTTTTGGGTTAGGTCAATCGGCTCGCGAGATATGGTGGTGTGAAGCCAAGAAATGGTTAAGAAGGCAAAATATTTTTCGCAATTCTGCTGCTCCAAACGTTTAACCAGAATGGCCCAGGGAAAAAATACACATACCGTTGTAATCGGGCGAGTTTCTACTTTCAGATGCAACAGGAATTTTTGGGTTAGGTCAATCCGTTCGCGAGATATGGGAGTTTGAAGCCAAGAAATGGTTGAGAAGGCAAAAAATTTTTCGCAATTCTGCTGCTCCTAACGCTTAACCAGAATGGTCTAGGGAAAAACCACGCATACCGTTGTAATGGGGCGAGTTTCTACTTTCAGACGCAACAGGAATTTTTGGGTTAGGTCAATCCGTTCGCGAGATATGGGAGTTTGAAGCCAAGAAATGGTTGAGAAGGCAAAAAATTTTTCGCAATTCTGCTGCTCCAAACGCTTAACCAGAATGGAGTAGGGAAAAAATACACGTACCGCTGCAATCGGGCGAGGTTCTACTTTCAGATGCAATAGGAATTTTTGGGTTAGGTCAATCCGTTCGCGAGATATGGGAGTTTGAAGCCAAGAAATGCTTGGGAAGGCAAAAAATTTTTCGCAATTCTGCTTCTCCAAACGCTTAACCAGAATGGGCTAGGGAAAAAATACACATACCGTTGTAATCGGGCGAGTTTCTACTTTCAGATGCAATAGGAATTTTTGGGTTAGGTCAATCGGCTCGCGAGATATGGTGGTGTGAAGCCAAGAAATGGTTAAGAAGGCAAAATATTTTTCGCAATTCTGCTGCTCCTAACGCTTAACCAGAATGGTCTAGGGAAAAACCACGCATACCGTTGTAATGGGGCGAGTTTCTACTTTCAGACGCAACAGGAATTTTTGGGTTAGGTCAATCCGTTCGCGAGATATGGGAGTTTGAAGCCAAGAAATGGTTGAGAAGGCAAAAAATTTTTCGCAATTCTGCTGCTCCAAACGCTTAACCAGAATGGAGTAGGGAAAAAATACACGTACCGCTGTAATCGGGCTAGTTTCTACTTTCAGATGCAATAGGAATTTTTGGGTTAGGTCAATCCGTTCGCGAGATATGGGAGTTTGAAGCCAAGAAATGGTTGAGAAGGCAAAAAATTTTTCGCAATTCTGCTGCTCCAAACGCTTAACCAGAATAGCCTAGGGAAAAAATATACATACCGTTGTAATCGGGCGAGTTTCTACTTTCAGATGCAATAGGAATTTTTGGGTTAGGTCAATCCGTTCGCGAGATATGGGAGATTGAAGCCAAGAAATGGTTGAGAAGGCAAAAAATTTTTCGCAATTCTGCTGCTCCAAACGCTTAACCAGAATGGAGTAGGGAAAAAATACACATACCGTTGTAATCGGGCGAGTTTCTACTTTCAGATGCAATAGGAATTTTTGGGTTAGGTCAATCGGCTCGCGAGATATGGTGGTGTGAAGCCAAGAAATGGTTAAGAAGGCAAAATATTTTTCGCAATTCTGCTGCTCCAAACGTTTAACCAGAATGGCCCAGGGAAAAAATACACATACCGTTGTAATCGGGCGAGTTTCTACTTTCAGATGCAACAGGAATTTTTGGGTTAGGTCAATCCGTTCGCGAGATATGGGAGTTTGAAGCCAAGAAATGGTTGAGAAGGCAAAAAATTTTTCGCAATTCTGCTGCTCCTAACGCTTAACCAGAATGGTCTAGGGAAAAACCACGCATACCGTTGTAATGGGGCGAGTTTCTACTTTCAGACGCAACAGGAATTTTTGGGTTAGGTCAATCCGTTCGCGAGATATGGGAGTTTGAAGCCAAGAAATGGTTGAGAAGGCAAAAAATTTTTCGCAATTCTGCTGCTCCAAACGCTTAACCAGAATGGAGTAGGGAAAAAATACACGTACCGCTGCAATCGGGCGAGGTTCTACTTTCAGATGCAATAGGAATTTTTGGGTTAGGTCAATCCGTTCGCGAGATATGGGAGTTTGAAGCCAAGAAATGCTTGGGAAGGCAAAAAATTTTTCGCAATTCTGCTTCTCCAAACGCTTAACCAGAATGGGCTAGGGAAAAAATACACATACCGTTGTAATCGGGCGAGTTTCTACTTTCAGATGCAATAGGAATTTTTGGGTTAGGTCAATCGGCTCGCGAGATATGGTGGTGTGAAGCCAAGAAATGGTTAAGAAGGCAAAATATTTTTCGCAATTCTGCTGCTCCTAACGCTTAACCAGAATGGTCTAGGGAAAAACCACGCATACCGTTGTAATGGGGCGAGTTTCTACTTTCAGACGCAACAGGAATTTTTGGGTTAGGTCAATCCGTTCGCGAGATATGGGAGTTTGAAGCCAAGAAATGGTTGAGAAGGCAAAAAATTTTTCGCAATTCTGCTGCTCCAAACGCTTAACCAGAATGGAGTAGGGAAAAAATACACGTACCGCTGCAATCGGGCGAGGTTCTACTTTCAGATGCAATAGGAATTTTTGGGTTAGGTCAATCCGTTCGCGAGATATGGGAGTTTGAAGCCAAGAAATGGTTGAGAAGGCAAAAAATTTTTCGCAATTCTGCTGCTCCAAACGCTTAACCAGAATAGCCTAGGGAAAAAATATACATACCGTTGTAATCGGGCGAGTTTCTACTTTCAGATGCAATAGGAATTTTTGGGTTAGGTCAATCCGTTCGCGAGATATGGGAGATTGAAGCCAAGAAATGGTTGAGAAGGCAAAAAATTTTTCGCAATTCTGCTGCTCCAAACGCTTAACCAGAATGGAGTAGGGAAAAAATACACATACCGTTGTAATCGGGCGAGTTTCTACTTTCAGATGCAATAGGAATTTTTGGGTTAGGTCAATCGGCTCGCGAGATATGGTGGTGTGAAGCCAAGAAATGGTTAAGAAGGCAAAATATTTTTCGCAATTCTGCTGCTCCAAACGTTTAACCAGAATGGCCCAGGGAAAAAATACACATACCGTTGTAATCGGGCGAGTTTCTACTTTCAGATGCAACAGGAATTTTTGGGTTAGGTCAATCCGTTCGCGAGATATGGGAGTTTGAAGCCAAGAAATGGTTGAGAAGGCAAAAAATTTTTCGCAATTCTGCTGCTCCTAACGCTTAACCAGAATGGTCTAGGGAAAAACCACGCATACCGTTGTAATGGGGCGAGTTTCTACTTTCAGACGCAACAGGAATTTTTGGGTTAGGTCAATCCGTTCGCGAGATATGGGAGTTTGAAGCCAAGAAATGGTTGAGAAGGCAAAAAATTTTTCGCAATTCTGCTGCTCCAAACGCTTAACCAGAATGGAGTAGGGAAAAAATACACGTACCGCTGCAATCGGGCGAGGTTCTACTTTCAGATGCAATAGGAATTTTTGGGTTAGGTCAATCCGTTCGCGAGATATGGGAGTTTGAAGCCAAGAAATGCTTGGGAAGGCAAAAAATTTTTCGCAATTCTGCTTCTCCAAACGCTTAACCAGAATGGGCTAGGGAAAAAATACACATACCGTTGTAATCGGGCGAGTTTCTACTTTCAGATGCAATAGGAATTTTTGGGTTAGGTCAATCGGCTCGCGAGATATGGTGGTGTGAAGCCAAGAAATGGTTAAGAAGGCAAAATATTTTTCGCAATTCTGCTGCTCCTAACGCTTAACCAGAATGGTCTAGGGAAAAACCACGCATACCGTTGTAATGGGGCGAGTTTCTACTTTCAGACGCAACAGGAATTTTTGGGTTAGGTCAATCCGTTCGCGAGATATGGGAGTTTGAAGCCAAGAAATGGTTGAGAAGGCAAAAAATTTTTCGCAATTCTGCTGCTCCAAACGCTTAACCAGAATGGAGTAGGGAAAAAATACACGTACCGCTGTAATCGGGCTAGTTTCTACTTTCAGATGCAATAGGAATTTTTGGGTTAGGTCAATCCGTTCGCGAGATATGGGAGTTTGAAGCCAAGAAATGGTTGAGAAGGCAAAAAATTTTTCGCAATTCTGCTGCTCCAAACGCTTAACCAGAATAGCCTAGGGAAAAAATATACATACCGTTGTAATCGGGCGAGTTTCTACTTTCAGATGCAATAGGAATTTTTGGGTTAGGTCAATCCGTTCGCGAGATATGGGAGATTGAAGCCAAGAAATGGTTGAGAAGGCAAAAAATTTTTCGCAATTCTGCTGCTCCAAACGCTTAACCAGAATGGAGTAGGGAAAAAATACACATACCG
The DNA here is from genome assembly GCF_051014685.1 of Ptiloglossa arizonensis. Lineage (NCBI taxonomy): Eukaryota > Metazoa > Arthropoda > Insecta > Hymenoptera > Colletidae > Ptiloglossa > Ptiloglossa arizonensis. The sequence continues at coordinate 620,155 of NW_027478667.1, forward strand.
TTGTAATCGGGCGAGTTTCTACTTTCAGATGCAATAGGAATTTTTGGGTTAGGTCAATCGGCTCGCGAGATATGGTGGTGTGAAGCCAAGAAATGGTTAAGAAGGCAAAATATTTTTCGCAATTCTGCTGCTCCAAACGTTTAACCAGAATGGCCCAGGGAAAAAATACACATACCGTTGTAATCGGGCGAGTTTCTACTTTCAGATGCAACAGGAATTTTTGGGTTAGGTCAATCCGTTCGCGAGATATGGGAGTTTGAAGCCAAGAAATGGTTGAGAAGGCAAAAAATTTTTCGCAATTCTGCTGCTCCTAACGCTTAACCAGAATGGTCTAGGGAAAAACCACTCATACCGTTGTAATGGGGCGAGTTTCTACTTTCAGACGCAACAGTAATTTTTGGGTTAGGTCAATCCGTTCGCGAGATATGGGAGTTTGAAGCCAAGAAATGGTTGAGAAGGCAAAAAATTTTTCGCAATTCTGCTGCTCCAAACGCTTAACCAGAATGGAGTAGGGAAAAAATACACGTACCGCTGCAATCGGGCGAGGTTCTACTTTCAGATGCAATAGGAATTTTTGGGTTAGGTCAATCCGTTCGCGAGATATGGGAGTTTGAAGCCAAGAAATGCTTGGGAAGGCAAAAAATTTTTCGCAATTCTGCTTCTCCAAACGCTTAACCAGAATGGGCTAGGGAAAAAATACACATACCGTTGTAATCGGGCGAGTTTCTACTTTCAGATGCAATAGGAATTTTTGGGTTAGGTCAATCGGCTCGCGAGATATGGTGGTATGAAGCCAAGAAATGGTTGAGAAGGCAAAATATTTTTCGCAATTCTGCTGCTCCAAACGTTTAACCAGAATGGCCCAGGGAAAAAATACACATAACGTTGTAATCGGGCGAGTTTCTACTTTCAGATGCAACAGGAATTTTTGGGTTATGTCAATCCGTTCGCGAGATATGGGAGTTTGAAGCCAAGAAATGGTTGAGAAGGCAAAAAATTTCTCGCAATTCTGCTGCTCCTAACGCTTAACCAGAATGGCCTAGGGAAAAAATTCACATACCGTTGTAATCGGGCGAGCTTGTACTTTCAGATGCAACAGGAATTTTTGGGATAGGTCAATCCGTTCGCGAGATATGGGAGTTTGAAGCTAAAAAATAGTTGAGAAGACAACAAATTTTTCGCACTTCTGCTGCTCCAAACGCTTAACCAGAGTGGCCTAGGGAAAAAATACACATACCGTTGTAATCGGGCGAGTTTCTACTTTCAGATGCAACAGGAATTTTTGGTTTAGGTCAATCCGTTCGCGAGATATGGGAGTTTGAAGCCAAGAAATGGTTGAGAAGGCAAACAATTTTTCGCAATTCTGCTGCTCCTAACGCTTAACCAGAACGGCCTAGGGAATAAATTCACATACCGTTGTAATCGGGCGAGTTTCTACTTTCAGATGCAACAGGAATTTTTGGGATAGGTCAATCCGTTCGCGAGATATGGGAGTTTGAAGCTAAAAAATAGTTGAGAAGACAACAAATTTTTCGCACTTCTGCTGCTCCAAACGCTTAACCAGAATGGCCTAGGGAAAAAATACACATACCGTTGTAATCGGGCGAGTTTCTACTTTCAGATGCAATAGGAATTTTTGGGTTAGGTCAATCGGCTCGCGAGATATGGTGGTTTGAAGCCAAGAAATGGTTGAGAAGGCAAAATATTTTTCGCAATTCTGCTGCTCCAAACGTTTAACCAGAATGGCCCAGGGAAAAAATACACATACCGTTGTAATCGGGCGAGTTTCTACTTTCAGATGCAACAGGAATTGTTGGGGTAGGTCAATCCGTTCGCGAGATATGGGAGTTTGAAGCCAAGAAATGGTTGAGAAGGCAAAAAATTTTTCGCAATTCTGCTGCTCCTAACGCTTAACCAGAATGGTCTAGGGAAAAACCACGCATACCGTTGTAATGGGGCGAGTTTCTACTTTCAGACGCAACAGGAATTTTTGGGTTAGGTCAATCCGTTCGCGAGATATGGGAGTTTGAAGCCAAGAAATGGTTGAGAAGGCAAAAAATTTTTCGCAATTCTGCTGCTCCAAACGCTTAACCAGAATGGAGTAGGGAAAAAATACACGTACCGCTGTAATCGGGCTAGTTTCTACTTTCAGATGCAATAGGAATTTTTGGGTTAGGTCAATCCGTTCGCGAGATATGGGAGTTTGAAGCCAAGAAATGGTTGAGAAGGCAAAAAATTTTTCGCAATTCTGCTGCTCCAAACGCTTAACCAGAATAGCCTAGGGAAAAAATATACATACAGTTGTAATCGGGCGAGTTTCTACTTTCAGATGCAATAGGAATTTTTGGGTTAGGTCAATCCGTTCGCGAGATATGGGAGATTGAAGCCAAGAAATGGTTGAGAAGGCAAAAAATTTTTCGCAATTCTGCTGCTCCAAACGCTTAACCAGAATGGAGTAGGGAAAAAATACACGTACCGCTGTAATCGGGCGAGTTTCTACTTTCAGATGCAATAGGAATTTTTGGGTTAGGTCAATCGGCTCGCGAGATATGGTGGTGTGAAGCCAAGAAATGGTTAAGAAGGCAAAATATTTTTCGCAATTCTGCTGCTCCTAACGCTTAACCAGAATGGTCTAGGGAAAAACCACGCATACCGTTGTAATGGGGCGAGTTTCTACTTTCAGACGCAACAGGAATTTTTGGGTTAGGTCAATCCGTTCGCGAGATATGGGAGTTTGAAGCCAAGAAATGGTTGAGAAGGCAAAAAATTTTTCGCAATTCTGCTGCTCCAAACGCTTAACCAGAATGGAGTAGGGAAAAAATACACGTACCGCTGTAATCGGGCTAGTTTCTACTTTCAGATGCAATAGGAATTTTTGGGTTAGGTCAATCCGTTCGCGAGATATGGGAGTTTGAAGCCAAGAAATGGTTGAGAAGGCAAAAAATTTTTCGCAATTCTGCTGCTCCAAACGCTTAACCAGAATAGCCTAGGGAAAAAATATACATACCGTTGTAATCGGGCGAGTTTCTACTTTCAGATGCAATAGGAATTTTTGGGTTAGGTCAATCCGTTCGCGAGATATGGGAGATTGAAGCCAAGAAATGGTTGAGAAGGCAAAAAATTTTTCGCAATTCTGCTGCTCCAAACGCTTAACCAGAATGGAGTAGGGAAAAAATACACATACCGTTGTAATCGGGCGAGTTTCTACTTTCAGGTGCAATAGGAATTTTTGGGTTAGGTCAATCGGCTCGCGAGATATGGTGGTGTGAAGCCAAGAAATGGTTAAGAAGGCAAAATATTTTTCGCAATTCTGCTGCTCCAAACGTTTAACCAGAATGGCCCAGGGAAAAAATACACATACCGTTGTAATCGGGCGAGTTTCTACTTTCAGATGCAACAGGAATTTTTGGGTTAGGTCAATCCGTTCGCGAGATATGGGAGTTTGAAGCCAAGAAATGGTTGAGAAGGCAAAAAATTTTTCGCAATTCTGCTGCTCCTAACGCTTAACCAGAATGGTCTAGGGAAAAACCACGCATACCGTTGTAATGGGGCGAGTTTCTACTTTCAGACGCAACAGGAATTTTTGGGTTAGGTCAATCCGTTCGCGAGATATGGGAGTTTGAAGCCAAGAAATGGTTGAGAAGGCAAAAAATTTTTCGCAATTCTGCTGCTCCAAACGCTTAACCAGAATGGAGTAGGGAAAAAATACACGTACCGCTGCAATCGGGCGAGGTTCTACTTTCAGATGCAATAGGAATTTTTGGGTTAGGTCAATCCGTTCGCGAGATATGGGAGTTTGAAGCCAAGAAATGCTTGGGAAGGCAAAAAATTTTTCGCAATTCTGCTTCTCCAAACGCTTAACCAGAATGGGCTAGGGAAAAAATACACATACCGTTGTAATCGGGCGAGTTTCTACTTTCAGATGCAATAGGAATTTTTGGGTTAGGTCAATCGGCTCGCGAGATATGGTGGTATGAAGCCAAGAAATGGTTGAGAAGGCAAAATATTTTTCGCAATTCTGCTGCTCCAAACGTTTAACCAGAATGGCCCAGGGAAAAAATACACATAACGTTGTAATCGGGCGAGTTTCTACTTTCAGATGCAACAGGAATTTTTGGGTTATGTCAATCCGTTCGCGAGATATGGGAGTTTGAAGCCAAGAAATGGTTGAGAAGGCAAAAAATTTCTCGCAATTCTGCTGCTCCTAACGCTTAACCAGAATGGCCTAGGGAAAAAATTCACATACCGTTGTAATCGGGCGAGCTTGTACTTTCAGATGCAACAGGAATTTTTGGGATAGGTCAATCCGTTCGCGAGATATGGGAGTTTGAAGCTAAAAAATAGTTGAGAAGACAACAAATTTTTCGCACTTCTGCTGCTCCAAACGCTTAACCAGAGTGGCCTAGGGAAAAAATACACATACCGTTGTAATCGGGCGAGTTTCTACTTTCAGATGCAACCGGAATTTTTGGTTTAGGTCAATCCGTTCGCGAGATATGGGAGTTTGAAGCCAAGAAATGGTTGAGAAGGCAAACAATTTTTCGCAATTCTGCTGCTCCTAACGCTTAACCAGAACGGCCTAGGGAATAAATTCACATACCGTTGTAATCGGGCGAGTTTCTACTTTCAGATGCAACAGGAATTTTTGGGATAGGTCAATCCGTTCGCGAGATATGGGAGTTTGAAGCTAAAAAATAGTTGAGAAGACAACAAATTTTTCGCACTTCTGCTGCTCCAAACGCTTAACCAGAATGGCCTAGGGAAAAAATACACATACCGTTGTAATCGGGCGAGTTTCTACTTTCAGATGCAATAGGAATTTTTGGGTTAGGTCAATCGGCTCGCGAGATATGGTGGTTTGAAGCCAAGAAATGGTTGAGAAGGCAAAATATTTTTCGCAATTCTGCTGCTCCAAACGTTTAACCAGAATGGCCCAGGGAAAAAATACACATACCGTTGTAATCGGGCGAGTTTCTACTTTCAGATGCAACAGGAATTTTTGGGGTAGGTCAATCCGTTCGCGAGATATGGGAGTTTGAAGCCAAGAAATGGTTGAGAAGGCAAAAAATTTTTCGCAATTCTGCTGCTCCTAACGCTTAACCAGAATGGTCTAGGGAAAAACCACGCATACCGTTGTAATGGGGCGAGGTTCTACTTTCAGACGCAACAGGAATTTTTGGGTTAGGTCAATCCGTTCGCGAGATATGGGAGTTTGAAGCCAAGAAATGGTTGAGAAGGCAAAAAATTTTTCGCAATTCTGCTTCTCCAAACGCTTAACCAGAATGGGCTAGGGAAAAAATACACATACCGTTGTAATCGGGCGAGTTTCTACTTTCAGATGCAATAGGAATTTTTGGGTTAGGTCAATCGGCTCGCGAGATATGGTGGTATGAAGCCAAGAAATGGTTGAGAAGGCAAAATATTTTTCGCAATTCTGCTGCTCCAAACGTTTAACCAGAATGGCCCAGGGAAAAAATACACATAACGTTGTAATCGGGCGAGTTTCTACTTTCAGATGCAACAGGAATTTTTGGGTTATGTCAATCCGTTCGCGAGATATGGGAGTTTGAAGCCAAGAAATGGTTGAGAAGGCAAAAAATTTCTCGCAATTCTGCTGCTCCTAACGCTTAACCAGAATGGCCTAGGGAAAAAATTCACATACCGTTGTAATCGGGCGAGCTTGTACTTTCAGATGCAACAGGAATTTTTGGGATAGGTCAATCCGTTCGCGAGATATGGGAGTTTGAAGCTAAAAAATAGTTGAGAAGACAACAAATTTTTCGCACTTCTGCTGCTCCAAACGCTTAACCAGAGTGGCCTAGGGAAAAAATACACATACCGTTGTAATCGGGCGAGTTTCTACTTTCAGATGCAACAGGAATTTTTGGTTTAGGTCAATCCGTTCGCGAGATATGGGAGTTTGAAGCCAAGAAATGGTTGAGAAGGCAAACAATTTTTCGCAATTCTGCTGCTCCTAACGCTTAACCAGAACGGCCTAGGGAATAAATTCACATACCGTTGTAATCGGGCGAGTTTCTACTTTCAGATGCAACAGGAATTTTTGGGATAGGTCAATCCGTTCGCGAGATATGGGAGTTTGAAGCTAAAAAATAGTTGAGAAGACAACAAATTTTTCGCACTTCTGCTGCTCCAAACGCTTAACCAGAATGGCCTAGGGAAAAAATACACATACCGTTGTAATCGGGCGAGTTTCTACTTTCAGATGCAATAGGAATTTTTGGGTTAGGTCAATCGGCTCGCGAGATATGGTGGTTTGAAGCCAAGAAATGGTTGAGAAGGCAAAATATTTTTCGCAATTCTGCTGCTCCAAACGTTTAACCAGAATGGCCCAGGGAAAAAAATACACATACCGTTGTAATCGGGCGAGTTTCTACTTTCAGATGCAACAGGAATTTTTGGGGTAGGTCAATCCGTTCGCGAGATATGGGAGTTTGAAGCCAAGAAATGGTTGAGAAGGCAAAAAATTTTTCGCAATTCTGCTGCTCCTAACGCTTAACCAGAATGGTCTAGGGAAAAACCACGCATACCGTTGTAATGGGGCGAGGTTCTACTTTCAGACGCAACAGGAATTTTTGGGTTAGGTCAATCCGTTCGCGAGATATGGGAGTTTGAAGCCAAGAAATGGTTGAGAAGGCAAAAAATTTTTCGCAATTCTGCTGCTCCAAACGCTTAACCAGAATGGAGTAGGGAAAAAATACACGTACCGCTGTAATCGGGCTAGTTTCTACTTTCAGATGCAATAGGAATTTTTGGGTTAGGTCAATCCGTTCGCGAGATATGGGAGTTTGAAGCCAAGAAATGGTTGAGAAGGCAAAAAATTTTTCGCAATTCTGCTGCTCCAAACGCTTAACCAGAATAGCCTAGGGAAAAAATATACATACCGTTGTAATCGGGCGAGTTTCTACTTTCAGATGCAATAGGAATTTTTGGGTTAGGTCAATCCGTTCGCGAGATATGGGAGATTGAAGCCAAGAAATGGTTGAGAAGGCAAAAAATTTTTCGCAATTCTGCTGCTCCAAACGCTTAACCAGAATGGAGTAGGGAAAAAATACACGTACCGCTGTAATCGGGCGAGTTTCTACTTTCAGATGCAATAGGAATTTTTGGGTTAGGTCAATCCGTTCGCGAGATACTATATGGGAGTTTGAAGCCAAGAAATGGTTGGGAAGGCAAAAAATTTTTCGCAATTCTGCTGCTCCAAACGCTTAACCAGAATGGGCTAGGGAAAAAATACACACACCGTTGTAATCGGGCGAGTTTCTACTTTCAGATGCAATAGGAATTTTTGGGTTAGGTCAATCCGTTCGCGAGATATGGGAGTTTGAAGCCAAGAAATGGTTGAGAAGGCAAAACATTTTTCGCAATTCTGCTGCTCCAAACGCTTAACCAGAATGGCCTAGGGAAAAAATACACATACCGTTGTAATCGGGCGAGTTTCTATTTTCAGATGCAACAGGAATTTTTGGGTTAGGTCAATCCGTTCGCGAGATATGGGAGTTTGAAGCCAAGAAATGGTTGAGAAGGCAAAAAATTTTTCGCAATTCTGCTGCTCCTAACGCTTAACCAGAATCGCCTAGGGAAAAAATTCACATACCGTTGTAATCGGGCGAGTTTCTACTTTCAGATGCAATAGGAATTTTTGGGTTAGGTCAATCCGTTCGCGAGATATGGGAGTTTGAAGCCAAGAAATGGTTGAGAAGGCAAAACATTTTTCGCAATTCTGCTGCTCCAAACGCTTAACCAGAATGGCCTAGGGAAAAAATACACATACCGTTGTAATCGGGCGAGTTTCTACTTTCAGATGCAATAGGAATTTTTGGGTTAGGTCAATCCGTTCGCGAGATATGGGAGTTTGAAGCCAAGAAATGGTTGAGAAGGCAAAAAATTTTTCGCAATTCTGCTGCTCCTAACGCTTAACCAGAATGGCCTAGGGAAAAAATACACATACCGTTGTAATCGGGCGAGTTTCTACATTTAGATGCAATAGGAATTTTTGGGTTAGGTCAATCCGTTCGCGAGATATGGGAGTTTGAAGCCAAGAAATGGTTGAGAAGGCAACAAATTTTTCGCAATTCTGCTGCTCCTAACGCCTAACCAGAATGGACTAGGGAAAAACCACGCATACCGTTGTAATCGGGCGAGTTTCTACTTTTAGACGCAACAGGAATTTTTGAGTTAGGTCAATCCGTTCGCGAGATATGGGAGCTTGAAGCCAAGAAATGGTTGAGAAGGCAAAAAATTTTTCGCAATTCTGCTGCTCCAAACGTTTAACCAGAATGGCCCAGGGAAAAAATACACATACCGTTGTAATCGGGCGAGTTTCTTCTTTCAGATGCAACAGGAATTTTTGGGTTATGTCAATCCGTTCGCGACATAAGGGAGTTTGAAGCCAAGAAATGGTTGAGAAGCCAAAACATTTTTCGCAATTCTGCTGCTCCAAACACTTAACCAGAATGGCCTAGGGAAAAAATTCACATACCGTTGTAATCGGGCGAGTTTCTACTTTCAGATGCAACAGGAATTTTTGGGTTAGGTAAATCCGTTCGCGAGATATGGGAGTTTGAAGCCAAGAAATGGTTGAGAAGGCAAAATATTTTTCGCAATTCTGCTGCTCCAAACATTTAACCAGAATGGCCCAGGGAAAAAATACACATACCGTTGTAATCGGGCGAGTTTCTTCTTTCAGATGCAACAGGAATTTTTGGGTTATGTCAATCCGTTCGCGACATAAGGGAGTTTGAAGCCAAGAAATGGTTGAGAAGGCAAAAAATTTTTCGCAATTCTGGTGCTCCAAACGCTTAACCAGAATGGGCTAGGGAAAAAATACACACACCGTTGTAATCGGGCGAGTTTCTACTTTCAGATGCAATAGGAATTTTTGGGTTAGGTCAATCCGTTCGCGAGATATGGGAGTTTGAAGCCAAGAAATGGTTGAGAAGGCAAAAAATTTTTCGCAATTCTGCTGCTCCAAACGCTTAACCAGAATAGCCTAGGGAAAAAATATACATACCGTTGTAATCGGGCGAGTTTCTACTTTCAGATGCAATAGGAATTTTTGGGTTAGGTCAATCCGTTCGCGAGATATGGGAGATTGAAGCCAAGAAATGGTTGAGAAGGCAAAAAATTTTGCGCAATTCTGCTGCTCCAAACGCTTAACCAGAATGGAGTAGGGAAAAAATACACGTACCGCTGTAATCGGGCGAGTTTCTACTTTCAGATGCAATAGGAATTTTTGGGTTAGGTCAATCCGTTCGCGAGATACTATATGGGAGTTTGAAGCCAAGAAATGGTTGGGAAGGCAAAAAATTTTTCGCAATTCTGCTGCTCCAAACGCTTAACCAGAATGGGCTAGGGAAAAAATACACACACCGTTGTAATCGGGCGAGTTTCTACTTTCAGATGCAATAGGAATTTTTGGGTTAGGTCAATCCGTTCGCGAGATATGGGAGTTTGAAGCCAAGAAATGGTTGAGAAGGCAAAACATTTTTCGCAATTCTGCTGCTCCAAACGCTTAACCAGAATGGCCTAGGGAAAAAATACACATACCGTTGTAATCGGGCGAGTTTCTATTTTCAGATGCAACAGGAATTTTTGGGTTAGGTCAATCCGTTCGCGAGATATGGGAGTTTGAAGCCAAGAAATGGTTGAGAAGGCAAAAAATTTTTCGCAATTCTGCTGCTCCTAACGCTTAACCAGAATCGCCTAGGGAAAAAATTCACATACCGTTGTAATCGGGCGAGTTTCTACTTTCAGATGCAATAGGAATTTTTGGGTTAGGTCAATCCGTTCGCGAGATATGGGAGTTTGAAGCCAAGAAATGGTTGAGAAGGCAAAACATTTTTCGCAATTCTGCTGCTCCAAACGCTTAACCAGAATGGCCTAGGGAAAAAATACACATACCGTTGTAATCGGGCGAGTTTCTACTTTCAGATGCAATAGGAATTTTTGGGTTAGGTCAATCCGTTCGCGAGATATGGGAGTTTGAAGCCAAGAAATGGTTGAGAAGGCAAAAAATTTTTCGCAATTCTGCTGCTCCTAACGCTTAACCAGAATGGCCTAGGGAAAAAATACACATACCGTTGTAATCGGGCGAGTTTCTACATTTAGATGCAATAGGAATTTTTGGGTTAGGTCAATCCGTTCGCGAGATATGGGAGTTTGAAGCCAAGAAATGGTTGAGAAGGCAACAAATTTTTCGCAATTCTGCTGCTCCTAACGCCTAACCAGAATGGACTAGGGAAAAACCACGCATACCGTTGTAATCGGGCGAGTTTCTACTTTTAGACGCAACAGGAATTTTTGAGTTAGGTCAATCCGTTCGCGAGATATGGGAGCTTGAAGCCAAGAAATGGTTGAGAAGGCAAAAAATTTTTCGCAATTCTGCTGCTCCAAACGTTTAACCAGAATGGCCCAGGGAAAAAATACACATACCGTTGTAATCGGGCGAGTTTCTTCTTTCAGATGCAACAGGAATTTTTGGGTTATGTCAATCCGTTCGCGACATAAGGGAGTTTGAAGCCAAGAAATGGTTGAGAAGCCAAAACATTTTTCGCAATTCTGCTGCTCCAAACACTTAACCAGAATGGCCTAGGGAAAAAATTCACATACCGTTGTAATCGGGCGAGTTTCTACTTTCAGATGCAACAGGAATTTTTGGGTTAGGTAAATCCGTTCGCGAGATATGGGAGTTTGAAGCCAAGAAATGGTTGAGAAGGCAAGATATTTTTCGCAATTCTGCTGCTCCAAACATTTAACCAGAATGGCCCAGGGAAAAAATACACATACCGTTGTAATCGGGCGAGTTTCTTCTTTCAGATGCAACAGGAATTTTTGGGTTATGTCAATCCGTTCGCGACATAAGGGAGTTTGAAGCCAAGAAATGGTTGAGAAGGCAAAAAATTTTTCGCAATTCTGGTGCTCCAAACGCTTAACCAGAATGGGCTAGGGAAAAAATACACACACCGTTGTAATCGCGCGAGTTTCTACTTTCAGATGCAATAGGAATTTTTGGGTTAGGTCAATCCGTTCGCGAGATATGGGAGTTTGAAGCCAAGAAATGTTTGAGAAGGCAAAATATTTTTCGCAATTCTGCTGCTCCAAACATTTAACCAGAATGGCCCAGGGAAAAAATACACATACCGTTGTAATCGGGCGAGTTTCTTCTTTCAGATGCAACAGGAATTTTTGGGTTATGTCAATCCGTTCGCGACATAAGGGAGTTTGAAGCCAAGAAATGGTTGAGAAGGCAAAAAATTTTTCGCAATTCTGGTGCTCCAAACGCTTAACCAGAATGGGCTAGGGAAAAAATACACACACCGTTGTAATCGCGCGAGTTTCTACTTTCAGATGCAATAGGAATTTTTGGGTTAGGTCAATCCGTTCGCGAGATATGGTGGTTTGAAGCCAAGAAATGTTTGAGAAGGCAAAATATTTTTCGCAATTCTGCTGCTCCAAACGTTTAACCAGAATGGCCTAGGGAAAAAATACACATACCGTTGTAATCGGGCGAGTTTCTACTTTCAGATGCAACAGGAATTTTTGGCTTATGTCAATCCGTTCGCAAGATATGGGAGTTTGAATCTAAAAAATAGTTGAGAAGACAACAAATTTTTCGCGTTTCTGCTGCTCCAAACGCTTAACCAGAATGGCCTAGGGAAAAAATACACATACCGTTGTAATCGGGCGAGTTTCTACTTTCAGATGCAATAGGAATTTTTGGGTTAGGTCAATCCGTTCGCGAGATATGGGAGTTTGAAGCCAAGAAATGGTTGAGAAGGCAAAAAATTTTTCGCAATTCTGCTGCTCCAAACGCTTAACCAGAATGGCCTAGGGAAAAAATACACATACCGTTGTAATCGGGCGAGTTTCTACTTTCAGATGCAACAGGAATATTTGGGTTAGGTCAATCCGTTCGCGAGATATGGGAGTTTGAAGCAAAAAAATAGTTGAGAAGACAACAAATTTTTCGCACTTCTGCTGCTCCAAACGCTTAACCAGAATGGCCTAGGGAAAAAATACACATACCGTTGTAATCGGGAGAGTTTCTACTTTCAGATGCAACAGGAATTTTTGGCTTATGTCAATCCGTTCGCATGATATGGGAGTTTGAATCTAAAAAATAGTTGAGAAGACAACAAATTTTTCGCACTTCTGCTGCTCCAAACGCTTAACCAGAATGGCCTAGGGAAAAAATACACATACCGTTGTAATCGGGCGAGTTTCTACTTTCAGATGCAATAGGAATTTTTGGGTTAGGTCAATCCGTTCGCGAGATATGGGAGTTTGAAGCCAAGAAATGGTTGAGAAGGCAAAAAATTTTTCGCAATTCTGCTGCTCCAAACGCTTAACCAGAATGGCCTAGGGAAAAAATACACATACCGTTGTAATCGGGCGAGTTTCTACTTTCAGATGCAACAGGAATATTTGGGTTAGGTCAATCCGTTCGCGAGATATGGGAGTTTGAAGCAAAAAAATAGTTGAGAAGACAACAAATTTTTCGCACTTCTGCTGCTCCAAACGCTTAACCAGAATGGCCTAGGGAAAAAATACACATACCGTTGTAATCGGGCGAGTTTCTACTTTCAGATGCAACAGGAATATTTGGGTTAGGTCAATCCGTTCGCGAGATATGGGAGTTTGAAGCGAAAAAATAGTTGAGAAGACAACAAATTTTTCGCACTTCTGCTGCTCCACACGCTTAACCAGAATGGCCTAGGGAAAAAATACACATACCGTTGTAATCGGGCGAGTTTCTACTTTCAGATGCAATAGGAATTTTTGGGTTAGGTCAATCCGTTCGCGAGATATGGTGGTTTGAAGCCAAGAAATGGTTGAGAAGGCAAAAAATTTTTCGCAATTCTGCTGCTCCTAACGCCTAACCAGAATGGACAAGGGAAAAAATACACATACCGTTGTAATCGGGCGAGTTTCTATTTTCAGACGCAACAGGAACTTTTGGGTTATGTCAATCCGTTCGCGAGATATGGGAGTTTGAAGCAAAAAAATAGTTGAGAAGACAACAAATTTTTCGCAATTCTGCTGCTCCAAACGCTTAACCAGAATGGCCTAGGGGAAAAATACACATACCGCTGTAATCGGGCGAGTTTCTACTTTCAGATGCAATAGGAATTTTTGGGTTAGGTCAATCCGTTCGCGAGATATGGTGGTTTGAAGCCAAGAAATGGTTGAGAAGGCAAAAAATTTTTCGCAATTCTGCTGCTCCAAACGCTTAACCAGAATGGCCTAGGGAAAAAATACACATACCGTTGTAATCGGGCGAGTTTCTACTTTCAGATGCAATAGGAATTTTTGGGTTAGGTCAATCCGTTCGCGAGATATGGGAGTTTGAAGCCAAGAAATGGTTGAGAAGGCAAAAAATTTTTCGCAATTCTGCTGCTCCAAACGCTTAACCAGAATGGCCTAGGGAAAAAATTCACATACCGTTGTAATCGGGAGAGTTTCTACTTTCAGATGCAACAGGAATTTTTGGCTTATGTCAATCCGTTCGCAAGATATGGGAGTTTGAATCTAAAAAATAGTTGAGAAGACAACAAATTTTTCGCGCTTCTGCTGCTCCAAACGCTTAACCAGAATGGCCTAGGGAAAAAATACACATACCGTTGTAATCGGGCGAGTTTCTACTTTCAGATGCAATAGGAATTTTTGGGTTAGGTCAATCCGTTCGCGAGATATGGGAGTTTGAAGCCAAGAAATGGTTGAGAAGGCAAAAAATTTTTCGCAATTCTGCTGCTCCAAACGCTTAACCAGAATGGCCTAGGGAAAAAATACACATACCGTTGTAATCGGGCGAGTTTCTACTTTCAGATGCAACAGGAATATTTGGGTTAGGTCAATCCGTTCGCGAGATATGGGAGTTTGAAGCAAAAAAATAGTTGAGAAGACAACAAATTTTTCGCACTTCTGCTGCTCCAAACGCTTAACCAGAATGGCCTAGGGAAAAAATACACATACCGTTGTAATCGGGAGAGTTTCTACTTTCAGATGCAACAGGAATTTTTGGCTTATGTCAATCCGTTCGCAAGATATGGGAGTTTGAATCTAAAAAATAGTTGAGAAGACAACAAATTTTTCGCACTTCTGCTGCTCCAAACGCTTAACCAGAATGGCCTAGGGAAAAAATACACATACCGTTGTAATCGGGCGAGTTTCTACTTTCAGATGCAATAGGAATTTTTGGGTTAGGTCAATCCGTTCGCGAGATATGGGAGTTTGAAGCCAAGAAATGGTTGAGAAGGCAAAAAATTTTTCGCAATTCTGCTGCTCCAAACGCTTAACCAGAATGGCCTAGGGAAAAAATACACATACCGTTGTAATCGGGCGAGTTTCTACTTTCAGATGCAACAGGAATATTTGGGTTAGGTCAATCCGTTCGCGAGATATGGGAGTTTGAAGCAAAAAAATAGTTGAGAAGACAACAAATTTTTCGCACTTCTGCTGCTCCAAACGCTTAACCAGAATGGCCTAGGGAAAAAATACACATACCGTTGTAATCGGGCGAGTTTCTACTTTCAGATGCAACAGGAATATTTGGGTTAGGTCAATCCGTTCGCGAGATATGGGAGTTTGAAGCAAAAAAATAGTTGAGAAGACAACAAATTTTTCGCACTTCTGCTGCTCCACACGCTTAACCAGAATGGCCTAGGGAAAAAATACACATACCGTTGTAATCGGGCGAGTTTCTACTTTCAGATGCAATAGGAATTTTTGGGTTAGGTCAATCCGTTCGCGAGATATGGGAGTTTGAAGCCAAGAAATGGTTGAGAAGGCAAAAAATTTTTCGCAATTCTGCTGCTCCAAACGCTTAACCAGAATGGCCTAGGGAAAAAATACACATACCGTTGTAATCGGGCGAGTTTCTACTTTCAGATGCAACAGGAATATTTGGGTTAGGTCAATCCGTTCGCGAGATATGGGAGTTTGAAGCAAAAAAATAGTTGAGAAGACAACAAATTTTTCGCACTTCTGCTGCTCCAAACGCTTAACCAGAATGGCCTAGGGAAAAAATACACATACCGTTGTAATCGGGCGAGTTTCTACTTTCAGATGCAATAGGAATTTTTGGGTTAGGTCAATCCGTTCGCGAGATATGGGAGTTTGAACCCAAGAAATGGTTGAGAAGGCAACAAATTTTTCGCAATTCTGCTGGTCCAAACGCTTAACCAGAATGGCCTAGGGAAAAAATTCACATACCGTTGTAATCGGGCGAGTTTCTACTTTCAGATGCAACAGGAATTTTTGGCTTAGGTCAATCCGTTCGCGAGATATGGGAGTTTGAATCTAAAAAATAGTTGAGAAGACAACAAATTTTTCGCACTTCTGCTGCTCCAAACGCTTAACCAGAATGGCCTAGGGAAAAAATACACATACCGTTGTAATCGGGCGAGTTTCTACTTTCAGATGCAATAGGAATTTTTGGGTTAGGTCAATCCGTTCGCGAGATATGGTGGTTTGAAGCCAAGAAATGGTTGAGAAGGCAAAAAATTTTTCGCAATTCTGCTGCTCCAAACGCTTAACCACAATGGAGTAGGGAAAAAATTCACATACCGCTGTAATCGGGCGAGTTTCTACTTTCAGATGCAACAGGAATTTTTGGCTTAGGTCAATCCGTTCGCGAGATACTACCTTGATCAAAAAGTTTTAGGACTTTATTCATAAAATCAAAAATACAAATTTATTCGTCCAAATCGATATGGTCCCCTTCAAAGTAGTCCCCATTGACTGCAATGCACTTGCGCCAGCGCTTGATCCAATCCTCGAAACACCGCTGGTACTCAATTTTCGGTATGTCCATCAGAGCCGTCTTCGATTTTGTCATGACCTCCTCTCGGGTACTGTAACGCGTTCCGCGAAGCGGTTTTTTAATTCGGTTGAACAGAAAAAAGTCGCAGGGAGCCAAATCTGGTGAATTTGAAGGCTGCTGGATAGTGTTCGTGTTGTTTTTCGTCAAAAACTCGCGGATAAGGATCGCATTGTGCGCCGGTGCGTTATCGCGGTGCAAAATCCACGAGTTGTTTGCCCACAAATCTGGCCTTTTTTGACGAATTGCTTCGCGCAAACGTCTCAAAACGCCCAAATAATATTCTTTGTTGACTGTCTGTTTTTCTGGCAAGAATTCTTGATGCACACGATTGAATTTTATCGATGTTTTCATCGGTTTTCGACGTTGTCGGCCTGCCACTGCGTTTGTCATCCTCGACCGACTCACGACCACTTCTGAAGCGTTCGTGCCATCGAAAAACATTTGATCTCGAAAGAGTATCGTTGCCGAAACACTTCTCCAACATATCCAAGGTCTGCCGACCGTTAAATCCGTTTTTTACACAAAATTTAATGCAAACTCGTTGATGCTCAAATGATGCCATTTTCAAAATCGAAGACACGAACAAAGGAGATGTGCTCAGTACAACGTAACTTTTACAAATATCAAGCTATGATGCTGAAAGTGGAAGGAAGTGTTAATGACAGATATGGTAACCTAACAAAAAAAAAAAGAAACAATCGGGTGATTGACAGCGACACACGGGGGGACAGTCCTAGAACTTTTTGATCAAGGTAGTATGGGAGTTTGAATCTAAAAAATAGTTGAGAAGACAACAAATTTTTCGCACTTCTGCTGCTCCAAACGCTTAACCAGAATGGCCTAGGGAAAAAATACACACACCGTTGTAATCGGGCGAGTTTCTACTTTCAGATGCAATAGGAATTTTTGGGTTAGGTCAATCCGTTCGCGAGATATGGTGGTTTGAAGCCAAGAAATGGTTGAGAAGGCAAAAAATTTTTCGCAATTCTGCTGCTCCAAACGTTTAACCAGAATGGCCTAGGGAAAAAATACACATACCGTTGTAATCGGGCGAGTTTCTACTTTCAGATGCAACAGGAATTTTTGTGTTAGGTCAATCCGTTCGCGAGATATGGGAGTTTGAAGCAAAAAAATAGTTGAGAAGACAACAAATTTTTCGCACTTCTGCTGCTCCAAACGCTTAACCAGAATGGCCTAGGGAAAAAATACACATACCGTTGTAATCGGGCGAGTTTCTACTTTCAGATGCAATAGGAATTTTTGGGTTAGGTCAATCCGTTCGCGAGATATGGTGGTTTGAAGCCAAGAAATGATTGAGAAGGCAAACAATTTTTCGCAATTCTGCTGCTCCTAACGCCTAACCAGAACGGACTAGGGAAAAAATACACATGCCGTTGTAATCGGGCGAGTTTCTACTTTCAGACGCAACAGGAACTTTTGGGTTATGTCAATCCGTTCGCGAGATATGGGAGTCTGAAGCCAAGAAATGGTTGAGAAGGCAAAAAATTTTTCGCAATTCTGCTGCTCCAAACGCTTAACCAGAATGGCCTAGGGGAAAAATACACATACCGTTGTAATCGGGCGAGTTTCTACTTTCAGATGCAATAGGAATTTTTGGGTTAGGTCAATCCGTTCGCGAGATATGGGAGTTTGAAGCCAAGAAATGGTTGAGAAGGCAAAAAATTTTTCGCAATTCTGCTGCTCAAAACGCTTAACCAGACCGGCCTAGGGAAAAAATTCACATACCGTTCTAATCGGGCGAGTTTCTACTTTCAGATGCAACAGGAATTTTTGGCTTATGTCAATCCGTTCGCGAGATATGGGAGTTTGATGCTAAAAAATAGTTGAGAAGACAACAAATTTTTCGCACTTCTGCTGCTCCAAACGCTTAACCAGAATGGCCTAGGGAAAAAATACACACACCGTTGTAATCGGGCGAGTTTCTACTTTCAGATGCAATAGGAATTTTTGGGTTAGGTCAATCCGTTCGCGAGATATGGTGGTTTGAAGCCAAGAAATGGTTGAGAAGGCAAAAAATTTTTCGCAATTCTGCTGCTCCAAACGTTTAACCAGAATGGCCTAGGGAAAAAATACACATACCGTTGTAATCGGGCGAGTTTCTACTTTTAGACGCAACAGGAACTTTTGGGTTAGGTCAATCCGTTCGCGAGATATGGGAGTCTGAAGCCAAGAAATGGTTGAGAAGGAAAAAAATTTTTCGCAATTCTGCTGCTCCAAACGCTTAACCAGAATGGCCTATGGAAAAAATACACATACCGTTGTAATCGGGCGAGTTTCTACTTTCAGATGCAATAGGAATTTTTGGGTTAGGTCAATCCGTTCGCGAGATATGGGAGTTTGAAGCCAAGAAATGGTTGAGAAGGCAAAAAATTTTTCGCAATTCTGCTGCTCCAAACGCTTAACCAGAATTGCCTAGGGAAAAAATACACATACCGTTGTAATCGGGCGAGTTTCTACTTTCAGATGCAACAGGAATTTTTGTGTTAGGTCAATCCGTTCGCGAGATATGGGAGTTTGAAGCAAAAAAATAGTTGAGAAGACAACAAATTTTTCGCACTTCTGCTGCTCCAAACGCTTAACCAGAATGGCCTAGGGAAAAAATACACATACCGTTGTAATCGGGCGAGTTTCTACTTTCAGATGCAATAGGAATTTTTGGGTTAGGTCAATCCGTTCGCGAGATATGGTGGTTTGAAGCCAAGAAATGATTGAGAAGGCAAAAAATTTTTCGCAATTCTGCTGCTCCTAACGCCTAACCAGAACGGACTAGGGAAAAAATACACATGCCGTTGTAATCGGGCGAGTTTCTACTTTCAGACGCAACAGGAACTTTTGGGTTATGTCAATCCGTTCGCGAGATATGGGAGTCTGAAGCCAAGAAATGGTTGAGAAGGCAAAAAATTTTTCGCAATTCTGCTGCTCCAAACGCTTAACCAGAATGGCCTAGGGAAAAAATACACATACCGTTGTAATCGGGCGAGTTTCTACTTTCAGATGCAATAGGAATTTTTGGGTTAGGTCAATCCGTTCGCGAGATATGGGAGTTTGAAGCCAAGAAATGGTTGAGAAGGCAAAAAATTTTTCGCAATTCTGCTGCTCCAAACGCTTAACCAGACCGGCCTAGGGAAAAAATTCACATACCGTTCTAATCGGGCGAGTTTCTACTTTCAGATGCAACAGGAATTTTTGGCTTATGTCAATCCGTTCGCGAGATATGGGAGTTTGATGCTAAAAAATAGTTGAGAAGACAACAAATTTTTCGCACTTCTGCTGCTCCAAACGCTTAACCAGAATGGCCTAGGGAAAAATACACATACCGTTGTAATCGGGCGAGTTTCTACTTTCAGATGCAATAGGAATTTTTGGGTTAGGTCAATCCGTTCGCGAGATATGGTGGTTTGAAGCCAAGAAATGGTTGAGAAGGCAAAATATTTTTCGCAATTCTGCTGCTCCAAACGTTTAACCAGAATGGCCCAGGGAAAAAATACACATACCGTTGTAATCGGGCGAGTTTCTACTTTCAGATGCAACAGGAATTTTTGGGTTAGGTCAATCCGTTCGCGAGATATGGGAGTTTGATCCCAAGAAATGGTTGAGAAGGCAAAAAATTTTTCGCAATTCTGCTGCTCCTAACGCTTAACCAGAATGGTCTAGGGAAAAACCACGCATACCGTTGTAATCGGGCGAGTTTCTACTTTCAGACGCAACAGGAATTTTTGGGTTAGGTCAATCCGTTCGCGAGATATGGGAGTTTGAAGCCAAGAAATGGTTGAGAAGGCAAAAAATTTTTCGCAATTCTGCTGCTCCAAACGCTTAACCAGAATGGCCTAGGGAAAAAATACACATACCGTTGTAATCGGGCGAGTTTCTACTTTCAGATGCAATAGGAATTTTTGGGTTAGGTCAATCCGTTCGCGAGATATGGTGGTTTGAAGCGAAGAAATGGTTGAGAAGGCAAAATATTTTTCGCACTTCTGCTGCTCCAAACGCTTAACCAGAATGGCCTATGGAAAAAATACACATACCGTTGTAATCGGGCGAGTTTCTACTTTCAGATGCAACAGGAATTTTTGGGTTAGGTCAATCCGTTCGCGAGATATGGGAGTTTGACGCCAAGAAATGGTTGAGAAGGCAACAAATTTTTCGCAATTCTGCTGCTCCTAACGCTTAACCAGAATGGTCTAGGGAAAAACCACGCATACCGTTGTAATCGGGCGAGTTTCTACTTTCAGACGCAACAGGAATTTTTGGGTTAGGTCAATCCGTTCGCGAGATATGGGAGTTTGAAGCCAAGAAATGGTTGAGAAGGCAACAAATTTTTCGCAATTCTGCTGCTCCAAACGCTTAACCAGAATGGCCTAGGGAAAAAAATCACATACCGTTGTAATCGGGCGAGTTTCTACTTTCAGATGCAACAGGAATTTTTGGCTTAGGTCAATCCGTTCGCGAGATATGGGAGTTTGAATCTAAAAAATAGTTGAGAAGACAACAAATTTTTCGCACTTCTGCTGCTCCAAACGCTTAACCAGAATGGCCTAGGGAAAAAATACAGATACCGTTGTAATCGGGCGAGTTTCTACTTTCAGATGCAACAGGAATTTTTGGCTTAGGTCAATCCGTTCGCGAGATATGGGAGTTTGAATCTAAAAAATAGTTGAGAAGACAACAAATTTTTCGCACTTCTGCTGCTCCAAACGCTTAACCAGAATGGCCTACGGAAAAAATACACATACCGTTGTAATCGGGCGAGTTTCTACTTTCAGATGCAATAGGAATTTTTGGGTTAGGTCAATCCGTTCGCGAGATATGGTGGTTTGAAGCCAAGAAATGGTTGAGAAGGCAAAATATTTTTCGCAATTCTGCTGCTCCAAACGCTTAACCAGAATGGCCCAGGGAAAAAATTCACATACCGTTGTAATCGGGCGAGTTTCTACTTTCAGATGCAACAGGAATTTTTGGCTTAGGTCAATCCGTTCGCGAGATATGGGAGTTTGAATATAAAAAATAGTTGAGAAGACAACAAATTTTTCGCACTTCTGCTGCTCCAAACGCTTAACCAGAATGGCCCAGGGAAAAAATACACATACCGTTGTAATCGGGCGAGTTTCTACTTTCAGATGCAACAGGAATTTTTGGCTTAGGTCAATCCGTTCGCGAGATATGGGAGTTTGAATCTAAAAAATAGTTGAGAAGACAACAAATTTTTCGCACTTCTGCTGCTCCAAACGCTTAACCAGAATGGCCTACGGAAAAAATACACATACCGTTGTAATCGGGCGAGTTTCTACTTTCAGATGCAATAGGAATTTTTGGGTTAGGTCAATCCGTTCGCGAGATATGGTGGTTTGAAGCCAAGAAATGGTTGAGAAGGCAAAATATTTTTCGCAATTCTGCTGCTCCAAACGCTTAACCAGAATGGCCCAGGGAAAAAATTCACATACCGTTGTAATCGGGCGAGTTTCTACTTTCAGATGCAACAGGAATTTTTGGGTTAGGTCAATCCGTTCGCGAGATATGGGAGTTTGAAGCCAAGAAATGGTTGAGAAGGCAAAAAATTTTTCGCAATTCTGCTGCTCCAAACGCTTAACCAGACCGGCCTAGGGAAAAAATTCACATACCGTTCTAATCGGGCGAGTTTCTACTTTCAGATGCAACAGGAATTTTTGGCTTAGGTCAATCCGTTCGCGAGATATGGGAGTTTGATGCTAAAAAATAGTTGAGAAGACAACAAATTTTTCGCACTTCTGCTGCTCCAAACGCTTAACCAGAATGGCCTAGGGAAAAATACACATACCGTTGTAATCGGGCGAGTTTCTACTTTCAGATGCAATAGGAATTTTTGGGTTAGGTCAATCCGTTCGCGAGATATGGTGGTTTGAAGCCAAGAAATGGTTGAGAAGGCAAAATATTTTTCGCAATTCTGCTGCTCCAAACGTTTAACCAGAATGGCCCAGGGAAAAAATACACATACCGTTGTAATCGGGCGAGTTTCTACTTTCAGATGCAACAGGAATTTTTGGGTTAGGTCAATCCGTTCGCGAGATATGGGAGTTTGACGCCAAGAAATGGTTGAGAAGGCAACAAATTTTTCGCAATTCTGCTGCTCCTAACGCTTAACCAGAATGGTCTAGGGAAAAACCACGCATACCGTTGTAATCGGGCGAGTTTCTACTTTCAGACGCAACAGGAATTTTTGGGTTAGGTCAATCCGTTCGCGAGATATGGGAGTTTGAAGCCAAGAAATGGTTGAGAAGGCAACAAATTTTTCGCAATTCTGCTGCTCCAAACGCTTAACCAGAATGGCCTAGGGAAAAAAATCACATACCGTTGTAATCGGGCGAGTTTCTACTTTCAGATGCAACAGGAATTTTTGGCTTAGGTCAATCCGTTCGCGAGATATGGGAGTTTGAATCTAAAAAATAGTTGAGAAGACAACAAATTTTTCGCACTTCTGCTGCTCCAAACGCTTAACCAGAATGGCCTAGGGAAAAAATACACATACCGTTGTAATCGGGCGAGTTTCTACTTTCAGATGCAACAGGAATTTTTGGCTTAGGTCAATCCGTTCGCGAGATATGGGAGTTTGAATCTAAAAAATAGTTGAGAAGACAACAAATTTTTCGCACTTCTGCTGCTCCAAACGCTTAACCAGAATGGCCTACGGAAAAAATACACATACCGTTGTAATCGGGCGAGTTTCTACTTTCAGATGCAATAGGAATTTTTGGGTTAGGTCAATCCGTTCGCGAGATATGGTGGTTTGAAGCCAAGAAATGGTTGAGAAGGCAAAATATTTTTCGCAATTCTGCTGCTCCAAACGCTTAACCAGAATGGCCCAGGGAAAAAATTCACATACCGTTGTAATCGGGCGAGTTTCTACTTTCAGATGCAACAGGAATTTTTGGGTTAGGTCAATCCGTTCGCGAGATATGGGAGTTTGAAGCCAAGAAATGGTTGAGAAGGCAAAAAATTTTTCGCAATTCTGCTGCTCCAAACGCTTAACCAGACCGGCCTAGGGAAAAAATTCACATACCGTTCTAATCGGGCGAGTTTCTACTTTCAGATGCAACAGGAATTTTTGGCTTAGGTCAATCCGTTCGCGAGATATGGGAGTTTGATGCTAAAAAATAGTTGAGAAGACAACAAATTTTTCGCACTTCTGCTGCTCCAAACGCTTAACCAGAATGGCCTAGGGAAAAATACACATACCGTTGTAATCGGGCGAGTTTCTACTTTCAGATGCAATAGGAATTTTTGGGTTAGGTCAATCCGTTCGCGAGATATGGTGGTTTGAAGCCAAGAAATGGTTGAGAAGGCAAAATATTTTTCGCAATTCTGCTGCTCCAAACGTTTAACCAGAATGGCCCAGGGAAAAAATACACATACCGTTGTAATCGGGCGAGTTTCTACTTTCAGATGCAACAGGAATTTTTGGGTTAGGTCAATCCGTTCGCGAGATATGGGAGTTTGACGCCAAGAAATGGTTGAGAAGGCAACAAATTTTTCGCAATTCTGCTGCTCCTAACGCTTAACCAGAATGGTCTAGGGAAAAACCACGCATACCGTTGTAATCGGGCGAGTTTCTACTTTCAGACGCAACAGGAATTTTTGGGTTAGGTCAATCCGTTCGCGAGATATGGGAGTTTGAAGCCAAGAAATGGTTGAGAAGGCAACAAATTTTTCGCAATTCTGCTGCTCCAAACGCTTAACCAGAATGGCCTAGGGAAAAAAATCACATACCGTTGTAATCGGGCGAGTTTCTACTTTCAGATGCAACAGGAATTTTTGGCTTAGGTCAATCCGTTCGCGAGATATGGGAGTTTGAATCTAAAAAATAGTTGAGAAGACAACAAATTTTTCGCACTTCTGCTGCTCCAAACGCTTAACCAGAATGGCCTAGGGAAAAAATACAGATACCGTTGTAATCGGGCGAGTTTCTCCTTTCAGATGCAACAGGAATTTTTGGCTTAGGTCAATCCGTTCGCGAGATATGGGAGTTTGAATCTAAAAAATAGTTGAGAAGACAACAAATTTTTCGCACTTCTGCTGCTCCAAACGCTTAACCAGAATGGCCTACGGAAAAAATACACATACCGTTGTAATCGGGCGAGTTTCTACTTTCAGATGCAATAGGAATTTTTGGGTTAGGTCAATCCGTTCGCGAGATATGGTGGTTTGAAGCCAAGAAATGGTTGAGAAGGCAAAATATTTTTCGCAATTCTGCTGCTCCAAACGCTTAACCAGAATGGCCCAGGGAAAAAATTCACATACCGTTGTAATCGGGCGAGTTTCTACTTTCAGATGCAACAGGAATTTTTGGCTTAGGTCAATCCGTTCGCGAGATATGGGAGTTTGAATCTAAAAAATAGTTGAGAAGACAACAAATTTTTCGCACTTCTGCTGCTCCAAACGCTTAACCAGAATGGCCTAGGGAAAAAATACACATACCGTTGTAATCGGGCGAGTTTCTACTTTCAGATGCAACAGGAATTTTTGGCTTAGGTCAATCCGTTCGCGAGATATGGGAGTTTGAATCTAAAAAATAGTTGAGAAGACAACAAATTTTTCGCACTTCTGCTGCTCCAAACGCTTAACCAGAATGGCCTACGGAAAAAATACACATACCGTTGTAATCGGGCGAGTTTCTACTTTCAGATGCAATAGGAATTTTTGGGTTAGGTCAATCCGTTCGCGAGATATGGTGGTTTGAAGCCAAGAAATGGTTGAGAAGGCAAAATATTTTTCGCAATTCTGCTGCTCCAAACGCTTAACCAGAATGGCCCAGGGAAAAAATTCACATACCGTTGTAATCGGGCGAGTTTCTACTTTCAGATGCAACAGGAATTTTTGGGTTAGGTCAATCCGTTCGCGAGATATGGGAGTTTGAAGCCAAGAAATGGTTGAGAAGGCAAAAAATTTTTCGCAATTCTGCTGCTCCAAACGCTTAACCAGACCGGCCTAGGGAAAAAATTCACATACCGTTCTAATCGGGCGAGTTTCTACTTTCAGATGCAACAGGAATTTTTGGCTTAGGTCAATCCGTTCGCGAGATATGGGAGTTTGATGCTAAAAAATAGTTGAGAAGACAACAAATTTTTCGCACTTCTGCTGCTCCAAACGCTTAACCAGAATGGCCTAGGGAAAAATACACATACCGTTGTAATCGGGCGAGTTTCTACTTTCAGATGCAATAGGAATTTTTGGGTTAGGTCAATCCGTTCGCGAGATATGGTGGTTTGAAGCCAAGAAATGGTTGAGAAGGCAAAATATTTTTCGCAATTCTGCTGCTCCAAACGTTTAACCAGAATGGCCCAGGGAAAAAATACACATACCGTTGTAATCGGGCGAGTTTCTACTTTCAGATGCAACAGGAATTTTTGGGTTAGGTCAATCCGTTCGCGAGATATGGGAGTTTGACGCCAAGAAATGGTTGAGAAGGCAACAAATTTTTCGCAATTCTGCTGCTCCTAACGCTTAACCAGAATGGTCTAGGGAAAAACCACGCATACCGTTGTAATCGGGCGAGTTTCTACTTTCAGACGCAACAGGAATTTTTGGGTTAGGTCAATCCGTTCGCGAGATATGGGAGTTTGAAGCCAAGAAATGGTTGAGAAGGCAACAAATTTTTCGCAATTCTGCTGCTCCAAACGCTTAACCAGAATGGCCTAGGGAAAAAAATCACATACCGTTGTAATCGGGCGAGTTTCTACTTTCAGATGCAACAGGAATTTTTGGCTTAGGTCAATCCGTTCGCGAGATATGGGAGTTTGAATCTAAAAAATAGTTGAGAAGACAACAAATTTTTCGCACTTCTGCTGCTCCAAACGCTTAACCAGAATGGCCTAGGGAAAAAATACACATACCGTTGTAATCGGGCGAGTTTCTACTTTCAGATGCAACAGGAATTTTTGGCTTAGGTCAATCCGTTCGCGAGATATGGGAGTTTGAATCTAAAAAATAGTTGAGAAGACAACAAATTTTTCGCACTTCTGCTGCTCCAAACGCTTAACCAGAATGGCCTACGGAAAAAATACACATACCGTTGTAATCGGGCGAGTTTCTACTTTCAGATGCAATAGGAATTTTTGGGTTAGGTCAATCCGTTCGCGAGATATGGTGGTTTGAAGCCAAGAAATGGTTGAGAAGGCAAAATATTTTTCGCAATTCTGCTGCTCCAAACGCTTAACCAGAATGGCCCAGGGAAAAAATTCACATACCGTTGTAATCGGGCGAGTTTCTACTTTCAGATGCAACAGGAATTTTTGGGTTAGGTCAATCCGTTCGCGAGATATGGGAGTTTGAAGCCAAGAAATGGTTGAGAAGGCAAAAAATTTTTCGCAATTCTGCTGCTCCAAACGCTTAACCAGACCGGCCTAGGGAAAAAATTCACATACCGTTCTAATCGGGCGAGTTTCTACTTTCAGATGCAACAGGAATTTTTGGCTTAGGTCAATCCGTTCGCGAGATATGGGAGTTTGATGCTAAAAAATAGTTGAGAAGACAACAAATTTTTCGCACTTCTGCTGCTCCAAACGCTTAACCAGAATGGCCTAGGGAAAACATACACTTACCGTTGTAATCGGGCGAGTTTCTACTTTCAGATGCAATAGGAATTTTTGGGTTAGGTCAATCCGTTCGCGAGATATGGTGGTTTGAAGCCAAGAAATGGTTGAGAAGGCAAAATATTTTGCGCAATTCTGCTGCTCCAAACGTTTAACCAGAATGGCCCAGGGAAAAAATACACATACCGTTGTAATCGGGCGAGTTTCTACTTTCAGATGCAACAGGAATTTTTGGGTTAGGTCAATCCGTTCGCGAGATATGGGAGTTTGACGCCAAGAAATGGTTGAGAAGGCAAAAAATTTTTCGCAATTCTGCTGCTCCTAACGCTTAACCAGAATGGTCTAGGGAAAAACCACGCATACCGTTGTAATCGGGCGAGTTTCTACTTTCAGACGCAACAGGAATTTTTGGGTTAGGTCAATCCGTTCGCGAGATATGGGAGTTTGAAGCCAAGAAATGGTTGAGAAGGCAACAAATTTTTCGCAATTCTGCTGCTCCAAACGCTTAACCAGAATGGCCCAGGGAAAAAATACACATACCGTTGTAATCGGGCGAGTTTCTACTTTCAGATGCAATAGGAATTTTTGGGTTAGGTCAATCCGTTCGCGAGATATGGTGGTTTGAAGCCAAGAAATGGTTGAGAAGGCAAAATATTTTTCGCAATTCTGCTGCTCCAAACGTTTAACCAGAATGGCCTAGGGAAAAAATACACATACCGTTGTAATCGGGCGAGTTTCTACATTTAGATGCAATCGGAATTTTTGGGTTAGGTCAATCCGTTCGCGAGATATGGGAGTTTGAAGCCAAGAAATGGTTGAGAAAGCAACAAATTTTTCGCAATTCTGCTGCTCCTAACGCCTAACCAGAATGGACTAGGGAAAAAATACGCATACCGTTGTAATCGGGCGAGTTTCTACTTTCAGACGCAACAGGAACTTTGGGTTATGTCAATCCGTTCGCGAGATATGGGAGTCTGAAGCCAAGAAATGGTTGAGAAGGCAAAAAATTTTTCGCAATTCTGCTGCTCCAAACGCTTAACCAGAATGGCCTAGGGAAAAAATACACATACCGTTGTAATCGGGCGAGTTTCTACTTTCAGATGCAATAGGAATTTTTGGGTTAGGTCAATCCGTTCGCGAGATATGGGAGTTTGAAGCCAAGAAATGGTTGAGAAGGCAAAAAATTTTTCGCAATTCTGCTGCTCCAAACGCTTAACCAGAATGGCCTAGGGAAAAAATTCACATACCGTTGTAATCGGGCGAGTTTCTACTTTCAGATGCAATAGGAATTTTTGGGTTAGGTCAATCCGTTCGCGAGATATGGGAGTTTGAAGCCAAGAAATGGTTGAGAAGGCAAAAAATTTTTCGCAATTCTGCTGCTCAAAACGCTTAACCAGACCGGCCTAGGGAAAAAATTCACATACCGTTCTAATCGGGCGAGTTTCTACTTTCAGATGCAACAGGAACTTTTGGGTTATGTCAATCCGTTCGCGAGATATGGGAGTCTGAAGCCAAGAAATGGTTGAGAAGGCAAAAAATTTTTCGCAATTCTGCTGCTCAAAACGCTTAACCAGACCGGCCTAGGGAAAAAATTCACATACCGTTCTAATCGGGCGAGTTTCTACTTTCAGATGCAATAGGAATTTTTGGGTTAGGTCAATCCGTTCGCGAGATATGGTGGTTTGAAGCCAAGAAATGATTGAGAAGGCAAAAAATTTTTCGCAATTCTGCTGCTCCTAACGCCTAACCAGAACGGACTAGGGAAAAAATACACATGCCGTTGTAATCGGGCGAGTTTCTACTTTCAGACGCAACAGGAACTTTTGGGTTATGTCAATCCGTTCGCGAGATATGGGAGTCTGAAGCCAAGAAATGGTTGAGAAGGCAAAAAATTTTTCGCAATTCTGCTGCTCCAAACGCTTAACCAGAATGGCCTAGGGAAAAAAATACACATACCGTTGTAATCGGGCGAGTTTCTACTTTCAGATGCAATAGGAATTTTTGGGTTAGGTCAATCCGTTCGCGAGATATGGGAGTTTGAAGCCAAGAAATGGTTGAGAAGGCAAAAAATTTTTCGCAATTCTGCTGCTCCAAACGCTTAACCAGACCGGCCTAGGGAAAAAATTCACATACCGTTCTAATAGGGCGAGTTTCTACTTTCAGATGCAACAGGAATTTTTGGCTTATGTCAATCCGTTCGCGAGATATGGGAGTTTGATGCTAAAAAATAGTTGAGAAGACAACAAATTTTTCGCACTTCTGCTGCTCCAAACGCTTAACCAGAATGGCCTAGGGAAAAATACACATACCGTTGTAATCGGGCGAGTTTCTACTTTCAGATGCAATAGGAATTTTTGGGTTAGGTCAATCCGTTCGCGAGATATGGTGGTTTGAAGCCAAGAAATGGTTGAGAAGGCAAAATATTTTTCGCAATTCTGCTGCTCCAAACGTTTAACCAGAATGGCCCAGGGAAAAAATACACATACCGTTGTAATCGGGCGAGTTTCTACTTTCAGATGCAACAGGAATTTTTGGGTTAGGTCAATCCGTTCGCGAGATATGGGAGTTTGAAGCCAAGAAATGGTTGAGAAGGCAAAAAATTTTTCGCAATTCTGCTGCTCCAAACGCTTAACCAGACCGGCCTAGGGAAAAAATTCACATACCGTTCTAATCGGGCGAGTTTCTACTTTCAGATGCAACAGGAATTTTTGGCTTATGTCAATCCGTTCGCGAGATATGGGAGTTTGATGCTAAAAAATAGTTGAGAAGACAACAAATTTTTCGCACTTCTGCTGCTCCAAACGCTTAACCAGAATGGCCTAGGGAAAAATACACATACCGTTGTAATCGGGCGAGTTTCTACTTTCAGATGCGATAGGAATTTTTGGGTTAGGTCAATCCGTTCGCGAGATATGGTGGTTTGAAGCCAAGAAATGGTTGAGAAGGCAAAATATTTTTCGCAATTCTGCTGCTCCAAACGTTTAACCAGAATGGCCCAGGGAAAAAATACACATACCGTTGTAATCGGGCGAGTTTCTACTTTCAGATGCAACAGGAATTTTTGGGTTAGGTCAATCCGTTCGCGAGATATGGGAGTTTGATCCCAAGAAATGGTTGAGAAGGCAAAAAATTTTTCGCAATTCTGCTGCTCCTAACGCTTAACCAGAATGGTCTAGGGAAAAACCACGCATACCGTTGTAATCGGGCGAGTTTCTACTTTCAGACGCAACAGGAATTTTTGGGTTAGGTCAATCCGTTCGCGAGATATGGGAGTTTGAAGCCAAGAAATGGTTGAGAAGGCAACAAATTTTTCGCAATTCTGCTGCTCCAAACGCTTAACCAGAATGGCCCAGGGAAAAAATACACATACCGTTGTAATCGGGCGAGTTTCTACTTTCAGATGCAATAGGAATTTTTGGGTTAGGTCAATCCGTTCGCGAGATATGGTGGTTTGAAGCCAAGAAATGGTTGAGAAGGCAAAATATTTTTCGCAATTCTGCTGCTCCAAACGTTTAACCAGAATGGCCTAGGGAAAAAATACACATACCGTTGTAATCGGGCGAGTTTCTACATTTAGATGCAATCGGAATTTTTGGGTTAGGTCAATCCGTTCGCGAGATATGGGAGTTTGAAGCCAAGAAATGGTTGAGAAAGCAACAAATTTTTCGCAATTCTGCTGCTCCTAACGCCTAACCAGAATGGACTAGGGAAAAAATACGCATACCGTTGTAATCGGGCGAGTTTCTACTTTCAGACGCAACAGGAACTTTGGGTTATGTCAATCCGTTCGCGAGATATGGGAGTCTGAAGCCAAGAAATGGTTGAGAAGGCAAAAAATTTTTCGCAATTCTGCTGCTCCAAACGCTTAACCAGAATGGCCTAGGGAAAAAATACACATACCGTTGTAATCGGGCGAGTTTCTACTTTCAGATGCAATAGGAATTTTTGGGTTAGGTCAATCCGTTCGCGAGATATGGGAGTTTGAAGCCAAGAAATGGTTGAGAAGGCAAAAAATTTTTCGCAATTCTGCTGCTCCAAACGCTTAACCAGAATGGCCTAGGGAAAAAATTCACATACCGTTGTAATCGGGCGAGTTTCTACTTTCAGATGCAATAGGAATTTTTGGGTTAGGTCAATCCGTTCGCGAGATATGGGAGTTTGAAGCCAAGAAATGGTTGAGAAGGCAAAAAATTTTTCGCAATTCTGCTGCTCAAAACGCT
The DNA here is from genome assembly GCF_051014685.1 of Ptiloglossa arizonensis. Classification (NCBI taxonomy): domain Eukaryota; kingdom Metazoa; phylum Arthropoda; class Insecta; order Hymenoptera; family Colletidae; genus Ptiloglossa; species Ptiloglossa arizonensis. The sequence continues at coordinate 650,799 of NW_027478667.1, forward strand.
TAACCAGACCGGCCTAGGGAAAAAATTCACATACCGATCTAATCAGGCGAGTTTCTACTTTCAGATGCAACAGGAACTTTTGGGTTATGTCAATCCGTTCGCGAGATATGGGAGTCTGAAGCCAAGAAATGGTTGAGAAGGCAAAAAATTTTTCGCAATTCTGCTGCTCAAAACGCTTAACCAGACCGGCCTAGGGAAAAAATTCACATACCGTTCTAATCGGGCGAGTTTCTACTTTCAGATGCAATAGGAATTTTTGGGTTAGGTCAATCCGTTCGCGAGATATGGTGGTTTGAAGCCAAGAAATGATTGAGAAGGCAAAAAATTTTTCGCAATTCTGCTGCTCCTAACGCCTAACCAGAACGGACTAGGGAAAAAATACACATGCCGTTGTAATCGGGCGAGTTTCTACTTTCAGACGCAACAGGAACTTTTGGGTTATGTCAATCCGTTCGCGAGATATGGGAGTCTGAAGCCAAGAAATGGTTGAGAAGGCAAAAAATTTTTCGCAATTCTGCTGCTCCAAACGCTTAACCAGAATGGCCTAGGGAAAAAATACACATACCGTTGTAATCGGGCGAGTTTCTACTTTCAGATGCAATAGGAATTTTTGGGTTAGGTCAATCCGTTCGCGAGATATGGGAGTTTGAAGCCAAGAAATGGTTGAGAAGGCAAAAAATTTTTCGCAATTCTGCTGCTCCAAACGCTTAACCAGACCGGCCTAGGGAAAAAATTCACATACCGTTCTAATAGGGCGAGTTTCTACTTTCAGATGCAACAGGAATTTTTGGCTTATGTCAATCCGTTCGCGAGATATGGGAGTTTGATGCTAAAAAATAGTTGAGAAGACAACAAATTTTTCGCACTTCTGCTGCTCCAAACGCTTAACCAGAATGGCCTAGGGAAAAATACACATACCGTTGTAATCGGGCGAGTTTCTACTTTCAGATGCAATAGGAATTTTTGGGTTAGGTCAATCCGTTCGCGAGATATGGTGGTTTGAAGCCAAGAAATGGTTGAGAAGGCAAAATATTTTTCGCAATTCTGCTGCTCCAAACGTTTAACCAGAATGGCCCAGGGAAAAAATACACATACCGTAGTAATCGGGCGAGTTTCTACTTTCAGATGCAACAGGAATTTTTGGGTTAGGTCAATCCGTTCGCGAGATATGGGAGTTTGAAGCCAAGAAATGGTTGAGAAGGCAAAAAATTTTTCGCAATTCTGCTGCTCCAAACGCTTAACCAGACCGGCCTAGGGAAAAAATTCACATACCGTTCTAATCGGGCGAGTTTCTACTTTCAGATGCAACAGGAATTTTTGGCTTATGTCAATCCGTTCGCGAGATATGGGAGTTTGATGCTAAAAAATAGTTGAGAAGACAACAAATTTTTCGCACTTCTGCTGCTCCAAACGCTTAACCAGAATGGCCTAGGGAAAAATACACATACCGTTGTAATCGGGCGAGTTTCTACTTTCAGATGCAATAGGAATTTTTGGGTTAGGTCAATCCGTTCGCGAGATATGGTGGTTTGAAGCCAAGAAATGGTTGAGAAGGCAAAATATTTTTCGCAATTCTGCTGCTCCAAACGTTTAACCAGAATGGCCCAGGGAAAAAATACACATACCGTTGTAATCGGGCGAGTTTCTACTTTCAGATGCAACAGGAATTTTTGGGTTAGGTCAATCCGTTCGCGAGATATGGGAGTTTGATCCCAAGAAATGGTTGAGAAGGCAAAAAATTTTTCGCAATTCTGCTGCTCCTAACGCTTAACCAGAATGGTCTAGGGAAAAACCACGCATACCGTTGTAATCGGGCGAGTTTCTACTTTCAGACGCAACAGGAATTTTTGGGTTAGGTCAATCCGTTCGCGAGATATGGGAGTTTGAAGCCAAGAAATGGTTGAGAAGGCAAAAAATTTTTCGCAATTCTGCTGCTCCAAACGCTTAACCAGAATGGCCTAGGGAAAAAATACACATACCGTTGTAATCGGGCGAGTTTCTACTTTCAGATGCAATAGGAATTTTTGGGTTAGGTCAATCCGTTCGCGAGATATGGTGGTTTGAAGCGAAGAAATGGTTGAGAAGGCAAAATATTTTTCGCAATTCTGCTGCTCCAAACGCTTAACCAGAATGGCCCAGGGAAAAAATTCACATACCGTTGTAATCGGGCGAGTTTCTACTTTCAGATGCAACAGGAATTTTTGGCTTAGGTCAATCCGTTCGCGAGATATGGGAGTTTGAATCTAAAAAATAGTTGAGAAGACAACAAATTTTTCGCACTTCTGCTGCTCCAAACGCTTAACCAGAATGGCCTGCGGAAAAAATACACATACCGTTGTAATCGGGCGAGTTTCTACTTTCAGATGCAATAGGAATTTTTGGGTTAGGTCAATCCGTTCGCGAGATATGGGAGTTTGAAGCCAAGAAATGGTTGAGAAGGCAAAAAATTTTTCGCAATTCTGCTGCTCCAAACGCTTAACCAGACCGGCCTAGGGAAAAAATTCACATACCGTTCTAATCGGGCGAGTTTCTACTTTCAGATGCAACAGGAATTTTTGGCTTAGGTCAATCCGTTCCCGAGATATGGGAGTTTGATGCTAAAAAATAGTTGAGAAGACAACAAATTTTTCGCACTTCTGCTGCTCCAAACGCTTAACCAGAATGGCCTAGGGAAAAATACACATACCGTTGTAATCGGGCGAGTTTCTACTTTCAGATGCAGTAGGAATTTTTGGGTTAGGTCAATCCGTTCGCGAGATATGGTGGTTTGAAGCCAAGAAATGGTTGAGAAGGCAAAATATTTTTCGCAATTCTGCTGCTCCAAACGTTTAACCAGAATGGCCCAGGGAAAAAATACACATACCGTTGTAATCGGGCGAGTTTCTACTTTCAGATGCAACAGGAATTTTTGGGTTAGGTCAATCCGTTCGCGAGATATGGGAGTTTGACGCCAAGAAATGGTTGAGAAGGCAACAAATTTTTCGCAATTCTGCTGCTCCTAACGCTTAACCAGAATGGTCTAGGGAAAAACCACGCATACCGTTGTAATCGGGCGAGTTTCTACTTTCAGACGCAACAGGAATTTTTGGGTTAGGTCAATCCGTTCGCGAGATATGGGAGTTTGAAGCCAAGAAATGGTTGAGAAGGCAACAAATTTTTCGCAATTCTGCTGCTCCAAACGCTTAACCAGAATGGCCTAGGGAAAAAAATCAAATACCGTTGTAATCGGGCGAGTTTCTACTTTCAGATGCAACAGGAATTTTTGGCTTAGGTCAATCCGTTCGCGAGATATGGGAGTTTGAATCTAAAAAATAGTTGAGAAGACAACAAATTTTTCGCACTTCTGCTGCTCCAAACGCTTAACCAGAATGGCCTAGGGAAAAAATACACATACCGTTGTAATCGGGCGAGTTTCTACTTTCAGATGCAACAGGAATTTTTGGCTTAGGTCAATCCGTTCGCGAGATATGGGAGTTTGAATCTAAAAAATAGTTGAGAAGACAACAAATTTTTCGCACTTCTGCTGCTCCAAACGCTTAACCAGAATGGCCTACGGAAAAAATACACATACCGTTGTAATCGGGCGAGTTTCTACTTTCAGATGCAATAGGAATTTTTGGGTTAGGTCAATCCGTTCGCGAGATATGGTGGTTTGAAGCCAAGAAATGGTTGAGAAGGCAAAATATTTTTCGCAATTCTGCTGCTCCAAACGCTTAACCAGAATGGCCCAGGGAAAAAATTCACATACCGTTGTAATCGGGCGAGTTTCTACTTTCAGATGCAACAGGAATTTTTGGCTTAGGTCAATCCGTTCGCGAGATATGGGAGTTTGAATCTAAAAAATAGTTGAGAAGACAACAAATTTTTCGCACTTCTGCTGCTCCAAACGCTTAACCAGAATGGCCTAGGGAAAAAATACACATACCGTTGTAATCGGGCGAGTTTCTACTTTCAGATGCAACAGGAATTTTTGGCTTAGGTCAATCCGTTCGCGAGATATGGGAGTTTGAATCTAAAAAATAGTTGAGAAGACAACAAATTTTTCGCACTTCTGCTGCTCCAAACGCTTAACCAGAATGGCCTACGGAAAAAATACACATACCGTTGTAATCGGGCGAGTTTCTACTTTCAGATGCAATAGGAATTTTTGGGTTAGGTCAATCCGTTCGCGAGATATGGTGGTTTGAAGCCAAGAAATGGTTGAGAAGGCAAAATATTTTTCGCAATTCTGCTGCTCCAAACGCTTAACCAGAATGGCCCAGGGAAAAAATTCACATACCGTTGTAATCGGGCGAGTTTCTACTTTCAGATGCAACAGGAATTTTTGGGTTAGGTCAATCCGTTCGCGAGATATGGGAGTTTGAAGCCAAGAAATGGTTGAGAAGGCAACAAATTTTTCGCAATTCTGCTGCTCCAAACGCTTAACCAGAATGGCCTAGGGAAAAAATACACATACCGTTGTAATCGGGCGAGTTTCTACTTTCAGATGCAATAGGAATTTTTGGGTTAGGTCAATCCGTTCGCGAGATATGGTGGTTTGAAGCCAAGAAATGGTTGAGAAGGCAAAATATTTTTCGCAATTCTGCTGCTCCAAACGTTTAACCAGAATGGCCTAGGGAAAAAATACACATACCGTTGTAATCGGGCGAGTTTCTACATTTAGATGCAATAGGAATTTTTGGGTTAGGTCAATCCGTTCGCGAGATATGGGAGTTTGAAGCCAAGAAATGGTTGAGAAAGCAACAAATTTTTCGCAATTCTGCTGCTCCTAACGCCTAACCAGAATGGACTAGGGAAAAAATACGCATACCGTTGTAATCGGGCGAGTTTCTACTTTCAGATGCAACAGGAATTTTTGGGTTAGGTCAATCCGTTCGCGAGATATGGGAGTTTGAAGCCAAGAAATGGTTGAGAAGGCAAAAAATTTTTCGCAATTCTGCTGCTCCTAACGCTTAACCAGAATGGTCTAGGGAAAAACCACGCATACCGTTGTAATCGGGCGAGTTTCTACTTTCAGACGCAACAGGAATTTTTGAGTTAGGTCAATCCGTTCGCGAGATATGGGAGCTTGAAGCCAAGAAATGGTTGAGAAGGCAAAAAATTTTTCGCAATTCTGGTGCTCCAAACGCTTAACCAGAATGGGCTAGGGAAAAAATACACACACCGTTGTAATCGGGCGAGTTTCTACTTTCAGATGCAATAGGAATTTTTGGGTTAGGTCAATCCGTTCGCGAGATATGGGAGTTTGAAGCCAAGAAATGGTTGAGAAGGCAAAAAATTTTTCGCAATTCTGCTGCTCCAAACGCTTAACCAGACCGGCCTAGGGAAAAAATTCACATACCGTTCTAATCGGGCGAGTTTCTACTTTCAGATGCAACAGGAATTTTTGGGTTAGGTCAATCCGTTCGCGAGATATGGGAGTTTGAAGCCAAGAAATGGTTGAGAAGGCAAAATATTTTTCGCAATTCTGCTGCTCCAAACGCTTAACCAGAATGGCCCAGGGAAAAAATTCACATACCGTTGTAATCGGGCGAGTTTCTACTTTCAGATGCAACAGGAATTTTTGGCTTAGGTCAATCCGTTCGCGAGATATGGGAGTTTGAATCTAAAAAATAGTTGAGAAGACAACAAATTTTTCGCACTTCTGCTGCTCCAAACGCTTAACCAGAATGGCCTAGGGAAAAAATACACATACCGTTGTAATCGGGCGAGTTTCTACTTTCAGATGCAACAGGAATTTTTGGCTTAGGTCAATCCGTTCGCGAGATATGGGAGTTTGAATCTAAAAAATAGTTGAGAAGACAACAAATTTTTCGCACTTCTGCTGCTCCAAACGCTTAACCAGAATGGCCTACGGAAAAAATACACATACCGTTGTAATCGGGCGAGTTTCTACTTTCAGATGCAATAGGAATTTTTGGGTTAGGTCAATCCGTTCGCGAGATATGGTGGTTTGAAGCCAAGAAATGGTTGAGAAGGCAAAAAATTTTTCGCAAATCTGCTGCTCCAAACGTTTAACCAGAATGGCCTAGGGAAAAAATACACATACCGTTGTAATCGGGCGAGTTTCTACTTTTAGATGCAATAGGAATTTTTGGGTTAGGTCAATCCGTTCGCGAGATATGGGAGTTTGAAGCCAAGAAATGGTTGAGAAGGCAACAAATTTGTCGCAATTCTGCTGCTCCTAACGCCTAACCAGAATGGACTAGGGAAAAAATACACATACCGTTGTAATCGGGCGAGTTTCTACTTTCAGACGCAACAGGAACTTTGGGTTATGTCAATCCGTTCGCGAGATATGGGAGTCTGAATCCAAGAAATGGTTGAGAAGGCAAAAAATTTTTCGCAATTCTGCTGCTCCAAACGCTTTACCAGAATGGCCTAGGGAAAAAATTCACATACCGTTGTAATCGGGAGAGTTTCTACTTTCAGATGCAATAGGAATTTTTGGGTTAGGTCAATCCGTTCGCGAGATATGGGAGTTTGAAGCCAAGAAATGGTTGAGAAGGCAAAAAATTTTTCGCAATTCTGCTGCTCCAAACGCTTAACCAGAATGGCCTAGGGAAAAAATTCACATACCGTTGTAATCGGGCGAGTTTCTACTTTCAGATGCAATAGGAATTTTTGGGTTAGGTCAATCCGTTCGCGAGATATGGTGGTTTGAAGCCAAGAAATGGTTGAGAAGGCAAAAAATTTTTCGCAAATCTGCTGCTCCAAACGTTTAACCAGAATGGCCTAGGGAAAAAATACACATACCGTTGTAATCGGGCGAGTTTCTACTTTTAGATGCAATAGGAATTTTTGGGTTAGGTCAATCCGTTCGCGAGATATGGGAGTTTGAAGCCAAGAAATGGTTGAGAAGGCAACAAATTTTTCGCAATTCTGCTGCTCCTAACGCCTAACCAGAATGGACTAGGGAAAAAATACACATACCGTTGTAATCGGGCGAGTTTCTACTTTCAGACGCAACAGGAACTTTGGGTTATGTCAATCCGTTCGCGAGATATGGGAGTCTGAATCCAAGAAATGGTTGAGAAGGCAAAAAATTTTTCGCAATTCTGCTGCTCCAAACGCTTTACCAGAATGGCCTAGGGAAAAAATTCACATACCGTTGTAATCGGGAGAGTTTCTACTTTCAGATGCAACAGGAATTTTTGGCTTAGGTCAATCCGTTCGCAAGATATGGGAGTTTGAAGCTAAAAAATAGTTGAGAAGACAACAAATTTTTCGCACTTCTGCTGCTCCAAACGCATAACCAGAATGGCCTAGGGAAAAAATACACATACCGTTGTAATCGGGCGAGTTTCTACTTTCAGATGCAATAGGAATTTTTGGGTTAGGTCAATCCGTTCGCGAGATATGGGAGTTTGAAGCCAAGAAATGGTTGAGAAGGCAAAAAATTTTTCGCAATTCTGCTGCTCCAAACGCTTAACCAGAATGGCCTACGGAAAAAATTCACATACCGTTGTAATCGGGCGAGTTTCTACTTTCAGATGCAACAGGAATTTTTGGCTTAGGTCAATCCGTTCGCAAGATATGGGAGTTTGAAGCTAAAAAATAGTTGAGAAGACAACAAATTTTTCGCAATTCTGCTGCTCCAAACGCTTAACCAGAATGGCCTAGGGAAAAAATACACATACCGTTGTAATCGGGCGAGTTTCTACTTTCAGATGCAACAGGAATTTTTGGGTTAGGTCAATCCGTTCGCGAGATATGGGAGTTTGAAGCCAAGAAATGGTTGAGAAGGCAACAAATTTTTCGCAATTCTGCTGCTCCTAACGCCTAACCAGAATGGACTAGGGAAAAAATACACATACCGTTGTAATCGGGCGAGTTTCTACTTTCAGACGCAACAGGAACTTTGGGTTATGTCAATCCGTTCGCGAGATATGGGAGTCTGAATCCAAGAAATGGTTGAGAAGGCAAAAAATTTTTCGCAATTCTGCTGCTCCAAACGCTTTACCAGAATGGCCTAGGGAAAAAATTCACATACCGTTGTAATCGGGAGAGTTTCTACTTTCAGATGCAACAGGAATTTTTGGCTTAGGTCAATCCGTTCGCGAGATATGGGAGTTTGAAGCCAAGAAATGGTTGAGAAGGCAAAAAATTTTTCGCAATTCTGCTGCTCCAAACGCTTAACCAGAATGGCCTACGGAAAAAATTCACATACCGTTGTAATCGGGCGAGTTTCTACTTTCAGATGCAACAGGAATTTTTGGCTTAGGTCAATCCGTTCGCAAGATATGGGAGTTTGAAGCTAAAAAATAGTTGAGAAGACAACAAATTTTTCGCAATTCTGCTGCTCCAAACGCTTAACCAGAATGGCCTAGGGAAAAAATACACATACCGTTGTAATCGGGCGAGTTTCTACTTTCAGATGCAACAGGAATTTTTGGGTTAGGTCAATCCGTTCGCGAGATATGGGAGTTTGAAGCCAAGAAATGGTTGAGAAGGCAACAAATTTTTCGCAATTCTGCTGCTCCTAACGCCTAACCAGAATGGACTAGGGAAAAAATACACATACCGTTGTAATCGGGCGAGTTTCTACTTTCAGACGCAACAGGAACTTTGGGTTATGTCAATCCGTTCGCGAGATATGGGAGTCTGAATCCAAGAAATGGTTGAGAAGGCAAAAAATTTTTCGCAATTCTGCTGCTCCAAACGCTTTACCAGAATGGCCTAGGGAAAAAATTCACATACCGTTGTAATCGGGAGAGTTTCTACTTTCAGATGCAACAGGAATTTTTGGCTTAGGTCAATCCGTTCGCAAGATATGGGAGTTTGAAGCTAAAAAATAGTTGAGAAGACAACAAATTTTTCGCACTTCTGCTGCTCCAAACGCTTAACCAGAATGGCCTAGGGAAAAAATACACATACCGTTGTAATCGGGCGAGTTTCTACTTTCAGATGCAATAGGAATTTTTGGGTTAGGTCAATCCGTTCGCGAGATATGGGAGTTTGAAGCCAAGAAATGGTTGAGAAGGCAAAAAATTTTTCGCAATTCTGCTGCTCCAAACGCTTAACCAGAATGGCCTAGGGAAAAAATTCACATACCGTTGTAATCGGGCGAGTTTCTACTTTCAGATGCAATAGGAATTTTTGGGTTAGGTCAATCCGTTCGCGAGATATGGTGGTTTGAAGCCAAGAAATGGTTGAGAAGGCAAAAAATTTTTCGCAAATCTGCTGCTCCAAACGTTTAACCAGAATGGCCTAGGGAAAAAATACACATACCGTTGTAATCGGGCGAGTTTCTACTTTTAGATGCAATAGGAATTTTTGGGTTAGGTCAATCCGTTCGCGAGATATGGGAGTTTGAAGCCAAGAAATGGTTGAGAAGGCAACAAATTTTTCGCAATTCTGCTGCTCCTAACGCCTAACCAGAATGGACTAGGGAAAAAATACACATACCGTTGTAATCGGGCGAGTTTCTACTTTCAGACGCAACAGGAACTTTGGGTTATGTCAATCCGTTCGCGAGATATGGGAGTCTGAATCCAAGAAATGGTTGAGAAGGCAAAAAATTTTTCGCAATTCTGCTGCTCCAAACGCTTTACCAGAATGGCCTAGGGAAAAAATTCACATACCGTTGTAATCGGGAGAGTTTCTACTTTCAGATGCAACAGGAATTTTTGGCTTAGGTCAATCCGTTCGCAAGATATGGGAGTTTGAAGCTAAAAAATAGTTGAGAAGACAACAAATTTTTCGCACTTCTGCTGCTCCAAACGCATAACCAGAATGGCCTAGGGAAAAAATACACATACCGTTGTAATCGGGCGAGTTTCTACTTTCAGATGCAATAGGAATTTTTGGGTTAGGTCAATCCGTTCGCGAGATATGGGAGTTTGAAGCCAAGAAATGGTTGAGAAGGCAAAAAATTTTTCGCAATTCTGCTGCTCCAAACGCTTAACCAGAATGGCCTACGGAAAAAATTCACATACCGTTGTAATCGGGCGAGTTTCTACTTTCAGATGCAACAGGAATTTTTGGCTTAGGTCAATCCGTTCGCAAGATATGGGAGTTTGAAGCTAAAAAATAGTTGAGAAGACAACAAATTTTTCGCAATTCTGCTGCTCCAAACGCTTAACCAGAATGGCCTAGGGAAAAAATACACATACCGTTGTAATCGGGCGAGTTTCTACTTTCAGATGCAACAGGAATTTTTGGGTTAGGTCAATCCGTTCGCGAGATATGGGAGTTTGAAGCCAAGAAATGGTTGAGAAGGCAACAAATTTTTCGCAATTCTGCTGCTCCTAACGCCTAACCAGAATGGACTAGGGAAAAAATACACATACCGTTGTAATCGGGCGAGTTTCTACTTTCAGACGCAACAGGAACTTTGGGTTATGTCAATCCGTTCGCGAGATATGGGAGTCTGAATCCAAGAAATGGTTGAGAAGGCAAAAAATTTTTCGCAATTCTGCTGCTCCAAACGCTTTACCAGAATGGCCTAGGGAAAAAATTCACATACCGTTGTAATCGGGAGAGTTTCTACTTTCAGATGCAACAGGAATTTTTGGCTTAGGTCAATCCGTTCGCAAGATATGGGAGTTTGAAGCTAAAAAATAGTTGAGAAGACAACAAATTTTTCGCACTTCTGCTGCTCCAAACGCTTAACCAGAATGGCCTAGGGAAAAAATACACATACCGTTGTAATCGGGCGAGTTTCTACTTTCAGATGCAATAGGAATTTTTGGGTTAGGTCAATCCGTTCGCGAGATATGGGAGTTTGAAGCCAAGAAATGGTTGAGAAGGCAAAAAATTTTTCGCAATTCTGCTGCTCCAAACGCTTAACCAGAATGGCCTAGGGAAAAAATTCACATACCGTTGTAATCGGGCGAGTTTCTACTTTCAGATGCAACAGGAATTTTTGGCTTAGGTCAATCCGTTCGCAAGATATGGGAGTTTGAAGCTAAAAAATAGTTGAGAAGACAACAAATTTTTCGCAATTCTGCTGCTCCAAACGCTTAACCAGAATGGCCTAGGGAAAAAATACACATACCGTTGTAATCGGGCGAGTTTCTACTTTCAGATGCAACAGGAATTTTTGGGTTAGGTCAATCCGTTCGCGAGATATGGGAGTTTGAAGCCAAGAAATGGTTGAGAAGGCAAAATATTTTTCGCAATTCTGCTGCTCCAAACGTTTAACCAGAATGGCCCAGGGAAAAAATACACATACCGTTGTAGTCGGGCGAGTTTCTACTTTCAGATGCAATAGGAATTTTTGGGTTAGGTCAATCCGTTCGCGATATATGGTGGTTTGAAGCCAAGAAATGTTTGAGAAGGCAAAATATTTTTCGCAATTCTGCTGCTCCAAACGTTTAACCAGAATGGCCTAGGGAAAAAATACACATACCGTTGTAATCGGGCGAGTTTCTACTTTCAGATGCAACAGGAATTTTTGGGTTAGGTCAATCCGTTCGCGAGATATGGGAGTTTGAAGCAAAAAAATAGTTGAGAAGACAACAAATTTTTCGCACTTCTGCTGCTCCAAACGCTTAACCAGAATGGCCTAGGGAAAAATACACATACCGTTGTAATCGGGCGAGTTTCTAGTTTTAGATGCAATAGGAATTTTTGGGTTAGGTCAATCCGTTCGCGAGATATGGGAGTTTGAAGCCAAGAAATGGTTGAGAAGGCAAAAATTTTTCGCAATTCTGCTGCTCCTAACGCCTAACCAGAATGGACTAGGGAAAAAATACACATACCGTTGTAATCGGGCGAGTTTCTACTTTCAGACGCAACAGGAACTTTGGGTTATGTCAATCCGTTCGCGAGATATGGGAGTCTGAAGCCAAGAAATGGTTGAGAAGGCAAAAAATTTTTCGCAATTCTGCTGCTCCAAACGCTTTACCAGAATGGCCTAGGGAAAAAATTCACATACCGTTGTAATCGGGAGAGTTTCTACTTTCAGATGCAACAGGAATTTTTGGCTTAGGTCAATCCGTTCGCAAGATATGGGAGTTTGAAGCTAAAAAATAGTTGAGAAGACAACAAATTTTTCGCACTTCTGCTGCTCCAAACGCTTAACCAGAATGGCCTAGGGAAAAAATACACATACCGTTGTAATCGGGCGAGTTTCTACTTTCAGATGCAATAGGAATTTTTGGGTTAGGTCAATCCGTTCGCGAGATATGGTGGTTTGAAGCCAAGAAATGGTTGAGAAGGCAAAATATTTTTCGCAATTCTGCTGCTCCAAACGTTTAACCAGAATGGCCCAGGGAAAAAATACACATACCTTTGTAATCGGGCGAGATTCTACTTTCAGATGCAACAGGAATTTTTGGGTTAGGTCAATCCGTTCGCGAGATATGGGAGTTTGAAACCAAGAAATGGTTGAGAAGGCAAAACATTTTTCGCAATTCTGCTGCTCCAAACGCTTAACCAGAATGGCCTAGGGAAAAAATACACATACCGTTGTAATCGGGCGAGTTTCTACTTTCAGATGCAATAGGAATTTTTGGGTTAGGTCAATCCGTTCGCGAGGTATGGTGGTTTGAAGCCAAGAAATGGTTGAGAAGGCAAAATATTTTTCGCAATTCTGCTGCTCCAAACGTTCAACCAGAATGGCCTAGGGAAAAAATACACATACCGTTGTAATCGGGCGAGTTTCTACATTTAGATGCAATAGGAATTTATGGGTTAGGTCAATCCGTTCGCGAGATATGGGAGTTTGAAGCCAAGAAATGGTTGAGAAGGCAACAAATTTTTCGCAATTCTGCTGCTCCTAACGCCAAACCAGAATTGACTAGGGAAAAAATACGCATACCGTTGTAATCGGGCGAGTTTCTACTTTCAGACGCAACAGGAACTTTGGGTTATGTCAATCCGTTCGCGAGATATGGGAGTCTGAAGCCAAGAAATGGTTGAGAAGGCAAAAAATTTTTCGCAATTCTGCTGCTCCAAACGCTTAACCAGAATGGCCTAGGGAAAAAATACACATACCGTTGTAATCGGGCGAGTTTCTACTTTCAGATGCAATAGGAATTTTTGGGTTGGGTCAATCCGTTCGCGAGATATGGGAGTTTGAAGCCAAGAAATGGTTGAGAATGCAAAAAATTTTTCGCAATTCTGCTGCTCCAAACGCTTAACCAGAATGGCCTAGGGAAAAAATTCACATACCGTTGTAATCGGGCGAGTTTCTACTTTCAGATGCAACAGGAATTTTTGGCTTAGGTCAATCCGTTCGCAAGATATGGGAGTTTGAAGCTAAAAAATAGTTGAGAAGACAACAAATTTTTAGCAATTCTGCTGCTCCAAACGCTTAACCAGAATGGCCTAGGGAAAAAATACACATACCGTTGTAATCGGGCGAGTTTCTACTTTCAGATGCAACAGGAATTTTTGGCTTAGGTCAATCCGTTCGCAAGATATGGGAGTTTGAAGCTAAAAAATAGTTGAGAAGACAACAAATTTTTAGCAATTCTGCTGCTCCAAACGCTTAACCAGAATGGCCTAGGGAAAAAATACACATACCGTTGTAATCGGGCGAGTTTCTACTTTCAGACGCAACAGGAACTTTGGGTTATGTCAATCCGTTCGCGAGATATGGGAGTCTGAATCCAAGAAATGGTTGAGAAGGCAAAAAATTTTTCGCAATTCTGCTGCTCCTAACGCCTAACCAGAATGGACTAGGGAAAAAATACACATACCGTTGTAATCGGGCGAGTTTCTACTTTCAGACGCAACAGGAACTTTGGGTTATGTCAATCCGTTCGCGAGATATGGGAGTCTGAATCCAAGAAATGGTTGAGAAGGCAAAATATTTTTCGCAATTCTGCTGCTCCAAACGTTTAACCAGAATGGCCCAGGGAAAAAATACACATACCGTTGTAATCGGGCGAGTTTCTTCTTTCAGATGCAACAGGAATTTTTGGGTTAGGTCAATCCGTTCGCGAGATATGGTGGTTTGAAGCCAAGAAATGGTTGAGAAGGCAAAAAATTTTTCGCAAATCTGCTGCTCCAAACGTTTAACCAGAATGGCCTAGGGAAAAAATACACATACCGTTGTAATCGGGCGAGTTTCTACTTTTAGGTGCAATAGGAATTTTTGGGTTAGGTCAATCCGTTCGCGAGATATGGGAGTTTGAAGCCAAGAAATGGTTGAGAAGGCAACAAATTTTTCGCAATTCTGCTGCTCCTAACGCCTAACCAGAATGGACTAGGGAAAAAATACACATACCGTTGTAATCGGGCGAGTTTCTACTTTCAGACGCAACAGGAACTTTGGGTTATGTCAATCCGTTCGCGAGATATGGGAGTCTGAATCCAAGAAATGGTTGAGAAGGCAAAAAATTTTTCGCAATTCTGCTGCTCCAAACGCTTTACCAGAATGGCCTAGGGAAAAAATTCACATACCGTTGTAATCGGGAGAGTTTCTACTTTCAGATGCAACAGGAATTTTTTGGCTTAGGTCAATCCGTTCGCAAGATATGGGAGTTTGAAGCTAAAAAATAGTTGAGAAGACAACAAATTTTTCGCACTTCTGCTGCTCCAAACGCATAACCAGAATGGCCTAGGGAAAAAATACACATACCGTTGTAATCGGGCGAGTTTCTACTTTCAGACGCAATAGGAATTTTTGGGTTAGGTCAATCCGTTCGCGAGATATGGGAGTTTGAAGCCAAGAAATGGTTGAGAAGGCAAAATATTTTTCGCAATTCTGCTGCTCCAAACGTTTAACCAGAATGGCCCAGGGAAAAAATACACATACCGTTGTAATCGGGCGAGTTTCTTCTTTCAGATGCAACAGGAATTTTTGGGTTATGTCAATCCGTTCGCGACATATGGGAGTTTGAAGCCAAGAAATGGTTGAGAAGGCAAAAAATTTTTCGCAATTCTGCTGCTCCTAACGCTTAACCAGAATGGTCTAGGGAAAAACCACGCATACCGTTGTAATCGGGCGAGTTTCTACTTTCAGACGCAACAGGAATTTTTGAGTTAGGTCAATCCGTTCGCGAGATATGGGAGCTTGAAGCCAAGAAATGGTTGAGAAGGCAAAAAATTTTTCGCAATTCTGGTGCTCCAAACGCTTAACCAGAATGGGCTAGGGAAAAAATACACACACCGTTGTAATCGGGCGAGTTTCTACTTTCAGATGCAATAGGAATTTTTGGGTTAGGTCAATCCGTTCGCGAGATATGGTGGTTTGAAGCCAAGAAATGTTTGAGAAGGCAAAATATTTTTCGCAATTCTGCTGCTCCAAACGTTTAACCAGAATGGCCTAGGGAAAAAATACACATACCGTTGTAATCGGGCGAGTTTCTACTTTCAGATGCAACAGGAATTTTTGGGTTAGGTCAATCCGTTCGCGAGATATGGGAGTTTGAAGCAAAAAAATAGTTGAGAAGACAACAAATTTTTCGCACTTCTGCTGCTCCAAACGCTTAACCAGAATGGCCTAGGGAAAAATACACATACCGTTGTAATCGGGCGAGTTTCTACTTTCAGATGCAATAGGAATTTTTGGGTTAGGTCAATCCGTTCGCGAGATATGGTGGTTTGAAGCCAAGAAATGGTTGAGAAGGCAAAAAATTTTTCGCAAATCTGCTGCTCCAAACGCTTAACCAGAATGGCCTAGGGAAAAAATACACATACCGTTGTAATCGGGCGAGTTTCTACTTTCAGATGCAACAGGAATTTTTGGGTTAGGTCAATCCGTTCGCGAGATATGGGAGTTTGAAGCAAAAAAATAGTTGAGAAGACAACAAATTTTTCGCACTTCTGCTGCTCCAAACGCTTAACCAGAATGGCCTAGGGAAAAAATACACATACCGTTGTAATCGGGAGAGTTTCTACTTTCAGATGCAATAGGAATTTTTGGGTTAGGTCAATCCGTTCGCGAGATATGGTGGTTTGAAGCCAAGAAATGGTTGAGAAGGCAAAAAATTTTTCGCAAATCTGCTGCTCCAAACGTTTAACCAGAATGGCCTAGGGAAAAAATACACATACCGTTGTAATCGGGCGAGTTTCTACTTTTAGATGCAATAGGAATTTTTGGGTTAGGTCAATCCGTTCGCGAGATATGGGAGTTTGAAGCCAAGAAATGGTTGAGAAGGCAACAAATTTTTCGCAATTCTGCTGCTCCTAACGCCTAACCAGAATGGACTAGGGAAAAAATACACATACCGTTGTAATCGGGCGAGTTTCTACTTTCAGACGCAACAGGAACTTTGGGTTATGTCAATCCGTTCGCGAGATATGGGAGTCTGAATCCAAGAAATGGTTGAGAAGGCAAAAAATTTTTCGCAATTCTGCTGCTCCAAACGCTTTACCAGAATGGCCTAGGGAAAAAATTCACATACCGTTGTAATCGGGAGAGTTTCTACTTTCAGATGCAACAGGAATTTTTTGGCTTAGGTCAATCCGTTCGCAAGATATGGGAGTTTGAAGCTAAAAAATAGTTGAGAAGACAACAAATTTTTCGCACTTCTGCTGCTCCAAACGCATAACCAGAATGGCCTAGGGAAAAAATACACATACCGTTGTAATCGGGCGAGTTTCTACTTTCAGATGCAATAGGAATTTTTGGGTTAGGTCAATCCGTTCGCGAGATATGGGAGTTTGAAGCCAAGAAATGGTTGAGAAGGCAAAAAATTTTTCGCAATTCTGCTGCTCCAAACGCTTAACCAGAATGGCCTAGGGAAAAAATTCACATACCGTTGTAATCGGGCGAGTTTCTACTTTCAGATGCAACAGGAATTTTTGGCTTAGGTCAATCCGTTCGCAAGATATGGGAGTTTGAAGCTAAAAAATAGTTGAGAAGACAACAAATTTTTCGCAATTCTGCTGCTCCAAACGCTTAACCAGAATGGCCTAGGGAAAAAATACACTTACCGTTGTAATCGGGCGAGTTTCTACTTTCAGATGCAACAGGAATTTTTGGGTTAGGTCAATCCGTTCGCGAGATATGGGAGTTTGAAGCCAAGAAATGGTTGAGAAGGCAACAAATTTTTCGCAATTCTGCTGCTCCTAACGCCTAACCAGAATGGACTAGGGAAAAAATACACATACCGTTGTAATCGGGCGAGTTTCTTCCTTCAGACGCAACAGGAACTTTGGGTTATGTCAATCCGTTCGCGAGATATGGGAGTCTGAATCCAAGAAATGGTTGAGAAGGCAAAAAATTTTTCGCAATTCTGCTGCTCCAAACGCTTAACCAGAATGGCCTAGGGAAAAAATTCACATACCGTTGTAATCGGGCGAGTTTCTACTTTCAGATGCAACAGGAATTTTTGGCTTAGGTCAATCCGTTCGCAAGATATGGGAGTTTGAAGCTAAAAAATAGTTGAGAAGACAACAAATTTTTCGCAATTCTGCTGCTCCAAACGCTTAACCAGAATGGCCTAGGGAAAAAATACACATACCGTTGTAATCGGGCGAGTTTCTACTTTCAGATGCAACAGGAATTTTTGGGTTAGGTCAATCCGTTCGCGAGATATGGGAGTTTGAAGCCAAGAAATGGTTGAGAAGGCAAAATATTTTTCGCAATTCTGCTGCTCCAAACGTTTAACCAGAATGGCCCAGGGAAAAAATACACATACCGTTGTAATCGGGCGAGTTTCTACTTTCAGACGCAACAGGAATTTTTGAGTTAGGTCAATCCGTTCGCGAGATATGGGAGCTTGAAGCCAAGAAATGGTTGAGAAGGCAAAAAATTTTTCGCAATTCTGGTGCTCCAAACGCTTAACCAGAATGGGCTAGGGAAAAAATACACACACCGTTGTAATCGGGCGAGTTTCTACTTTCAGATGCAATAGGAATTTTTGGGTTAGGTCAATCCGTTCGCGAGATATGGTGGTTTGAAGCCAAGAAATGTTTGAGAAGGCAAAATATTTTTCGCAATTCTGCTGCTCCAAACGTTTAACCAGAATGGCCTAGGGAAAAAATACACATACCGTTGTAATCGGGCGAGTTTCTACTTTCAGATGCAATAGGAATTTTTGGGTTAGGTCAATCCGTTCGCGAGATATGGTGGTTTGAAGCCAAGAAATGGTTGAGAAGGCAAAATATTTTTCGCAATTCTGCTGCTCCAAACGTTCAACCAGAATGGCCTAGGGAAAAAATACACATACCGTTGTAATCGGGCGAGTTTCTACATTTAGATGCAATAGGAATTTATGGGTTAGGTCAATCCGTTCGCGAGATATGGGAGTTTGAAGCCAAGAAATGGTTGAGAAGGCAACAAATTTTTCGCAATTCTGCTGCTCCTAACGCCAAACCAGAATTGACTAGGGAAAAAATACGCATACCGTTGTAATCGGGCGAGTTTCTACTTTCAGACGCAACAGGAACTTTGGGTTATGTCAATCCGTTCGCGAGATATGGGAGTCTGAAGCCAAGAAATGGTTGAGAAGGCAAAAAATTTTTCGCAATTCTGCTGCTCCAAACGCTTAACCAGAATGGCCTAGGGAAAAAATACACATACCGTTGTAATCGGGCGAGTTTCTACTTTCAGATGCAATAGGAATTTTTGGGTTGGGTCAATCCGTTCGCGAGATATGGGAGTTTGAAGCCAAGAAATGGTTGAGAATGCAAAAAATTTTTCGCAATTCTGCTGCTCCAAACGCTTAACCAGAATGGCCTAGGGAAAAAATTCACATACCGTTGTAATCGGGCGAGTTTCTACTTTCAGATGCAACAGGAATTTTTGGCTTAGGTCAATCCGTTCGCAAGATATGGGAGTTTGAAGCTAAAAAATAGTTGAGAAGACAACAAATTTTTAGCAATTCTGCTGCTCCAAACGCTTAACCAGAATGGCCTAGGGAAAAAATACACATACCGTTGTAATCGGGCGAGTTTCTACTTTCAGATGCAACAGGAATTTTTGGCTTAGGTCAATCCGTTCGCAAGATATGGGAGTTTGAAGCTAAAAAATAGTTGAGAAGACAACAAATTTTTAGCAATTCTGCTGCTCCAAACGCTTAACCAGAATGGCCTAGGGAAAAAATACACATACCGTTGTAATCGGGCGAGTTTCTACTTTCAGACGCAACAGGAACTTTGGGTTATGTCAATCCGTTCGCGAGATATGGGAGTCTGAATCCAAGAAATGGTTGAGAAGGCAAAAAATTTTTCGCAATTCTGCTGCTCCTAACGCCTAACCAGAATGGACTAGGGAAAAAATACACATACCGTTGTAATCGGGCGAGTTTCTACTTTCAGACGCAACAGGAACTTTGGGTTATGTCAATCCGTTCGCGAGATATGGGAGTCTGAATCCAAGAAATGGTTGAGAAGGCAAAATATTTTTCGCAATTCTGCTGCTCCAAACGTTTAACCAGAATGGCCCAGGGAAAAAATACACATACCGTTGTAATCGGGCGAGTTTCTTCTTTCAGATGCAACAGGAATTTTTGGGTTAGGTCAATCCGTTCGCGAGATATGGTGGTTTGAAGCCAAGAAATGGTTGAGAAGGCAAAAAATTTTTCGCAAATCTGCTGCTCCAAACGTTTAACCAGAATGGCCTAGGGAAAAAATACACATACCGTTGTAATCGGGCGAGTTTCTACTTTTAGGTGCAATAGGAATTTTTGGGTTAGGTCAATCCGTTCGCGAGATATGGGAGTTTGAAGCCAAGAAATGGTTGAGAAGGCAACAAATTTTTCGCAATTCTGCTGCTCCTAACGCCTAACCAGAATGGACTAGGGAAAAAATACACATACCGTTGTAATCGGGCGAGTTTCTACTTTCAGACGCAACAGGAACTTTGGGTTATGTCAATCCGTTCGCGAGATATGGGAGTCTGAATCCAAGAAATGGTTGAGAAGGCAAAAAATTTTTCGCAATTCTGCTGCTCCAAACGCTTTACCAGAATGGCCTAGGGAAAAAATTCACATACCGTTGTAATCGGGAGAGTTTCTACTTTCAGATGCAACAGGAATTTTTTGGCTTAGGTCAATCCGTTCGCAAGATATGGGAGTTCGAAGCTAAAAAATAGTTGAGAAGACAACAAATTTTTCGCACTTCTGCTGCTCCAAACGCATAACCAGAATGGCCTAGGGAAAAAATACACATACCGTTGTAATCGGGCGAGTTTCTACTTTCAGATGCAATAGGAATTTTTGGGTTAATTCAATCCGTTCGCGAGATATGGGAGTTTGAAGCCAAGAAATGGTTGAGAAGGCAAAATATTTTTCGCAATTCTGCTGCTCCAAACGTTTAACCAGAATGGCCCAGGGAAAAAATACACATACCGTTGTAATCGGGCGAGTTTCTTCTTTCAGATGCAACAGGAATTTTTGGGTTATGTCAATCCGTTCGCGACATATGGGAGTTTGAAGCCAAGAAATGGTTGAGAAGGCAAAAAATTTTTCGCAATTCTGCTGCTCCTAACGCTTAACCAGAATGGTCTAGGGAAAAACCACGCATACCGTTGTAATCGGGCGAGTTTCTACTTTCAGACGCAACAGGAATTTTTGAGTTAGGTCAATCCGTTCGCGAGATATGGGAGCTTGAAGCCAAGAAATGGTTGAGAAGGCAAAAAATTTTTCGCAATTCTGGTGCTCCAAACGCTTAACCAGAATGGGCTAGGGAAAAAATACACACACCGTTGTAATCGGGCGAGTTTCTACTTTCAGATGCAATAGGAATTTTTGGGTTAGGTCAATCCGTTCGCGAGATATGGTGGTTTGAAGCCAAGAAATGTTTGAGAAGGCAAAATATTTTTCGCAATTCTGCTGCTCCAAACGTTTAACCAGAATGGCCTAGGGAAAAAATACACATACCGTTGTAATCGGGCGAGTTTCTACTTTCAGATGCAACAGGAATTTTTGGGTTAGGTCAATCCGTTCGCGAGATATGGGAGTTTGAAGCAAAAAAATAGTTGAGAAGACAACAAATTTTTCGCACTTCTGCTGCTCCAAACGCTTAACCAGAATGGCCTAGGGAAAAATACACATACCGTTGTAATCGGGCGAGTTTCTACTTTCAGATGCAATAGGAATTTTTGGGTTAGGTCAATCCGTTCGCGAGATATGGTGGTTTGAAGCCAAGAAATGGTTGAGAAGGCAAAAAATTTTTCGCAAATCTGCTGCTCCAAACGCTTAACCAGAATGGCCTAGGGAAAAAATACACATACCGTTGTAATCGGGCGAGTTTCTACTTTCAGATGCAACAGGAATTTTTGGGTTAGGTCAATCCGTTCGCGAGATATGGGAGTTTGAAGCAAAAAAATAGTTGAGAAGACAACAAATTTTTCGCACTTCTGCTGCTCCAAACGCTTAACCAGAATGGCCTAGGGAAAAAATACACATACCGTTGTAATCGGGAGAGTTTCTACTTTCAGATGCAATAGGAATTTTTGGGTTAGGTCAATCCGTTCGCGAGATATGGTGGTTTGAAGCCAAGAAATGGTTGAGAAGGCAAAAAATTTTTCGCAAATCTGCTGCTCCAAACGTTTAACCAGAATGGCCTAGGGAAAAAATACACATACCGTTGTAATCGGGCGAGATTCTACTTTTAGATGCAATAGGAATTTTTGGGTTAGGTCAATCCGTTCGCGAGATATGGGAGTTTGAAGCCAAGAAATGGTTGAGAAGGCAACAAATTTTTCGCAATTCTGCTGCTCCTAACGCCTAACCAGAATGGACTAGGGAAAAAATACACATACCGTTGTAATCGGGCGAGTTTCTACTTTCAGACGCAACAGGAACTTTGGGTTATGTCAATCCGTTCGCGAGATATGGGAGTCTGAATCCAAGAAATGGTTGAGAAGGCAAAAAATTTTTCGCAATTCTGCTGCTCCAAACGCTTTACCAGAATGGCCTAGGGAAAAAATTCACATACCGTTGTAATCGGGAGAGTTTCTACTTTCAGATGCAACAGGAATTTTTTGGCTTAGGTCAATCCGTTCGCAAGATATGGGAGTTTGAAGCTAAAAAATAGTTGAGAAGACAACAAATTTTTCGCACTTCTGCTGCTCCAAACGTTTAACCAGAATGGCCCAGGGAAAAAATACACATACCGTTGTAATCGGGCGAGTTTCTTCTTTCAGATGCAACAGGAATTTTTGGGTTAGGTCAATCCGTTCGCGAGATATGGTGGTTTGAAGCCAAGAAATGGTTGAGAAGGCAAAAAATTTTTCGCAAATCTGCTGCTCCAAACGTTTAACCAGAATGGCCTAGGGAAAAAATACACATACCGTTGTAATCGGGCGAGTTTCTACTTTTAGGTGCAATAGGAATTTTTGGGTTAGGTCAATCCGTTCGCGAGATATGGGAGTTTGAAGCCAAGAAATGGTTGAGAAGGCAACAAATTTTTCGCAATTCTGCTGCTCCTAACGCCTAACCAGAATGGACTAGGGAAAAAATACACATACCGTTGTAATCGGGCGAGTTTCTACTTTCAGACGCAACAGGAACTTTGGGTTATGTCAATCCGTTCGCGAGATATGGGAGTCTGAATCCAAGAAATGGTTGAGAAGGCAAAAAATTTTTCGCAATTCTGCTGCTCCAAACGCTTTACCAGAATGGCCTAGGGAAAAAATTCACATACCGTTGTAATCGGGAGAGTTTCTACTTTCAGATGCAACAGGAATTTTTTGGCTTAGGTCAATCCGTTCGCAAGATATGGGAGTTCGAAGCTAAAAAATAGTTGAGAAGACAACAAATTTTTCGCACTTCTGCTGCTCCAAACGCATAACCAGAATGGCCTAGGGAAAAAATACACATACCGTTGTAATCGGGCGAGTTTCTACTTTCAGATGCAATAGGAATTTTTGGGTTAATTCAATCCGTTCGCGAGATATGGGAGTTTGAAGCCAAGAAATGGTTGAGAAGGCAAAATATTTTTCGCAATTCTGCTGCTCCAAACGTTTAACCAGAATGGCCCAGGGAAAAAATACACATACCGTTGTAATCGGGCGAGTTTCTTCTTTCAGATGCAACAGGAATTTTTGGGTTATGTCAATCCGTTCGCGACATATGGGAGTTTGAAGCCAAGAAATGGTTGAGAAGGCAAAAAATTTTTCGCAATTCTGCTGCTCCTAACGCTTAACCAGAATGGTCTAGGGAAAAACCACGCATACCGTTGTAATCGGGCGAGTTTCTACTTTCAGACGCAACAGGAATTTTTGAGTTAGGTCAATCCGTTCGCGAGATATGGGAGCTTGAAGCCAAGAAATGGTTGAGAAGGCAAAAAATTTTTCGCAATTCTGGTGCTCCAAACGCTTAACCAGAATGGGCTAGGGAAAAAATACACACACCGTTGTAATCGGGCGAGTTTCTACTTTCAGATGCAATAGGAATTTTTGGGTTAGGTCAATCCGTTCGCGAGATATGGTGGTTTGAAGCCAAGAAATGTTTGAGAAGGCAAAATATTTTTCGCAATTCTGCTGCTCCAAACGTTTAACCAGAATGGCCTAGGGAAAAAATACACATACCGTTGTAATCGGGCGAGTTTCTACTTTCAGATGCAACAGGAATTTTTGGGTTAGGTCAATCCGTTCGCGAGATATGGGAGTTTGAAGCAAAAAAATAGTTGAGAAGACAACAAATTTTTCGCACTTCTGCTGCTCCAAACGCTTAACCAGAATGGCCTAGGGAAAAATACACATACCGTTGTAATCGGGCGAGTTTCTACTTTCAGATGCAATAGGAATTTTTGGGTTAGGTCAATCCGTTCGCGAGATATGGTGGTTTGAAGCCAAGAAATGGTTGAGAAGGCAAAAAATTTTTCGCAAATCTGCTGCTCCAAACGCTTAACCAGAATGGCCTAGGGAAAAAATACACATACCGTTGTAATCGGGCGAGTTTCTACTTTCAGATGCAACAGGAATTTTTGGGTTAGGTCAATCCGTTCGCGAGATATGGGAGTTTGAAGCAAAAAAATAGTTGAGAAGACAACAAATTTTTCGCACTTCTGCTGCTCCAAACGCTTAACCAGAATGGCCTAGGGAAAAAATACACATACCGTTGTAATCGGGAGAGTTTCTACTTTCAGATGCAATAGGAATTTTTGGGTTAGGTCAATCCGTTCGCGAGATATGGTGGTTTGAAGCCAAGAAATGGTTGAGAAGGCAAAAAATTTTTCGCAAATCTGCTGCTCCAAACGTTTAACCAGAATGGCCTAGGGAAAAAATACACATACCGTTGTAATCGGGCGAGATTCTACTTTTAGATGCAATAGGAATTTTTGGGTTAGGTCAATCCGTTCGCGAGATATGGGAGTTTGAAGCCAAGAAATGGTTGAGAAGGCAACAAATTTTTCGCAATTCTGCTGCTCCTAACGCCTAACCAGAATGGACTAGGGAAAAAATACACATACCGTTGTAATCGGGCGAGTTTCTACTTTCAGACGCAACAGGAACTTTGGGTTATGTCAATCCGTTCGCGAGATATGGGAGTCTGAATCCAAGAAATGGTTGAGAAGGCAAAAAATTTTTCGCAATTCTGCTGCTCCAAACGCTTTACCAGAATGGCCTAGGGAAAAAATTCACATACCGTTGTAATCGGGAGAGTTTCTACTTTCAGATGCAACAGGAATTTTTTGGCTTAGGTCAATCCGTTCGCAAGATATGGGAGTTTGAAGCTAAAAAATAGTTGAGAAGACAACAAATTTTTCGCACTTCTGCTGCTCCAAACGCATAACCAGAATGGCCTAGGGAAAAAATACACATACCGTTGTAATCGGGCGAGTTTCTACTTTCAGATGCAATAGGAATTTTTGGGTTAGGTCAATCCGTTCGCGAGATATGGGAGTTTGAAGCCAAGAAATGGTTGAGAAGGCAAAAAATTTTTCGCAATTCTGCTGCTCCAAACGCTTAACCAGAATGGCCTAGGGAAAAAATTCACATACCGTTGTAATCGGGCGAGTTTCTACTTTCAGATGCAACAGGAATTTTTGGCTTAGGTCAATCCGTTCGCAAGATATGGGAGTTTGAAGCTAAAAAATAGTTGAGAAGACAACAAATTTTTCGCAATTCTGCTGCTCCAAACGCTTAACCAGAATGGCCTAGGGAAAAAATACACTTACCGTTGTAATCGGGCGAGTTTCTACTTTCAGATGCAACAGGAATTTTTGGGTTAGGTCAATCCGTTCGCGAGATATGGGAGTTTGAAGCCAAGAAATGGTTGAGAAGGCAACAAATTTTTCGCAATTCTGCTGCTCCTAACGCCTAACCAGAATGGACTAGGGAAAAAATACACATACCGTTGTAATCGGGCGAGTTTCTACTTTCAGACGCAACAGGAACTTTGGGTTATGTCAATCCGTTCGCGAGATATGGGAGTCTGAATCCAAGAAATGGTTGAGAAGGCAAAAAATTTTTCGCAATTCTGCTGCTCCAAACGCTTAACCAGAATGGCCTAGGGAAAAAATTCACATACCGTTGTAATCGGGCGAGTTTCTACTTTCAGATGCAACAGGAATTTTTGGCTTAGGTCAATCCGTTCGCAAGATATGGGAGTTTGAAGCTAAAAAATAGTTGAGAAGACAACAAATTTTTCGCAATTCTGCTGCTCCAAACGCTTAACCAGAATGGCCTAGGGAAAAAATACACATACCGTTGTAATCGGGCGAGTTTCTACTTTCAGATGCAACAGGAATTTTTGGGTTAGGTCAATCCGTTCGCGAGATATGGGAGTTTGAAGCCAAGAAATGGTTGAGAAGGCAAAATATTTTTCGCAATTCTGCTGCTCCAAACGTTTAACCAGAATGGCCCAGGGAAAAAATACACATACCGTTGTAATCGGGCGAGTTTCTACTTTCAGACGCAACAGGAATTTTTGAGTTAGGTCAATCCGTTCGCGAGATATGGGAGCTTGAAGCCAAGAAATGGTTGAGAAGGCAAAAAATTTTTCGCAATTCTGGTGCTCCAAACGCTTAACCAGAATGGGCTAGGGAAAAAATACACACACCGTTGTAATCGGGCGAGTTTCTACTTTCAGATGCAATAGGAATTTTTGGGTTAGGTCAATCCGTTCGCGAGATATGGTGGTTTGAAGCCAAGAAATGTTTGAGAAGGCAAAATATTTTTCGCAATTCTGCTGCTCCAAACGTTTAACCAGAATGGACTAGGGAAAAAATACACATACCGTTGTAATCGGGCGAGTTTCTACTTTCAGATGCAACAGGAATATTTGGGTTAGGTCAATCCGTTCGCGAGATATGGGAGTTTGAAGCAAAAAAATAGTTGAGAAGACAACAAATTTTTCGCACATCTGCTGCTCCACACGCTTAACCAGAATGGCCTAGGGAAAAAATACACATACCGTTGTAATCGGGCGAGTTTCTACTTTCAGATGCAATAGGAATTTTTGGGTTAGGTCAATCCGTTCGCGAGATATGGTGGTTTGAAGCCAAGAAATGGTTGAGAAGGCAAACAATTTTTCGCAATTCTACTGCTCCAAACGTTTAACCAGAATGGCCTAGGGAAAAAATACACATACCGTTGTAATCGGGCGAGTTTCTACTTTTAGATGCAATAGGAATTTTTGGGTTAGGTCAATCCGTTCGCGAGATATGGGAGTTTGAAACCAAGAAATGGTTGAGAAGGCAAAAAATTTTTCGCAATTCTGCTGCTCCTAACGCCTAACCAGAATGGACAAGGGAAAAAATACACATACCGTTGTAATCGGGCGAGTTTCTACTTTCAGACGCAACAGGAACTTTTGGGTTATGTCAATCCGTTCGCGAGATATGGGAGTCTGAAGCCAAGAAATGGTTGAGAAGGCAAAAAATTTTTCGCAATTCTGCTGCTCCAAACGCTTAACCAGAATGGCCTAGGGAAAAAATACACATACCGTTGTAATCGGGCGAGTTTCTACTTTCAGATGCAATAGGAATTTTTGGGTTAGGTCAATCCGTTCGCGAGATATGGGAGTTTGAATCTAAAAAATAGTTGAGAGGACAACAAATTTTTCGCACTTCTGCTGCTCCAAACGCTTAACCAGAATGGCCTAGGGAAAAAATACACATACCGTTGTAATCGGGCGAGTTTCTACTTTCAGATGCAATTGGAATTTTTGGGTTAGGTCAATCCGTTCGCGAGATATGGTGGTTTGAAGCCAAGAAATGGTTGAGAAGGCAAAATATTTTTCGCAATTCTGCTGCTCCAAACGTTTAACCAGAATGGCCCAGGGAAAAAATACACATAACGTTGTAATCGGGCGAGTTTCTACTTTCAGATGCAACAGGAATTTTTGGGTTAGGTCAATCCGTTCGCGAGATATGGGAGTTTGAAGCCAAGAAATGGTTGGGAAGGCAAAAAATTGTTCGCAATTCTGCTGCTCCAAACGCTTAACCAGAATGGCCTAGGGAAAAAATACACATACCGTTGTAATCGGGCGAGTTTCTACTTTCAGATGCAACAGGAATTTTTGGGTTAGGTCAATCCGTTCGCGAGATATGGGAGTTTGAAGCAAAAAAATAGTTGAGAAGACAACAAATTTTTCGCACTTCTGCTGCTCCAAACGCTTAACCAGAATGGCCTAGGGAAAAATACACATACCGTTGTAATCGGGCGAGTTTCTACTTTCAGATGCAATAGGAATTTTTGGGTTAGGTCAATCCGTTCGCGAGATATGGTGGTTTGAAGCCAAGAAATGGTTGAGAAGGCAAAAAATTTTTCGCAAATCTGCTGCTCCAAACGTTTAACCAGAATGGCCTAGGGAAAAAATACACATACCGTTGTAATCGGGCGAGTTTCTAGTTTTAGATGCAATAGGAATTTTTGGGTTAGGTCAATCCGTTCGCGAGATAT
Source organism: Ptiloglossa arizonensis (assembly GCF_051014685.1). Classification (NCBI taxonomy): domain Eukaryota; kingdom Metazoa; phylum Arthropoda; class Insecta; order Hymenoptera; family Colletidae; genus Ptiloglossa; species Ptiloglossa arizonensis. Next base: position 678,496 of record NW_027478667.1, read on the forward strand.
GGTGGTTTGAAGCCAAGAAATGGTTGAGAAGGCAAAAAATTTTTCGCAATTCTGCTGCTCCAAACGCTTTACCAGAATGGCCTAGGGAAAAAATTCACATACCGTTGTAATCGGGAGAGTTTCTACTTTCAGATGCAACAGGAATTTTTGGCTTAGGTCAATCCGTTCGCAAGATATGGGAGTTTGAAGCTAAAAAATAGTTGAGAAGACAACAAATTTTTCGCACTTCTGCTGCTCCAAACGCTTAACCAGAATGGCCTAGGGAAAAAATACACATACCGTTGTAATCGGGCGAGTTTCTACTTTCAGATGCAACAGGAATATTTGGGTTAGGTCAATCCGTTCGCGAGATATGGGAGTTTGAAGCAAAAAAATAGTTGAGAAGACAACAAATTTTTCGCACATCTGCTGCTCCACACGCTTAACCAGAATGGCCTAGGGAAAAAATACACATACCGTTGTAATCGGGCGAGTTTCTACTTTCAGATGCAATAGGAATTTTTGGGTTAGGTCAATCCGTTCGCGAGATATGGTGGTTTGAAGCCAAGAAATGGTTGAGAAGGCAAACAATTTTTCGCAATTCTACTGCTCCAAACGTTTAACCAGAATGGCCTAGGGAAAAAATACACATACCGTTGTAATCGGGCGAGTCTCTACTTTTAGATGCAATAGGAATTTTTGGGTTAGGTCAATCCGTTCGCGAGATATGGGAGTTTGAAGCCAAGAAATGGTTGAGAAGGCAAAAAATTTTTCGCAATTCTGCTGCTCCTAACGCCTAACCAGAATGGACAAGGGAAAAAATACACATACCGTTGTAATCGGGCGAGTTTCTACTTTCAGACGCAACAGGAACTTTTGGGTTATGTCAATCCGTTCGCGAGATATGGGAGTCTGAAGCCAAGAAATGGTTGAGAAGGCAAAAAATTTTTCGCAATTCTGCTGCTCCAAACGCTTAACCAGAATGGCCTAGGGAAAAAATACACATACCGTTGTAATCGGGCGAGTTTCTACTTTCAGATGCAATAGGAATTTTTGGGTTAGGTCAATCCGTTCGCGAGATATGGGAGTTTGAATCTAAAAAATAGTTGAGAGGACAACAAATTTTTCGCACTTCTGCTGCTCCAAACGCTTAACCAGAATGGCCTAGGGAAAAAATACACATACCGTTGTAATCGGGCGAGTTTCTACTTTCAGATGCAATTGGAATTTTTGGGTTAGGTCAATCCGTTCGCGAGATATGGTGGTTTGAAGCCAAGAAATGGTTGAGAAGGCAAAATATTTTTCGCAATTCTGCTGCTCCAAACGTTTAACCAGAATGGCCCAGGGAAAAAATACACATAACGATGTAATCGGGCGAGTTTCTACTTTCAGATGCAACAGGAATTTTTGGGTTAGGTCAATCCGTTCGCGAGATATGGGAGTTTGAAGCCAAGAAATGGTTGGGAAGGCAAAAAATTTTTCGCAATTCTGCTGCTCCAAACGCTTAACCAGAATGGCCTAGGGAAAAAATACACATACCGTTGTAATCGGGCGAGTTTCTACTTTCAGATGCAACAGGAATTTTTGGGTTAGGTCAATCCGTTCGCGAGATATGGGAGTTTGAAGCAAAAAAATAGTTGAGAAGACAACAAATTTTTCGCACTTCTGCTGCTCCAAACGCTTAACCAGAATGGCCTAGGGAAAAATACACATACCGTTGTAATCGGGCGAGTTTCTACTTTCAGATGCAATAGGAATTTTTGGGTTAGGTCAATCCGTTCGCGAGATATGGTGGTTTGAAGCCAAGAAATGGTTGAGAAGGCAAAAAATTTTTCGCAAATCTGCTGCTCCAAACGTTTAACCAGAATGGCCTAGGGAAAAAATACACATACCGTTGTAATCGGGCGAGTTTCTAGTTTTAGATGCAATAGGAATTTTTGGGTTAGGTCAATCCGTTCGCGAGATATGGGAGTTTGAAACCAAGAAATGGTTGAGAAGGCAAAAAATTTTTCGCAATTCTGCTGCTCCTAACGCCTAACCAGAATGGACAAGGGAAAAAATACACATACCGTTGTAATCGGGCGAGTTTCTACTTTCAGACGCAACAGGAACTTTTGGGTTATGTCAATCCGTTCGCGAGATATGGGAGTCTGAAGCCAAGAAATGGTTGAGAAGGCAAAAAATTTTTCGCAATTCTGCTGCTCCAAACGCTTAACCAGAATGGCCTAGGGAAAAAATACACATACCGTTGTAATCGGGCGAGTTTCTTCTTTCAGATGCAATAGGAATTTTTGGGTTAGGTCAATCCGTTCGCGAGATATGGGAGTTTGAATCTAAAAAATAGTTGAGAGGACAAGAAATTTTTCGCACTTCTGCTGCTCCAAACGCTTAACCAGAATGGCCTAGGGAAAAAATACACATACCGTTGTAATCGGGCGAGTTTCTACTTTCAGATGCAATTGGAATTTTTGGGTTAGGTCAATCCGTTCGCGAGATATGGTGGTTTGAAGCCAAGAAATGGTTGAGAAGGCAAAATATTTTTCGCAATTCTGCTGCTCCAAACGTTTAACCAGAATGGCCCAGGGAAAAAATACACATAACGATGTAATCGGGCGAGTTTCTACTTTCAGATGCAACAGGAATTTTTGGGTTAGGTCAATCCGTTCGCGAGATATGGGAGTTTGAAGCCAAGAAATGGTTGGGAAGGCAAAAAATTTTTCGCAATTCTGCTGCTCCAAACGCTTAACCAGAATGGCCTAGGGAAAAAATACACATACCGTTGTAATCGGGCGAGTTTCTACTTTCAGATGCAACAGGAATTTTTGGGTTAGGTCAATCCGTTCGCGAGATATGGGAGTTTGAAGCAAAAAAATAGTTGAGAAGACAACAAATTTTTCGCACTTCTGCTGCTCCAAACGCTTAACCAGAATGGCCTAGGGAAAAATACACATACCGTTGTAATCGGGCGAGTTTCTACTTTCAGATGCAATAGGAATTTTTGGGTTAGGTCAATCCGTTCGCGAGATATGGTGGTTTGAAGCCAAGAAATGGTTGAGAAGGCAAAAAATTTTTCGCAAATCTGCTGCTCCAAACGTTTAACCAGAATGGCCTAGGGAAAAAATACACATACCGTTGTAATCGGGCGAGTTTCTAGTTTTAGATGCAATAGGAATTTTTGGGTTAGGTCAATCCGTTCGCGAGATATGGGAGTTTGAAGCCAAGAAATGGTTGAGAAGGCAACAAATTTTTCGCAATTCTGCTGCTCCTAACGCCTAACCAGAATGGACTAGGGAAAAAATTCACATACCGTTGTAATCGGGCGAGTTTCTACTTTCAGACGCAACAGGAACTTTGGGTTATGTCAATCCGTTCGCGAGATATGGGAGTCTGAAGCCAAGAAATGGTTGAGAAGGCAAAAAATTTTTCGCAATTCTGCTGCTCCAAACGCTTTACCAGAATGGCCTAGGGAAAAAATTCACATACCGTTGTAATCGGGAGAGTTTCTACTTTCAGATGCAACAGGAATTTTTGGCTTAGGTCAATCCGTTCGCAAGATATGGGAGTTTGAAGCTAAAAAATAGTTGAGAAGACAACAAATTTTTCGCACTTCTGCTGCTCCAAACACTTAACCAGAATGGCCTAGGGAAAAAATACACATACCGTTGTAATCGGGCGAGTTTCTACTTTCAGATGCAACAGGAATATTTGGGTTAGGTCAATCCGTTCGCGAGATATGGGAGTTTGAAGCAAAAAAATAGTTGAGAAGACAACAAATTTTTCGCACATCTGCTGCTCCACACGCTTAACCAGAATGGCCTAGGGAAAAAATACACATACCGTTGTAATCGGGCGAGTTTCTACTTTCAGATGCAATAGGAATTTTTGGGTTAGGTCAATCCGTTCGCGAGATATGGTGGTTTGAAGCCAAGAAATGGTTGAGAAGGCAAACAATTTTTCGCAATTCTACTGCTCCAAACGTTTAACCAGAATGGCCTAGGGAAAAAATACACATACCGTTGTAATCGGGCGAGTTTCTACTTTCAGACGCAACAGGAACTTTTGGGTTATGTCAATCCGTTCGCGAGATATGGGAGTCTGAAACCAAGAAATGGTTGAGAAGGCAAAAAATTTTTCGCAATTCTGCTGCTCCTAACGCCTAACCAGAATGGACAAGGGAAAAAATACACATACCGTTGTAATCGGGCGAGTTTCTACTTTCAGATGCAATAGGAATTTTTGGGTTAGGTCAATCCGTTCGCGAGATATGGTGGTTTGAAGCCAAGAAATGGTTGAGAAGGCAAAAAATTTTTCGCAAATCTGCTGCTCCAAACGTTTAACCAGAATGGCCTAGGGAAAAAATACACATACCGTTGTAATCGGGCGAGTTTCTAGTTTTAGATGCAATAGGAATTTTTGGGTTAGGTCAATCCGTTCGCGAGATATGGGAGTTTGAAGCCAAGAAATGGTTGAGAAGGCAACAAATTTTTCGCAATTCTGCTGCTCCTAACGCCTAACCAGAATGGACTAGGGAAAAAATACACATACCGTTGTAATCGGGCGAGTTTCTACTTTCAGACGCAACAGGAACTTTGGGTTATGTCAATCCGTTCGCGAGATATGGGAGTCTGAAGCCAAGAAATGGTTGAGAAGGCAAAAAATTTTTCGCAATTCTGCTGCTCCAAACGCTTTACCAGAATGGCCTAGGGAAAAAATTCACATACCGTTGTAATCGGGAGAGTTTCTACTTTCAGATGCAACAGGAATTTTTGGCTTAGGTCAATCCGTTCGCAAGATATGGGAGTTTGAAGCAAAAAAATAGTTGAGAAGACAACAAATTTTTCGCACATCTGCTGCTCCACACGCTTAACCAGAATGGCCTAGGGAAAAAATACACATACCGTTGTAATCGGGCGAGTTTCTACTTTCAGATGCAATAGGAATTTTTGGGTTAGGTCAACCGTTCGCGAGATATGGTGGTCTGAAGCCAAGAAATGGTTGAGAAGGCAAACAATTTTTCGCAATTCTACTGCTCCAAACGTTTAACCAGAATGGCCTAGGGAAAAAATACACATACCGTTGTAATCGGGCGAGTTTCTACTTTTAGATGCAATAGGAATTTTTGGGTTAGGTCAATCCGTTCGCGAGATATGGGAGTTTGAAACCAAGAAATGGTTGAGAAGGCAAAAAATTTTTCGCAATTCTGCTGCTCCTAACGCCTAACCAGAATGGACAAGGGAAAAAATACACATACCGTTGTAATCGGGCGAGTTTCTACTTTCAGACGCAACAGGAACTTTTGGGTTATGTCAATCCGTTCGCGAGATATGGGAGTCTGAAGCCAAGAAATGGTTGAGAAGGCAAAAAATTTTTCGCAATTCTGCTGCTCCAAACGCTTAAACAGAATGGCCTAGGGAAAAAATACACATACCGTTGTAATCGGGCGAGTTTCTACTTTCAGATGCAATAGGAATTTTTGGGTTAGGTCAATCCGTTCGCGAGATATGGGAGTTTGAATCTAAAAAATAGTTGAGAGGACAACAAATTTTTCGCACTTCTGCTGCTCCAAACGCTTAACCAGAATGGCCTAGGGAAAAAATACACATACCGTTGTAATCGGGCGAGTTTCTACTTTCAGATGCAATTGGAATTTTTGGGTTAGGTCAATCCGTTCGCGAGATATGGTGGTTTGAAGCCAAGAAATGGTTGAGAAGGCAAAATATTTTTCGCAATTCTGCTGCTCCAAACGTTTAACCAGAATGGCCCAGGGAAAAAATACACATAACGTTGTAATCGGGCGAGTTTCTACTTTCAGATGCAACAGGAATTTTTGGGTTAGGTCAATCCGTTCGCGAGATATGGGAGTTTGAAGCCAAGAAATGGTTGGGAAGGCAAAAAATTTTTCGCCATTCTGCTGCTCCAAACGCTTAACCAGAATGGGCTAGGGAAAAAATACACACACCGTTGTAATCGGGCGAGATTCTACTTTCAGATGCAATAGGAATTTTTGGGTTAGGTCAATCCGTTCGCGAGATATGGGAGTTTGAAGCCAAGAAATGGTTGAGAAGGCAAAACATTTTTCGCAATTCTGCTGCTCCAAACGCTTAACCAGAATGGCCTAGGGAAAAAATACACATAACGTTGTAATCGGGCGAGTTTCTACTTTCAGATGCAATAGGAATTTTTGGGTTAGGTCAATCCGTTCGCGAGATATGGGAGTTTGAATCTAAAAAATAGTTGAGAAGACAACAAATTTTTCTCACTTCTGCTGCTCCAAACGCTTAACCAGAATGGCCTAGGGAAAAAATACACATACCGTTGTAATCGGGCGAGTTTCTACTTTCAGATGCAATAGGAATTTTTGGGTTAGGTCAATCCGTTCGCGAGATATGGTGGGTTGAAGCCAAGAAATGGTTGAGAAGGCAAAATATTTTTCGCAATTCTGCTGCTCCAAACATTTAACCAGAATGGCCCAGGGAAAAAATACACATACCGTTGTAATCGGGCGAGTTTCTACTTTCACATGCAATAGGAATTTTTGGGTTAGGTCAATCCGTTCGCGAGATATGGGAGTTTGAAGCCAAGAAATGGTTGAGAAGGCAAAACATTTTTCGCAATTCTGCTGCTCCAAACGCTTAACCAGAATGGCCTAGGGAAAAAATACACATACCGTTGTAATCGGGCGAGTTTCTACTTTCAGATGCAACAGGAATTTTTGGGTTAGGTCAATCCGTTCGCGAGATATGGTGGTTTGAAGCCAAGAAATAGTTGAGAAGACAACAAATTTTTCGCACTTCTGCTGCTCCAAACGCTTAACCAGAATGGCCTAGGGAAAAAATACACATACCGTTGTAATCGGGCGAGTTTCTACTTTCAGATGCAATAGGAATTTTTGGGTTAGGTCAATCAGTTCGCGAGATATGGTGGTTTGAAGCCAAGAAATGGTTGAGAAGGCAAAAAATTTTTCGCAAATCTGCTGCTCCAAACGTTTAACCAGAATGGCCTAGGGAAAAAATACACATACCGTTGTAATCGGGCGAGTTTCTAGTTTTAGATGCAATAGGAATTTTTGGGTTAGGTCAATCCGTTCGCGAGATATGGGAGTTTGAAGCCAAGAAATGGTTGAGAAGGCAACAAATTTTTCGCAATTCTGCTGCTCCTAACGCCTAACCAGAATGGACTAGGGAAAAAATACACATACCGTTGTAATCGGGCGAGTTTCTACTTTCAGACGCAACAGGAACTTTGGGTTATTTCAATCCGTTCGCGAGATATGGGAGTCTGAAGCCAAGAAATGGTTGAGAAGGCAAAAAATTTTTCGCAATTCTGCTGCTCCAAACGCTTTACCAGAATGGCCTAGGGAAAAAATTCACATACCGTTGTAATCGGGAGAGTTTCTACTTTCAGATGCAACAGGAATTTTTGGCTTAGGTCAATCCGTTCGCAAGATATGGGAGTTTGAAGCTAAAAAATAGTTGAGAAGACAACAAATTTTTCGCACTTCTGCTGCTCCAAACGCTTAACCAGAATGGCCTAGGGAAAAAATACACATACCGTTGTAATCGGGCGAGTTTCTACTTTCAGATGCAACAGGAATATTTGGGTTAGGTCAATCCGTTCGCGAGATATGGGAGTTTGAAGCAAAAAAATAGTTGAGAAGACAACAAATTTTTCGCACATCTGCTGCTCCACACGCTTAACCAGAATGGCCTAGGGAAAAAATACACATACCGTTGTAATCGGGCGAGTTTCTACTTTCAGATGCAATAGGAATTTTTGGGTTAGGTCAATCCGTTCGCGAGATATGGTGGTCTGAAGCCAAGAAATGGTTGAGAAGGCAAACAATTTTTCGCAATTCTACTGCTCCAAACGTTTAACCAGAATGGCCTAGGGAAAAAATACACATACCGTTGTAATCGGGCGAGTTTCTACTTTTAGATGCAATAGGAATTTTTGGGTTAGGTCAATCCGTTCGCGAGATATGGGAGTTTGAAACCAAGAAATGGTTGAGAAGGCAAAAAATTTTTCGCAATTCTGCTGCTCCTAACGCCTAACCAGAATGGACAAGGGAAAAAATACACATACCGTTGTAATCGGGCGAGTTTCTACTTTCAGACGCAACAGGAACTTTTGGGTTATGTCAATCCGTTCGCGAGATATGGGAGTCTGAAGCCAAGAAATGGTTGAGAAGGCAAAAAATTTTTCGCAATTCTGCTGCTCCAAACGCTTAAACAGAATGGCCTAGGGAAAAAATACACATACCGTTGTAATCGGGCGAGTTTCTACTTTCAGATGCAATAGGAATTTTTGGGTTAGGTCAATCCGTTCGCGAGATATGGGAGTTTGAATCTAAAAAATAGTTGAGAGGACAACAAATTTTTCGCACTTCTGCTGCTCCAAACGCTTAACCAGAATGGCCTAGGGAAAAAATACACATACCGTTGTAATCGGGCGAGTTTCTACTTTCAGATGCAATTGGAATTTTTGGGTTAGGTCAATCCGTTCGCGAGATATGGTGGTTTGAAGCCAAGAAATGGTTGAGAAGGCAAAATATTTTTCGCAATTCTGCTGCTCCAAACGTTTAACCAGAATGGCCCAGGGAAAAAATACACATAACGTTGTAATCGGGCGAGTTTCTACTTTCAGATGCAACAGGAATTTTTGGGTTAGGTCAATCCGTTCGCGAGATATGGGAGTTTGAAGCCAAGAAATGGTTGGGAAGGCAAAAAATTTTTCGCAATTCTGCTGCTCCAAACGCTTAACCAGAATGGGCTAGGGAAAAAATACACACACCGTTGTAATCGGGCGAGATTCTACTTTCAGATGCAATAGGAATTTTTGGGTTAGGTCAATCCGTTCGCGAGATATGGGAGTTTGAAGCCAAGAAATGGTTGAGAAGGCAAAACATTTTTCGCAATTCTGCTGCTCCAAACGCTTAACCAGAATGGCCTAGGGAAAAAATACACATAACGTTGTAATCGGGCGAGTTTCTACTTTCAGATGCAATAGGAATTTTTGGGTTAGGTCAATCCGTTCGCGAGATATGGGAGTTTGAATCTAAAAAATAGTTGAGAAGACAACAAATTTTTCTCACTTCTGCTGCTCCAAACGCTTAACCAGAATGGCCTAGGGAAAAAATACACATACCGTTGTAATCGGGCGAGTTTCTACTTTCAGATGCAATAGGAATTTTTGGGTTAGGTCAATCCGTTCGCGAGATATGGTGGGTTGAAGCCAAGAAATGGTTGAGAAGGCAAAATATTTTTCGCAATTCTGCTGCTCCAAACATTTAACCAGAATGGCCCAGGGAAAAAATACACATACCGTTGTAATCGGGCGAGTTTCTACTTTCACATGCAATAGGAATTTTTGGGTTAGGTCAATCCGTTCGCGAGATATGGGAGTTTGAAGCCAAGAAATGGTTGAGAAGGCAAAACATTTTTCGCAATTCTGCTGCTCCAAACGCTTAACCAGAATGGCCTAGGGAAAAAATACACATACCGTTGTAATCGGGCGAGTTTCTACTTTCAGATGCAACAGGAATTTTTGGGTTAGGTCAATCCGTTCGCGAGATATGGTGGTTTGAAGCCAAGAAATAGTTGAGAAGACAACAAATTTTTCGCACTTCTGCTGCTCCAAACGCTTAACCAGAATGGCCTAGGGAAAAAATACACATACCGTTGTAATCGGGCGAGTTTCTACTTTCAGATGCAATAGGAATTTTTGGGTTAGGTCAATCAGTTCGCGAGATATGGCGGTTTGAAGCCAAGAAATGGTTGAGAAGGCAAAAAATTTTTCGCAAATCTGCTGCTCCAAACGTTTAACCAGAATGGCCTAGGGAAAAAATACACATACCGTTGTAATCGGGCGAGTTTCTAGTTTTAGATGCAATAGGAATTTTTGGGTTAGGTCAATCCGTTCGCGAGATATGGGAGTTTGAAGCCAAGAAATGGTTGAGAAGGCAACAAATTTTTCGCAATTCTGCTGCTCCTAACGCCTAACCAGAATGGACTAGGGAAAAAATACACATACCGTTGTAATCGGGCGAGTTTCTACTTTCAGACGCAACAGGAACTTTGGGTTATGTCAATCCGTTCGCGAGATATGGGAGTCTGAAGCCAAGAAATGGTTGAGAAGGCAAAAAATTTTTCGCAATTCTGCTGCTCCAAACGCTTTACCAGAATGGCCTAGGGAAAAAATTCACATACCGTTGTAATCGGGAGAGTTTCTACTTTCAGATGCAACAGGAATTTTTGGCTTACGTCAATCCGTTCGCAAGATATGGGAGTTTGAAGCTAAAAAATAGTTGAGAAGACAACAAATTTTTCGCACTTCTGCTGCTCCAAACGCTTAACCAGAATGGCCTAGGGAAAAAATACACATACCGTTGTAATCGGGCGAGTTTCTACTTTCAGATGCAACAGGAATATTTGGGTTAGGTCAATCCGTTCGCGAGATATGGGAGTTTGAAGCAAAAAAATAGTTGAGAAGACAACAAATTTTTCGCACATCTGCTGCTCCACACGCTTAACCAGAATGGCCTAGGGAAAAAATACACATACCGTTGTAATCGGGCGAGTTTCTACTTTCAGATGCAATAGGAATTTTTGGGTTAGGTCAATCCGTTCGCGAGATATGGGAGTTTGAAACCAAGAAATGGTTGAGAAGGCAAAAAATTTTTCGCAATTCTGCTGCTCCTAACGCCTAACCAGAATGGACAAGGGAAAAAATACACATACCGTTGTAATCGGGCGAGTTTCTACTTTCAGGCGCAACAGGAACTTTTGGGTTATGTCAATCCGTTCGCGAGATATGGGAGTCTGAAGCCAAGAAATGGTTGAGAAGGCAAAAAATTTTTCGCAATTCTGCTGCTCCAAACGCTTAACCAGAATGGCCTAGGGAAAAAATACACATACCGTTGTAATCGGGCGAGTTTCTACTTTCAGATGCAATAGGAATTTTTGGGTTAGGTCAATCCGTTCGCGAGATATGGGAGTTTGAATCTAAAAAATAGTTGAGAGGACAACAAATTTTTCGCACTTCTGCTGCTCCAAACGCTTAACCAGAATGGCCTAGGGAAAAAATACACATACCGTTGTAATCGGGCGAGTTTCTACTTTCAGATGCAATTGGAATTTTTGGGTTAGGTCAATCCGTTCGCGAGATATGGTGGTTTGAAGCCAAGAAATGGTTGAGAAGGCAAAATATTTTTCGCAATTCTGCTGCTCCAAACGTTTAACCAGAATGGCCCAGGGAAAAAATACACATAACGTTGTAATCGGGCGAGTTTCTACTTTCAGATGCAACAGGAATTTTTGGGTTAGGTCAATCCGTTCACGAGATATGGGAGTTTGAAGCCAAGAAATGGTTGGGAAAGCAAAAAATTTTTCGCAATTCTGCTGCTCCAAACGCTTAACCAGAATGGGCTAGGGAAAAAATACACACACCGTTGTAATCGGGCGAGATTCTACTTTCAGATGCAATAGGAATTTTTGGGTTAGGTCAATCCGTTCGCGAGATATGGGAGTTTGAAGCCAAGAAATGGTTGAGAAGGCAAAACATTTTTCGCAATTCTGCTGCTCCAAACGCTTAACCAGAATGGCCTAGGGAAAAAATACACATAACGTTGTAATCGGGCGAGTTTCTACTTTCAGATGCAATTGGAATTTTTGGGTTAGGTCAATCCGTTCGCGAGATATGGGAGTTTGAATCTAAAAAATAGTTGAGAAGACAACAAATTTTTCTCACTTCTGCTGCTCCAAACGCTTAACCAGAATGGCCTAGGGAAAAAATACACATACCGTTGTAATCGGGCGAGTTTCTACTTTCAGATGCAATAGGAATTTTTGGGTTAGGTCAATCCGTTCGCGAGATATGGTGGGTTGAAGCCAAGAAATGGTTGAGAAGGCAAAATATTTTTCGCAATTCTGCTGCTCCAAACATTTAACCAGAATGGCCCAGGGAAAAAATACACATACCGTTGTAATCGGGCGAGTTTCTACTTTCACATGCAATAGGAATTTTTGGGTTAGGTCAATCCGTTCGCGAGATATGGGAGTTTGAAGCCAAGAAATGGTTGAGAAGGCAAAACATTTTTCGCAATTCCGCTGCTCCAAACGCTTAACCAGAATGGCCTAGGGAAAAAATACACATACCGTTGTAATCGGGCGAGTTTCTACTTTCAGATGCAACAGGAATTTTTGGGTTAGGTCAATCCGTTCGCGAGATATGGGAGTTTGAAGCCAAGAAATGGTTGGGAAGGCAAAAAATTTTTCGCAATTCTGCTGCTCCAAACGCTTAACCAGAATGGAGTAGGGAAAAAATACCCGTACCGCTGCAATCGGGCGAGTTTCTACTTTCAGATGCAATAGGAATTTTTGGGTTAGGTCAATCAGTTCGCGAGATATGGTGGTTTGAAGCCAAGAAATGGTTGAGAAGGCAAAAAATTTTTCGCAATTCTGCTGCTCCAAACGCTTAACCAGAATGGCCTAGGGAAAAAATTCATATACCGTTGTAATCGGGCGAGTTTGTACTTTCAGATGCAACAGGAATTTTTGGCTTAGGTGAATCCGTTCGCGAGATATGGGAGTTTGAAACTAAAAAATAGTTGAGAAGACAAGTTTTTCGCACTTCTGCTGCTCCAAACGCTTAACCAGAATGGCCTAGGGAAAAAATACACATACCGTTGTAATCGGGCGAGTTTCTACTTTCAGATGCAATAGGAATTTTTGGGTTAGGTCAATCCGTTCGCGAGATATGGTGGTTTGAAGCCAAGAAATGGTTGAGAAGGCAAAATATTTTTCGCAATTCTGCTGCTCCAAACGTTTAACCAGAATGGCCCAGGGAAAAAATACACATACCGTTGTAATCGGGCGAGTTTCTACTTTCAGATGCAACAGGAATTTTTGGGTTTGTCAATCCGTTCGCGACATATGGGAGTTTGAGGCCAAGAAATGGTTGACAAGACAAAAAATTTTTCGCAATTCTGCTGCTCCTAACGCTTAACCAGAATGGTCTAGGGAAAAACCACGCATACCGTTGTAATCGGGCGAGTTTCTACTTTCAGACGCAACAGGAATTTTTGAGTTAGGTCAATCCGTTCGCGAGATATGGGAGTTTGAAGCCAAGAAATGGTTGAGAAGGCAAAAAATTTTTCGCAATTCTGCTGCTCCAAACGCTTAACCAGAATGGAGTAGGGAAAAAATACCCGTACCGCTGCAATCGGGCGAGTTTCTACTTTCAGATGAAATAGGAATTTTTGGGTTATGTCAATCCGTTCGCGAGATATGGGAGTTTGAAGCTAAAAAATAGTTGAGAAGACAACAAATTTTTCGCCCTTCTGCTGCTCCAAACGCTTAACCAGAATGGCCTAGGGAAAAAATACACATACCGTTGTAATCGGGCGAGTTTCTACTTTCAGATGCAATAGGAATTTTTGGGTTAGGTCAATCCGTTCGCGAGATATGGTAGTTTGAAGCCAAGAAATGGTTGAGAAGGCAAAAAATTTTTCGCAATTCTGCTGCTCCAAACGCTTAACCAGAATGGCCTAGGGAAAAAATTCACATACCGTTGTAATCGGGCGAGTTTCTACTTTCAGATGCAACAGGAATTTTTGGCTTAGGTCAATCCGTTCGCAAGATATGGGAGTTTGAAGCTAAAAAATAGTTGAGAAGACAACAAATTTTTCGCAATTCTGCTGCTCCAAACGCTTAACCAGAATGGCCTAGGGAAAAAATACACATACCGTTGTAATCGGGCGAGTTTCTACATTCAGATGCAACAGGAATTTTTGGGTTAGGTCAATCCGTTCGCGAGATATGGGAGTTTGAAGCCAAGAAATGGTTGAGAAGGCAAAATATTTTTCGCAATTCTGCTGCTCCAAACGTTTAACCAGAATGGCCCAGGGAAAAAATACACATACCGTTGTAATCGGGCGAGTTTCTACTTTCAGACGCAACAGGAATTTTTGAGTTAGGTCAATCCGTTCGCGAGATATGGGAGCTTGAAGCCAAGAAATGGTTGAGAAGGCAAAAAATTTTTCGCAATTCTGGTGCTCCAAACGCTTAACCAGAATGGGCTAGGGAAAAAATACACACACCGTTGTAATCGGGCGAGTTTCTACTTTCAGATGCAATAGGAATTTTTGGGTTAGGTCAATCCGTTCGCGAGATATGGTGGTTTGAAGCCAAGAAATGTTTGAGAAGGCAAAATATTTTTCGCAATTCTGCTGCTCCAAACGTTTAACCAGAATGGCCTAGGGAAAAAATACACATACCGTTGTAATCGGGCGAGTTTCTACTTTCAGATGCAACAGGAATTTTTGGGTTAGGTCAATCCGTTCGCGAGATATGGGAGTTTGAAGCAAAAAAATAGTTGAGAAGACAACAAATTTTTCGCACTTCTGCTGCTCCAAACGCTTAACCAGAATGGCCTAGGGAAAAATACACATACCGTTGTAATCGGGCGAGTTTCTACTTTCAGATGCAATAGGAATTTTTGGGTGAGGTCAATCCGTTCGCGAGATATGGTGGTTTGAAGCCAAGAAATGGTTGAGAAGGCAAAAAATTTTTCGCAAATCTGCTGCTCCAAACGTTTAACCAGAATGACCTAGGGAAAAAATACACATACCGTTGTAATCGGGCGAGTTTCTAGTTTTAGATGCAATAGGAATTTTTGGGTTAGGTCAATCCGTTCGCGAGATATGGGAGTTTGAAGCCAAGAAATGGTTGAGAAGGCAACAAATTTTTCGCAATTCTGCTGCTCCTAACGCCTAACCAGAATGGACTAGGGAAAAAATACACATACCGTTGTAATCGGGCGAGTTTCTACTTTCAGACGCAACAGGAACTTTGGGTTATGTCAATCCGTTCACGAGATATGGGAGTCTGAAGCCAAGAAATGGTTGAGAAGGCAAAAAATTTTTCGCAATTCTGCTGCTCCAAACGCTTTACCAGAATGGCCTAGGGAAAAAATTCACATACCGTTGTAATCGGGAGAGTTTCTACTTTCAGATGCAACAGGAATTTTTGGCTTAGGTCAATCCGTTCGCAAGATATGGGAGTTTGAAGCTAAAAAATAGTTGAGAAGACAACAAATTTTTCGCACTTCTGCTGCTCCAAACGCTTAACCAGAATGGCCTAGGGAAAAAATACACATACCGTTGTAATCGGGCGAGTTTCTACTTTCAGATGCAACAGGAATATTTGGGTTAGGTCAATCCGTTCGCGAGATATGGGAGTTTGAAGCAAAAAAATAGTTGAGAAGACAACAAATTTTTCGCACTTCTGCTGCTCCACACGCTTAACCAGAATGGCCTAGGGAAAAAATACACATACCGTTGTAATCGGGCGAGTTTCTACTTTCAGATGCAATAGGAATTTTTGGGTTAGGTCAATCCGTTCGCGAGATATGGTGGTTTGAAGCCAAGAAATGGTTGAGAAGGCAAACAATTTTTCGCAATTCTACTGCTCCAAACGTTTAACCAGAATGGCCTAGGGAAAAAATACACATACCGTTGCAATCGGGCGAGTTTCTACTTTTAGATGCAATAGGAATTTTTGGGTTAGGTCAATCCGTTCGCGAGATATGGGAGTTTGAAACCAAGAAATGGTTGAGAAGGCAAAAAATTTTTCGCAATTCTGCTGCTCCTAACGCCTAACCAGACTGGACAAGGGAAAAAATACACATACCGTTGTAATCGGGCGAGTTTCTACTTTCAGACGCAACAGGAACTTTTGGGTTCTGTCAATCCGTTCGCGAGATATGGGAGTCTGAAGCCAAGAAATGGTTGAGAAGGCAAAAAATTTTTCGCAATTCTGCTGCTCCAAACGCTTAACCAGAATGGCCTAGGGAAAAAATACACATACCGTTGTAATCGGGCGAGTTTCTACTTTCAGATGCAATTGGAATTTTTGGGTTAGGTCAATCCGTTCGCGAGATATGGTGGTTTGAAGCCAAGAAATGGTTGAGAAGGCAAAATATTTTTCGCAATTCTGCTGCTCCAAACGTTTAACCAGAATGGCCCAGGGAAAAAATACACATAACGTTGTAATCGGGCGAGTTTCTACTTTCAGATGCAACAGGAATTTTTGGGTTGGGTCAATCCGTTCGCGAGATATGGTGGTTTGAATCCAAGAAATGGTTGAGAAGGCAAAATATTTTTCGCAATTCTGCTGCTCCAAACGCTTAACCAGAATGGGCTAGGGAAAAAATACACACACCGTTGTAATCGGGCGAGATTCTACTTTCAGATGCAATAGGAATTTTTGGGTTAGGTCAATCCGTTCGCGAGATATGGGAGTTTGAAGCCAAGAAATGGTTGAGAAGGCAAAACATTTTTCGCAATTCTGCTGCTCCAAACGCTTAACCAGAATGGCCTAGGGAAAAAATACACATACCGTTGTAATCGGGCGAGTTTCTACTTTCAGATGCAATAGGAATTTTTGGGTTAGGTCAATCCGTTCGCGAGATATGGGAGTTTGAATCTAAAAAATAGTTGAGAAGACAACAAATTTTTCTCACTTCTGCTGCTCCAAACGCTTAACCAGAATGGCCTAGGGAAAAAATACACATACCGTTGTAATCGGGCGAGTTTCTACTTTCAGATGCAATAGGAATTTTTGGGTTAGGTCAATCCGTTCGCGAGATATGGTGGGTTGAAGCCAAGAAATGGTTGAGAAGGCAAAATATTTTTCGCAATTCTGCTGCTCCAAACATTTAACCAGAATGGCCCAGGGAAAAAATACACATACCGTTGTAATCGGGCGAGTTTCTACTTTCAGATGCAATAGGAATTTTTGGGTTAGGTCAATCCGTTCGCGAGATATGGGAGTTTGAAGCCAAGAAATGGTTGAGAAGGCAAAACATTTTTCGCAATTCTGCTGCTCCAAACGCTTAACCAGAATGGCCTAGGGAAAAAATACACATACCGTTGTAATCGGGCGAGTTTCTACTTTCAGATGCAATAGGAATTTTTGGGTTAGGTCAATCCGTTCGCGAGATATGGTGGTTTGAAGCCAAGAAATAGTTGAGAAGACAACAAATTTTTCGCACTTCTGCTGCTCCAAACGCTTAACCAGAATGGCCTAGGGAAAAAATACACATACCGTTGTAATCGGGCGAGTTTCTACTTTCAGATGCAATAGGAATTTTTGGGTTAGGTCAATCCGTTCGCGAGATATGGTGGTTTGAAGCCAAGAAATGGTTGAGAAGGCAAAAAATTTTTCGCAAATCTGCTGCTCCAAACGTTTAACCAGAATGGCCTAGGGAAAAAATACACATACCGTTGTAATCGGGCGAGTTTCTACTTTTAGATGCAATAGGAATTTTTGGGTTAGGTCAATCCGTTCGCGAGATATGGGAGTTTGAAGCCAAGAAATGGTTGAGAAGGCAACAAATTTTTCGCAATTCTGCTGCTCCTAACGCCTAACCAGAATGGACTAGGGAAAAAATACACATACCGTTGTAATCGGGCGAGTTTCTACTTTCAGACGCAACAGGAACTTTGGGTTATGTCAATCCGTTCGCGAGATATGGCAGTCTGAATCCAAGAAATGGTTGAGAAGGCAACAAATTTTTCGCAATTCTGCTGCTCCAAACGCTTAACCAGAATGGCCTAGGGAAAAAATTCACAGACCGTTGTAATCGGGCGAGTTTCTACTTTCAGATGCAACAGGAATTTTTGGCTTAGGTCAATCCGTTCGCGAGATATGGGAGTTTGAATCTAAAACATAGTTGAGAAGACAACAAATTTTTCGCACTTCTGCTGCTCCAAACGCTTAACCAGAATGGCCTAGGGAAAAAATACACATACCGTTGTAATCGGGCGAGTTTCTACTTTCAGGTGCAATAGGAATTTTTGGGTTAGGTCAATCCGTTCGCGAGATATGGTGGTTTGAAGCCAAGAAATGGTTGAGAAGGCAAAATATTTTTTGCAATTCTGCTGCTCCAAACGTTTAACCAGAATGGCCCAGGGAAAAAATGCACATACCGTTGTAATCGGGCGAGATTCTACTTTCAGATGCAACAGGAATTTTTGGGTTAGGTCAATCCGTTCGCGAGATATGGGAGTTTGGAGCCAAGAAATGGTTGAGAAGGCAAAACATTTTTCGCAATTCTGCTGCTCCAAACGCTTAACCAGAATGGCCTAGGGAAAAAATACACATACCGTTGTAATCGGGCGAGTTTCTACTTTCAGATGCAATAGGAATTTTTGGGTTAGGTCAATCCGTTCGCGAGATATGGGAGTTTGAATCTAAAAAATAGTTGAGAAGACAACAAATTTTTCGCACTTCTGCTGCTCCAAACGCTTAACCAGAATGGCCTAGGGAAAAAATACACATACCGTTGTAATCGGGCGAGTTTCTACTTTCAGATGCAATAGGAATTTTTGGGTTAGGTCAATCCGTTCGCGAGATATGGGAGTTTGAAGCCAAGAAATGGTTGAGAAGGCAAAAAATTTTTCGCAATTCTGCTGCTCCTAACGCTTAACCAGAATGGTCTAGGGAAAAACCACGCATACCGTTGTAATCGGGCGAGTTTCTACTTTCAGACGCAACAGGAATTTTTGGGTTAGGTCAATCCGTTCGCGAGAAATGGTGGTTTGAAGCCAAGAAATGGTTGAGAAGGCAAAAAATTTTTCGCAATTCTGCTGCTCCAAACGCTTAACCAGAATGGAGTAGGGAAAAAATACACGTACCGCTGTAATCGGGCGAGTTTCTACTTTCAGATGCAATAGGAATTTTTGGGTTAGGTCAATCCGTTCGCGAGATATGGTGGTTTGAAGCCAAGAAATGGTTGAGAAGGCAAAATATTTTTCGCAATTCTGCTGCTCCAAACGTTTAACCAGAATGGCCCAGGGAAAAAATACACATACCGTTGTAATCGGGCGAGTTTCTACTTTCAGATGCAACAGGAATTTTTGGGTTTGTCAATCCGTTCGCGACATATGGGAGTTTGAAGCCAAGAAATGGTTGACAAGGCAAAAAATTTTTCGCAATTCTGCTGCTCCTAACGCTTAACCAGAATGGTCTAGGGAAAAACCACGCATACCGTTGTAATCGGGCGAGTTTCTACTTTCAGACGCAACAGGAATTTTTGAGTTAGGTCAATCCGTTCGCGAGATATGGGAGTTTGAAGCCAAGAAATGGTTGAGAAGGCAAAAAATTTTTCGCAATTCTGCTGCTCCAAACACTTAACCAGAATCGAGTAGGGAAAAAATACCCGTACCGCTGCAATCGGGCGAGTTTCTACTTTCAGATGAAATAGGAATTTTTGGGTTAGGTCAATCCGTTCGCGAGATATGGGAGTTTGAAGCCAAGAAATGGTTGAGAAGGCAAAAAATTTTTCGCAATTCTGCTGCTCCAAACGCTTAACCAGAATGGCCTAGGGAAAAAATACACATACCGTTGTAATCGGGCGAGTTTCTACTTTCAGATGCAATAGGAATTTTTGGGTTAGGTCAATCCGTTCGCGAGATATGTTGGTTTGAAGCCAAGAAATGGTTGAGAAGGCAAAATATTTTTCGCAATTCTGCTGCTCCAAACGCTTAACCAGAATGGCCTAGGGAAAAAATACACATACCGTTGTAATCGGGCGAGTTTCTACTTTCAGATGCAACAGGAATTTTTGGGTTAGTTCAATCCGTTCGCGAGATATGGGAGTTTGAAGCCAAGAAATGTTTGAGAAGGCAAAAAATTTTTCGCAATTCTGCTGCTCCTAACGCTTAACCAGAATGGTCTAGGGAAAAAACACGCATACCGTTGTAATCGGGCGAGTTTCTACTTTCAGACGCAACAGGAATTTTTGGGTTAGGTCAATCCGTTCGCGAGATATGGTGGTTTGAAGCCAAGAAATGGTTGAGAAGGCAAAAAATTTTTCGCAATTCTGCTGCTCCAAACGCTTAACCAGAATGGCCTAGGGAAAAAATACACATACCGTTGTAATCGGGCTAGTTTCTACTTTCAGATGCAATAGGAATTTTGGGGTTAGGTCAATCCGTTCGCGAGATATGGTGGTTTGAAGCCAAGAAATGGTTGAGAAGGCAAAAAATTTTTCGCAATTCTGCTGCTCCAAACGCTTAACCAGAATGGAGTAGGGAAAAAATACACGTACCGCTGTAATCGGGCGAGTTTCTACTTTCAGATGCAATAGGAATTTTTGGGTTAGGTCAATCCGTTCGCGAGATATGGGAGTTTGAAGCCAAGAAATGGTTGAGAAGGCAAAAAATTTTTCGCAATTCTGGTGCTCCAAACGCTTAACCAGAATGGGCTAGGGAAAAAATACACACACCGTTGTAATCGGGCGAGTTTCTACTTTCAGATACAATAGGAATTTTTGGGTTAGGTCAATCCGTTCGCGAGATATGGTGGTTTGAAGCCAAGAAATGGTTGAGAAGGCAAAAAATTTTTCGCAATTCTGCTGCTCCAAACGTTTAACCAGAATGGCCTAGGGAAAAAATACACATACCGTTGTAATCGGGCGAGTGTATACTTTTAGACGCAACAGGAACTTTTGGGTTAGGTCAATCCGTTCGCGAGATATGGGAGTCTGAAGCCAAGAAATGGTTGAGAAGGCAAAAAATTTTTCGCAATTCTGCTGCTCCAAACGCTTAACCAGAATGGCCTAGGGAAAAAATACACATACCGTTGTAATCGGGCTAGTTTCTACTTTCAGATGCAATAGGAATTTTTGGGTTAGGTCAATCCGTTCGCGAGATATGGTGGTTTGAAGCCAAGAAATGGTTGAGAAGGCAAAAAATTTTTCGCAATTCTGCTGCTCCAAACGCTTAACCAGAATGGAGTAGGGAAAAAATACACCTACCGCTGTAATCGGGCGAGTTTCTACTTTCAGATGCAATAGGAATTTTTGGGTTAGGTCAGTCCGTTCGCGAGATATGGGAGTTTGAAGCCAAGAAATGGTTGAGAACGCAAAAAATTTTTCGCAATTCTGGTGCTCCAAACGCTTAACCAGAATGGGCTAGGGAAAAAATACACACACCGTTGTAATCGGGCGAGTTTCTACTTTCAGATGCAATAGGAATTTTTGGATTAGGTCAATCCGTTCGCGAGATATGGTGGTTTGAAGCCAAGAAATGGTTGAGAAGGCAAAAAATTTTTCGCAATTCTGCTGCTCCAAACGTTTAACCAGAATGGCCTAGGGAAAAAATACACATACCGTTGTAATCGGGCGAGTTTCTACTTTTAGACGCAACAGGAACTTTTGGGTTAGGTCAATCCGTTCGCGAGATATGGGAGTCTGAAGCCAAGAAATGGTTGAGAAGGCAAAAAATTTTTCGCAATTCTGCAGCTCCAAACGTTTAACCAGAATGGCCTAGGGCAAAAATACACATACCGTTGTAATCGGGCGAGTTTCTACTTTTAGACGCAACAGGAACTTTTGGGTTAGGTCCATCCGTTCGCGAGATATGGGAGTCTGAAGCCAAGAAATGGTTGAGAAGGCAAAAAATTTTTCGCAATTCTGCTGCTCCAAACGCTTAACCAGAATGGCCTAGGGAAAAAATACACATACCGTTGTAATCGGGCGAGTTTCTACTTTCAGATGCAATAGGAATTTTTGGGTTAGGTCAATCCGTTCGCGAGATATGGGAGTTTGAAGCCAAGAAATGTTTGAGAAGGCAAAAAATTTTTCGCAATTCTGCTGCTCCAAACGCTTAACCAGAATGGCCTAGGGAAAAAATTCACATACCGTTGTAATCGGGCGAGTTTCTACTTTCAGATGCAATAGGAATTTTTGGGTTAGGTCAATCCGTTCGCGAGATATGGGAGTTTGAAGCAAAAAAATAGTTGAGAAGACAACAAATTTTTCGCACTTCTGCTGCTCCAAACGCTTAACCAGAATGGCCTAGGGAAAATACACATACCGTTGTAATCGGGCGAGTTTCTACTTTTAGACGCAACAGGAACTTTTGGGTTAGGTCAATCCGTTCGCGAGATATGGGAGTCTGAAGCCAAGAAATGGTTGAGAAGGCAAAAAATTTTTCGCAATTCTGCTGCTCCAAACGCTTAACCAGAATGGCCTAGGGAAAAAATACACATACCGTTGTAATCGGGCGAGTTTCTACTTTCAGATGCAATAGGAATTTTTGGGTTAGGTCAATCCGTTCGCGAGATATGGGAGTTTGAAGCCAAGAAATGTTTGAGAAGGCAAAAAATTTTTCGCAATTCTGCTGCTCCAAACGCTTAACCAGAATGGCCTAGGGAAAGAACACACATACCGTTGTAATCGGGCGAGTTTCTACTTTTAGACGCAACAGGAACTTTTGGGTTAGGTCCATCCGTTCGCGAGATATGGGAGTCTGAAGCCAAGAAATGGTTGAGAAGGCAAAAAATTTTTCGCAATTCTGCTGCTCCAAACGCTTAACCAGAATGGCCTATGGAAAAAATACACATACCGTTGTAATCGGGCTAGTTTCTACTTTCAGATGCAATAGGAATTTTTGGGTTAGGTCAATCCGTTCGCGAGATATGGTGGTTTGAAGCCAAGAAATGGTTGAGAAGGCAAAAAATTTTTCGCAATTCTGCTGCTCCAAACGCTTAACCAGAATGGAGTAGGGAAAAAATACACGTACCGCTGTAATCGGGCGAGTTTCTACTTTCAGATGCAATAGGAATTTTTGGGTTAGGTCAATCCGTTCGCGAGATATGGGAGTTTGAAGCCAAGAAATGGTTGAGAAGGCAAAAAATTTTTCGCAATTCTGGTGCTCCAAACGCTTAACCAGAATGGGCTAGGGAGAAAATACACACACCGTTGTAATCGGGCGAGTTTCTACTTTCAGATGCAATAGGAATTTTTGGGTTAGGTCAATCCGTTCGCGAGATATGGTGGTTTGAAGCCAAGAAATGGTTGAGAAGGCAAAAAATTTTTCGCAATTCTGCTGCTCCAAACGTTTAACCAGAATGGCCTAGGGAAAAAATACACATACCGTTGTAATCGGGCGAGTTTCTACTTTTAGACGCAACAGGAACTTTTGGGTTAGGTCAATCCGTTCGCGAGATATGGGAGTCTGAAGCCAAGAAATGGTTGAGAAGGCAAAAAATTTTTCGCAATTCTGCTGCTCCAAACGCTTAACCAGAATGGCCTAGGGAAAAAATACACATACCGTTGTAATCGGGCTAGTTTCTACTTTCAGATGCAATAGGAATTTTTGGGTTAGGTCAATCCGTTCGGGAGATATGGTGGTTTGAAGCCAAGAAATGGTTGAGAAGGCAAAAAATTTTTCGCAATTCTGCTGCTCCAAACGCTTAACCAGAATGGAGTAGGGAAAAAATACACGTACCGCTGTAATCGGGCGAGTTTCTACTTTCAGATGCAGTAGGAATTTTTGGGTTAGGTCAGTCCGTTCGCGAGATATGGGAGTTTGAAGCCAAGAAATGGTTGAGAAGGAAAAAAATTTTTCGCAATTCTGGTGCTCCAAACGCTTAACCAGAATGGGCTAGGGGAAAAATACACACACCGTTGTAATCGGGCGAGTTTCTACTTTCAGATGCAATAGGAATTTTTGGGTTAGGTCAATCCGTTCGCGAGATATGGTGGTTTGAAGCCAAGAAATGGTTGAGAAGGCAAAAAATTTTTCGCAATTCTGCTGCTCCAAACGTTTAACCAGAATGGCCTAGGGAAAAAATACACATACCGTTGTAATCGGGCGAGTTTCTACTTTCAGATGCAATAGGAATTTTTGGGTTAGGTCAATCCGTTCGCGAGATATGGGAGTTTGAAGCCAAGAAATGGTTGAGAAGGCAAAACATTTTTCGCAATTCTGCTGCTCCAAACGCTTAACCAGAATGGCATAGGGAAAAAATACACATACCGTTGTAATCGGGCTAGTTTCTACTTTCAGATGCAATAGGAATTTTTGGGTTAGGTCAATCCGTTCGCGAGATATGGTGGTTTGAAGCCAAGAAATGGTTGAGAAGGCAAAAAATTTTTCGCAATTCTGCTGCTCCAAACGCTTAACCAGAATGGAGTAGGGAAAAAATACACGTACCGCTGTAATCGGGCGAGTTTCTACTTTCAGATGCAATAGGAATTTTTGGGTTAGGTCAATCCGTTCGCGAGATATGGGAGTTTGAAGCCAAGAAATGGTTGAGAAGGCAAAAAATTTTTCGCAATTCTGGTGCTCCAAACGCTTAACCAGAATGGGCTAGGGAGAAAATACACACACCGTTGTAATCGGGCGAGTTTCTACTTTCAGATGCAATAGGAATTTTTGGGTTAGGTCAATCCGTTCGCGAGATATGGTGGTTTGAAGCCAAGAAATGGTTGAGAAGGCAAAAAATTTTTCGCAATTCTGCTGCTCCAAACGCTTAACCAGAATGGAGTAGGGAAAAAATACACGTACCGCTGTAATCGGGCGAGTTTCTACTTTCAGATGCAATAGGAATTTTTGGGTTAGGTCAATCCGTTCGCGAGATATGGGAGTTTGAAGCCAAGAAATGGTTGAGAAGGCAAAAAATTTTTCGCAATTCTGGTGCTCCAAACGCTTAACCAGAATGGGCTAGGGAGAAAATACACACACCGTTGTAATCGGGCGAGTTTCTACTTTCAGATGCAATAGGAATTTTTGGGTTAGGTCAATCCGTTCGCGAGATATGGTGGTTTGAAGCCAAGAAATGGTTGAGAAGGCAAAAAATTTTTCGCAATTCTGCTGCTCCAAACGTTTAACCAGAATGGCCTAGGGAAAAAATACACATACCGTTGTAATCGGGCGAGTTTCTACTTTTAGACGCAACAGGAACTTTTGGGTTAGGTCAATCCGTTCGCGAGATATGGGAGTCTGAAGCCAAGAAATGGTTGAGAAGGCAACAAATTTTTCGCAATTCTGCTGCTCCAAACGCTTAACCAGAATGGCCTAGGGAAAAAATACACATACCGTTGTAATCGGGCGAGTTTCTACTTTCAGATGCAATAGGAATTTTTGGGTTAGGTCAATCCGTTCGCGAGATATGGGAGTTTGAAGCAAAAAAATAGTTGAGAAGACAACAAATTTTTCGCACTTCTGCTGCTCCAAACGCTTAACCAGAATGGCCTAGGGAAAAAATACACATACCGTTGTAATCGGGCGAGTTTCTACTTTTAGACGCAACAGGAACTTTTGGGTTAGGTCAATCCGTTCGCGAGATATGGGAGTCTGAAGCCAAGAAATGGTTGAGAAGGCAAAAAATTTTTCGCAATTCTGCTGCTCCAAACGCTTAACCAGAATGGCCTAGGGAAAAAATACACATACCGTTGTAATCGGGCGAGTTTCTACTTTCAGATGCAATAGGAATTTTTGGGTTAGGTCAATCCGTTCGCGAGATATGGGAGTTTGAAGCCAAGAAATGGTTGAGAAGGCAAAACATTTTTCGCAATTCTGCTGCTCCAAACGCTTAACCAGAATGGCCTAGGGAAAGAACACACATACCGTTGTAATCGGGCGAGTTTCTACTTTTAGACGCAACAGGAACTTTTGGGTTAGGTCCATCCGTTCGCGAGATATGGGAGTCTGAAGCCAAGAAATGGTTGAGAAGGCAAAAAATTTTTCGCAATTCTGCTGCTCCAAACGCTTAACCAGAATGGCCTAGGGAAAAAATACACATACCGTTGTAATCGGGCTAGTTTCTACTTTCAGATGCAATAGGAATTTTTGGGTTAGGTCAATCCGTTCGCGAGATATGGTGGTTTGAAGCCAAGAAATGGTTGAGAAGGCAAAAAATTTTTCGCAATTCTGCTGCTCCAAACGCTTAACCAGAATGGAGTAGGGAAAAAATACACGTACCGCTGTAATCGGGCGAGTTTCTACTTTCAGATGCAATAGGAATTTTTGGGTTAGGTCAATCCGTTCGCGAGATATGGGAGTTTGAAGCCAAGAAATGGTTGAGAAGGCAAAAAATTTTTCGCAATTCTGGTGCTCCAAACGCTTAACCAGAATGGGCTAGGGAGAAAATACACACACCGTTGTAATCGGGCGAGTTGCTACTTTCAGATGCAATAGGAATTTTTGGGTTAGGTCAATCCGTTCGCGAGATATGGTGGTTTGAAGCCAAGAAATGGTTGAGAAGGCAAAAAATTTTTCGCAATTCTGCTGCTCCAAACGCTTAACCAGAATGGCCTAGGGAAAAAAATCACATACCGTTGTAATCGGGCGAGTTTCTACTTTCAGATGCAATAGGAATTTTTGGGTTAGGTCAATCCGTTCGCGAGATATGGGAGTTTGAAGCAAAAAAATAGTTGAGAAGACAACAAATTTTTCGCAATTCTGCTGCTCCTAACGCTTAACCAGAATGGTCTAGGGAAAAAACACGCATACCGTTGTAATCGGGCGAGTTTCTACTTTTAGACGCAACAGGAACTTTTGGGTTAGGTCAATCCGTTCGCGAGATATGGGAGTCTGAAGCCAAGAAATGGTTGAGAAGGCAAAAAATTTTTCGCAATTCTGCTGCTCCAAACGCTTAACCAGAATGGCCTAGGGAAAAAATACACATACCGTTGTAATCGGGCTAGTTTCTACTTTCAGATGCAATAGGAATTTTTGGGTTAGGTCAATCCGTTCGCGAGATATGGTGGTTTGAAGCCAAGAAATGGTTGAGAAGGCAAAAAATTTTTCGCAATTCTGCTGCTCCAAACGCTTAACCAGAATGGAGTAGGGAAAAAATACACGTACCGCTGTAATCGGGCGAGTTTCTACTTTCAGATGCAATAGGAATTTTTGGGTTAGGTCAGTCCGTTCGCGAGATATGGGAGTTTGAAGCCAAGAAATGGTTGAGAAGGCAAAAAATTTTTCGCAATTCTGGTGCTCCAAACGCTTAACCAGAATGGGCTAGGGAAAAAATACACAGACTGTTGTAATCGGGCGAGTTTCTACTTTCAGATGCAATAGGAATTTTTGGGTTAGGTCAATCCGTTCGCGAGATATGGGAGTTTGAAGCCAAGAAATGGTTGAGAAGGCAAAACATTTTTCGCAATTCTGCTGCTCCAAACGCTTAACCAGAATGGCCTAGGGAAAAAATACACATACCGTTGTAATCGGGCGAGTTTCTACTTTCAGATGCAATAGGAATTTTTTGGTTAGGTCAATCCGTTCGCGAGATATGGTGGTTTGAAGCCAAGAAATGGTTGAGAAGGCAAAAAATTTTTCGCAATTCTGCTGCTCCAAACGCTTAACCAGAATGGAGTAGGGAAAAAATACACGTACCGCTGTAATCGGGCGTGTTTCTACTTTCAGATGCAATAGGAATTTTTGGGTTAGGTCAATCCGTTCGCGAGATATGGTGGTTTGAAGCCAAGAAATGGTTGAGAAGGCAAAAAATTTTTCGCAATTCTGCTGCTCCAAACGCTTAACCAGAATGGAGTAGGGAAAAAATACACATACCGTTGTAATCGGGCGAGTTTCTACTTTCAGATGCAACAGGAATTTTTGGCTTAGGTCAATCCGTTCGCGAGATATGGGAGTTTGAAGCTAAAAAATAGTTGAGAAGACAACAAATTTTTCGCACTTCTGCTGCTCCAAACGCTTAACCAGAATGGCCTAGGGAAAAAATACACACACCGTTGTAATCGGGCGAGTTTCTACTTTCAGATGCAATAGGAATTTTTGGGTTAGGTCAATCCGTTCGCGAGATATGTTGGTTTGAAGCCAAGAAATGGTTGAGAAGGCAAAATATTTTTCGCAATTCTACTGCTCCAAACGCTTAACCAGAATGGCCTAGGGAAAAAATACACATACCGTTGTAATCGGGCGAGTTTCTACTTTCAGATGCAACAGGAATTTTTGGGTTAGGTCAATCCGTTCGCGAGATATGGGAGTTTGAATCCAAGAAATGTTTGAGAAGGCAAAAAATTTTTCGCAATTCTGCTGCTCCTAACGCTTAACCAGAATGATCTAGGGAAAAAACACGCATACCGTTGTAATCGGGCGAGTTTTTACTTTCAGACGCAACAGGAATTTTTCTGTTAGGTCAATCCGTTCGCGAGATATGGGAGTTTGAAGCCAAGAAATGGTTGAGAAGGCAAAAAATTTTTCGCAATTCTGGTGCTCCAAACGCTTAACCAGAATGGGCTAGGGAAAAAATACACACACCGTTGTAATCGGGCGAGTTTCTACTTTCAGATGCAATAGGAATTTTTGGGTTAGGTCAATCCGTTCGCGAGATATGGTGGTTTGAAGCCAAGAAATGGTTGAGAAGGCAAAAAATTTTTCGCAATTCTGCTGCTCCAAACGTTTAACCAGAATGGCCTAGGGAAAAAATACACATACCGTTGTAATCGGGCGAGTGTCTACTTTTAGACGCAACAGGAACTTTTGGGTTAGGTCAATCCGTTCGCGAGATATGGGAGTCTGAAGCCAAGAAATGGTTGAGAAGGCAAAAAATTTTTCGCAATTCTGCTGCTCCAAACGCTTAACCAGAATGGCCTAGGGAAAAAATACACATACCGTTGTAATCGGGCTAGTTTCTACTTTCAGATGCAATAGGAATTTTGGGGTTAGGTCAATCCGTTCGCGAGATATGGTGGTTTGAAGCCAAGAAATGGTTGAGAAGGCAAAAAATTTTTCGCAATTCTGCTGCTCCAAACGCTTAACCAGAATGGAGTAGGGAAAAAATACACGTACCGCTGTAATCGGGCGAGTTTCTACTTTCAGATGCAATAGGAATTTTTGGGTTAGGTCAATCCGTTCGCGAGATATGGGAGTTTGAAGCCAAGAAATGGTTGAGAAGGCAAAAAATTTTTCGCAATTCTGGTGCTCCAAACGCTTAACCAGAATGGGCTAGGGAAAAAATACACACACCGTTGTAATCGGGCGAGTTTCTACTTTCAGATACAATAGGAATTTTTGGGTTAGGTCAATCCGTTCGCGAGATATGGTGGTTTGAAGCCAAGAAATGGTTGAGAAGGCAAAAAATTTTTCGCAATTCTCCTGCTCCAAACGTTTAACCAGAATGGCCTAGGGAAAAAATACACATACCGTTGTAATCGGGCGAGTGTCTACTTTTAGACGCAACAGGAACTTTTGGGTTAGGTCAATCCGTTCGCGAGATATGGGAGTCTGAAGCCAAGAAATGTTTGAGAAGGCAAAAAATTTTTCGCAATTCTGCTGCTCCAAACGCTTAACCAGAATGGCCTAGGGAAAAAATACACATACCGTTGTAATCGGGCTAGTTTCTACTTTCAGATGCAATAGGAATTTTTGGGTTAGGTCAATCCGTTCGCGAGATATGGTGGTTTGAAGCCAAGAAATGGTTGAGAAGGCAAAAAATTTTTCGCAATTCTGCTGCTCCAAACGCTTAACCAGAATGGAGTAGGGAAAAAATACACGTACCGCTGTAATCGGGCGAGTCTCTACTTTCAGATGCAATAGGAATTTTTGGGTTAGGTCAGTCCGTTCGCGAGATATGGGAGTTTGAAGCCAAGAAATGGTTGAGAAGGCAAAAAATTTTTCGCAATTCTGGTGCTCCAAACGCTTAACCAGAATGGGCTAGGGAAAAAATACACACACCGTTGTAATCGGGCGAGTTTCTACTTTCAGATGCAATAGGAATTTTTGGGTTAGGTCAATCCGTTCGCGAGATATGGTGGTTTGAAGCCAAGAAATGGTTGAGAAGGCAAAAAATTTTTCGCAATTCTGCTGCTCCAAACGTTTAACCAGAATGGCCTAGGGAAAAAATACACATACCGTTGTAATCGGGCGAGTTTCTACTTTTAGACGCAACAGGAACTTTTGGGTTAGGTCAATCCGTTCGCGAGATATGGGAGTCTGAAGCCAAGAAATGGTTGAGAAGGCAAAAAATTTTTCGCAATTCTGCTGCTCCAAACGTTTAACCAGAATGGCCTAGGGCAAAAATACACATACCGTTGTAATCGGGCGAGTTTCTACTTTTAGACGCAACAGGAACTTTTGGGTTAGGTCCATCCGTTCGCGAGATATGGGAGTCTGAAGCCAAGAAATGGTTGAGAAGGCAAAAAAATTTTTCGCAATTCTGCTGCTCCAAACGCTTAACCAGAATGGCCTAGGGAAAAAATACACATACCGTTGTAATCGGGCTAGTTTCTACTTTCAGATGCAATAGGAATTTTTGGGTTAGGTCAATCCGTTCGCGAGATATGGTGGTTTGAAGCCAAGAAATGGTTGAGAAGGCAAAAAATTTTTCGCAATTCTGCTGCTCCAAACGCTTAACCAGAATGGAGTAGGGAAAAAATACACGTACCGCTGTAATCGGGCGAGTTTCTACTTTCAGATGCAATAGGAATTTTTGGGTTAGGTCAATCCGTTCGCGAGATATGGGAGTTTGAAGCCAAGAAATGGTTGAGAAGGCAAAAAATTTTTCGCAATTCTGGTGCTCCACACGCTTAACCAGAATGGGCTAGGGAGAAAATACACACACCGTTGTAATCGGGCGAGTTTCTACTTTCAGATGCAATAGGAATTTTTGGGTTAGGTCAATCCGTTCGCGAGATATGGTGGTTTGAAGCCAAGAAATGGTTGAGAAGGCAAAAAATTTTTCGCAATTCTGCTGCTCCAAACGCTTAACCAGAATGGAGTAGGGAAAAAATACACGTACCGCTGTAATCGGGCGAGTTTCTACTTTCAGATGCAATAGGAATTTTTGGGTTAGGTCAATCCGTTCGCGAGATATGGGAGTTTGAAGCCAAGAAATGGTTGAGAAGGCAAAAAATTTTTCGCAATTCTGGTGCTCCAAACGCTTAACCAGAATGGGCTAGGGAGAAAATACACACACCGTTGTAATCGGGCGAGTTTCTACTTTCAGATGCAATAGGAATTTTTGGGTTAGGTCAATCCGTTCGCGAGATATGGTGGTTTGAAGCCAAGAAATGGTTGAGAAGGCAAAAAATTTTTCGCAATTCTGCTGCTCCAAACGTTTAACCAGAATGGCCTAGGGAAAAAATACACATACCGTTGTAATCGGGCGAGTTTCTACTTTTAGACGCAACAGGAACTTTTGGGTTAGGTCAATCCGTTCGCGAGATATGGGAGTCTGAAGCCAAGAAATGGTTGAGAAGGCAAAAAATTTTTCGCAATTCTGCTGCTCCAAACGCTTAACCAGAATGGCCTAGGGAAAAAATACACATACCGTTGTAATCGGGCGAGTTTCTACTTTCAGATGCAATAGGAATTTTTGGGTTAGGTCAATCCGTTCGCGAGATATGGGAGTTTGAAGCCAAGAAATGTTTGAGAAGGCAAAAAATTTTTCGCAATTCTGCTGCTCCAAACGCTTAACCAGAATGGCCTAGGGAAAAAATTCACATACCGTTGTAATCGGGCGAGTTTCTACTTTCAGATGCAATAGGAATTTTTGGGTTAGGTCAATCCGTTCGCGAGATATGGAAGTTTGAAGCAAAAAAATAGTTGAGAAGACAACAAATTTTTCGCACTTCTGCTGCTCCAAACGCTTAACCAGAATGGCCTAGGGAAAAAATACACATACCGTTGTAATCGGGCGAGTTTCTACTTTTAGACGCAACAGGAACTTTTGGGTTAGGTCAATCCGTTCGCGAGATATGGGAGTCTGAAGCCAAGAAATGGTTGAGAAGGCAAAAAATTTTTCGCAATTCTGCTGCTCCAAACGCTTAACCAGAATGGCCTAGGGAAAAAATACACATACCGTTGTAATCGGGCGAGTTTCTACTTTCAGATGCAATAGGAATTTTTGGGTTAGGTCAATCCGTTCGCGAGATATGGGAGTTTGAAGCCAAGAAATGTTTGAGAAGGCAAAAAATTTTTCGCAATTCTGCTGCTCCAAACGCTTAACCAGAATGGCCTAGGGAAAGAACACACATACCGTTGTAATCGGGCGAGTTTCTACTTTTAGACGCAACAGGAACTTTTGGGTTAGGTCCATCCGTTCGCGAGATATGGGAGTCTGAAGCCAAGAAATGGTTGAGAAGGCAAAAAAATTTTTCGCAATTCTGCTGCTCCAAACGCTTAACCAGAATGGCCTAGGGAAAAAATACACATACCGTTGTAATCGGGCTAGTTTCTACTTTCAGATGCAATAGGAATTTTTGGGTTAGGTCAATCCGTTCGCGAGATATGGTGGTTTGAAGCCAAGAAATGGTTGAGAAGGCAAAAAATTTTTCGCAATTCTGCTGCTCCAAACGCTTAACCAGAATGGAGTAGGGAAAAAATACACGTACCGCTGTAATCGGGCGAGTTTCTACTTTCAGATGCAATAGGAATTTTTGGGTTAGGTCAATCCGTTCGCGAGATATGGGAGTTTGAAGCCAAGAAATGGTTGAGAAGGCAAAAAATTTTTCGCAATTCTGGTGCTCCAAACGCTTAACCAGAATGGGCTAGGGAAAAAATACACACACCGTTGTAATCGGGCGAGTTTCTACTTTCAGATACAATAGGAATTTTTGGGTTAGGTCAATCCGTTCGCGAGATATGGTGGTTTGAAGCCAAGAAATGGTTGAGAAGGCAAAAAATTTTTCGCAATTCTGCTGCTCCAAACGTTTAACCAGAATGGCCTAGGGAAAAAATACACATACCGTTGTAATCGGGCGAGTGTCTACTTTTAGACGCAACAGGAACTTTTGGGTTAGGTCAATCCGTTCGCGAGATATGGGAGTCTGAAGCCAAGAAATGGTTGAGAAGGCAAAAAATTTTTCGCAATTCTGCTGCTCCAAACGCTTAACCAGAATGGCCTAGGGAAAAAATACACATACCGTTGTAATCGGGCTAGTTTCTACTTTCAGATGCAATAGGAATTTTTGGGTTAGGTCAATCCGTTCGCGAGATATGGTGGTTTGAAGCCAAGAAATGGTTGAGAAGGCAAAAAATTTTTCGCAATTCTGCTGCTCCAAACGCTTAACCAGAATGGAGTAGGGAAAAAATACACGTACCGCTGTAATCGGGCGAGTCTCTACTTTCAGATGCAATAGGAATTTTTGGGTTAGGTCAGTCCGTTCGCGAGATATGGGAGTTTGAAGCCAAGAAATGGTTGAGAAGGCAAAAAATTTTTCGCAATTCTGGTGCTCCAAACGCTTAACCAGAATGGGCTAGGGAAAAAATACACACACCGTTGTAATCGGGCGAGTTTCTACTTTCAGATGCAATAGGAATTTTTGGGTTAGGTCAATCCGTTCGCGAGATATGGTGGTTTGAAGCCAAGAAATGGTTGAGAAGGCAAAAAATTTTTCGCAATTCTGCTGCTCCAAACGTTTAACCAGAATGGCCTAGGGAAAAAATACACATACCGTTGTAATCGGGCGAGTTTCTACTTTTAGACGCAACAGGAACTTTTGGGTTAGGTCAATCCGTTCGCGAGATATGGGAGTCTGAAGCCAAGAAATGGTTGAGAAGGCAAAAAATTTTTCGCAATTCTGCTGCTCCAAACGTTTAACCAGAATGGCCTAGGGCAAAAATACACATACCGTTGTAATCGGGCGAGTTTCTACTTTTAGACGCAACAGGAACTTTTGGGTTAGGTCCATCCGTTCGCGAGATATGGGAGTCTGAAGCCAAGAAATGGTTGAGAAGGCAAAAAAATTTTTCGCAATTCTGCTGCTCCAAACGCTTAACCAGAATGGCCTAGGGAAAAAATACACATACCGTTGTAATCGGGCTAGTTTCTACTTTCAGATGCAATAGGAATTTTTGGGTTAGGTCAATCCGTTCGCGAGATATGGTGGTTTGAAGCCAAGAAATGGTTGAGAAGGCAAAAAATTGTTCGCAATTCTGCTGCTCCAAACGCTTAACCAGAATGGAGTAGGGAAAAAATACACGTACCGCTGTAATCGGGCGAGTTTCTACTTTCAGATGCAATAGGAATTTTTGGGTTAGGTCAATCCGTTCGCGAGATATGGGAGTTTGAAGCCAAGAAATGGTTGAGAAGGCAAAAAATTTTTCGCAATTCTGGTGCTCCACACGCTTAACCAGAATGGGCTAGGGAGAAAATACACACACCGTTGTAATCGGGCGAGTTTCTACTTTCAGATGCAATAGGAATTTTTGGGTTAGGTCAATCCGTTCGCGAGATATGGTGGTTTGAAGCCAAGAAATGGTTGAGAAGGCAAAAAATTTTTCGCAATTCTGCTGCTCCAAACGCTTAACCAGAATGGAGTAGGGAAAAAATACACGTACCGCTGTAATCGGGCTAGTTTCTACTTTCAGATGCAATAGGAATTTTTGGGTTAGGTCAATCCGTTCGCGAGATATGGGAGTTTGAAGCCAAGAAATGGTTGAGAAGGCAAAAAATTTTTCGCAATTCTGGTGCTCCAAACGCTTAACCAGAATGGGCTAGGGAGAAAATACACACACCGTTGTAATCGGGCGAGTTTCTACTTTCAGATGCAATAGGAATTTTTGGGTTAGGTCAATCCGTTCGCGAGATATGGTGGTTTGAAGCCAAGAAATGGTTGAGAAGGCAAAAAATTTTTCGCAATTCTGCTGCTCCAAACGTTTAACCAGAATGGCCTAGGGAAAAAATACACATACCGTTGTAATCGGGCGAGTTTCTACTTTTAGACGCAACAGGAACTTTTGGGTTAGGTCAATCCGTTCGCGAGATATGGGAGTCTGAAGCCAAGAAATGGTTGAGAAGGCAAAAAATTTTTCGCAATTCTGCTGCTCCAAACGCTTAACCAGAATGGCCTAGGGAAAAAATACACATACCGTTGTAATCGGGCGAGTTTCTACTTTCAGATGCAATAGGAATTTTTGGGTTAGGTCAATCCGTTCGCGAGATATGGGAGTTTGAAGCCAAGAAATGTTTGAGAAGGCAAAAAATTTTTCGCAATTCTGCTGCTCCAAACGCTTAACCAGAATGGCCTAGGGAAAAAATTCACATACCGCTGTAATCGGGCGAGTTTCTACTTTCAGATGCAATAGGAATTTTTGGGTTAGGTCAATCCGTTCGCGAGATATGGAAGTTTGAAGCAAAAAAATAGTTGAGAAGACAACAAATTTTTCGCACTTCTGCTGCTCCAAACGCTTAACCAGAATGGCCTAGGGAAAAAATACACATACCGTTGTAATCGGGCGAGTTTCTACTTTTAGACGCAACAGGAACTTTTGGGTTAGGTCAATCCGTTCGCGAGATATGGGAGTCTGAAGCCAAGAAATGGTTGAGAAGGCAAAAAATTTTTCGCAATTCTGCTGCTCCAAACGCTTAACCAGAAT
Source organism: Ptiloglossa arizonensis (assembly GCF_051014685.1). Classification (NCBI taxonomy): domain Eukaryota; kingdom Metazoa; phylum Arthropoda; class Insecta; order Hymenoptera; family Colletidae; genus Ptiloglossa; species Ptiloglossa arizonensis. Next base: position 713,606 of record NW_027478667.1, read on the forward strand.
GGCCTAGGGAAAAAATACACATACCGTTGTAATCGGGCGAGTTTCTACTTTCAGATGCAATAGGAATTTTTGGGTTAGGTCAATCCGTTCGCGAGATATGGGAGTTTGAAGCCAAGAAATGTTTGAGAAGGCAAAAAATTTTTCGCAATTCTGCTGCTCCAAACGCTTAACCAGAATGGCCTAGGGAAAGAACACACATACCGTTGTAATCGGGCGAGTTTCTACTTTTAGACGCAACAGGAACTTTTGGGTTAGGTCCATCCGTTCGCGAGATATGGGAGTCTGAAGCCAAGAAATGGTTGAGAAGGCAAAAAAATTTTTCGCAATTCTGCTGCTCCAAACGCTTAACCAGAATGGCCTAGGGAAAAAATACACATACCGTTGTAATCGGGCTAGTTTCTACTTTCAGATGCAATAGGAATTTTTGGGTTAGGTCAATCCGTTCGCGAGATATGGTGGTTTGAAGCCAAGAAATGGTTGAGAAGGCAAAAAATTTTTCGCAATTCTGCTGCTCCAAACGCTTAACCAGAATGGAGTAGGGAAAAAATACACGTACCGCTGTAATCGGGCGAGTTTCTACTTTCAGATGCAATAGGAATTTTTGGGTTAGGTCAATCCGTTCGCGAGATATGGGAGTTTGAAGCCAAGAAATGGTTGAGAAGGCAAAAAATTTTTCGCAATTCTGGTGCTCCAAACGCTTAACCAGAATGGGCTAGGGAGAAAATACACACACCGTTGTAATCGGGCGAGTTTCTACTTTCAGATGCAATAGGAATTTTTGGGTTAGGTCAATCCGTTCGCGAGATATGGTGGTTTGAAGCCAAGAAATGGTTCAGAAGGCAAAAAATTTTTCGCAATTCTGCTGCTCCAAACGTTTAACCAGAATGGCCTAGGGAAAAAATACACATACCGTTGTAATCGGGCGAGTTTCTACTTTTAGACGCAACAGGAACTTTTGGGTTAGGTCAATCCGTTCGCGAGATATGGGAGTCTGAAGCCAAGAAATGGTTGAGAAGGCAAAAAATTTTTCGCAATTCTGCTGCTCCAAACGCTTAACCAGAATGGCCTAGGGAAAAAATACACATACCGTTGTAATCGGGCGAGTTTCTACTTTCAGATGCAATAGGAATTTTTGGGTTAGGTCAATCCGTTCGCGAGATATGGGAGTTTGAAGCCAAGAAATGTTTGAGAAGGCAAAAAATTTTTCGCAATTCTGCTGCTCCAAACGCTTAACCAGAATGGCCTAGGGAAAAAATTCACATACCGTTGTAATCGGGCGAGTTTCTACTTTCAGATGCAATAGGAATTTTTGGGTTAGGTCAATCCGTTCGCGAGATATGGGAGTTTGAAGCAAAAAAATAGTTGAGAAGACAACAAATTTTTCGCACTTCTGCTGCTCCAAACGCTTAACCAGAATGGCCTAGGGAAAAAATACACATACCGTTGTAATCGGGCGAGTTTCTACTTTCAGATGCAATAGGAATTTTTGGGTTAGGTTAATCCGTTCGCGAGATATGGGAGTTTGAAGCCAAGAAATGTTTGAGAAGGCAAAAAATTTTTCGCAATTCTGCTGCTCCAAACGCTTAACCAGAATGGCCTAGGGAAAAAATTCACATACCGTTGTAATCGGGCGAGTTTCTACTTTCAGATGCAATAGGAATTTTTGGGTTAGGTCAATCCGTTCGCGAGATATGGAAGTTTGAAGCAAAAAAATAGTTGAGAAGACAACAAATTTTTCGCACTTCTGCTGCTCCAAACGCTTAACCAGAATGGCCTAGGGAAAAAATACACATACCGTTGTAATCGGGCGAGATTCTACTTTTAGACGCAACAGGAACTTTTGGGTTAGGTCAATCCGTTCGCGAGATATGGGAGTCTGAAGCCAAGAAATGGTTGAGAAGGCAAAAAATTTTTCGCAATTCTGCTGCTCCAAACGCTTAACCAGAATGGCCTAGGGAAAAAATACACATACCGTTGTAATCGGGCGAGTTTCTACTTTCAGATGCAATAGGAATTTTTGGGTTAGGTCAATCCGTTCGCGAGATATGGGAGTTTGAAGCCAAGAAATGTTTGAGAAGGCAAAAAATTTTTCGCAATTCTGCTGCTCCAAACGCTTAACCAGAATGGCCTAGGGAAAAAATACACATACCGTTGTAATCGGGCGAGTTTCTACTTTCAGATGCAATAGGAATTTTTGGGTTAGGTCAATCCGTTCGCGAGATATGGGAGTTTGAAGCCAAGAAATGGTTGAGAAGGCAAAAAATTTTTCGCAATTCTGCTGCTCCATACGCTTAACCAGAATGGCCTAGGGAAAAAATACACATACCGTTGTAATCGGGCGAGTTTCTACTTTCAGATGCAATAGGAATTTTTGGGTTAGGTCAATCCGTTCGCGAGATATGGGAGTTTGAAGCCAAGAAATGGTTGAGAATGCAAAAAATTTTTCGCAATTCTGCTGCTCCAAACGCTTAACCAGAATGGCCTAGGGAAAGAACACACATACCGTTGTAATCGGGCGAGTTTCTACTTTCAGATGCAATAGGAATTTTTGGGTTAGGTCAATCCGTTCGCGAGATATGGGAGTTTGAAGCCAAGAAATGGTTGAGAAGGCAAAAAATTTTTCGCAATTCTGCTGCTCCAAACGCTTAACCAGAATGGCCTAGGGAAAAAATACACATACCGTTGTAATCGGGCGAGTTTCTACTTTCAGATGCAATAGGAATTTTTGGGTTAGGTCAATCCGTTCGCGAGATATGGTGGTTTGAAGCCAAGAAATGGTTGAGAAGGCAAAAAATTTTTCGCAATTCTGCTGCTCCAAACGTTTAACCAGAATGGCCTAGGGAAAAAATACACATACCGTTGTAATCGGGCGAGTTTCTACTTTTAGATGCAATAGGAATTTTTGGGTTAGGTTAATCCGTTCACGAGATATGGGAGTTTGAAGCCAAGAAATGGTTGAGAAGGCAACAAATTTTTCGCAATTCTGCTGCTCCGAACGTTTAACCAGAATGGCCTAGGGAATAAATACACATACCGTTGTAATCGGGCGAATTTCTACTTTCAGACGCAACAGGAACTTTTGGGTTAGGTCAATCCGTTCGCGAGATATGGGAGTCTGAAGCCAAGAAATGGTTGAGAAGGCAAAAAATTTTTCGCAATTCTGCTGCTCCAAACGCTTAACCAGAATGGCCTAGGGAAAAAATACACATACCGTTGTAATCGGGCGAGTTTCTACTTTCAGATGCAATAGGAATTTTTGGGTTAGGTCAATCCGTTCGCGAGATATGGGAGTTTGAAGCCAAGAAATGGTTGAGAAGGCAAAAAATTTTTCGCAATTCTGCTGCTCCAAACGCTTAACCAGAATGGCCTAGGGAAAAAATACACATACCGGTGTAATCGGGCGAGTTTCTACTTTCAGATGCAATAGGAATTTTTGGGTTAGGTCAATCCGTTCGCGAGATATTGTGGTTTGAAGCCAAGAAATGGTTGAGAAGGCAAAAAATTTTTCGCAATTCTGCTGCTCCAAACGTTTAACCAGAATGTCCTAGGGAAAAAATACACATACCGTTGTAATCGGGCGAGTTTCTACTTTTAGATGCAATAGGAATTTTTGGGTTAGGTCAATCCGTTCACGAGATATGGGAGTTTGAAGCCAAGAAATGGTTGAGAAGGCGACAAATTTTTCGCAATTCTGCTGCTCCGAACGTTTAACCAGAATGGCCTAGGGAATAAATACACATACCGTTGTAATCGGGCGAATTTCTACTTTCAGACGCAACAGGAACTTTTGGGTTAGGTCAATCCGTTCGCGAGATATGGGAGTCTGAAGCCAAGAAATGGTTGAGAAGGCAAAAAATTTTTCGCAATTCTGCTGCTCCAAACGCTTAACCAGAATGGCCTAGGGAAAAAATACACATACCGTTGTAATCGGGCGAGTTTCTACTTTCAGATGCAATAGGAATTTTTGGGTTAGGTCAATCCGTTCGCGAGATATGGGAGTTTGAAGCCAAGAAATGGTTGAGAAGGCAAAAAATTTTTCGCAATTCTGCTGCTCCAAACGCTTAACCAGAATGGCCTAGGAAAAAAATACACATACCGTTGTAATCGGGCGAGTTTCTACCTTCAGATGCAATAGGAATTTTTGGGTTAGGTCAATCCGTTCGCGAGATATGGTGGTTTGAAGCCAAGAAATGGTTGAGAAGGCAAAATATTTTTCGCAATTCTGCTGCTCCGAACGTTTAACCAGAATGGCCTAGGGAATAAATACACATACCGTTGTAATCGGGCGAGTTTCTACTTTCAGACGCAACAGGAACTTTTGGGTTAGGTCAATCCGTTCGCGAGATATGGGAGTTTGAAGCCAAGAAATGGTTGAGAAGGCAAAAAATTTTTCGCAATTCTGCTGCTCCAAACGCTTAACCAGAATGGCCTAGGGAAAAAATACACATACCGTTGTAATCGGGCGAGTTTCTACTTTCAGATGCAATAGGAATTTTTGGGTTAGGTCAATCCGTTCGCGAGATATGGGAGTTTGAAGCCAAGAAATGGTTGAGAAGGCAAAAAATTTTTCGCAATTCTGCTGCTCCAAACGCTTAACCAGAATGGCCTAGGGAAAAAAGTCACATACCGTTGTAATCGGGCGAGTTTCTACTTTCAGATGCAACAGGAATTTTTGGCTTAGGTCAATCCGTTCGCGAGATATGGGAGTTTGAAGCTAAAAAATAGTTGAGAAGACAACAAATTTTTCGCACTTCTGCTGCTCCAAACGCTTAACCAGAATGGCCTAGGGAAAAAATACACATACCGTTGTAATCGGGCGAGTTTCTACTTTCAGATGCAATAGGAATTTTTGGGTTAGGTCAATCCGTTCGCGAGATATGGTGGTTTGAAGCCAAGAAACGGTTGAGAAGGCAAAAAATTTTTCGCAATTCTGCTGCTCCAAACGCTTAACCAGAATGGCCTAGGGAAAAAATACACATACCGTTGTAATCGGGCGAGTTTCTACTTTCAGATGCAATAGGAATTTTTGGGTTAGGTCAATCCGTTCGCGAGATATGGTGGTTTGAAGCCAAGAAATGGTTGAGAAGGCAAAATATTTTTCGCAATTCTGCTGCTCCAAACGTTTAACCAGAATGGCCTAGGGAATAAATACACATACCGTTGTAATCGGGCGAGTTTCTACTTTCAGACGCAACAGGAACTTTTGGGTTAGGTCAATCCGTTCGCGAGATATGGGAGTTTGAAGCCAAGAAATGGTTGAGAAGGCAAAAAATTTTTCGCAATTCTGCTGCTCCAAACGCTTAACCAGAATGGCCTAGGGAAAAAATACACATACCGTTGTAATCGGGCGAGTTTCTACTTTCAGATGCAATAGGAATTTTTGGGTTAGGTCAATCCGTTCGCGAGATATGGGAGTTTGAATCCAAGAAATGTTTGAGAAGGCAAAAAATTTTTCGCAATTCTGCTGCTCCAAACGCTTAACCAGAATGGCCTAGGGAAAAAATTCATATACCGTTGTAATCGGGCGAGTTTGTACTTTCAGATGCAACAGGAATTTTTGGCTTATGTGAATCCGTTCGCGAGATATGGGAGTTTGAAACTAAAAAATAGTTGAGAAGACAACAAATTTTTCGCACTTCTGCTGCTGCAAACGCTTAACCAGAATGGCCTAGGGGAAAAATACACATACCGTTGTAATCGGGCGAGTTTCTACTTTCAGATGCAATAGGAATTTTTGGGTTAGGTCAATCCGTTCGCGAGATATGGTGGTTTGAAGCCAAGAAATGGTTGAGAAGGCAAAATATTTTTCGCATTTCTGCTGCTCCAAACGTTTAACCAGAATGGCCCAGGGAAAAAATACACATACCGTTGTAATCGGGCGAGTTTCTACTTTCAGATGCAACAGGAATTTTTGGGTTATGTCAATCCGTTCGCGACATATGGGAGTTTGAAGCCAAGAAATGGTTGAGAAGGCAAAAAATTTTTCGCAATTCTGCTGCTCCTAACGCTTAACCAGAATGGTCTAGGGAAAAACCACGCATACCGTTGTAATCGGGCGAGTTTCTACTTTCAGACGCAACAGGAATTTTTGAGTTAGGTCAATCCGTTCGCGAGATATGGGAGTTTGAAGCCAAGAAATGGTTGAGAAGGCAAAAAATTTTTCGCAATTCTGCTGCTCCAAACGCTAAACCAGAATGGAGTAGGGAAAAAATACACATACCGTTGTAAGCGGGCGAGTTTCTATTTTCAGATGCAACAGGAATTTTTGGCTTAGGTCAATCCGTTCGCGAGATATGGGAGTTTGAATCTAAAAAATAGTTGAGAAGACAACAAATTTTTCGCACTTCTGCTGCTCCAAACGCTTAACCAGAATGGCCTAGGGAAAAAATACACACACTGTTGTAATCGGGCGAGTTTCTACTTTCAGATGCAATAGGAATTTTTGGGTTAGGTCAATCCGTTCGCGAGATATGGGAGTTTGAAGCCAAGAAATGGTTGAGAAGGCAAAAAATTTTTCGCAATTCTGCTGCTCCAAACGCTTAACCAGAATGGGCTAGGGAAAAAATACACAGACTGTTGTAATCGGGCGAGTTTCTACTTTCAGATGCAATAGGAATTTTTGGGTTAGGTCAATCCGTTCGCGAGATATGGGAGTTTGAAGCCAAGAAATGGTTGAGAAGGCAAAACATTTTTCGCAATTCTGCTGCTCCAAACGCTTAACCAGAATGGCATAGGGAAAAAATACACATACCGTTGTAATCGGGCGAGTTTCTACTTTCAGATGCAATAGGAATTTTTGGGTTAGGTCAATCCGTTCGCGAGATATGGGAGTTTGAAGCCAAGAAATGGTTGAGAAGGCAAAAAATTTTTCGCAATTCTGCTGCTCCAAACGTTTAACCAGAATGGAGTAGGGAAAAAATACACGTACCGCTGTAATCGGGCGAGTTTCTACTTTCAGATGCAATAGGAATTTTTGGGTTAGGTCAATCCGTTCGCGAGATATGGGAGTTTGAAGCCAAGAAATGGTTGAGAAGGCAACAAATTTTTCGCAATTCTGGTGCTCCAAACGCTTAACCAGATTGGGCTAGGGAAAAAATACACACACCGTTGTAATCGGGCGAGTTTCTACTTTCAGATGCAATAGGAATTTTGGGTTAGGTCAATCCGTTCGCGAGATATGGTGGTTTGAAGCCAAGAAATGGTTGAGAGGGCAAAAAATTTTTCGCAATTCTGCTGTTCCAAACGTTTAACCAGAATGGCCTAGGGAAAAAATACACATACCGTTGTAATCGGGCGAGTTTCTACTTTTAGACGCAACAGGAACTTTTGGCTTAGGTCAATCCGTTCGCGAGATATGGGAGTTTGAAGCTAAAAAATAGTTGAGAAGACAACAAATTTTTCGCACTTCTGCTGCTCCAAACGCTTAACCAGAATGGCCTAGGGAAAAAATACACACACCGTTGTAATCGGGCGAGCTTCTACTTTCAGATGCAATAGGAATTTTTGGGCTAGGTCAATCCGTTCGCGAGATATGTTGGTTTGAAGCCAAGAAATGGTTGAGAAGGCAAAATATTTTTCGCAATTCTGCTGCTCCAAACGCTTAACCAGAATGGCCTAGGGAAAAAATACACATACCGTTGTAATCGGGCGAGTTTCTACTTTCAGACGCAACAGGAATTTTTGGGTTAGGTCAATCCGTTCGCGAGATATGGGAGTTTGAAGCCAAGAAATGGTTGAGAAGGCAAAAAATTTTTCGCAATTCTGCTGCTCCAAACGCTTAACCAGAATGGAGTAGGGAAACAATACACGTACCGCTGTAATCGGGCGAGTTTCTACTTTCAGATGCAATAGGAATTTTTGGGTTAGGTCAATCCGTTCGCGAGATATGGGAGTTTGAAGCCAAGAAATGGTTGAGAAGGCAAAAAATTTTTCGCAATTCTGCTGCTCCAAACGCTTAACCAGAATGGGCTAGGGAAAGAATACACAGACTGTTGTAATCGGGCGATATTCTACTTTCAGATGCAATAGGAATTTTTGGGTTAGGTCAATCCGTTCGCGAGATATGGGAGTTTGAAGCCAAGAAATGGTTGAGAAGGCAAAAAATTTTTCGCAATTCTGCTGCTCCATACGCTTAACCAGAATGGCCTAGGGAAAAAATACACATACCGTTGTAATCGGGCGAGTTTCTACTTTCAGATGCAATAGGAATTTTTGGGTTAGGTCAATCCGTTCGCGAGATATGGTGGTTTGAAGCCAAGAAATGGTTGAGAAGGCAAAAAATTTTTCGCAATTCTGCTGCTCCAAACGTTTAACCAGAATGGAGTAGGGAAAAAATACACGTACCGCTGTAATCGGGCGAGTTTCTACTTTCAGATGCAATAGGAATTTTTGGGTTAGGTTAATCCGTTCGCGAGATATGGGAGTTTGAAGCCAAGAAATGGTTGAGAAGGCAAAAAATTTTTCGCAATTCTGGTGCTCCAAACGCTTAACCAGATTGGGCTAGGGAAAAAATACACACACCGTTGTAATCGGGCGAGTTTCTACTTTCAGATGCAATAGGAATTTTTGGGTTAGGTCAATCCGTTCGCGAGATATGGTGGTTTGAAGCCAAGAAATGGTTGAGAGGGCAAAAAATTTTTCGCAATTCTGCTGCTCCAAACGTTTAACCAGAATGGCCTAGGGAAAAAATACACATACCGTTGTAATCGGGCGAGTTTCTACTTTTAGACGCAACTGGAACTTTTGGGTTAGGTCAATCCGTTCGCGAGATATGGGAGTCTGAAGCCAAGAAATGGTTGAGAAGGCAAAAAATTTTTCGCAATTCTGGTGCTCCAAACGCTTAACCAGGATGGGCTAGGGAAAAAATACACACACCGTTGTAATCGGGCGAGTTTCTACTTTCAGATGCAATAGGAATTTTTGGGTTAGGTCAATCCGTTCGCGAGATATGGTGGTTTGAAGCCAAGAAATGGTTGAGAAGGCAAAAAATTTTTCGCAATTCTGCTGCTCCAAACGCTTAACCAGAATGGAGTAGGGAAAAAATACACGTACCGCTGTAATCGGGCGAGTTTCTACTTTCAGATGCAATAGGAATTTTTGGGTTAGGTCAATCCGTTCGCGAGATATGGGAGTTTGAAGCCAAGAAATGGTTGAGAAGGCAAAAAATTTTTCGCAATTCTGGTGCTCCAAACGCTTAACCAGATTGGGCTGGGGAAAAAATACACATACCGTTGTAATCGGGCGAGTTTCTACTTTCAGATGCAATAGGAATTTTTGGGTTAGGTCAATCCGTTCGCGAGATATGGTGGTTTGAAGCCAAGAAATGGTTGAGAAGGCAAAATATTTTTCGCAATTCTGCTGCTCCAAACGTTTAACCAGAATGGCCCAGGGAAAAAATACACATACCGTTGTAATCGGGCGAGTTTCTACTTTCAGATGCAACAGGAATTTTTGGGTTATGTCAATCCGTTCGCGACATATGGGAGTTTGAAGCCAAGAAATGGTTGAGAAGGCAAAAAATTTTTCGCAATTCTGCTGCTCCTAACGCTTAACCAGAATGGTCTAGGGAAAAACCACGCATACAGTTGTAATCGGGCGAGTTTCTACTTTCAGACGCAACAAGAATTTTTGAGTTAGGTCAATCCGTTCGCGAGATATGGGAGTTTGAAGCCAAGAAATGGTTGAGAAGGCAAAAAATTTTTCGCGATTCTGCTGCTCCAAACGCTTAACCAGAATGGAGTAGGGAAAAAATACACGTACCGCTGTAATCGGGCGAGTTTCTACTTTCAGATGCAATAGGAATTTTTGGGTTAGGTCAATCCGTTCGCGAGATATGGGAGTTTGAAGCCAAGAAAGGGTTGAGAAGGCAAAAAATTTTTCGCAATTCTGGTGGTCCAAACGCTTAACCAGAATGGGCTAGGGAGAAAATACACACACCGTTGTAATCGGGCGAGTTTCTACTTTCAGATGCAATAGGAATTTTTGGGTTCGGTCAATCCGTTCGCGAGATATGGTGGTTTGAAGCCAAGAAATGGTTGAGAAGGCAAAAAATTTTTCGCAATTCTGCTGCTCCAAACGTTTAACCAGAATGGCCTAGGGAAAAAATACACATACCGTTGTAATCGGGCGAGTTTCTACTTTTAGACGCAACAGGAACTTTTGGGTTAGGTCAATCCGTTCGCGAGATATGGGAGTCTGAAGCCAAGAAATGGTTGAGAAGGCAAAAAATTTTTCGCAATTCTGGTGCTCCAAACGCTTAACCAGAATGGGCTAGGGAAAAAATACACACACCGTTGTAATCGGGCGAGTTTCTACTTTCAGATGCAATAGGAATTTTTGGGTTAGGTCAATCCGTTCGCGAGATATGGTGGTTTGAAGCCAAGAAATGGTTGAGAAGGCAAAAAATTTTTCGCAATTCTGCTGCTCCAAACGCTTAACCAGAATGGAGTAGGGAAAAAATACACGTACCGCTGTAATCGGGCGAGTTTCTACTTTCAGATGCAATAGGAATTTTTGGGTTAGGTCAATCCGTTCGCGAGATATGGGAGTTTGAAGCCAAGAAATGGTTGAGAAGGCAAAAAATTTTTCGCAATTCTGGTGCTCCAAACGCTTAACCAGATTGGGCTGGGGAAAAAATACACATACCGTTGTAATCGGGCGAGTTTCTACTTTCAGATGCAATAGGAATTTTTGGGTTAGGTCAATCCGTTCGCGAGATATGGTGGTTTGAAGCCAAGAAATGGTTGAGAAGGCAAAATATTTTTCGCAATTCTGCTGCTCCAAACGTTTAACCAGAATGGCCCAGGGAAAAAATACACATACCGTTGTAATCGGGCGAGTTTCTACTTTCAGATGCAACAGGAATTTTTGGGTTATGTCAATCCGTTCGCGACATATGGGAGTTTGAAGCCAAGAAATGGTTGAGAAGGCAAAAAATTTTTCGCAATTCTGCTGCTCCTAACGCTTAACCAGAATGGTCTAGGGAAAAACCACGCATACCGTTGTAATCGGGCGAGTTTCTACTTTCAGACGCAACAAGAATTTTTGAGTTAGGTCAATCCGTTCGCGAGATATGGGAGTTTGAAGCCAAGAAATGGTTGAGAAGGCAAAAAATTTTTCGCGATTCTGCTGCTCCAAACGCTTAACCAGAATGGAGTAGGGAAAAAATACACGTACCGCTGTAATCGGGCGAGTTTCTACTTTCAGATGCAATAGGAATTTTTGGGTTAGGTCAATCCGTTCGCGAGATATGGGAGTTTGAAGCCAAGAAAGGGTTGAGAAGGCAAAAAATTTTTCGCAATTCTGGTGGTCCAAACGCTTAACCAGAATGGGCTAGGGAGAAAATACACACACCGTTGTAATCGGGCGAGTTTCTACTTTCAGATGCAATAGGAATTTTTGGGTTCGGTCAATCCGTTCGCGAGATATGGTGGTTTGAAGCCAAGAAATGGTTGAGAAGGCAAAAAATTTTTCGCAATTCTGCTGCTCCAAACGTTTAACCAGAATGGCCTAGGGAAAAAATACACATACCGTTGTAATCGGGCGAGTTTCTACTTTTAGACGCAACAGGAACTTTTGGGTTAGGTCAATCCGTTCGCGAGATATGGGAGTCTGAAGCCAAGAAATGGTTGAGAAGGCAAAAAATTTTTCGCAATTCTGCTGCTCCAAACGCTTAACCAGAATGGCCTAGGGAAAAAATTCACACATACCGTTGTAATCGGGCGAGTTTCTACTTTCAGATGCAACAGGAATTTTTGGCTTAGGTCAATCCGTTCGCGAGATATGGGGGTTTGAAGCTAAAAAATAGTTGAGAAGACAACAAATTTTTCGCACTTCTGCTGCTCCAAACGCTTAACCAGAATGGCCTAGAGAAAAAATACACACACCGTTGTAATCGGGCGAGTTTCTACTTTCAGATGCAATAGGAATTTTTGGGTTAGGTCAATCCGTTCGCGAGATATGTTGGTTTGAAGCCAAGAAATGGTTGAGAAGGCAAAATATTTTTCGCAATTCTGCTGCTCCAAACGCTTAACCAGAATGGCCTAGGGAAAAAATACACATACCGTTGTAATCGGGCGAGTTTCTACTTTCAGATGCAACAGGAATTTTTGGGTTAGGTCAATCCGTTCGCGAGATATGGGAGTCTGAAGCCAAGAAATGGTTGAGAAGGCAAAAAATTTTTCGCAATTCTGGTGCTCCAAACGCTTAACCAGAATGGGCTAGGGAAAAAATGCACACACCGTTGTAATCGGGCAAGTTTCTACTTTCAGATGCAATAGGAATTTTTGGGTTAGGTCAATCCGTTCGCGAGATATGGTGGTTTGAAGCCAAGAAATGGTTGAGAAGGCAAAAAATTTTTCGCAATTCTGCTGCTCCAAACGCTTAACCAGAATGGAGTAGGGAAAAAATACACAGACCGTTGTAATCGGGCGAGTTTCTACTTTCAGATGCAATAGGAATTTTTGGGTTCGGTCAATCCGTTCGCGAGATATGGTGGTTTGAAGCCAAGAAATGGTTGAGAAGGCAAAATATTTTTCGCAATTCTGCTGCTCCAAACGCTTAACCAGAATGGCCTAGGGAAAAAATACACATACCGTTGTAATCGGGCGAGTTTCTACTTTCAGACGCAACAGGAATTTTTGGGTTAGGTCAATGCGTTCGCGAGATATGGGAGTTTGAAGCCAAGAAATGGTTGAGAAGGCAAAAAATTTTTCGCAATTCTGCTGCTCCAAACGCTTAACCAGAATGGAGTAGGGAAAAAATACACGTACCGCTGTAATCGGGCGAGTTTCTACTTTCAGATGCAATAGGAATTTTTGGGTTAGGTCAATCCGTTCGCGAGATATGGGAGTTTGAAGCCAAGAAATGGTTGAGAAGGCAAAAAATTTTTCGCAATTCTGCTGCTCCAAACGCTTAACCAGAATGGGCTAGGGAAAAAATACACAGACTGTTGTAATCGGGCGAGTTTCTACTTTCAGATGTAATAGGAATTTTTGGGTTAGGTCAATCCGTTCGCGAGATATGGGAGTTTGAAGCCAAGAAATGGTTGAGAAGGCAAAAAATTTTTCGCAATTCTGCTGCTCCATACGCTTAACCAGAATGGCCTAGGGAAAAAATACACATACCGTTGTAATCGGGCGAGTTTCTACTTTCAGATGCAATAGGAATTTTTGGGTTAGGTCAATCCGTTCGCGAGATATGGTGGTTTGAAGCCAAGAAATGGTTGAGAAGGCAAAAAATTTTTCGCAATTCTGCTGCTCCAAACGTTTAACCAGAATGGAGTAGGGAAAAAATACACGTACCGCTGTAATCGGGCGAGTTTCTACTTTCAGATGCAATAGGAATTTTTGGGTTAGGTCAATCCGTTCGCGAGATATGGGAGTCTGAAGCCAAGAAATGGTTGAGGAGGCAAAAAATTTTTCGCAATTCTGGTGCTCCAAACGCTTAACCAGATTGGGCTAGGGAAAAAATACACACACCGTTGTAATCGGGCGAGCTTCTACTTTCAGATGCAATAGGAATTTTTGGGTTAGGTCAATCCGTTCGCGAGATATGGTGGTTTGAAGCCAAGAAATGGTTGAGAGGGCAAAAAATTTTTCGCAATTCTGCTGCTCCAAACGTTTAACCAGAATGGCCTAGGGAAAAAATACACATACCGTTGTAATCGGGCGAGTTTCTACTTTTAGACGCAACAGGAACTTTTGGGTTAGGTCAATCCGTTCGCGAGATATGGTGGTTTGAAGCCAAGAAATGGTTGAGAAGGCAAAATATTTTTCGCAATTCTGCTGCTCCAAACGTTTAACCAGAATGGCCCAGGGAAAAAATACACGTACCGCTGTAATCCGGCGAGTTTCTACTTTCAGATGCAATAGGAATTTTTGGGTTAGGTCAATCCGTTCGCGAGATATGGGAGTTTGAAGCCAAGAAAGGGTTGAGAAGGCAAAAAATTTTTCGCAATTCTGGTGGTCCAAACGCTTAACCAGAATGGGCTAGGGAAAAAATACACACACCGTTGTAATCGGGCGAGTTTCTACTTTCAGATGCAATAGGAATTTTTGGGTTCGGTCAATCCGTTCGCGAGATATGGTGGTTTGAAGCCAAGAAATGGTTGAGAAGGCAAAAAATTTTTCGCAATTCTGCTGCTCCAAACGTTTAACCAGAATGGCCTAGGGAAAAAATACACATACCGTTGTAATCGGGCGAGTTTCTACTTTTAGACGCAACAGGAACTTTTGGGTTAGGTCAATCCGTTCGCGAGATATGGGAGTCTGAAGCCAAGAAATGGTTGAGAAGGCAAAAAATTTTTCGCAATTCTGCTGCTCCAAACGCTTAACCAGAATGGCCTAGGGAAAAAATACACATACCGTTGTAATCGCGCGAGTTTCTACTTTCAGATGCAACAGGAATTTTTGGCTTAGGTCAATCCGTTCGCGAGATATGGGGGTTTGAAGCTAAAAAATAGTTGAGAAGACAACAAATTTTTCGCACTTCTGCTGCTCCAAACGCTTAACCAGAATGGCCTAGAGAAAAAATACACACACCGTTGTAATCGGGCGAGTTTCTACTTTCAGATGCAATAGGAATTTTTGGGTTAGGTCAATCCGTTCGCGAGATATGTTGGTTTGAAGCCAAGAAATGGTTGAGAAGGCAAAATATTTTTCGCAATTCTGCTGCTCCAAACGCTTAACCAGAATGGCCTAGGGAAAAAATACACATACCGTTGTAATCGGGCGAGGTTCTACTTTTAGACGCAACAGGAACTTTTGGGTTAGGTCAATCCGTTCGCGAGATATGGGAGTCTGAAGCCAAGAAATGGTTGAGAAGGCAAAAAATTTTTCGCAATTCTGGTGCTCCAAACGCTTAACCAGAATGGGCTAGGGAAAAAATGCACACACCGTTGTAATCGGGCAAGTTTCTACTTTCAGATGCAATAGGAATTTTTGGGTTAGGTCAATCCGTTCGCGAGATATGGTGGTTTGAAGCCAAGAAATGGTTGAGAAGGCAAAAAATTTTTCGCAATTCTGCTGCTCCAAACGCTTAACCAGAATGGAGTAGGGAAAAAATACACATACCGTTGTAATCGGGCGAGGTTCTACTTTTAGACGCAACAGGAACTTTTGGGTTAGGTCAATCCGTTCGCGAGATATGGGAGTCTGAAGCCAAGAAATGGTTGAGAAGGCAAAAAATTTTTCGCAATTCTGCTGCTCCAAACGCTTAACCAGAATGGCCTAGGGAAAAAATACACATACCGTTGTAATCGGGCGAGTTTCTACTTTCAGATGCAATAGGAATTTTTGGGTTAGGTCAATCCGTTCGCGAGATATGGGAGTCTGAAGCCAAGAAATGGTTGAGGAGGCAAAAAATTTTTCGCAATTCTGGTGCTCCAAACGCTTAACCAGATTGGGCTAGGGAAAAAATACACACACCGTTGTAATCGGGCGAGCTTCTACTTTCAGATGCAATAGGAATTTTTGGGTTAGGTCAATCCGTTCGCGAGATATGGTGGTTTGAAGCCAAGAAATGGTTGAGAGGGCAAAAAATTTTTCGCAATTCTGCTGCTCCAAACGTTTAACCAGAATGGCCTAGGGAAAAAATACACATACCGTTGTAATCGGGCGAGTTTCTACTTTTAGACGCAACAGGAACTTTTGGGTTAGGTCAATCCGTTCGCGAGATATGGTGGTTTGAAGCCAAGAAATGGTTGAGAAGGCAAAATATTTTTCGCAATTCTGCTGCTCCAAACGTTTAACCAGAATGGCCCAGGGAAAAAATACACGTACCGCTGTAATCCGGCGAGTTTCTACTTTCAGATGCAATAGGAATTTTTGGGTTAGGTCAATCCGTTCGCGAGATATGGTGGTTTGAAGCCAAGAAATGGTTGAGAGGGCAAAAAACTTTTCGCAATTCTGCTGCTCCAAACGTTTAACCAGAATGGGCTAGGGCAAAAATACACATACCGTTGTAATCGGGCGAGTTTCTACTTTCAGATGCAACAGGAATTTTTGGCTTAGGTCAATCCGTTCGCGAGATATGGGAGTTTGAAGCTAAAAAATAGTTGAGAAGACAACAAATTTTTCGCACTTCTGCTGCTCCAAACGCTTAACCAGAATGGCCTAGGGAAAAAATACACACCGTTGTAATCGGGCGAGTTTCTACTTTCAGATGCAATAGGAATTTTTGGGTTAGGTCAATCCGTTCGCGAGATATGTTGGTTTGAAGCCAAGAAATGGTTGAGAAGGCAAAATATTTTTCGCAATTCTGCTGCTCCAAACGCTTAACCAGAATGGCCTAGGGAAAAAATACACATACCGTTGTAATCGGGCGAGTTTCTACTTTCAGATGCAACAGGAATTTTTGGGTTAGGTCAATCCGTTCGCGAGATATGGGAGTTTGAAGCCAAGAAATGGTTGAGAAGGCAAAAAATTTTTCGCAATTCTGCTGCTCCTAACGCTTAACCAGAATGGTCTAGGGAAAAAACACGCATACCGTTGTAATCGGGCGAGTTTCTACTTTCAGACGCAACAGGAATTTTTGGGTTAGGTCAATCCGTTCGCGAGATATGGGAGTTTGAAGCCAAGAAATGGTTGAGAAGGCAAAAAATTTTTCGCAATTCTGCTGCTCCAAACGCTTAACCGGAATGGAGTAGGGAAAAAATACACGTACCGCTGTAATCGGGCGAGTTTCTACTTTCAGATGCAATAGGAATTTTTGGGTTATGTCAATCCGTTCGCGAGATATGGGAGTTTGAAGCCAAGAAATGGTTGAGAAGGCAAAAAATTTTTCGCAATTCTGCTGCTCCAAACGCTTAACCAGAATGGGCTAGGGAAAAAATAAACAGACTGTTGTAATCGGGCGAGTTTCTACTTTCAGATGCAATAGGAATTTTTGGGTTAGGTCAATCCGTTCGCGAGATATGGGAGTTTGAAGCCAAGAAATGGTTGAGAAGGCAAAACATTTTTCGCAATTCTGCTGCTCCAAACGCTTAACCAGAATGGCATAGGGAAAAAATACACATACCGTTGTAATCGGGCGAGTTTCTACTTTCAGATGCAATAGGAATTTTTGGGTTAGGTCAATCCGTTCGCGAGATATGGGAGTTTGAAGCCAAGAAATGGTTGAGAAGGCAACAAATTTTTCGCACTTCTGCTGCTCCAAACGCTTAACCAGAATGGCCTAGGGAAAAAATACACATACCGTTGTAATCGGGCGAGTTTCTACTTTCAGATGCAACAGGAATTTTTGGCTTAGGTCAATCCGTTCGCGAGATATGGGAGTTTGAAGCTAAAAAATAGTTGAGAAGACAACAAATTTTTCGCACTTCTGCTGCTCCAAACGCTTAACCAGAATGGCCTAGGGAAAAAATACACACCGTTGTAATCGGGCGAGTTTCTACTTTCAGATGCAATAGGAATTTTTGGGTTAGGTCAATCCGTTCGCGAGATATGTTGGTTTGAAGCCAAGAAATGGTTGAGAAGGCAAAATATTTTTCGCAATTCTGCTGCTCCAAACGCTTAACCAGAATGGCCTAGGGAAAAAATACACATACCGTTGTAATCGGGCGAGTTTCTACTTTTAGACGCAACAGGAACTTTTGGGTTAGGTCAATCCGTTCGCGAGATATGGTGGTTTGAAGCCAAGAAATGGTTGAGAAGGCAAAATATTTTTCGCAATTCTGCTGCTCCAAACGTTTAACCAGAATGGCCCAGGGAAAAAATACACGTACCGCTGTAATCCGGCGAGTTTCTACTTTCAGATGCAATAGGAATTTTTGGGTTAGGTCAATCCGTTCGCGAGATATGGGAGTTTGAAGCCAAGAAAGGGTTGAGAAGGCAAAAAATTTTTCGCAATTCTGGTGGTCCAAACGCTTAACCAGAATGGGCTAGGGAAAAAATACACACACCGTTGTAATCGGGCGAGTTTCTACTTTCAGATGCAATAGGAATTTTTGGGTTCGGTCAATCCGTTCGCGAGATATGGTGGTTTGAAGCCAAGAAATGGTTGAGAAGGCAAAAAATTTTTCGCAATTCTGCTGCTCCAAACGTTTAACCAGAATGGCCTAGGGAAAAAATACACATACCGTTGTAATCGGGCGAGTTTCTACTTTTAGACGCAACAGGAACTTTTGGGTTAGGTCAATCCGTTCGCGAGATATGGGAGTCTGAAGCCAAGAAATGGTTGAGAAGGCAAAAAATTTTTCGCAATTCTGCTGCTCCAAACGCTTAACCAGAATGGCCTAGGGAAAAAATACACATACCGTTGTAATCGCGCGAGTTTCTACTTTCAGATGCAACAGGAATTTTTGGCTTAGGTCAATCCGTTCGCGAGATATGGGGGTTTGAAGCTAAAAAATAGTTGAGAAGACAACAAATTTTTCGCACTTCTGCTGCTCCAAACGCTTAACCAGAATGGCCTAGAGAAAAAATACACACACCGTTGTAATCGGGCGAGTTTCTACTTTCAGATGCAATAGGAATTTTTGGGTTAGGTCAATCCGTTCGCGAGATATGTTGGTTTGAAGCCAAGAAATGGTTGAGAAGGCAAAATATTTTTCGCAATTCTGCTGCTCCAAACGCTTAACCAGAATGGCCTAGGGAAAAAATACACATACCGTTGTAATCGGGCGAGGTTCTACTTTTAGACGCAACAGGAACTTTTGGGTTAGGTCAATCCGTTCGCGAGATATGGGAGTCTGAAGCCAAGAAATGGTTGAGAAGGCAAAAAATTTTTCGCAATTCTGGTGCTCCAAACGCTTAACCAGAATGGGCTAGGGAAAAAATGCACACACCGTTGTAATCGGGCAAGTTTCTACTTTCAGATGCAATAGGAATTTTTGGGTTAGGTCAATCCGTTCGCGAGATATGGTGGTTTGAAGCCAAGAAATGGTTGAGAAGGCAAAAAATTTTTCGCAATTCTGCTGCTCCAAACGCTTAACCAGAATGGAGTAGGGAAAAAATACACATACCGTTGTAATCGGGCGAGGTTCTACTTTTAGACGCAACAGGAACTTTTGGGTTAGGTCAATCCGTTCGCGAGATATGGGAGTCTGAAGCCAAGAAATGGTTGAGAAGGCAAAAAATTTTTCGCAATTCTGCTGCTCCAAACGCTTAACCAGAATGGCCTAGGGAAAAAATACACATACCGTTGTAATCGGGCGAGTTTCTACTTTCAGATGCAACAGGAATTTTTGGCTTAGGTCAATCCGTTCGCGAGATATGGGAGTTTGAAGCTAAAAAATAGTTGAGAAGACAACAAATTTTTCGCACTTCTGCTGCTCCAAACGCTTAACCAGAATGGCCTAGGGAAAAAATACACACCGTTGTAATCGGGCGAGTTTCTACTTTCAGATGCAATAGGAATTTTTGGGTTAGGTCAATCCGTTCGCGAGATATGTTGGTTTGAAGCCAAGAAATGGTTGAGAAGGCAAAATATTTTTCGCAATTCTGCTGCTCCAAACGCTTAACCAGAATGGCCTAGGGAAAAAATACACATACCGTTGTAATCGGGCGAGTTTCTACTTTCAGATGCAACAGGAATTTTTGGGTTAGGTCAATCCGTTCGCGAGATATGGGAGTTTGAAGCCAAGAAATGGTTGAGAAGGCAAAAAATTTTTCGCAATTCTGCTGCTCCTAACGCTTAACCAGAATGGTCTAGGGAAAAAACACGCATACCGTTGTAATCGGGCGAGTTTCTACTTTCAGACGCAACAGGAATTTTTGGGTTAGGTCAATCCGTTCGCGAGATATGGGAGTTTGAAGCCAAGAAATGGTTGAGAAGGCAAAAAATTTTTCGCAATTCTGCTGCTCCAAACGCTTAACCGGAATGGAGTAGGGAAAAAATACACGTACCGCTGTAATCGGGCGAGTTTCTACTTTCAGATGCAATAGGAATTTTTGGGTTATGTCAATCCGTTCGCGAGATATGGGAGTTTGAAGCCAAGAAATGGTTGAGAAGGCAAAAAATTTTTCGCAATTCTGCTGCTCCAAACGCTTAACCAGAATGGGCTAGGGAAAAAATAAACAGACTGTTGTAATCGGGCGAGTTTCTACTTTCAGATGCAATAGGAATTTTTGGGTTAGGTCAATCCGTTCGCGAGATATGGGAGTTTGAAGCCAAGAAATGGTTGAGAAGGCAAAACATTTTTCGCAATTCTGCTGCTCCAAACGCTTAACCAGAATGGCATAGGGAAAAAATACACATACCGTTGTAATCGGGCGAGTTTCTACTTTCAGATGCAATAGGAATTTTTGGGTTAGGTCAATCCGTTCGCGAGATATGGGAGTTTGAAGCCAAGAAATGGTTGAGAAGGCAACAAATTTTTCGCACTTCTGCTGCTCCAAACGCTTAACCAGAATGGCCTAGGGAAAAAATACACATACCGTTGTAATCGGGCGAGTTTCTACTTTCAGATGCAACAGGAATTTTTGGCTTAGGTCAATCCGTTCGCGAGATATGGGAGTTTGAAGCTAAAAAATAGTTGAGAAGACAACAAATTTTTCGCACTTCTGCTGCTCCAAACGCTTAACCAGAATGGCCTAGGGAAAAAATACACACCGTTGTAATCGGGCGAGTTTCTACTTTCAGATGCAATAGGAATTTTTGGGTTAGGTCAATCCGTTCGCGAGATATGTTGGTTTGAAGCCAAGAAATGGTTGAGAAGGCAAAATATTTTTCGCAATTCTGCTGCTCCAAACGCTTAACCAGAATGGCCTAGGGAGAAAATACACATACCGTTGTCATCGGGCGAGTTTCTACTTTCAGATGCAACAGGAATTTTTGGGTTAGGTCAATCCGTTCGCGAGATATGGGAGTTTGAAGCCAAGAAATGGTTGAGAAGGCAAAACATTTTCGCAATTCTGCTGCTCCAAACGCTTAACCAGAATGGCATAGGGAAAAAATACACATACCGTTGTAATCGGGCGAGTTTCTACTTTCAGATGCAATAGGAATTTTTGGGTTAGGTCAATCCGTTCGCGAGATATGGGAGTTTGAAGCCAAGAAATGGTTGACAAGACAACAAATTTTTCGCACTTCTGCTGCTCCAAACGCTTAACCAGAATGGGCTAGGGAAAAAATACACACACCGTTGTAATCGGGCGAGTTTCTACTTTCAGATGCAATAGGAATTTTTGGGTTATGTCAATCCGTTCGCGAGATATGGTGGTTTGAAGCCAAGAAATGGTTGAGAGGGCAAAAAATTTTTCGCAATTCTGCTGCTCCAAACGTTTAACCAGAATGGCCTAGGGAAAAAATACACATACCGTTGTAATCGGGCGAGTTTCTACTTTTAGACGCAACAGGAACTTTTGGGTAAGGTCAATCCGTTCGCGAGATATGGGAGTCTGAAGCCAAGAAATGGTTGAGAAGGCAAAAAATTTTTCGCATTTCTGGTGCTCCAAACGCTTAACCAGAATGGGCTAGGGAAAAAATACACACACCGTTGTAATCGGGCGAGTTTCTACTTTCAGATGCAATAGGAATTTTTGGGTTAGGTCAATCCGTTCGCGAGATATGGTGGTTTGAAGCCAAGAAATTATTGAGAAGGCAAAAAATTTTTCGCAATTCTGCTGCTCCAAACGCTTAACCAGAATGGAGTAGGGAAAAAATACACGTACTGCTGTAATCGGGCGAGTTTCTACTTTCAGATGCAATAGGAATTTTTGGGTTAGGTCAATCCGTTCGCGAGATATGGGAGTTTGAAGCCAAGAAATGGTTGAGAAGGCAACAAATTTTTCGCAATTCTGGTGCTCCAAACGCTTAACCAGAATGGGCTAGGGAAAAAATACACACACCGTTGTAATCGGGCGAGTTTCTACTTTCAGATGCAATAGGAATTTTTGGGTTAGGTCAATCCGTTCGCGAGATATGGTGGTTTGAAGCCAAGAAATGGTTGAGAAGGCAAAAAATTTTTCGCAATTCTGCTGCTCCAAACGTTTAACCAGAATGGCCTAGGGAAAAAATACACATACCGTTGTAATCGGGCGAGTTTCTACTTTTAGACGCAACAGGAACTTTTGGGTTAGGTCAATCCGTTCGCGAGATATGGGAGTCTGAAGCCAAGAAATGGTTGAGAAGGCAAAAAATTTTTCGCAATTCTGCTGCTCCAAACGCTTAACCAGAATGGCCTAGGGAAAAAATACACATACCGTTGTAATCGGGCGAGTTTCTACTTTCAGATGCAACAGGAATTTTTGGCTTAGGTCAATCCGTTCGCGAGATATGGGAGTTCGAAGCTAAAAAATAGTTGAGAAGACAACAAATTTTTCGCACTTCTGCTGCTCCAAACGCTTAACCAGAATGGCCTAGGGAAAAAATACACATACCGTTGTAATCGGGCGAGTTTCTACTTTCAGATGCAACAGGAATTTTTGGCTTAGGTCAATCCGTTCGCGAGATATGGGAGTTTGAAGCTAAAAAATAGTTGAGAAGACAACAAATTTTTCGCACTTCTGCTGCTCCAAACGCTTAACCAGAATGGCCTAGGGAAAAAATACACACACCGTTGTAATCGGCGAGTTTCTACTTTCAGATGCAATAGGAATTTTTAGGTTAGGTCAATCCGTTCGCGAGATATGGTGGTTTGAAGCCAAGAAATGGTTGAGAAGGCAAAATATTTTTCGCAATTCTGCTGCTCCAAACGCTTAACCAGAACGGCCTAGGGAAAAAATTCGCATACCGTTGTAATCGGGCGAGTTTCTACTTTCAGTTACAATAGGAACTTTTGGGTTAGGTCAATCCGTTCGCGAGATATGGGAGTCTGAAGCCAAGAAATGGTTGAGAAGGCAAAAAATTTTTCGCAATTCTGGTGCTCCAAACGCTTAACCAGAATGGGCTAGGGAAAAAATACACACACCGTTGTAATCGGGCGAGTTTCTACTTTCAGATGCAATAGGAATTTTTGGGTTAGGTCAATCCGTTCGCGAGATATGGTGGTTTGAAGCCAAGAAATTATTGAGAAGGCAAAAAATTTTTCGCAATTCTGCTGCTCCAAACGCTTAACCAGAATGGAGTAGGGAAAAAATACACGAACTGATTGTAATCGGGCGAGTTTCTACTTTCAGATGCAATAGGAATTTTTGGGTTAGGTCAATCCGTTCGCGAGATATGGGAGTTTGAAGCCAAGAAATGGTTGAGAAGGCAAAAAATTTTTCGCAATTCTGGTGCTCCAAACGCTTAACCAGAATGGGCTAGGGAAAAAATACACACACCGTTGTAATCGGGCGAGTTTCTACTTTCAGATGCAATAGGAATTTTTGGGTTAGGTCAATCCGTTCGCGAGATATGGTGGTTTGAAGCCAAGAAATGGTTGAGAAGGCAAAAATTTTTCGCAATTCTGCTGCTCCAAACGTTTAACCAGAATGGCCTAGGGAAAAAATACACATACCGTTGTAATCGGGCGAGTTTCTACTTTTAGACGCAACAGGAACTTTTGGGTTAGGTCAATCCGTTCGCGAGATATGGGAGTCTGAAGCCAAGAAATGGTTGAGAAGGCAAAAAATTTTTCGCAATTCTGCTGCTCCAAACGCTTAACCAGAATGGCCTAGGGAAAAAATACACATACCGTTGTAATCGGGCGAGTTTCTACTTTCAGATGCAACAGGAATTTTTGGCTTAGGTCAATCCGTTCGCGAGATATGGGAGTTTGAAGCTAAAAAATAGTTGAGAAGACAACAAATTTTTCGCACTTCTGCTGCTCCAAACGCTTAACCAGAATGGCCTAGGGAAAAAATACACATACCGTTGTAATCGGGCGAGTTTCTACTTTCAGATGCAATAGGAATTTTTGGGTTAGGTCAATCCGTTCGCGAGATATGGTGGTTTGAAGCCAAGAAATGGTTGAGAAGGCAAAAAATTTTTCGCAATTCTGCTGCTCCAAACGTTTAACCAGAATGGCCTAGGGAAAAAATACACATACCGTTGTAATCGGGCGAGTTTCTACTTTCAGATGCAACAGGAATTTTTGGGTTAGGTCAATCCGTTCGCGAGATATGGGAGTTTGAAGCAAAAAAATAGTTGAGAAGACAACAAATTTTTCGCACTTCTGCTGCTCCAAACGCTTAACCAGAATGTCCTAGGGAAAAAATACACATACCGTTGTAATCGGGCGAGTTTCTACTTTCAGATGCAACAGGAATTTTTGGCTTAGGTCAATCCGTTCGCGAGATATGGGAGTTTGAAGCTAAAAAATAGTTGAGAAGACAACAAATTTTTCGCAATTCTGCTGCTCCAAACGCTTAACCAGAATGGCCTAGGGAAAAAATACACACACCGTTGTAATCGGGCGAGTTTCTACTTTCAGATGCAATAGGAATTTTTGGGTTAGGTCAATCCGTTCGCGAGATATGGTGGTTTGAAGCCAAGAAATGGTTGAGAAGGCAAAATATTTTTCGCAATTCTGCTGCTCCAAACGCTTAACCAGAACGGCCTAGGGAAAAAATTCGCATACCGTTGTAATCGGGCGAGTTTCTACTTTCAGTTACAATAGGAATTTTTGGGTTAGGTCAATCCGTTCGCGAGATATGGGACTTTGAAGCTAAGAAATGGTTGACAAGACAACAAATTTTTCGCACTTCTGCTGCTCCAAACGCTTAACCAGAATGGGCTAGGCAAAAAATACACACACCGTTGTAATCGGGCGAGTTTCTACTTTCAGATGCAATAGGAATTTTTGGGTTAGGTCAATCCGTTCGCGAGATATGGTGGTTTGAAGCCAAGAAATGGTTGAGAAGGCAAAAATTTTTCGCAATTCTGCTGCTCCAAACGTTTAACCAGAATAGCCTAGGGAAAAAATACACATACCGTTGTAATCGGGCGAGTTTCTACTTTCAGATGCAACAGGAATTTTTGGCTTAGGTCAATCCGTTCGCGAGATATGGGAGTTTGAAGCTAAAAAATAGTTGAGAAGACAACAAATTTTCGCAATTCTGCTGCTCCAAACGCTTAACCAGAATGGCCTAGGGAAAAAATACACAAACCGTTGTAATCGGGCGAGTTTCTACTTTTAGACGCAACAGGAACTTTTGGGTTAGGTCAATCCGTTCGCGAGATATGGGAGTCTGAAGCCAAGAAATGGTTGAGAAGGCAAAAAATTTTTCGCAATTCTGCTGCTCCAAACGCTTAACCAGAATGGCCTAGGGAAAAAATACACATACCGTTGTAATCGGGCGAGTTTCTACTTTCAGATGCAATAGGAATTTTTGGGATAGGTCAATCCGTTCGCGAGATATGGGAGTTTGAAGCTAAAAAATAGTTGAGAAGACAACAAATTTTTCGCACTTCTGCTGCTCCAAACGCTTAACCAGAATGGCCTAGGGAAAAAATACACGTACCGTTGTAATCGGGCGAGTTTCTACTTTCAGATGCAACAGGAATTTTTGGGTTAGGTCAATCCGTTCGCGAGATATGGGAGTTTGAAGCAAAAAAATAGTTGAGAAGACAACAAATTTTTCGCACTTCTGCTGCTCCAAACGCTTAACCAGAATAGCCTAGGGAAAAAATACACACACCGTTGTAATCGGGCGAGTTTCTACTTTCAGATGCAATAGGAATTTTTGGGTTAGGTCAATCCGTTCGCGAGATATGGTGGTTTGAAGCCAAGAAATGGTTGAGAAGGCAAAATATTTTTCGCAATTCTGCTGCTCCAAACGCTTAACCAGAACGGCCTAGGGAAAAAATTCGCATACCGTTGTAATCGGGCGAGTTTCTACTTTCAGATGCAATAGGAATTTTTGGGTTAGGTCAATCCGTTCGCGAGATATGGGACTTTGAAGCTAAGAAATGGTTGACAAGACAACAAATTTTTCGCAATTCTGGTGCTCCAAACGCTTAACCAGAATGGGCTAGGGAAAAAATACACACACCGTTGTAATCGGGCGAGTTTCTACTTTCAGATGCAATAGGAATTTTTGGGTTAGGTCAATCCGTTCGCGAGATATGGTGGTTTGAAGCCAAGAAATGGTTGAGAAGGCAAAAAATTTTTCGCAATTCTGCTGCTCCAAACGTTTAACCAGAATGGCCTAGGGAAAAAATACACATACCGTTGTAATCGGGCGAGTTTCTACTTTTAGACGCAACAGGAACTTTTGGGTTAGGTCAATCCGTTCGCGAGATATGGGAGTCTGAAGCCAAGAAATGGTTGAGAAGGCAAAAAATTTTTCGCAATTCTGCTGCTCCAAACGCTTAACCAGAATGGCCTAGGGAAAAAATACACATACCGTTGTAATCGGGCGAGTTTCTACTTTCAGATGCAACAGGAATTTTTGGCTTAGGTCAATCCGTTCGCGAGATATGGGAGTTTGAAGCTAAAAAATAGTTGAGAAGACAACAAATTTTTCGCACTTCTGCTGCTCCAAACGCTTAACCAGAATGGCCTAGGGAAAAAATACACATACCGTTGTAATCGGGCGAGTTTCTACTTTCAGATGCAACAGGAATTTTTGGCTTAGGTCAATCCGTTCGCGAGATATGGGAGTTTGAAGCTAAAAAATAGTTGAGAAGACAACAAATTTTTCGCACTTCTGCTTCTCCAAACGCTTAACCAGAATGCCCTAGGGAAAAAATACACGTACCGCTGTAATCGAGCGAGTTTCTACTTTCAGATGCAATAGGAATTTTTGGGTTAGGTCAATCCGTTCGCGAGATATGGGAGTTTGAAGCCAAGAAATGGTTGAGAAGGCAAAAAATTTTTCGCAATTCTGGTGCTCCAAACGCTTAACCAGAATGGGCTAGGGAAAAAATACACACACCGTTGTAATCGGGCGAGTTTCTACTTTCAGATGCAATAGGAATTTTTGGGTTAGGTCAATCCGTTCGCGAGATATGGTGGTTTGAAGCCAAGAAATGGTTGAGAAGGCAAAAAATTTTTCGCAATTCTGCTGCTCCAAACGTTTAACCAGAATGGCCTAGGGAAAAAATACACATACCGTTGTAATCGGGCGAGTTTCTACTTTCAGATGCAACAGGAATTTTTGGGTTAGGTCAATCCGTTCGCGAGATATGGGAGTTTGAAGCAAAAAAATAGTTGAGAAGACAACAAATTTTTCGCACTTCTGCTGCTCCAAACGCTTAACCAGAATGTCCTAGGGAAAAAATACACATACCGTTGTAATCGGGCGAGTTTCTACTTTCAGATGCAACAGGAATTTTTGGCTTAGGTCAATCCGTTCGCGAGATATGGGAGTTTGAAGCTAAAAAATAGTTGAGAAGACAACAAATTTTTCGCAATTCTGCTGCTCCAAACGCTTAACCAGAATGGCCTAGGGAAAAAATACACACACCGTTGTAATCGGGCGAGTTTCTACTTTCAGATGCAATAGGAATTTTTGGGTTAGGTCAATCCGTTCGCGAGATATGGTGGTTTGAAGCCAAGAAATGGTTGAGAAGGCAAAATATTTTTCGCAATTCTGCTGCTCCAAACGCTTAACCAGAACGGCCTAGGGAAAAAATTCGCATACCGTTGTAATCGGGCGAGTTTCTACTTTCAGTTACAATAGGAATTTTTGGGTTAGGTCAATCCGTTCGCGAGATATGGGACTTTGAAGCTAAGAAATGGTTGACAAGACAACAAATTTTTCGCACTTCTGCTGCTCCAAACGCTTAACCAGAATGGGCTAGGCAAAAAATACACACACCGTTGTAATCGGGCGAGTTTCTACTTTCAGATGCAATTGGAATTTTTGGGTTAGGTCAATCCGTTCGCGAGATATGGTGGTTTGAAGCCAAGAAATGGTTGAGAAGGCAAAAAATTTTTCGCAATTCTGCTGCTCCAAACGTTTAACCAGAATAGCCTAGGGAAAAAATACACATACCGTTGTAATCGGGCGAGTTTCTACTTTTAGACGCAACAGGAACTTTTGGGTTAGGTCAATCCGTTCGCGAGATATGGGAGTCTGAAGCCAAGAAATGGTTGAGAAGGCAAAAAATTTTTCGCAATTCTGCTGCTCCAAACGCTTAACCAGAATGGCCTAGGGAAAAAATACACATACCGTTGTAATCGGGCGAGTTTCTACTTTCAGATGCAATAGGAATTTTTGGGTTAGGTCAATCCGTTCGCGAGATATGGGAGTTTGAAGCCAAGAAATGGTTGAGAAGGCAAAAAATTTTTCGCAATTCTGGTGCTCCAAACGCTTAACCAGAATGGGCTAGGGAAAAAATACACACACCGTTGTAATCGGGCGAGTTTCTACTTTCAGATGCAATAGGAATTTTTGGGTTAGGTCAATCCGTTCGCGAGATATGGTGGTTTGAACCCAAGAAATGGTTGAGAAGGCAAAAAATTTTTCGCAATTCTGCTGCTCCAAACGTTTAACCAGAATGGCCTAGGGAAAAAATACACATACCGTTGTAATCGGGCGAGTTTCTACTTTCAGATGCAACAGGAATTTTTGGGTTAGGTCAA